>NW_027362771.1:91480953-92156786 GCF_046119375.1 Phyllobates terribilis
CATCACACACCTTATTTCCCCGTCGCCCAGGACAGCTCAATGAGTTGTTATGGAGGAAGGGGAAAAGTGTAATTATAGTCACCGGTAGTCACCGGTAAATATAACTAGAATATTTTTTCTCTTATGTACTATATACATAGCGTAACACTATACATATAGCATCATAAGGCTGTTATTGTCAGGGGCATGTAGTGTGCCTGGTATTCCCAGGCACACCATAATGCCACACATAAATGTCCCTACTGGGCACTTACCTCCCTTGCCTCATCCATCTTTGTGGCCATCCTTTTGAACAGGGATATCTTCGGTGTTCTTCTGGGGTCCTGATCCTGGCTTGAGTCCTGGCATACTTATTTCTTGCTTGTCCAGGTCCTGCTTGCCCATCCGGATCTTCTTATTTTGATGTTCTTCTTGGGGCTTAGGAAGACAGCTTGCTCTGATGGTATTAAAGAGCCGGTGGATGGTTTGGGGTTTTCCAGCTGATGTTGGTAAATGAAAACCCCATGAATAAGGCCTGGTGGTCTGCTGAGAGGGCTGAGTTGTTAGCCTCTGCTGCTTCCAGAATTTGAAGATTGAATGGTCTGGAGCCGCGCTGGATGTTACATGGCTATAAGAGAAAAAGAAAACACAAGAAGGTGATTACATAAGAGCAGTATATAGTAAAGTTCAGGACAGCTAGAGGCTCTCTACATATGTCAATCAATGATCGGCAGATTTTGTCACTATCTGCTGATCATTTAACATGTATGGGGGCTTACAATCTCTCCACTGACAAATTTGACATCTGAAAGGAAACATTAGTGGGATAAGCCTCATCCGAGCAGTAGTGCGGCTCAGATCAGCGACCTTCACTGTTATTAGTAATCTGACGAATTTGGAAAAAGTGATTAAAGCTATGTGATACTATTCATAAATGGGTCTGTATAAAACATCTCCTCTAATACTTACTGGCACAGGAACATGTGGGGGACACATTCTAAGGGCTTCCACCGAGTCCCAGTCAATACGCTGGAAAAACCTATGGGCTCTGATGTTACCATGGACTCCGAGGCGCCTGGCAGGATCTTCCCGGAGGAGCTACAAAAGAAGAAAAAAAATATTTATATTTATATTACAGCTTCATAAATAAAATTTAACTAAAAAAAATAAATATTATATATATATATTTAAAAAAAAAAGCCTAATATTAGTGATTTTATTCTGACATCTTCAATAATACATGACAGGTAGTATATACCATCACGTCATCCCTACAAGTGTTTACGTGTTATATTGAACACGTAAACACTTGACCTAACATGAGATTCCACTCCCTTCCACCAACGGAGCTGAATATAATAGTAAATTACCGCTAAGATCACAATGAATCACACAATAATATAAAAGTAATACAACTTATATCATGTACTGACCTTTTTAATGATGTTCTTCGCCTCCTTGCTGGAAGCATTGAATAGTCCTCGATGGTATTTGGACCTGCTGGTAATCATGATGTTCAAAATGATGCCAAATGCATACCAGTCTACCCCAGCATTGTACTCCTCCGCAGCCAGCATCTCAGGAGCCATGAAGCCTGGTGTCCCAGCGTATTCGGTGGCTGTCCGGTCTCCATAGATGTTCTCAAGTGCCAGACCGAAGTCGGCAATCTTTATATGGCCCGTCGCAGCCACCAAGATGTTAGAAGGCTTGAGATCTCTGTGAAGAAGACAAATGGATTCTTATCAGTGTCCGCTGTATAATTATCAGTAATGCTGTGTATAGTTATAGGCATCACTGGTGGTGGAGGATTAGATGTATTTCTAGTTACCGGTGGATGATGCCCTTAGAATGCAGGTGTTGAATTCCACACACAAGTTCTGCGGCGTAGAATCTGGCCGAAAGAAAAGAGGAGAAAATAGTATTTAGTGAATCAGAAACTCAGAAATATATATTGCCCAAAAGACTAGACAGGCAGGACTTATCAGGATTTTATATTTCTGGTTATTATATACAAGTATTTATATTATTATAATGGTTTAGAAGGGCAGTCGCACATATCGTACTGATTATAAGGCACCTGGACCTGCTCATCCTAAGTATAGGACATCAATGTTAAAGTAGTGGATAACCTCTTTAAGTTCCTTCTTGCCTATAGGGATACACAATTGCTACTATTACAATGTATATTCATATGGTGTTAAAGGGTTATCTAGGATCAGAAAAACATGGTGTCTTTCTTTAAAAAATAACGCCACATGACTAATGTGAATGAGGATGAGCTGCGATGCCTCACACAACCTGTGGACAGGTGCGGTGCTTTTTTTGGAAATAAAAATTAGAGCTGTATTTTTCTAAGTGTTTCCCTAATAACATCCCTGTGAATGGGAGATATGAATTTACGTGAACGTTAGGGCTAAGAATCGAATCAATCTAGTCAGTCTCATTTAGAAAATACATAGCTGTATGGCTTAGACTGTGAATACTGTACCGTGCACTGGGGATGTCAAGACACCCCTTCCTCATCAGGAGATGGTTGAATTCGCCACAGGTGACATACTCCATCCCAAGAAGCACAAGCTCCTGTCAGACAAGACGTAGAAATCAGTCGTATGATAAAGTCATTGTAGCAGTCATACATTTACTAACACTCAATAATCAGTGATTTCTTCTCCGATTTCTTCTGTGATTAATCTCTGTTCCACTTACTCGTGGAGATATAGTTGCATAATAATAGCAATAATGATACTTTCTTCTTTTACTATGTGTTTATTAGTTATTCTAAGTATACACATATAGAAGATATATCTACATATGTAGAATGTGATGGGCTAAATGTACAGCATTACTTTTCACTGTAATGTTGCCTTCTGCATTTCTCACCATTATGAAGTACTCATTAAGAATGACATCCATAGGGGTGGACAAATGACTTCAGATATTGGGAGCCAGTTGGACCACTCCAAGATTTTCCATAGACTTCAATAGAGAAACCCAAAAAGTTAACCGTCAGCATCATATTTCTAGGCACATTGCCTGGTTCCCAGGGTTTGTCCAGTGTTCCCACAGTAGGTGACAGCTACACATACAAGGAGCAGGACATTAAAATGTTTCCAATGCTGAAATGTTAACAAACAGTTTATATAAATGTGGACATATCCTGTGCATATAGATGAGTGCACTTTATTCTTTATCCAATATTAATGAACAGGTCACAATTTTACCTTGGTCTGAAAGGCGAATGTGCCATGAAGAAGGAAGGGGCTGCCAGATGCAAGTTGTAACACACGCCGCTCCACCAACGCGCGCTCTTCTCCTTCAGCTAGCAGGTTCCTCTTTGTGATGACTTTTACAGCAAATTGCTGGCGGGTATATCTATCTTCTGCCAGCACCACCTAGAAAACAATGGTCATTAATTGGTGATCTTCATTAAAGGGGTTGTCTGGCCTTAGGGTACAAGTCTGCAGACACTTTATGTGAGTGTAGACTCGTGAGGATTCTCCAGTGTTGGGAGCGGATGGTCATTTATCCGGCCTCACTCAATTCCCTTGTATTGAGTGAGTCTGTGTAAGGGGGTGTTGACTGGACCGTCGCATTCATACCCCTGAAGACACCAATCGTGTTGTATTGTAGTGTAAACGATGTCCTGCAGTTTTCAGTATATATGGTGTAATTACATAGTTACAGTATGTGATATTATGTGAATTGTAATATAGAGTGTGATATGGTCATATGTATAATGTATAGTGTACAGCATAGGATTGCGCAAGATAAGACATAGTTTAGGACTTAGGAGTTGACATAGGTAGGATGAGAATAGTGTAAGAAAGTGTTCATGTGTAGGACTAGCTCATAGTGGGAGGGAAAAGTGCCAGTTAAAGGAGACTGCTTCCTATTTGTAGAGCGTTCGTGAGTGATATAAGATCAAATTCAAGGGCAGTTAGGGCTCATATCAAGAGTGAGTACATATTGTTCTGGGTGGTATGAGGCCTTACAAAAATTCCCTGCAGACATTCCTGCAATGTCCGGAGATCAAAGCTCGATTCAGGTGCCATGGCAAGCACCTCACCCCTTTACATACAGAGGAAGATGGACGTGCAATTGCGTATGGGAAATGTAACAGATCTCGGTTGTATTGTGGAACTCAACTGGGAATTCCTGGGGCTGATAGGATCAGTGAACGTAGGGATAGTCCAGTTAGAACGTAAATAAATGCTGAAAATGTACTGTACTATGGAAATAAAAAATGGAGAATGTTGTGCCCGATACTGTGTATTACAATCTGATGCAATTGAACTGTCGAGTAAACTTCTGTGTGTTGAAACGAACTGAGTGTTCCCTAATCTATGTGCGGCAGCTCCTTAAGTTGAAGACCTGGAGACAGCTGGGGCCTGTGGCCTACAAGTGAGTGTAACGCACCCTACACGCAACAGCACATTTTAACAGGCACACAATTTTTCTGTAAACTGCCAGGGCGACATGGAGCAGCAGCTCGTCCACGACCGCCGCTCTCAGGCATCCTACAGCTGCACATGTCTCGTCAGCACATGACCACATGTATGCAAACTGCATACCTGCAGTTATGCTCCTGCCCATTCCTGGCAGCGGCACTGGAGAATCTTAACAGCACACACACTGCACACTGTGAGGATTCACAAGTCTGTAGTCACATAGTTACTGCAGACTTGTACCCTAAGGCCGAACAACTCATTGAAATAAGTGTGGAGGGGAGCAGGAAAGTGACACTATTGCTATTTCTTTAATAATTATTTTATATTTCTACAGTTTCTTACTAGCTTACATACAGGAGATCTAATAGATATAAACATGGGCACTGGGAAATAACCCCACTAGAATTACCCATTAAAGCTAGGAGGTTAAAGGATTATTTCAGTCTTAGCCATGCATGATTGAGACAGGAATAACTACAACTCCAGAGCTGATCGGCATTATTCCTGTGTCAGCCATGAAAAGCTGAGATGAGAATCAATATAAACAGACTGTGTTGGGGTGCAGAGCTCAGCTGTACATAGATGCTGGCATCAAAGACCATGGTGCAAATGTATGCCTATCTATACTAGGGTTATTTTGTGCAGCATATATAGTTTATCACATTTGGCGTCTATTACACTTTATATGTGTGTAGGATTTATTTCCACCCAACATACCTTTTTCTAATAGCCTATTGTGAATACATTACTTAATATTGCTGCATATTCTTTTGTTATGCACCATGGGGTTTGCCTGTGTTTTTAGCCTTATCTGATTTTTTTTCATCTGATTTTATCATGTGTCTAAATTGTACTAATAAAATATATATCTTTATGCTACCTTGGCTATTGCTCATAGTTTTTTGAATAGGTTATTTCAAGATCGATAAAGATTTAAGCAAAACAAAAGCTCATTTTACCCTATGAAAGACCACTTCGCTTGTTTGTCGGGCGAACGTCAGCCTGTTTTCACTGGTTTCCGATAACTGCGCAGTGTGAATACACCTTAATCTGCAGCACAGACCTGAGACTACATTTGCAGACTCTTTGCCCTGATCCTAAACTCCTTTTCACTCCACAGCACCACTTGTGTCAGGTTTTATGTTGCAGTGATGCCAGGAGTTATAAGAATTGCAGAAAACACAAGAGGTGAATATATTGTGAAGACTATGCTTTGGGATATTTGCTGGCTTCTCTGGTAATCAAGGAGATCTCTCCTTTTTCCAGGAATTTCCTAGAAATTCTGAGAGTTGGAAGTAATAGTATTAAGAGGCTTGTCCTCAATTCCATTTTTGTCCTAACTTCAGGGAGTAGTATGATTAAAAAAATAATACAATACTACCCTGATAAATCCTTTGCTATTCCAGAGCCCGGCACAGTAGTCCAAACCTGCACTTGTTTACCTTGCTGCAGACAATCACTGGTCTCATTGAGGATGTCTCTATTTATTGGACAAAACCATTGAGACGAGTCATTGGTTAGCAATCAGGAGAATGTATGAGACGTCACCACTGCTGACACGGAATTATTTGAATTATTACTTTTTAACTGTGGACAATATCTTTAATAAATGTCATTCTCAGTACACACACATATATTTACTCATACTTATGTAGCTATGTACATGCAGATGTACAATATAGTGCCTTAAAAAAGTATTTACATCCTGTGAACTTTTCCACATTTTTTCAAGTTACATGCAAAAACTTATATATATTTTATTGGAATTTTATGTGATATGCCAACACAGAGTACAAGTATGTGTGAAGTGTAAAGGAAATGATACATGATTTTCTAAATATTTTAAAAATATAAATCTATAAATTGTGACGTGCATTTGTATTCAGCCCCTCTGAGTCAACACTTTGTAGGACCATCTTTTGCTGCAATTACTGCTGCAAGTTTTTTTAGGTATTTTTCTACCAGCTTTGCACTATAGGTTTAAATTTTTGCATACTCTTCTTTGCAAACTAGCTGTAGCTCAGTGAGACTGGATAGAGAGCGTTTGTGAACAAAAATTTTTAAGTCTTGCCACAAATTCTCAATGAGATTTATGTCTGGAATTTAACTGGGTTATATAAACACATGAGTATGTTTTTATTTAAACCATCTTTTTGTAGCTCTGGAAGTTTGTTTAGAGTTGTTGTAGTGCTGGAACGTGAACCTTCATCCCTGTCTCAAGTTTTTCCAGCCTCTAACAGGTTTTTCCTACAAGATTGTCTTGTATTTAGCTCCATCCATCTTCTAATCAACTCTGGCGAGCGTCCCTGTTGAAGTAAAGCATCCCCACAGCATGATGCTTCCACCAACATGTTTGACGGTGGGGATGGTGTTTTCAGGGTGATCTGCAGTGTTAGTTTTCCTCCACACTTAGTGTTTTTCATTTAGCAAAAAAATTTCAATTATTGGTCTCATCTGACCAGAGCACATTCTTCCACATTCTACGTGGGTGACACAGCTAGCATGGATAAAGGTGGATGAATGTGCTCTGGTCAGATATTTACATGTAGAGTTTCTACGGCAGCCGTCACTTCTGCCTGATGTTGTCTAAACAGGTGTCTGGCCCACACTTGCACAGCCAACAGGATCATGCACCTGTTTTGAAAAATAGATGTTGTTATCTGCTGGCCATCCAAGTTTCCAAGGTGCAGGCATGTGGGGAGAATAGCAGCACCTGCAACTTCCTAGTGCAGAAGTGAGGGTCACCAGAAAAACACTTTAACCCACTGTAGACTATCAGAAAACACTATTACACTTATATAGGTAGCAACACATTTGGAAACCGCCCTGCATCGGCCTTTGTCAGAAACACCTGAATTTGGGGATCTAACATTAACAGTGTTATTCTCTACTTCATTCATGATCTTATATTGTATAGCAAACGATATACAATCTGGGCTCGTAATGTTATAGGTTCTTACCTTTCCAAAACTTCCCCGGCCAAGCACTTGATGAAAATCTAATCTCTTGATGTTGTCAGAGATTGTGCTGCCGGGGAGAGATGGCCCCACACCACTGTCTCCTAAAATGGCAAACAGAAATAAGACGAGAAATTAGAAAAAGAATTTACTGTCCATGTATAATGTGTTGGTTATTTTGTAACCTTAGCAGAGAATTCAGTTTTGGTCAGCATTGGAGTATTCATCTTTGTAAACATATTGCTTTATGCTGTTAATTGAAAAACAGACTATAATTTACTATTCAGTTTAGCACAAAGGGTTAATTATGTTATTACAAAATGGAGAATCAGTATCATTTAGGTGCAGAATAATACTGGTAGCACAGTGATTGTCCTATATTAAGTGTACTGCCTTAGAAAACAATTACAGCTCAACGCTAATATTGTCCTGCAACAGTGTTAAAGGGCCCCTGCCCCTGGGACTGAGAAGTGGGTATACGTTTCGCATGTATAGGCACTCTACCTGAAGCCTTCCATTAGCTCCCCGATGCCTCCTCTGCTGGGATAGGCGTTCCTTTCCTCCTGCTTCCAAGATGACGGCCATAGCAGCATGGAGTACACTGGTAAATCTAAACCTCTCCTGCCTTTCCTTTCCCATCCCACAGCACAGAAAAGACAGGGAAGATGTGGTTTAGACTTACCAAACTGGTGGCCATCTTGGAGGTAGGAGGAACATAACACAAATCTAAGCAATAGAGGTAGCGGGATGCAAAAGAAGGGCGTCAGGAAGGATGACTGTATATTTACAAAGTGTAGTAACTTTTCAGTATCAGGGTATAAGGTTGCTTTAATATACATTTTTTGCTATACTCAGTCACTAAGTAGCAAAGAGGGTAATTTATTAAATATACATAAGAAACAAATACATTTTAATCAGATTGATTCTTCCTTGCTCCTCCACATTTTTGCCATTCTGCTAAAACGGCTCAACACCGGTATGACATTCACTTCTACATAGTCCACCATCTTATGTGATATATTTAATGCCAAATATTTCAAACTGTTGCCCTCTTGGATAATAAGTATATCACCATCTGTAATTTGTAAATTCTTGTCCAATAACGATATGTGACTTATTCCAATTAATCTTCAATCCAGAAAAAATACCAAATCCTTTCACCAATTTAATAGCTGTCCTTAGATCTTCCTTTACATTGCCTTAAAATAACAAATCACCTGTGTACATCGCTAAAATTTCCTCCTGAGTCCCAAACTGAGAACCCCTTATCCTTTACAACCTTATATATGGTCAATAGGTAGGGCAAAGAGCAGTTTGGATTAGGAAATCCATGTCTTGTGCCCCTAAAAAGGACAAAAAGCTGGGACATAACCCCATGCACCTACTACTTTAGAAGGGCACCATCTAATAACTGGGATCTACCTGCAACATGTCATACAACATCATACGAATTTCAAAAAGAAAAGAAGACATGCACCTAAGCGGTGATCACCTGAAGAAATAATCACAGAATATTTGAATATAAATTACATCAATTTATTACAGTATCTCCTGACACATATATAAGAATACGGACAAAAAAAATTATTTTAAAACACCATTAAAAATAGTGGAGGAATCCACCGCTTGAGGAACCCACTACTTTAGAGACCTTCCCATATTATAATGATAGAAAATACAATAAAGTGCAGTCAAATAGATGAACTCTAACAGGCTATATAGAATATCTATGGTGGTCAATATTGCACAAGCCCAAAGTATTCTATATAAATAGAGAATACACAAAAAAATATATGTATATAAAGTGCAACAACAGGTATCTGTGTGAAAATCAATATGGTGTCCCTGTATACAGGGTAATAGGTCAATAGAACAGTATAATTGTAAACTGGCGATTGCCAATAGACCATTTCACCTCACACTGGAGATGACTACTCCATAACCACTCCATCACATACACTCAATTGTGGCCACCCGTGCTGCCCCAACAAAAAATAATAATAGAGCCTATTAAACAATATGATCATAGAAAGCAAATACTCAATCAAATCAGCCTGTAAATGGGAAGGTGCAGATGGGACCTCAGTGCCCAACGCGTGTCGCCACACACGGTGGCTTCATCAGGGGCATTTAAAGTACATATCCTCGTGTCCCTGTATATATGTAGCCTAGAATCAAAATAATTACCGAGAAAACAGTTGTGTTTTGAGAGACACGGGAGCTCTGGGCTTTCATATTGTTTAATTGGCTCTATTATTATTTTTTGCTGGGGCAGCACGGGTGGCCACAATTGAGTGTATGTGATGGAGTGGTTATGGAGTAGTCATCTCCAGTGTGAGGTGAAATGGTCTATTGGCAATCACCAGTTTACAATTATACTGTTCTATAGACCTATTACCCTGTATACAGGGACACCATATTGATTTTCACACAGATACCTGTTGTTGCACTTTATATACATATATTTTTTTGTGTATTCTCTATTTATATAGAATACTTTGGGCTTGTGCAATATTGACCACCATAGATATTCTATATAGCCTGTTAGAGTTCATCTATTTGACTGCACTTTATTGTATTTTCTATCATTATAATATGGGAAGGTCTCTAAAGTAGTGGGTTCCTCAAGCAGTGGATTCCTCCACTATTTTTAATGGTGTTTTAAAATACATTTTATTGTCCGTATTCTTATATATGTGTCAGGAGATATTGTAATAAATTGATGTAATTTATATTCAAATATTCCGTGATTATTTCTTCAGGTGATCACCGCTTAGGTGCATGTCTTCTTTTCTTTTTGAAATTCGTATAACCCCATGCAGCGCCACACTGGCTTGGGGATTTTTATATTAGAGTCTAATCCACCTAATACGTTCTGGACCAAGTTTATCCAATATTTCCCACAAATAAGCTTATTCCATGCAATCAAATGCTATTGCAGAATCTAAGATTCCCTTAGCACAGGGATGTCAAACTCAAACACACAAAGGGGCAAAATGAAAAACTTGGACAAAGTCGCGAGCCAACCAGTATACAGTATAATGGGCCCCACATAGTCCTCAATGCAGAATAATGGGCCCACATAGTCCTCCATACAGAATAATGGGCCCCACATAGTCCTCCATACAGAATAATGGGCCCACATAGTCCTCAATGCAGAATAATGGGCCCACATAGTCCTCCATACAGAATAATGGGCCCCACATAGGGGAGGTGGTTCTGGTCTCGCTGGACAAACATAATCAGCCTGCGGGCGAGATTTGGCCCACGGGCCAGACTTTGACATGTATGCCCTAGCATCTTCATTATCTGGATGGAAGATCATAATCAAAAATAAAACAGATATACGTATATTCGAGAGTAGATTCCTGAGACAAATCTCGTTTGTTCCTTATGTATCAATTTACCCGCTATCTTTGCCAGGCAACTACATAGCTGTTACACACACCCTTTTGGGTGATCAGTGTGTGAGTGCACTTCTCTGCTTGTACATCTATTTTATTTATTTTTAACTAGTTGTACCCGGCCATGCGTTGCTGTAGCTCAGTGTGGTTAAATGTAAAAGAAAGAAAAGAGAAAGCACAAGTTTCTAAAATATTGAATTTCACAATGCTTGTGGGTATACAATATTTTTTGTTGTATACAAAAAATCTATATAAATCAAATCTATCTATATAAATAAAAATGTAAATGTTCATTTTTTCAAAAACTTAAATTTCCGAAAGTTCTTCATTGATTGCTATGAAATTTTGACACAGTCAGGTGTCACTATGGAGCCGGTTATGTCAGGGATTGCTAGTTATGCAATTCCCTAGTACAGAGGGAATGTGACAGGAGGGGGCGCAGAGATGAAGGCATGCGGCGGCAGAGGAGGAGGGGGTGATCCGCTTGACATGTCCCGGGCCGGTACCGGCCAGATCGCAGTGCCGCTCCCGCCGGTGGCGCAGTGGGATTTGGACTCGCTCACTATCCGCCCACTGCTGCGAGGCTCTGGCCCAGCTCAGCGCCCAGAGCGGAGGCCGCGGCCTACGCCTCTCCGTGCAGCTTCCCTCCCTCCCCCGCTTGTTGTTGCACAGTCAGAAATAAGCCACTCACCTGCCGGAGAAGAAGCCGCAGCAGCAGCGGTTTCGGAGAGCAAAGGCGGCCACCTCTCAGGCGGTGGTGGTGATGAGCAGCAACGTCTTTCAGCCTCGAACAGACAGTCTCATCATTCCCTTCCCCCCAACCCCCACAGGGGATACGAAAGGAGCAGAGCACAGGCAGCAGCTGGGGCGAATGAAGGAGAGGGAGAAGGGTTTATTAATGAGATGTCACTAAGGGGGGGAGAATGCCGGGAGGCCGGGGAGAGTCAGCCTGGGACTGAGCTCATAACACCCCTCTCGCTGTTGCTTTTACGTCCAACAGCTGGTATATAAAAACATAGTAGGCATATAAAAACGTGTGTATTCGAATGCAACGTTGTGTCAAAATTTCAAAGCAATTGGTGAAGAATTTTCGGCGATTTAAGATTTTGAACAAACGAACATTTACATTTTTATTTATATATATATAGATATAATATATATGTATTGTATGTTGTATACATAAAAAATTGTACTTTTTTATCTACTTTGGCTATTCAATCCGTTTTTGTGTAGGATATGTATTTAGTTGTGAAGTGACCTAATATTTAACCCAATTGATTGGTCTTCTTTAAATTAACTTGTATTATTGCCGGAGAATGGCCTGATAATGACATAGTAGTATATTTCACTTAATGGAGTGTAAGATGGCTGCCGGACAGGTCCTTGACGGGAGATATACACTACCGTTCAAAAGTTTGGGGTCACCCAGACAATTTTGTGTTTTCCATGAAAACTCATACTTTTATTTATAAAATGAGTTGCAAAATGATTAGAAAATATAGTCCAGACACTGACAAGGTTAGAAATAATGATTTTTGTTAGAAAGAATAATTTTCTCCTTCAAACTTTGCTTTCGTCAAAGAATGTTCCCTTTGCAGCAATTACAGCATTGCAGACCTTTGGCATTCTAGCTGTTAATTTGCTGAGGTAATCTTGAGAAATTTTACCCCATGCTTCCTGAAGCCCCTCCCACAAGTTGGATTGGCTTGATGGGCACCTTTTGCGTACCATACGGTCAAGCTGTTCCCACAACAGCTCAATGGGGTTGAGATCTGGTGACTGCGCTGGTCACTCCATTACAGATAGAATACCAGCTGCATTCTTCTTCCCTAAATAGTTCATGCTTAATTTGGAGGTGTGCTTTGGGTCATTGTCCTGTTGTAGGATGAAATTGGCTCCAATCAAGCACTGTCCACAGGGTATGGCATGGCGTTGCAAAATGGAGTGCTAGCCATACTTATTCAAAATCCCATTTACCTTGTACAAATCTCCCACTTTACCAGCACCAAAGCAACCCCAGACCATCACATTACCTCCACCATGCTTGACAGATGGCGTCAGGCACTCTTCCAGCATCTTTTCAGTTGTTCTGCGTCTCAGAAATGTTCTTCTGTGTGATCCAAACACCTCAAACTTTGATTCGTCTGTCCATAAAACTTTTTTCCAATCTTCCTCTGTCCAATGTCTGTGTTCTTTTGAACATATTAATCTTTTCCTTTTATTAGCCAGTCTCAGATATGGCTTTTTCTTTGCCACTTTTCCCTGAAGGGCAGCATCCCGGAGTCGCCTCTTCACTGTAGACATTGACACTTGACTTTTGCGTGTACTATTTAATGAAGCTGCCAGTTGAGGAGCTATGAGGCATCGATTTCTCAAACTAGAGACTTTAATGTACTTGTCTTGTTGCTCAGTTGTGAAGAGGGGCTTCCCACTACTCTTCTACTCTGGTTAGAGCCTGTTAGTGCTCTCCTCTGAAGGGAGTAGTACACACTGTTGTAGGAAATCTTCAGTTTCTTGGCAATTTCTCGCATGGAATAGCCTTCATTTCTAAGAACAAGAATAGACTGTCGAGTTTCACATGAAAGTTCTCTTTTTCTGGCCATTTTGAGAGTTTCATAGAACAAACAAATGTAATGCTCCAGATTCTCAACTAGCTAAAAGGAAGGTTAATTTTATAGCTTCTCAAATCAGCCAAACCGTTTTCAGCTGGGCTAACATACTTGTGCAAGGGTTTTCTAGGGTTTTCTAAACATCCATTAGCCTTCTTACACAGTTAGCAAACACAATGTACCATTAAAACATTGGAGTGGTGGTTGTTGGAAATGGGCCTCTATACACCTATGTAGATATTGCAATAAAAACAAGATGTTTGCAGCTAGACGGTAGTGTGTATCACCCAGGTTGGTAGCCTTGGTGATGTAAAACCGGGAAAGCATGCTCCAGCACATTTAGTGCTGAGAGGTTTAATAGGGCGTGTCAGGGCCGATCATTACGAGCAGTCATAAGAGTTGGGCGGGATTGACTGCTCACATATCCCCACCCCAGGGTCTGTGTAAAAAATTGAGACCGAGTGTCTCATTCAGTCTCTGTGGATGGAGGTGTGGAGACCTCCAGCATGTCTGTGCTACAGGACACTGACTGGTAGCAGGCAAACCCGCTGTTTTGTATGGACTGTTTTGTTACTTTGTGCCGGACAAGGCTATGTTTCATTTACCTGGAGAGTGCAGTTTATGAAGTCCGAATAAACCCACCTTGGACATTTTTAAAGAAACTGACTCCTGTGACTATCCTAAAAGTGGTTGAGTGAGTACCAACCCCCTTACAATTAGTGGAGAATGTGGGCAAGATTCCAGGAAAACGTGTACCTGCCACAGAGATCGGTGGATGTCCTGGGTAAAGGCCGCCAGCCAGCCAGAGATGTCCGGCACCATGAAGGAGCCACTCAAACACCTGCTGCAAAGCCAACAGCAGCAGCACCAGCTGCACTTGCAGAGCCAGCTGAGCCTGCAACAGCAGCACTGGGAGCAGCAACAGATGCAGCAAGAGACTAATAAACTCCTGATGCAGCAGATTCAGCAGCAACAACGGCAGATGGAACTTCTAGCGTGGAAAGTTCGCAGCAGAGAGGCCGTCCCTCCCCCAACTCCAGGTAATGATTCACACGTCAGGAAGACGGTAAGAAGAGCATTGCAAAAGATGACTCCGGGTGATGACGTCGAGGTGTTCTTGACGTTCTTTGGAAGGGTGGCGGAGCGGGAGAGATTGCCTCCGGAGCAGTGGGCGGAGGTGCTGGTGCTATATTTAACGGGCCAGCCGCAGAAAGCCCATTATGACTTGTTTGGCCCTGCAGGACGCAAAGGAGTATGCCAAACTAAAAACAGAAATGTTGGCGCGCTTGGGAGTGACTCTGACTGTTAGGGTGCAACGGGTGCACCACTGGGCCTATTGCAGTGACAAACCTCCCAGGTCCCAAATGTTCGACCTCCTACACCTGGTTCAAAGTGGTTGTAACCTAAATCTTCCTCCCCAGCACAGATGGTGGAAAAGGTCATCATGAACAGGTTCATCCACTCCCTTCCAAAGTCGGTGCAAGCCTGGGTTGCCCAGGGAGATCCCCGTAAAAGCTGCTGAGTGAGTATTAACCCCCTTAAAGGAGTTTATACAAAATTTCCCCTTTGCCAAAAACCATATCAATATGGAATTGCTAAGTCTTAGGGTAACATGAATCCTGATAATCCTTTGGATTAATAAGCCTCTTCCCCAAAAAATACTTCCAGAGGATTGGAAAAGATGTTGTATCTCTAGACTTTGCCGCACGTCTACATGATCTTCTATTACAGGTAAAGTCAATTACAGTATTAAAATCTCCTACAATCAAAATCGGATATTGCAAGTTTTCACTTTCTTCATAGTGAAGCTTAGATTTATATGGGAGAGGAATACAGGTGTTTGCAATTTCTAACCTTATGTTGTTAATTTTACATTTCAAAAGTATATATATATATCTCTTACTTCTGCCCTGTGTTATACATACTTAAATTTACACCTCTTTGAACAAGGATAAAGACCCTCGTGAGTTGATATTATGTACAGCATGATATACATGTACTTGACAACCCACTTTTAGCTACTTTCTTGAATCACTATCTGAATGTGTCTTTTGAAGACATATCAGAGACGTCAGATCTCTTCTCATACAATCAAAGACAGCATACCATTTCAACTTATCTTAAACCCTTCTAACATTAAATTAGATAACTTTCACCATATTAAAATAATAATTAAATTAAAATATCACTCCTCTTCTGATACCTCCCCCACTCCACCTTCCACTTCACCCCTTCAAGCCATCTCCCACTCTTAGCTCCCCAACTACACGTTAGGCCGGGTCACACAAGTGTTGATTCTCTCATGTGAGAGAATTGGATCATTTATGCTAATGACACTAGGCTCAAGTTCTGACCAGAGTTTGAGCCGAGTGTCAGTTTACTGGGATCCGTTTCTCTTGTTTGAGACAATCATATTACAGGTGCGGAGAGGATGGAGAACTTCATTTCTCCAGCTTTTCCATTGTCTGTGTCTGCATAAATCAAACTGCACTGGGATGAAATCCAAGTCTGGGCCAAGGTTTTACACGCACCCATAGACTTGTATGGGTGCATGTGATCCGATTTGCTGAGCCACTCTCAGCGTGCTGCAATTGTTTTCCCATGCCAAATCGTCATGAGCAAAAAAATTTCAGATCTGCACTGCCCCATAGTATAATATTGGGCCGAGTGCTATCTGATAAAACATCAGAGAGCACTCTACTATGTCATACAGCAGTGTGAACGAGCCCTTAGAGAACTCCTCAACCAGACATCCACCCACCCCCCAACTAACCTGCCTTAAATAAATGAATCTTCCATAATCAATTGTAAGGGAGAATATCTCTCTATTTACATCTCAAAAACCCTTAGATTAGCCACTGACACAGAATTTAAGAAAAAAAATAGTAAGATACTGTATGGTAATTCAATAGTGTATTAAATAATGTTTAAGTGCATTTATAAAATGACCCTAAAAATTCTTTATTAGATGTAGATATTTGAGTCTTAAAAGAAGTAGTAATAAGATCTTATTAATACGTATTTTGTCTCAAGCTCTGTTTGCAGTTATGAGGAAATGGAAGGTAAAAGAACAACCTGAATTAAATTAATTGATAAGCGAAAAAAGAGAAAGTGGTCTACGATAATAAAAATCAGACAACTGTTTATGAGCATATCTGGGAAGAATGGACAGGTGTAGAGCAATGCTAGTTATGGGGTGAAGGGTTTTCCTTGTATCCTCCTCTTCAGTTTGGGGGTGCAGGTGGGGTTTGTTTTGATTCAAGGGAGGAGGGATGATGGAATAATATGGAAGGGTTAATATTTGTTCCATTTTGTTTTTCTTAAACAGATGATTGAAGAGTATGGATATTTATTGTATATTAGAGAATAGAAATAAATGTTATATGTGAAGTGCTATAACTGCATTAAAATAAATGAGATTATTGCAACATATTACTATTTAATAAACTATTTGTAATCTTTAAGAAAAAAAAGCAGCAAGGAGGGGAATTTTATATGAATTTGTTGGAAATGTGTTTTTTGAGTATAAATGGTGGAAGATAAAAGATCGTCACCCTGAGGCTTCTGCCCCCATAATCAGTGCAGGAGAGAAACTGCTATGCAAAACCATGAATCTGCAACAACAGTAGTGGATTTTCTCTGTTTCCCATTTTGCTACAATGAATAATAAAGGTACATACCCTCAAAATGGTACTTACAACACTAAAGAAATAGAGGCTATATACACGAGCATCTCACTAAATTAGAATATCATCAAAAAAGGTAATTTATTTCAGTTCTTCAATACAAAAAGTGAAACTCATATTATATAGAGTCATTACAAACAGTGATATATTTCAAGTGTTTATTTCTGTTAATGTTGATGATTATGGCTTACAGCCAATGAAAACACAAGAGTCATTATCTCAGTAAATTAGAATACTTTAGAACAACAGCTTGAAAAATGTTTTTAAAATCTGAAATGTTGGCCTACTGAAATGTATGTTCAGTAAATGCACTCAATACTTGGTCGGGGCGCCTTTAGTATCAATTACTGCATCAATGTAGCGTGGTATGGAGGCGATCAGCCTGTGGCACTGCTGAGGTGTCATGGAAGCCTTCAGCTCGTCTGCATTGTTGGGTCTGGTGTCTCTCATCTTCCTCTAGACAATACCCAATAGATTCTCTATGGGGTTAAGGTCAGGCGAGTTTACTGGCCAATCAAGCACAGTGATACTGTTGTTTTTACACCAGGTATTGGTACTTTTGGCAGTGTGGACAGGCGCCAAGTCCTGCTGGGGAATGAAATTTCCATCTCCAAAAAGCTTGTCAGTAGAGGGAAGCATGAAGTGCTCTAAAATTTCCTGGTAGACGGCTGCGCTGACTTTGGCCAGGAAAAAACACAGTGGACCTACACCAGCAGATAACATGGCGCCCCAAACCATCACTGATTGTGGAAACTTCACACTAGACCTCAAGCAGCTTGGATTGTGGCCTCTCCACTCTTCCTCCAGACTCTGGGACCTTGATTTCCAAATGAAAATTGGAACTCTGGGACCTTGTGGAGTGTGTCAGTAACTGTCTTCTGGACATCTGTCAAGTCAGAAGTCTTCCCCATGATTGTGGAGCCTACTGAAACAGACTAAGGGACCTTTTTAAATGCTTAGGAAGCCTTTGGAGGTGGTTTTTGTTAATTATTCTAATTTACTGAGACAATGACTTTTGTGTTTTCATTGGCTGTAAGCCATAGTCATCAACATTAACAGAAATAAACACTTGAAATAGATCACTCTGTTTGTAATGACTATATTATATATGAGTTTCACTTTTTGTATTGAAGAACTGAAATAAATTAACTTTTTGATGATATTCTAATTTAGTGAGATGCACCTGTAGTTACATCAATAGAAAATTTAAACAAATATGGCTCTCTTTTATCAAAAAAGAGATTTTCATTGTACAAAAGCAATAAAACAACTACCGTATATACTGTACATATACATATATATATATACAGTACAGGCCAAAAGTTTGGACTCACCTTCTCATTTAAAGATTTTTTTGTATTTTCATGATTATGAAAATTGTACATTCACACTGAAGGCATGAAAACTATGAATTAACATGTGTGGAATTATATACTTAACAAAAAAGTGTGAAACAATTGAAAATATGTCTTATATTCTAGGTTCTTCAAAGTAGCCACCTTTTGCTTTGATGACTGCTTTGCACACTCTTGGCATTCTCTTGATGAGCTTCTAGAGGTAGTTACCAGAAATGGTTTTCACTTCACAGGTGTGCCCTGTCAGGTTTAATAAGTGGGATTTCTTGCCTTATAAATGGGGTTGGGACCATCAGTTGTGTTGTGCAGAAGTCTGGTGGATACACAGCTGATAGTCCTACTGAATAGACTGTTATAATGTTAGAATTTGTATTATGGCAAGAAAAAAGCAGCTAAGTAAAGAAAAACGAGTGGCCATCATTACTTTAAGAAGTGAAGGTCAGTCAGTGCGAAAAATTGGAAAAACTTTGAAAGTGTCCCCAAGTGCAGTTGCAAAGAACATCAAGCGCTATAAAGAAACTGGCTCACATGAGGACCGCCCGAGGAAAGGAAGACCAAGAGTCACCTCTGCTTCTGAGGATAAGTTTATCTGAGTCACCAGCCTCAGAAATCGCAGGTTAACAGCAGCTCAAATTAGAGACCAGGTCAATGCCACACAGAGTTCTAGCAGCAGACACATCTCTTCAACAACTGTTAAGAGGAGACTTTGTGCAGCAGGCCTTCATGGTAAAATAGCTGCTAGGAAACCACTGCTAAGGACAGGCAACAAGTAGAAGAGACTTGTTTGGGCTAAAGAACACAAGGAATGGACATTAGACCAGTGGAAATCTGTGCTTGGGTCTGATGAGTCCAAATTTGAGATCTTTGGTTCCAACCACCGTGTCTTTGTGCGACGCAGAAAAGGTGAACGGATGGACTCTACATGCCTGGTTCCCACCGTGAAGCATGGAGGAGGAAGTGTGATGGTGTGAGGGTGTTTTGCTGGTGACACTGTTGGGGATTTATTCAAAATTGAAAGCCTACTGAACCAGCATGGCTACCACAGCATCTTGCAGCGGCATGCTATTCCATCCGGTTTGCGTTTTGTTGGACCATCATTTATTTTTCAACAGGACAATGACCCCAAACACACCTCCAGGCTGTGTAAGGGCTATTTGACCAAGAAGGAGAGTGATGGGGTGCTACGCCAGATGACCTCGCCTCCACAGTCACCCGACCTGAACCCAATCGAGATGGTTTGGGGTGAGCTGGACCGCAGAGTGAAGGCAAAAGGGCCAACAAGTGCTAAGCAGCTCTGGGAACTCCTTCAAGATTGTTGGAAGACCATTTCCAGTGACTACCTCTTGATGCTCATCAAGAGAATGCCAAGAGTGTGCAAAGCAGTCATCAAAGCAAAAGGTGGCCACTTTGAAGAACCTAGAATATAAGACATATTTTCAGTTGTTTCACACTTTTTTGTTAAGTATATAATTCCACATGTGTTAATTCATAGTTTTGATGCCTTCAGTGTGAATGTACAATTTTCATAGTCATGAAAATACAGAAAAATCTTTAAATGAGAAGGTGTGTCCAAATTTTTGGTCTGTACTGTATATATATATATATATATTATAAATTTTGTTTATGTATTTATTTATTAGTATACCACATGTAGAATAGGCCATAAGTGTCAGTTTACAGTGTGTCTAAATCCCTGTACCCCTAATCATCAGCTATTTGAAGGGGCAGCAGTGCTTACCTGGCCCCCAGAATTTACACTTTAATTACCTATTTTGTGATAACCCTTTTTTGGTAAAATTGCTTATGAGGTTTAAGCCTGGAAGTGTAATTACAAGGTCATTACAAAAATAATTTACTATTTAGTTTCTCCAATCTCATAATTGGAGTGGATTAGAGCTAATAGGGCAGAGGGTTCACACATTACATTGTTGGCCATTGATTGTTTTCAGGAAATAAATTCATAATGACTGCCTCCTTCTATCCGAGAAATCAGCTGCTGGAGTCTTTCAAGTGGAGATTTATGATTGTGCAGGATATAGAAGACTCATCAGACATGATCTGTTATGGCATTACTTCACATATGCATGGAATCACATTAGGATGATCCCTGCTTTCATAGTCAATATTATATAACCAAGTCAGAGGGAAATGTGATAACCAATTATTATTGTTTTGGCTGCTTAACTACTTCTGGGCCACCAATAGATTTTAAACATCTGGGGCAGTCCACATTCTACTCTGCAGTGATGTTCTAAAACCGAGGTACACAACATTTTTTGGCCCAAGTGACGCAATGCCATACTGAACCAATAATCCCTAGGGCGGCGAAAAATTTAAAGGGTTATTTACATAAATACATCACCAGAACCACCATAAGTACATTCATTACATTAATACATCACCAGAATCAAGTTTTGAGTATTTGAGGAGGAGTTGGAGAGATTCTGCTCAGTTTCTGTTCCAAAAAATAAGTGTGATCATAAACCAACTTACACTGAATATTTGGAGCAGAAACTGAACGGAATCTCGTCAAATCCTCCTGATAAAATCCTCAAAATTAAGAATTTTGAGATTAAGTTTTAACATAGCCATGAAGCACGTTTTGGATTGCCACATGTGTACAAGATCAGAACCACTGTTAGCACATAAATGCACCAGAACCACCATCAGTACGTGAATACGCCAAGTACAAAAAGCTTAGTACAGTGATCAGTTGCAATGACAGGTCAGCCCTATGTACAATTGCATTGCATGAACCTACAACTCCCAGTATGTCTTTAACAATGGTAAGGAGATACTGGGAGTTGTTCTTAACAGTCATCATCAGACTGTGGATCATACAGGAACCACAGCACTGAAGAGAAGCAGGAATGCATCCAGGTACCTAATATTTGTCATCTTCCCTGATTGAATTCATTTCCATCTCTTTTTGTCTCCATGTGGTACAGACACCATTATGAGATTTCACAAGCAGAGCTTGTCTCTGCAGATTTCCCTCTTCTCTTTCTTCAGGAGAACATCCCGACACAGTACTCTTAAAAATAAAAGTATCATTATACTGCCCCATAAATAAAAAATATCTTCCATGCTGTGCCCATGAATAACTAATTGCTTGTACTTCCTGCACAAAATAGCCCCCACACTGCCCCTCTGCAAATTGTTCCCCGCACACTGCCCCTCTGAAAAATGTATCCTGCACACTGCCCCTCGGAAAAATGTCCCCTGCACCCTGCCCCTCTGCAAAATGTCCCCCACACAATGACCCTCTGCAAAATATCCCCTGCACCCCGCCCCTCTGCAAAATGTCCCATGCACACTGCCTCTCTGCAAAATACAGTGGATACGGAAAGTATTCAGACCCCTTTAAATTTTTCACTCTTTGTTTCATTGCAGCCATTTGGTAAATTCTAAAAAGTTCATTTTTTTTTCTCATAAAAGTACACTCTGCACCCCATCTCGACTAAAAAAAAACAGAACTGTAGAAATTTTTGCAAATTTATTAAAAAAGAAAAATTGAAATATCACATGGTCATAAGTATTCAGACCTTTTGCTCAGACACTCATATTTAAGTCACATGTTGTCCATTTCTTTGTGATCCTCCTTGAGATGGTTCTACTTCTTCATTGGAGTCCAGCTGTGTTTAATTAAACTGATAGGACTTGATTTGGAAAGGCACACACCTGTCTATATAAGACCTCACAGCTCACAGTGCATGTCAGACCAAATGAGAATCATGAGCTCAAAGGAACTGCCCAAGGAGCTCAGAGACAGAATTGTGGCAAGGCACAGATCTGGCAAAGGTTACAAAACAATTCCTGCAGTACTCAAGGTTCCTAAGAGCACAGTGGCCTCCATAATCCTTAAATGGAAGAAGTTTGGGACTACCAGATGTCTTCCTAGACCTGGCCGTCCAGCCAAACTGAGCAATCGTGGGAGAAGAGCCTTGATGAGAGCGGTAAAGAAGAACCCCAAGATCACTGTGGCTGAGCTCCCGAGTTGCAGTGGGGAGATGGGAGAAAGTTCCACAAAGTCAATTATCACTGCAGCCCTCCACCAGTTGGGCCTTTATGCCAGAGTGGCCGACGGAAGTCTCTCCTCATTGCAAGACATATGAAAGCCCGCATAGAGTTTACTCAAAAACACATGAAGGACTCCCAGACTATGAGAAATAAGATTCTCTGGTCTGATGAGACGAAGATAGAACTTTTTGGTAATAAATCTAAGTGGTATGTGTGGAGAAAACCAGGCACTGCTCATCACCTGCTCAATACAATCCCAACAGTCAAACATGGTGGTGGCAGCATCATGCTATGGGGGGTGTTTTCCAGCTGCAGGGACAGGACGACTGGTTGCACTTGAAGGAAACATGAATGCGGCCAAGTACAGAGATATCCTGGATGAAAACCTCTCCCAGAGTGCTCTGGACCTCAGACTTGGCCGAAGGTTCACCTTCCAACAAGACAATGACCCTAAGCACATAGCTAAAATAACAAAGGAGTGGCTTGAGAACAACTCTGTGACCATTCTTGACTGGTCCAGCCAGAGCCCTGACCTTAACCCAATTGAGCATCTCTGGAGAGACCTGAAAATGGCTGTCCACCAACGTTCACCATCCAACCTGAGGGAACTGGAGAGGATCTGCAAGGAAGAATGGCAGAGGATCCCCAAATCCAGGGGTGAAAAACTTGTTGCATCATTCCCAAGAAGACTCATGGCTGTACTAGCTCAAAAGGGTGCTTCTACTCAATACTGAGCAAAAGGTCTGAATACTTATGACCATGCGATATTTCAGTTTTTCTTTTTTAATAAATTTGCAAAAATTTCTACATTTCTGTTTTTTTTCAGTCAAGATGGGGTGCAGAGTGTACTTTAATGAGAAAAAAATGAACTTTTTAGAATTTACCAAATGGCTGCAATGAAACAAAGAGTGAAAAATTTAAAGGAGTCTGAATACTTTCTGTACCCACTGTATGCCCACAAACTGCCCCTCTCCAAAATATTCCCCCGTACATTGCCCTACTGAATGAAGGACCCCCCACCACAATTGTGCCCCCTTTGACAATTGTCAACCTCATTATGTGCCCTCACTGTAACATTAGCCCCTTCCTTCCTCATCTACAATGATATAATTAATTTAATCTTTGGCTCCTTGACTTACTATTGGCTGTGCCATCTCTTCTCCTCTGAGGTGTTTGGGTGCTGACAATAGTGTGATGATGTCAGCAGCGTGCCAAGCAGCAGCATGTCGAGGCTGGGACTGACGAGCGCTGCTTTACCCTAGTCCCGATGACAGTGTTCAAATATGTTTGCGTCTGAAACATTTGAATATAAGAAGATGGGAGCTCCATATCCTGGACGGCTCCATGGGCTGCAGCAAAACTTTGGTGGGCTGCATGCGGTACATGAGCCATATGTTGTGCAGGTCTGTTCTAAAACAACACTACATTGTATAACACCCGCACCAGATTGTGCAGTTACCTCAGCCCGGAGCCTACTGGCAGTCACAGTCGGACTCCCTATAGAGAAGGTAGAGAGGATTTATTACCATCTCTGCCTTTTCAATTACTGTGATAGATGTTAGAAATGCATTGGGGAAATATTCGCCCATTTTGAAGCAAGACCTAGTCCTTTCCAAATGTACTACACCAGTCCCTTCCACCACCTATACAAGGGTGAAGAACCTGAGGCACTTGCTGGTACATAGTTACCATAAAGATCCTGGACCAGAGAAAGCCTTCAGCTCAAAAGACCCCAGATGGGGCTTCTATCCATGCAAGAACTGTGCGGCCTGTGCAAATCTGGTGCAGTGTACATCCTTCCCATCAAGTGATGGTCATAAGGAGTTTCAAATCACACAGCATACATCTTGCAATACAGAAGGAGTAATCTACCACGCCTTGTGTCCATGTGGCCTCATCTATGTGGGTCTTACTTTTCGCCAACTGAGAGTGCGTGTGAGGCAGCATGTGCGAGATACTAAAAATGCATCAGAATCTCTTGACGATACTGTATTGAAGCCTATCCCAAGGCATTTCAAGTTAAAACATGGGTGTGATGCTAGCCTCCTCCAAATTCGGGGCATTGACCGGGTATTAATTGACAAGCAGGGGGAAATTGGAGAAAGACCGTTGCCCAGTTGGAAACTCGGTGGATTCTGAAAATTGATTGCATATGCCCCAAAGGCCTCATCAAGGTCCCTTTCTTGTAATGTGCTATTGTGTTTAGGTTTTACTTATGTTTTATGCTGTTTATAACTTCTCACTTTTTTATTTACATGCAGGGTATCCAGTATTTTTGTACACTCTACTGTGAGACAGATGCTGGACCACCACTCACTTGGAGGATCTTCTTCTCCCTTCCCTCCCTCCATTTTTCTACCCCCCTCGGGGATGTGTACAGTACCGGCTGACCGGGTGCCTGATCGTCCTTGCGGGCCAGCGCTCCACGCGTCTCCCTTTTTATGGATATGTACTCACCTTTAAGCAGCATCCCGCCCTGCTGCTCTCTCTTTTTTGGACCTGTCTATTCCAATTGGTATTTTTCTGTGCGGTGTGCCACTAATTGATTCCATTTGCTATGAGTATTTTTTATAAAATATTTTACTCACTATTGTTATTGATCGGCTTTTACTCTTTGTTTATTGTTGCTTTAAACCTGTGACTTTGGATGCACAAAAAAGGGCACTTTAAGATGCACTTTCTGTGTCACACTGACACGTCAGTATTCCTATCACTTGTATATTTTTTATTTTATTTTTTCGATTCCTCTTGCCCATTGTGGCTTATAATTTTCTGATTTTTTCATTTTTTTAATGCACGGGCACTTTATTATGCATTTTCCATTATACTGATGTCAGTAGCTATGTTACTATATAACACATGTCTATGCTCACTCATATGTGAAGGGCACATGTGGCACCCCTGAGGGTTCAGTCGCCACAGGGGTACTGCACCTCAGCACGAGGTGTGGTACCTCCTCTACCAGGTAAGGATGGAGCATTTCTCGGGATTCCACTTCACCACTCAGCACTACACCACTCCTGTCCTGTAGGGGGCCTAAATGCACCAAGGTGCTGCCCAGGGCCGGGATAGAGGGTGGAGGACACACTTTTAGGTTACACTTATTAATTCATATTTAAACTACGGCCATCTTAGGTTCATGGTCCTTTGATTGTGATCTTCGTCTCTGATAGTGGTCCTCTGCTAGAGCCTGCAGCTGACTGAAGATACACGGTCCTCGTTCTCTTGCCTTGAGATGAGAAGCGGGTTAGAGTTAACCGCTGTCTCTACCCGGTCAAGGTCCCTACCTAAGAAGTCCTGGAGGGGAGCAGAGGAGAAAGGCTCCACAGCCAAAAGGATCCCAGGGGGATACGGACGGAGCGGCATACGCCACCTGTATTTCTCTACCTGCGTCTATCCAGTGGGACCCAGCCTTACACCTTGTTCTAACCACACACAGTCAGGTGAAGACTTAGTGGGAGAACTTGCCAAGGAGAGGAACACACACCAGAGGGGTCTCGACAGGTGCTCCTGATCTACCTGGAAAGTGCTGGACCCCCTTCCCGGTGGCCGCAGTACGCCGTGTGTAGCAGAGGGAAGCTTTGCGGATAAAGTTCATCTGAATGTGAGTAAAAACCCTGGATGACTTCACACCCCACTTCAGCCTGTTATTTCCTGCGCGGCACTGCACCCACCATTCCTCCTCATGCTGCCCTGAGGCCTGCTCCACCTGCGGGGAGCAGTCCCATCTTAGCTGTCTGTAACACCGGCCTCAGTGGACTGAAGCAGCGCTGGTGCTCATCACCGGAAACCGTAGGTGGCGTAGTCGGAAAATACCACTCAACCCTGAAAGCCCATTAACAACCTTTTATGTGACCGCACTGGGCACGGACCGGGTCCAGGCCACGACTGTCTCCCCCGCTACCCCTTTTCACCAACCCGGCTCCGAGTAACCCCATCTCCCAGGGAGGGCTGAGAGCGTCACACACACATACATTTGTATTGTGACATTAACTATCTCTTTATACTATTGTTATTTATTATATTTATTTTACCTGTGATTGGTCTTACTAGTAGTGATGGGCGAGCGTGTTTTGTTAACCCTTTCGGCGAGCATACTCGGGTGCTCGCCCAGTATCTTCAGCATGCTGAGGTGTTATGTTTGAGTTATTGTTTGTGCATGATTTGCGACTGTTTGACAGCTTTAATACATGTGAGGAAAGCCTAACAAACAGGCATTCCTCACATGTGTTAAAGCTGTCAAACAGTCGCAAATCATGCACACACAGTGACTCAAACATCATATTCAAGCACACTGAAGATGCTCGGAAAACACCCGAGCATGCTCATAAATCTCGAGTAACGAACATGCTCGCTCATCACTACTCACTAGTGTAACACTTTCACGTAACATATGTGGTTTTTCACGTTGCTGTGATTCTGGTTGCCATTGGATGCATCCGACATCTGCACCACATGGGCTTGGTCACGAAATAATAATAAAAAATATTCACACAATTCGTGCACTCTCTGTTTATTATTGTTTCCATGTTTTCATTCACTTGTCACATCTTCATTTTTTCTTCCTCTTCCCTTTCCCTTCCCTCCCCTCTTTTTTGCCACCATTAGTTTTGCACATTTATGCACAATTTATAACTTTGTTCTGTTGATACACATAGTATTCCCATATTCTCTGTACCATATTGGGTACATATTATATTATATTGTCTCATGACTCTCTCTATATATACTCCTTTATATTTAATAATGATACTTTGGGTATTACTTGGTGGACATTATACTTTATACACATATGTTGTATATAATTCTCACAATATGATGTCTATATTTTCCTGATTGTGTGTTTTCATATATTATTTTCCCTCTTTTATCTGCATCATTGCATTTTTGTATATTTGTGTATATATACAGTATATACATAGAAAGTCATGATTAACTTACACCAGGTATGGGCCGGTAATGTTCTCTGCAATTTCTTTCTCTCCCTCTAACTATGTCTGCATCTTTTGGCATCCTGATGATTGTGCGCATTCTGCCAGCTGGCAAGCACCTGATTGCCATGGATACGCGTCCCTATGACGCGGCACTTCGGGCCCTCCTCACTGACGTGTCAGCGGGGGGCGGGCACCTGCTGCATTGGACACTGACTCCCTGGCTTCCGGCACTGGCTTCCGCCGCCGGAAGCGCCGCTGTACCCTCGCTACACGTGCCAATATACTTTGAATATATATACCCCCTGCCTGTCACCCATACACAATCCCCCCTGAAGAAGCAGGACTCGAAACGCGCGTCGAGGCCGCTTTCACGCCATCCACAGGTTGTAACTGGGCTGTACTCTCATTTTATGTGGGACCATAACTTTCTATATGTGTCACTGTGTATTACTCTCACTAGAAGACATACTTATGTTGTGACATCTTTGTCATAGGCATGATTCATCTCTTTATCTGGATATTAGCAACTTGCACTGTATAATTAGTTCCTGCTGTGCACTCGTACTTTATATGTTTTACTTGTGATCTGGACTCTGATACATTCTTTTCCAGTTGCTCTATGTCTTATCCCTGATTTAGTGTATCATTAACCTTTGTGCATGGGATGCAGTAATTATGTTAATGAATCAATTGAATGTATTTATTAACATTTTTTTAAACTTTTCCTGATGGGAGATGACCATGGCGGCCATTTTGAAGTCTGCCATTTTGGATCTAACTTTATTTTTTTCAATGGGATGAGGGTCATGTGACACATCAAACTTATTGAGAATTTCATAAGAAAAACAATGGTGTGCTTGCTTTTAACGTAACTTTATTCTTTCATGAGTTTTTTACAAGTTTATGACCACTTATAAAATGTGTTAAAAGTGCTGCCCATTGTGTTGGATTGTCAATGCAACCCTCTTCTCCCACTCTTGACACACTGATAGCAACACCGCAGATGAAATGCTAGCACAGGCTTCCAGTATCCGTTGTTTCAGATGTTGCACATCTCATATCTTCACAGCATAGACAATTGCCTTCAGATGACCCCAAAGATAAAAGTGTAAGGTGGTCAGATCGAGAGACCTTGGTGGCCATTCAACTGGCCCACGACGACCAATCCACTTTCCAGGAAACTGTTCATGTAGGAATGCTCGGATCTTCAGTGCATAAAGAAGGCAACACATCATCATGTAGCAATTTCAGATATCCAGAGGCATTGAGGTTTTCATTGATGAAGAATGGCCCCCCCATCTTTGTAACCCATATACCACACCTTACCATAAAGATACGAGATGTGCAGCATCTGAAACAACGGATACTGGAAGCCTGTGCTAGCATTTCTTCTGCAGAGTTGATATCAGTGTGTCAAGAGTGGGAGAAGAGGGTTGCATTGACAATCCAACACAATGGGCAACACTTTGAACACATTTTATAAGTGGTCATAAACTTGTAAAAAACTCATGAAAGAATAAAGTTACGTTAAAACCAAGCACACCATTGTTTTTCTTATGAAATTCTCAATAAGTGTGATGTGTCACATGACCCTCTTCCCATTGAAAAAAATAAAGTTGGAAACAAAATGGCCAACTTCAAAATGGCCACTATGGTCACAACCCATCTGGAAAAGTTTTCCCCCTCCCATATACTAATGTGCCACAAACAGGAAGTTGATATCACCAACCATTCCCATTTAATTTAGGTGTATCCATATAAATGGCCCACACTGTATATATATGTATATATATATATATATATATGTATATATATATATATATATATATATATATATATATATATACATATATATAGATATATTGTCTCTTGCCCTTCATTGGTTTATTCCTGTGGTTCCGTGGCACTTTGTTGTCACCTCTTTCCCTTGGATTTTTTATCTCTTTTGATTATGTCTTATTTTACTTACATTTTTGTAATAAAAATGTAACTTTTATTGGATTTGCTCCTGTTTCCATTTTTCTCTTTTTGGGTTATATAGTTATGGAAGAGCATTTATAGGGACCGACTCTTGTCTTTTTGGATACTCCCTATAGAGAAGGTAGAGAGGATTTATTACCGTCTCTGCCTTTTCAATTACTGTGCACACAGCTCTGAACAAGTGCTGTGTATTCAGTATGGTAAGCGCAGATAGCGCTTCCTGCTCCAGACCCAGAGATCATGTGATGGCCGGGTGTAGGGAAAGAGCAAGAGCTTCTGGGTCCTAGGAGACCCAGTCAACCCTGCTATATAGGCAGTAGGTTGAATGTCCCCTGTAACTAGGATCAATATACCAGCAGATGTGTTTGGGACACAGGTTTATTAACAATTACTATTATATAAGTATGGCAGGTTCTCCTCCTGCACTTGTTAGATCAGCTTTCCTCACATACTGCACAGCTCTCCAGTCCATACAATGGTCACTGATGGAGGAGCATGTAACCAGACCACTCCATCAGCCTTGTCCTATTGAAAACCTCACATGAGAAAGATGCTTTTATAGTGAAGTAGACTGACGGACAGGTCTGGTCACTGCTCCTCCACCAGCAGCCATATTATAGACTAGAGAGCTGGGCAGTCTGTAAGGAAAGCTGCAGTAACAAGAGCAGGAGGAGAATCTGACATACCTACAGTATATCATAGCAAATGCCACAAAATCATGTCCCCAACACATCTGTTAAAGTAAAGATAAAATGGTCAACCTCATTAACTAATTCTGCAGCCAGCAACAGACAGCGCAAAGCAAAGACTATAGGAGGCAAACGACTCAAATTTATTTTAATGAAACCATATTGCAATTTATTTTTATCCATTCAAGCAAGAAAAAAGCAAATTTTTGAAAAGTTAGACAACCCCTGTGTAAAATCATTGAAATAAAGAGCAAAAAAAACAGGAAAAAATCAATAAAAAAACACTGACTATCCAAATTGCTTTTACAAGCCCCATACCTAACAAAAAAAACATGTAACTAATATATAAAAATAACACAGACACAGAAATCCTTTATTTACTACAGATATTATCAGAAAAAAAATAAAATAATATTAAAATATTGTAAAATTTAGACTCGATGTTTCACAAAAAAATATTTAAATATCCAAACATTACAATTTTTTACAGTTTTTTAAACCATATGTATGAAAATAAGAAAAAAATGTGCCTTGGCAAGAATGGGGAAAAATGGCCTGATCATGTAGGGGTTTAACAAAGTACTGAATATATACATATATATAAATGGACTGGGGAACAGTTCTATAACCCTCCAGCTTCAGATCTTGCTCATGTATCACATCCTCCACCTGTCAGATTTAAAAGATGTGTAACTTGTGTAAAGTGACAACATTGCCCTGATCTGTAAGTGTGGGCATGAGAAGCTACATGTCATGGTGCTCCCTGTGGTAAATTGATGCATAGTATTACCTGTGCCCTTGGTGGTCTTCTGCCCTTCTTCTTCTTTCTTGATTGAAGAGCTTTCATGTGATGAGCCAAAGATTTGTCTTCTCCTCTTGGCTCCACTTCTTCCAACTAGGACCTCCTGATGACATTCCTGTTCTTCTTTCTGGCCTTGGTGATCAATCTTCTGGGAGACGATCTCCAACTCTGAGCCATTTCTCTTCTCTCCTCTCCTATGGCTCTTCTTGATGGACGGCTTCTCATCATCCGATGAGTCCAAAACATTTCTTCTCCTTTTCTTCCCTCTCATCCTAAAGACCTCCTCTTTAATCTCCATAATATCGCTTTGCTGAAGGCAGCTCCTCCTCATCCGCATGCAAGCCAACTGCAACTCTCCAACTGCCAACCGGCAACATTCCAATGTGCTCACTGGTCATGTGATAGGAATTGACCATAAGCAGTCATATATATGAGTTATCAGATATTGGTGTTTTTCTATTTTATTCTTATCATATCACATAGTATTAGGCCAAGCTCACAGATAGAGGTTTATTTAAGCTTTTCTGCTGCCTTTTTTCCTATAGAAAGACTCAAATATCCAGATCTTTTTCACATTTTCAGGTTAAGACTTGAACATATTTTGTAGCAATCTCGATAGTAATATTTACACGTAATGACAACTATAGGTTTCTAAAGAATAATTTCTAGTTACTATAATGGTTTCTTAGAAAACCCACATGTATGAGTTTGCTGTTTTGCAGAACGCTCTTTGCCACCATTTTCCTTCTGACGCTGTTTTGCAGCATTTAGGGGATGTGCACACGGTTATTATTTGTAGAGGAAAAGAAATACTAGAGCGTTGGCGGGTAAAATGCTGCCTAAAATATGTGCGAAAACGCTTAAAGAATTGAAATGCAGAAGATATGAAACTTCTTCAAATCTGCAAGGAAAAAATAAGCAGAATGTACATGAGATTTCATAAATCTCATTGACTTTGCTAGTACATTAAAACACTGCGTTTTTTCATGCTAAGAACGTGCGGAAATAACTTTGGAAAATACGGCAAAAATGCAACATGTGAACATGCCCTTGGCTTCTAGTCCATCAAAAATAGTGTAAGTCTGAACTTGAGATGCCGCTGTGGATACTCATTCTGGTGTTAATACTATAGGAAATGACAAGGCAATGAACACGCTTTTTATTAGTGTAAATAGGGAAATACTGCCCTCCTAGACCGGACACAAGGATTTTATTTGCCAATAGCAATGATATTGGTGGGTTATATTTTTTACACTATACTACATACTTTTTTCACATATAACTATTTTCTTGTGATAAATTGGATTATCAGTATATGGACTGGAGTTATTTGTAATTTAATTCCATATTTGGTGCATACAGATTGATTTTTCTGCTGAATTCTAGATTAGTCATTGCTAGTGTCTCGGCATATTAGCATGTTTTTTGTAATTTTTTGCTAAACCCTAATGAGGATTATTTGCTTATACTTGATATTCGCTTCTCAATTGTATTCGCTTATTCACTATATTCTAGATTATACATTTTGTCTTAGATGTATATTGGAAGTTTTTCAGATTTTTTTCTTATGTCACATTATTATTTTTTACAGTGAATGTTTGATAAAGATCATGATGACGATTTTGTATTATACATTTTACGACTTAAAAATAATATTTTGCACAATTTTAATGGAAACAATTTGCTTCAATAACACAGACCCTTATTAAATGACCCAGCATGCCACTTCTGGCCTGAGCTGTCAATGTAGAATTACATATTTGCTGTGTAACTAAATAGCTGTAATGCGTAGAATAATTGGGCTTACAGAAGGGATAGATGCTCTTCTAGTGAAGCTTCATGATGTCCATTGCTCCAGAGTAGACGACCTTCTCTATGAACAGTAAATGCCTGTAAGGCACAGTGTGATTATGGGGTGGGAATGCTTTAGGACATTTCTTTAGGATACAATGACATTGGTGGCAGTCTGCTATCTGGTGTCACCACTAAAGGACGGCAGAAGTAATTCAGGCACATACTGGTGACAGTTTAGGATAATGTTACTGAAAAGAGGCAACAAGCTTACTGGTCACAGAGTCTCCGAGACGCCAACATGCTTCATAACTACAAATACTCTTAAATAGGGGAACAGCTTCACCACAGATAGATGACTGGCAAAAACATTTACGCTGGGCTTCCACTTTCCAAACTTTACACCACCTGCTGGAAGGCTCCTCCGCAGAGTCTCAAGCTGTCTCGGTGTCCGTCCTCTTACAGCACAGCACTCACACGTTCAAGCAGTTATGTGACCAGGTTTCACAAAGCAAACTGTAAAAATACTATTAATCAGATCTCGGACCAGATGGGGCTGATGTACGTACTCTGAAAATTCACATCAGGATGGCTGTGCAATCCTGATGTTAAGAGGAGCATTTTATCCTTATTTTAATGTGATAAAGGAAAAGTTTCACAAAGAATTATACAGCCATCCTTATGCATATGCTGACAAGTACACCAGCCTCATCTGGGCTAACAGATTTGTATAATAATATAAGCAGTATGTATTGTAAAATCAGTGCTTGGATGTGGCATGAGGCATCGGAGGAGCTCAAGGACCCTGAAGGTGGCTGAATCCAGGTATCTAGACAGCTTCTCAGCAGCACTCACAAGCTCTATAGAAAACAACTTGTAAGCGCTGTCCTCCTTGTTTGGGAGATCAGTCAACTCTGACAGACAGAATGGTGGCTGACCTAGGCAACAAGCAAGTTCTAGAATTAAAAATACCTCCTCTCATGAGAAATGAAGAGAATTTTTAAAAAGGGGTTATTTGCAAAGTTCCCTATTTTTACAAGCACTTTGCAATTTTACCCAATTAAGAAATTGCGTATAGCCTTTTAATAATGTAATTAATCTGACTGATGTAAAAAACTATCCTTTTATAGACAGCACTTTAAATATAAAATACAGGTGGATACAATTCTGTTACCATATACTGGGAATATAACTAGTGCCATGAACTGCCCATATGGGTAATGCCATTCAACTGTGCCATATAGTTGCCATATGTACAATATAGGAGCTATAAGAAATGTGCACTTTGAACTTCTGAATTCCAGCACCATGCGGAGCCTACACATGTATCGGTATAATGTGCCATAATGACTATTGTCATACCTGGGTTTATAGTATTGATGGTGAATATATTCTTATGGGCTCTGTATGACATTACTGACATGGGCAGCATTTGCCACTAATGATGGAGCACTGCATGACACTTTATGTTGGTGTTTTGTCCTATTATCTTGGGATAATCTTATTTTTCTGTTCACTGTATATTACTAATATTCTGGATACTATACTTTTGGAATCATCTTCTAGTTGTAGCTCTGAAGCTTGGGATAAAAGTGACTCTGTAAATGTCAGATTGACATTTTATAGAATTGAAGAGCATTGTGGTAAGTATGAGAATGTACCAGGCAATAGATGTGTGTAATGCAATGCACATACCGCAGCCTCATGCTGAACCCCTCACCGCAGATTCATGTGTGTGAATGGCCCAAAGGCCAGACCGAAATCCCATTGAGGATCTGTGGCAAGACTTGAAATTGCTGCTCACAGACGTCTCCATCCAATCTCACTGAGATAGAGCATTTACAAAGAAGAATGGAAGAAAATGTCACCTCTAGATGCAAAGCTGGTAGAGACATACCTGAAAAGACTTGCAGCAGTAACTGCAGCGAAAGGTGGTCCTACAAACTATTTACTCCGGAGGGATAAATACAAATGCAAGTCACAGTTATCAGATTTATATTTTCTCAATATATAGAAAACCTTGTAGAATTTACTTTACACTTCACACATACAGTGGTGTGAAAAAGTGTTTGCCCCCTTCCTGATTTCTTATTCTTTTGCATCTTTGTCACACTTAAATGTTTCAGATCACAATACAAATGGAAATATTACACAAAGATAACACAAGTAAACTCAAAATGCAGTCTTTAAATGAAGATCTTTATTATTAAGGGAAAAAGAAATCCAAACATAGCATCCAAGCATATCGAGTGGATTATGTGTGTAATAAATGTTAGTACAGAGCGTAGAAATAAGAAATAGGAGGTATAATGCACTAATACAATACAATATACAGTCCTGCTCATCATTATTAGCACCCATGAAGATGAGGTACATAATGTGGAATGACTCCTGAAAAAAAATGAATCAGTTGAAACAGTTTTTGTATAGAGCACTCATGTTAAATACAAAAGAGCAAATGATAAAAAATAATTAAAAACAAAAAATCAATTAGGGGGGATAGAAAAACCTAAAGCTTGCTGTGTCACTGGTATTGTCACCCTTTACATTAATTTAGTATGGAAACACATTTTGACTCGCCTGTGGTAAATCACAAAAGAGATTCACCTGTGATTAATTACCCGAGCCCATGTGACATGAATTAGCCAATGAATGATGACTTCAGTGTTTTAAAAAGCCACTTGGTAGGCTCTATTCCTTTGTCACAATGGTGAAGACAAAAGACCTGTCTGAGGACATTATAACTGCTATTATTAGCGAACACAAGACTTCCAAAGGGTAAAAGGCCATCTCCAAAGACTTTGTTATCACAGTTTCAACAGTGCACAATGTTATTAAGAAGTTTGCCAAGCATGGAACTGTCAAGAATGTCCCTGGGTGTGGGGGAACGAGGAAATTGACAAGAGATGTCTTTGAAGGTTGGTGCGAATGGTGGAAAAACCACCACGCCAAACATCCAAAGACCTGAAGGCCAACCCGGAACAGTCTTGGGTCATGGTTTCAACAAGTGCCATACGCCGCACACTAAACCAAGCAGAGCTTTATGGGTGAAGGTCAAGAAAGAAACCATTGCTGAAGAAAAGACATAAAAAGGAATGATTAATCTTCGCCAAAGAGTACCTTGACAAACCACAATCTTTCTGGGAAAATGTTCTGTGGACAGATAAAACAAAAATAGAACTTTTTGGCAATGCAAAACAACAGTTTGTTTACAGAGGGTGCAATGAAGCTTTTAAGGAAAGAACACCTTATCAACAGTTAAGCATGGTGGAGGATCCATAATGCTGTGGGGTTGTTTTGCTGCATCCGGTACTGGAGGCCTTGACCGTATCACTGAAATCATGAAATCAGAGAATTATCAAGAGATTTTAGAATGAAATGTCTAGCCCAGTGTAAGAAAACTTGGGTGGAGTCAAAGATCATGGGTCCACCAGCAAGACAATGACTCAAAGCACACATCCAAAAGTACACATGAATGGTTGAAAAATAAAAATGGACTGTTTTAAAATGGCCAGCAATGAGTCCTGACCTCAATCCCATTGAAAATCTTAGTGGTGAGCTGAAATCTGCCATTGGGAAAAAGAACCCTGCAAACATTCAAGAGCTTGAACAAACTGCAAAGAAAAAATGGGAGAAAATTCCAGCTGAGAAGTGCAAGAAGCTTACAGATGGCTACAAGAAACGTTTGGAGGCTGTCAGCAATGACAAAGGGTGTGCAACCAAGTATTAATTACAGGTGCCATTATTGTGGCACATTCACTTTTTTCTTTGAAATTGCAACATGGAAGTTGAAAAACAATATTGTATTGTTGTATTACTTTGGACCACAAATCCTGAGGATATAACTTTGGTACATTTCCATTTATTTCTGAAGATATTGTACAGTCTACGAAAAAATGAAGGCGTGACAAAAATGGTAAGCAGCACTGTAGTACAATGAATCATATAAATATATATAGAATATAAAAAATTTAAAAATTACCAAACACATACATAAAATAAAAACAGATGTCTCTTGTTTGAGGGATGCTAAGAAATGCCAACCCAGTATGCATGAATATTATTTCCTGGTGCACCCCACAAAATAGCATAGAACAACCTAACAGAGATAGTCACTGCAGAGTAACCTATACCGCTGAATAATCCAACAATTACAAGGATTGAAACTATCCAAAGTGCATGTGCATATCAAAGAAGGAAATTGTTCATTAATTGGGGTGGTCCAGTGGTTAAACAAAAAAAAAATAAACCCTGCTTCAAAGTCACCAATCAAGGGATAAATACATAATAAACCCTTAAAGTGCATGTGTATGGAGAATTATAATGCTCAGAATTATAATACACCAATGTCTGGAAAAGACAGTGTGGCTCCCCTGAGGGTTCAGTCGCCACAGAGGTACTGCACATCACCCAGAGGTGTGGTGCCTCCTTCTCTCAGGTAAGGAGGGAGTGCTTCCCGGAACCACAACACCTGCACTCAACAGTACACTGCTCCAGGCCGGCTGGAAGGGCAAGATGCACTGTGTTCTGCTGAGCCCTGTCCCTGGATGGAGTGGGGGGAACCAAAGATAGGGGGAACCAGTAGTGGGTGAGGGTGGAGGAAGTAGCGTAGGGGAGCACCATTATAGGAGGTATATAAAGGGAAGCCATCTTAGGGTGGAAGGAGAGGACAGTCAGTCAGTGAGTAATAAGGAGAGGAGGGGAGCAGAGTCTCTTCAGGAGCTCTGCTCCATGCCTGGGGCCAAGTAAGAGAGGCCCAGGAGGGGAGTAGAGGAGAAAGGCTCCGGTAACATAAGGGATGCCAGGGGGTATGGTGAGTGCAGGACGGCACCCGTACGCCCGAATCTGCCAAGTGTTAGAGGGATCAGGCCGCAAGAAGGGAACCGGTCCCTGGACCAGCCGTGTTACTCCAGGTCTCGGCTGGAAAACCGGAGGCTTCTGCACTTCCATGGTGCAGTTGCCACAGTCTCACCCAAGTCACCGTGAGGGGCACCAAGTAGGTCCGGGAACTCCAGGTTGCCCAGAGGGACTTCAGAGCACCCGATCGGGACTGTGTGTGGGGAAGCGCAGGGCAGGAGAGAGAAGACCCGGCGCGAGAAGTCGGTCTAGTAAGGAACATAAAGAAAGCGGGGTTCCGTCAAGCACTCCTGATAAACTTGAGAAAGTGCTGAACCCCTGCCTGGTAGACGCAGTGCGACGCGGGAGGCTGACACCCGTACAGTGTACCTGAGGAACTTGAACAGAACTGTGAGTAAACTCGGATAACTGCACTCCACTGCCTCCGTCAGTTATTTCCGCTGCGCCATCTCTCCTGCACCACAAGACCCAGCACCACCATACCCATTCTATACTGCCCTGGGGCCCGCTCCACCTGTGGGGAGCCGTTCCAACCCAGCTGCCCTATCAACCACCCCAGAGGTCTGCAGCAGCGCTGGTACCTATTACCAGACACCACAGGTGCGTCACAAACACTGCCTAAGAATTACAAATCCCATATAAATATTTTCCCTTCCCCTTTTTGTTGACCGCCCTGGGCCACGGACCGGGCCACCGCCACTGTGACTTATCCCTTCCCCAGCATCTATAGGCCCGGCACCGAGTACCCCACGGCCCTGGGGGCGCGTCAACAGGGCTACTACAGAGCATGTATGTAACTTAGTGTTCACAGAAGCAAAAGAGTAGAGGTGAAAAGCAGTTTATATGCCTGTTAGAAACTCACAACATGTATGGCTAAACATGCAATACCGCACGCCTGGAAAACATGGACTGCCTCTGATGTACAATAACCCTGCTAGATGCAATCAAAAAAATGTAAAATGTATTGCTAATAGCATTATGCCACTTACACGGTGGAGTGTGAGACTGAGTCTGTCCTGCATCCCTCTTCCCCGACGCGCATTTTGTCCACACTTCCTCAGGGCCGTGTCAGAGGAGAGGGATGCTGGACCTTTTAAGTGATCACTGTACCAGTGGTTGACGGTGGCTAGATATCACATGATTTAAACTTTCGGGGTTGTGAAAGATATGACGCGGCAAGTCGTAGGATTTTTTACCTAGTAGATTGATTTACACTTGTCCCTGTGACACTATATTTGTTTTCAATAATCTTTAATTAATATTTTATAACAGTTCAAGGGGTAGGGATATGGTTAGGGATTAGAGGAATATATGCGGGACGGGAGAGGAATGGATAGGTGTGAGAAAATGGATAAGGGGAAGGAGAACTCAAAATTTAATAAACAGTAGAATATATAGTATTACAACAAGTAAATTAAGATGAAAATCAAAATATGGTTATAGAACAACTTAGTTGTAATATAATAGATATCCAATTAAACCTAATAAGTATATGTATTAATAATTTAAGTAACAACCAGGAATATATTTCAGGCCAATTTGTTAATTTTTTGAAATAATTGTTAAGGTTATTATTAGAGTTTGCAAATCAGTAGTCATATAATTTATGTAGAGCCATTTTTTCTTTAATATCTGAAAAGATAGGTATATCCGTTTTTTTCCAGTAAGATGCACTGGTATTATTAACTACCGTATTTTTGGGACTATAAAACTCACCGGACCATAAGACGCACCTAGGTTTTAAAGGAGGAAAATAGGAAAAAAATGTAAGCAAAACATGTGGTCTTGATGCCCTGTTATGGGGGAGGGGGTCTGCTGCTGAAACTGGTATTTGGGTAATGTCCCTCAATTCTGTTAATATCCTCCATCCTGGTATGTATGGCCCCTCCTTCCTGGTATAAGTGCCCCCCATCCCATCCTGGTATGCATGGCACCCCTTTATCCCCCATCCTGGTATGCATGGCACCCCTTGAGCCCCCATCCTGGTATGCATGGGACCCCTTGAGCCCCCATCCTGGTATGCATGGCACCCCTTGAGCCCCCATCCTGGTATGCATGGCACCCTCTGAACCCCCATCCTGGTATGCATCTTGCCCCGCTTCAAGTGGACCGGGTGAGAGGCCCGAATCTATGAATGTAAAAGTGAACAGCTCTTCAGAGTGTCCATGTGTGGGATCAGTTGTCTCCGGGCACTTGGCATGGTGGGAGGAAGGAGGATCAGGGTGAGGAATATGCGGTCCAGACTCATGGATACTGAGACTTGACCGTGTGGAAGACAGGGTGGTGGTGGTGGCTAAGTGACTGGAAGCATTATCCGTTATCCAACCATCAACCTTTTGACACTGCTCTGGGTTCAATAGTGGTGTGCTGCGGTCCCCTAGGAACTGGGACAGGAAGGTCGGGTGAGAAGATGTGGGTGTTTGTTGTGGCACAATTTCAGCTTGCCCACGGCCTTGTCCTCGGCCTCTGCATGCACCATCACCATCACGTCCAGTTCCCCGTCCCTTGTCACGTGCCTTGCCCATTTTCAATGGAGGACAGTATCTTCCACGGCTCACTACAAATGACTGAGTTTGGAGCGAACTTATATGTTATCAGTGTGATGGAGAAAACAGAGTTTTAAATACCTGGCCTGTAGGTAAGTAGTTTGAACAGCAAACTGGTGTGAATTGCTTCACTGACACACTGAAAGAAATTTTTAATGGAGGTCAGAAATGGCAGTATTTTCTGACAACGTATATGTGATCCGTGTGACGGAGAAAACAGAGTTTTAAATACCTAGCCTGTAGGTAACTAGTTTGTACAGCAAACCGGTGTCAAAAATGTTGCTGACACAGTGAAAAAAAATTGAAATGGAGGCCAAAAATGGCAGTATTTTCGGAAAACGTATATGTGGTCCATGTGACGGAGAAAACACAGTTTTAAATAGCTGGATTTCTAGCGCTGTAATATGGAAACGACCTGGCTGTATTCTGCAGTGCAGTGCCAACAAGCAAATGGCGCAGAAAAACGATGTTCTCTGGATTGCTTTTTAAGCAAATAATGAGGATTAAGATCCAACAAAAAGTAATCCTGGCCCCTGAGACCTGGGCCTTTGTATAGAAATATCTAGCAGCAGAAGGCAGAATTGGAATGGAGCCTCTTGTGCTATATGCACTGCAGTCTGCTTTATACCCTTCCTGCCTATATACACTGCCTGCCTGATATCTCTGCAGATGGATTAGTTAGTCCTCAAAAGGACTGTTTGTTAAGATGGATATGTGTAATGTACGGTTTTCTCCCTTCACTACCTAATACACAAGCAAATCTCTCCCTGACGCAGCAGCACCTCTCCCTACTCTGCCTGATTCCGGAGTGACTGTGACAAGCACAGCGGCGCCAAGTCTGATATAGACCTGATGACGCTGTGCGGCCATCCAATCACTGTAATGCCACAACCATCAGGGCTGCGGCATTACAATGAGTGGCAGGCAATCCCTGCATGTTGATTGGCACTCTAAAGAGCGCCAAACATGCAGGGAGGGGACCCGAGCTCCCGCTGAGCAACACCGGAAATACTCGGTGAGCGCCGAGCATCTCGAGCAGTGAGATGCTCGGGCGAGCACCGTGCAGTAGCGAGAATGCTCGCTCTTCACTATTCAAGATTCAAATAAACAATTTTTTCTTTAGATGTATTGCTAGTGAACGATAAGCTCTAATCATTTTGGTTTAACTCTTTCACAAAGGACTCTGCTTCGCTTGTTGTGCCCCTCCATATTATAATTAGATCATCGATATATCTGCGATAATATCGAATGTGATCCTTGTGTTTTTGGGGGCTGTGAGTGGCGACAGGGACTCGAATCGCCCCATGAATAAATTTGCAAAACTGGGTGCGACCCGAGTCCCCATCACAGTCCCGAACTGCTGCAGGTACAGTGTGTTTTGGGACCAAAAAACATTGTGTTTGAGTATAAGTCTCAGACTTTTGAGCAGAAAGATTTTTTGTTCCATCAAGACCGATGCGTCGTTTGATAAATAATAATCTATAGATTCGATACCCAGGTCGTGATCTATATTTGAATACAGCGCACAAATGTCAAGGGTCAAAGAAAGAACATTGGTCTCCCATTCTACTCCTCTAGTTTCCAATATCAATTGTATGGAATCTTTAAGATTTGAGGGTAATTTTGATACATAACCCTGTAAGAATTAATCAACATAATGGGAAAGGGAGCTGGTTAAGGAACCAATTCTGGAAATGATGGGTCTTCCCGGGGGAGTTTTATTGTCTTTATGAATTTTGGGTAAATGGTAAAATATTGCCTAATTAGAATGATTATTGGTTAAGAACCGTTTTTCTTTTTTTCTGAATACTTTTGCTTGATACGCTTAATTTATCAGGATGTTGTATTCTTTTTCATAGGATTTGGTAGGATCTACTGTAACAATTTTGTAGTATTTATTATCAGACAGAATATTTAATGCTTCCTTGATATAATCATCTCGATCTTGAACAACCACCCCCCCTCCCTTGTCAGCTTGTCTTATGACAATTTTGGTGTTATTTTGTAGCCATTGTAAAGCCAAACTTTCCCCTTTTCATAAATTGTATATACTTGCTTCAGTTTTATTAATACTTTCGAACTCCCCCATGACAAGGGAATAAAAGGTTCCAAGAAAGTGTCCTCTATGATGCAGAGGATAAAATTGGGATTTTGGTGCAACTAGTTGATGTATACATACATCTGACTCTAAGGCTATGTGCCCACGATGCAGAAACGCTGCATATTCTTTACGCTTCTCCCTGGCAGGAAAAACGCATGCGGTTTTTACATGCATTTTTCCCGCCAGGTAGAAGCGTTTGTCAAGCGTTTTTGCATGCATTTATGCATGCGGGTTATCAAGCGCTTTTCCAAGCAATTTTAGCATCACTTGGAAAAGTGCTTGACAACTTGTTCACACTATATAAATCCAAGCAACCGGCATAGATTTATAGTAGTGTGACCAAGTTAGTTAAAAAAAAAAGAATAAGAATGGTAAAAAAATAAAAAATAAAGATTATACTCACCTTCCGATGTCCTCCTGGTGTTATCTCCGCTGCGTCCGGTCACTTCCATTGCTCGCGCTGTTGTGAAGGACCTGTCAGGTCACATGACTCAATGACGTCATGGCAGGTTCTTCACAACAGCGCGAGCAATACAAGAGACCGGACGGAGCAGACAAAACACCGGGAGGACATCGGTAGGTGAGTATAATCTTTATTTTTTATTTTAAATTCTTTTTTTACAGTTTCTATGGTACCCAGGTCTGGATGAGAGTCTCCTTTCCTCCAGGCCTGGGTACCATCCGCACATTGAACCATGTGATATCCACTTATCCACATGTAGAGATGCGGATGTCACGTGGTCCAATGCAAGTCAATGGCGGCGATTATGTTGCGTGTCCGCAAAATTAATGGACATGCTGCGGATTTTTTAGCGCAGCATGGGCATTGACATTGCGGCTTGTCATTGGGGACCATGGGGGGCGGATTCCCAAGTGTTTCCGAAGCGTTTACGCTTGGAAAATGCTTCGTGGGCATGCAGCCTAAAGCCAAAGGTTCAGATTTCACTTTGTTTTTTTCAATCTGGAAGTGTCTGTCTAGGGTGAGTTTGCGAACAAACCTATTTAAATACAGGAATAGTTGATATTCACTAGCTTGTTGTGAGGAACAAAATTTTAACCCTTTGGTCAGCAGATTAGTTTCAAAGTCATCGAGTCTATGATATGATAAGTTGAAAATCTTTTCAGTTTGAGAGCTTTTTTTGTGGCGGCGTATTTTGGGGGACTGTTGGTGTTTTCTTCCTCCTTGTTTTCCCCGCAATGTTTTTTTCTTTTTCCATATGATTTGAGTGGTGGAAAGAACATTGTTATGGAGTGTGACTGGAGGGATAGAGGAGGAGGGAGGGTAGTGGTGGGGCATACAGTATGTGCCCTGAAAATGTCAAGGATAGGCATGTGGGGCCCAATCCTAAAAAATAAATGTTGGATGCATTGCTGAATGTGGATGCGACTGAGGACGAAGATGATTGGGGAAACCGAGAGGACGGAGGCGTGATATTCGTGGGAACTATGGTATTTTGTGAAGAAGAATAGGCTGAAGTGTCATAAACACAGATATTGCTGAGATCAATAGGAGAAAGAGTACCAGATCCAGAAGATAAGGGGGTATCTCCTTTTTAGTAGTGAATAGCGTTGAGCGAGCATGCTCGACACTGCTCTGTACTCGCCCGAGCATCTCACTACTCGGGATGTTCGGCGAGCACCGAGCATTTCCGGGTTACTCGGGCGGGAGCTCGGGTCTCCGCCCTGCATGTTTGGCGCTCTTTACAGAGCCAATGAACATGCAGGGATTGCCAGCCAGTCACTGTAATGCCGCAGCCATGTTGGTTGTGGGTATTACAGTGATTGGCTGGCCGCACAGCATCACCTCGAGTATTTAAAACCAGGCGCCGCTCTCTTGGACACAGTCGCTCCGGATCAGATGGTATAGGGAAAGTGCTGCTGAGTTAAGGAGAGATTTATACTGCGAAATAGGTAGTGTAGGGACTCTAAAGCCTGCAAAATCAAACAAACAGTCCTTCTCAGGACTAATATCCATCCCAGATATCAGGTAGGCAGGCAGGCTGTATAGGTGACGCAGTGGTTATACCAACAAACACTGCATTACTGTCCTGTGTGCTGCTTTTCAAATTGCTAGACTTAGCCCCAGGTCTCAGGGGCCAGGAAAAATCCTTTTTATTTCATCTAAATCCTCTTTTTTTTTTTTTTTTCCCACAGTCAGACTGTACAAATACCCGTCTTACTGACCTTTTGATATCCCCCCCCCCAAAGAAAAAAAATTGAGTGTGTCTGTGAGTGTTCAGACACAAATATATCTGTTTAAAAGAGTCTGGTGTACGCCAGATAACTAGAACTGTGGTTTTGCAGTTCCACAGTTCAAATCTCTGTATTATCCACTTTTTTGCCTTTTTCCATAAAAAAAAAACATTTTGAGTGTCTCGCTGACTGTTCAGACACAAATATATCTGTTTAAAAGATTCTGTTGTAGGCCAGATAACTAGAACTGTTGTTTTCCTCTTCCACGGTTCAAATCTGAGTGTAATCCACCTTTCTGCATAAAAAAACATTTTGTGTGTCTTGCTGACTGTTCAGACACAAATATATCTGTTTAAAAGATTCTGGTGTAGGCCAGATAACTAGAACTGTGGTTTTCCTCTTCCACAGTTCAAATCTCTGTATTATCCACTTTTTTGCCTTTTTTCAATAAAAAAAAAAACATTTTGAGTGTCTCGCTGACTGTTCAGACAGAAATATATCTGTTTAAAAGATTCTGGTATAGGCCAGATAAATAGAACTGTGGTTTTCCTCTTCCATGATTCAAATCTGGGTGTAATCCACCTTTTTGCATTAAAAAAACAATTTGAGTGTCTCTCTGACTGTTCAGACACCAATATATCTATTTAAAAGAGTGTGGTGTAGGCCCGATAACTAGAACTGTGGTTTTCCTCTTCCACGGTTCAAATCTCTGTATTATCCACTTTTTTGCCTTTTTTCAATAAAAAAAAAACATTTTGAGTGTCTCGCTGACTGTTCAGACACAAATATATCTGTTTAAAAGATTCTGGTGTAGGCCAGATAACTAGAACTGTGGTTTTCCTCTTCCACGGTTCAAATCTGAGTGTAATCCACCTTTCTGCATAAAAAAAACATTTTGTGTGTCTTGCTGACTGTTCAGACACAAATATATCTGTTTAAAAGATTCCGGTGTAGGCCAGATAACTAGAACTGTGGTTTTTCTCTTCCACTGTTCAAATCTGGGTGTAATCCACCTTTTTGCATAAAAAAAAACATTTTGAGTGTCTCGCTGACTGTTCAGACACAAATATATCTGTTTACAAGATTCTCGTGTAGGCCAGATAACTAGAACTGTGGTTTTCCTCTTCCACGGTTCAAATCTGGGTGTAATCCACCTTTTTGCATAAAAAAACATTTTGAGTGTCTCGCTGACTGTTCAGACACAAATATATCTATTTAAAAGAGTCTGGTGTAGGCCAGATAACTAGAACTGTGGTTTTCCTCTTCCACAGTTCAAATCTCTGTATTATCCACTTTTTTGCCTTTTTTCAATAAAAAAAAGACATTTTGAGTGTCTCGCTGACTGTTCAGACACAAATATATCTGTTTAAAAGAGTCTGGTGTAGGCCAGATAACTAGAACTGTGGTTTTGCAGTTCCACGGTCCAAATCTCTGTATTATCCACTTTTTTGCCTTTTTTCCATAAAAAAAAACATTTTAAGTGTCTCGCTGACTGTTCAGACACAATATATCTGTTTAAAAGATTCTGGTGAAGGCCAGATAACTAGAACTGTGGTTTTCCTCTTCCATGGTTCAAATCTGGGTGTAATCCACCTCTTTCCATTAAAACAACAATTTAAGTGTCTCGCTGACTGTTCAGACACAAATATATCTATTTAAAAGAGTATGGTGTAGGCCAGATAACTAGAACTGTGGTTTTCCTCTTCCACAGTTCAAATCTCTGTATTATCCACTTTTTTTGCCTTTTTCAATAAAAAAAAACATTTTGAGTGTCTCACTGACTGTTCAGACACAAATATATCTGTTTAAAAGAGTCTGGTGTAGGACAGAAAACTAGAACTGTGGTTTTGCAGCTCCACGGTTCAAATCCCTGTATTATCCACTTTTTTGCCTTTTTCAATAAAAAAAAAACATTTTGAGTGTCTCGCTGACTGTTCAGACACAAATATATCTGTTTAAAAGAGACTGGTGTAGGCCAGATAACTAGAACTGTGGTTTTCCTCTTCCATGGTTCAAATCTCTGTATTATCCACTTTTTTGCCTTTTTTCAATAAACAAAAACATTTTGAGTGTCTCGCTGACTGTTCAGACAGAAATATATCTGTTTAAAAGATTCTGGTGTAGGCCAGATAACTAGAACTGTGGTTTTCCTCTTACACGGTTCAAATCTCTGTATTATCCACTTTTTTGCCTTTTTTCAATAAAAAAAAGACATTTTGAGTGTCTCGCTGACTGTTCAGACACAAATATATCTGTTTAAAAGAGTCTGGTGTAGGCCAGATAACTAGAACTGTGGTTTTGCAGTTCCACGGTCCAAATCTCTGTATTATCCACTTTTTTGCCTTTTTTCCATAAAAAAAAACATTTTAAGTGTCTCGCTGACTGTTCAGACACAATATATCTGTTTAAAAGATTCTGGTGAAGGCCAGATAACTAGAACTGTGGTTTTCCTCTTCCATGGTTCAAATCTGGGTGTAATCCACCTCTTTCCATTAAAACAACAATTTAAGTGTCTCGCTGACTGTTCAGACACAAATATATCTATTTAAAAGAGTATGGTGTAGGCCAGATAACTAGAACTGTGGTTTTCCTCTTCCACAGTTCAAATCTCTGTATTATCCACTTTTTTTGCCTTTTTCAATAAAAAAAAACATTTTGAGTGTCTCACTGACTGTTCAGACACAAATATATCTGTTTAAAAGAGTCTGGTGTAGGACAGAAAACTAGAACTGTGGTTTTGCAGCTCCACGGTTCAAATCCCTGTATTATCCACTTTTTTGCCTTTTTCAATAAAAAAAAAACATTTTGAGTGTCTCGCTGACTGTTCAGACACAAATATATCTGTTTAAAAGAGACTGGTGTAGGCCAGATAACTAGAACTGTGGTTTTCCTCTTCCATGGTTCAAATCTCTGTATTATCCACTTTTTTGCCTTTTTTCAATAAACAAAAACATTTTGAGTGTCTCGCTGACTGTTCAGACAGAAATATATCTGTTTAAAAGATTCTGGTGTAGGCCAGATAACTAGAACTGTGGTTTTCCTCTTACACGGTTCAAATCTCTGTATTATCCACTTTTTTGCCTTTTTTCAATAAAAAAAAACATTTTGAGTGTCCTGCTGACTGTTCAGACACAAATATATCTGTTTAAAAGATTCTGGTGTAGACCAGATATCTAGAACTGTGGTTTTCCTCTTCCATGGTTCAAATCTGGGTGTAATCCACCTTTTTGCATTAAAAAAACAATTTGAGTGTCTCGCTGACTGTTTAGACACAAATATATCTATTTAAAAGAGTCTGTTGTAGGCCCGATAACTAGAACTGTTGTTTTCCTCTTCCACGGTTCAAATCTCTGTATTATCCACTTTTTTGCCTTTTTTCAAAAAAAAAAAAACATTTTGAGTGTCTCGCTGACTGTTCAGACACAAATATATCTGTTTAAAAGAGTCTGGTGTAGGCCAGATAACTAGAATTGTGGCTTTGCAGTTCCACGGTCCAAATCTCTGTATTATCCACTTTTTTGCCTTTTTTCCATAAAAAAAACATTTTGAGTGTCTCGCTGACTGTTCAGACACAAATATATCTGTTTAAAAGATTCTGGTGTAGGCCAGATAACTAGAACTGTGGTTTTCCTCTTCCACTGTTCAAATCTGGGTGTAATCCACCTTTTTGAAAAAAAAAAAAACACTTTGAGTGTCTCGCTGACTGTTCAGACACAAATATATCTGTTTACAAGATTCTCGTGTAGGCCAGATAACTAGAACTATGGATTTCCTCTTCCACGGTTCAAATCTCTGTATTATCCACTTTTTTGCCTTTTTTTCCATAAAAAAAATCATTTTGATTGTCTCGCTGACTGTTCAGACACAAATATATCTGTTTAAAAGATTCTGGTGTAGACCAGATAACTAGAACTGTGTGTTTTACTCTTCCACTGTTCAAATCTGGGTGTAGTCCACCTATTTGCTTAAAAAAAAAACATTTTGAGTGTCTCGCTGACTGTTCAGACACAAACATATCTGTTTAAAAGAGTCTGGTGTAGGCCAGATAACTAGAACTGTGGTTTTCCTCTTCCATGGTTCAAATCTCTGTATTATCCACTTTTTTGCCTTTTTTCAATAAAAAAAAACATTTTGAGTGTTTCGATGACTGTTCAGACACAAATATATCTGTTTAAAAGATTCTGGTGTAGGCCAGATAACTAGAACTGTGGTTTTCCTCTTCCACGGTTGAAATCTGTGTGTAATCCACCTTTTTGCATAAAAAAAAAACATTTTGAGTGTCTCGCTGACCGTTCAGACACAAACATATCTGTTTAAAAGAGTCTGGTGTAGGCCAGATAACTAGAACTGTGGTTTTCCTCTTCCACGGTTCAAATCTCTGTATTATCCACTTTTTTGCCTTTTTTCAATGAAAAAAAAACATTTTGAGTGTCTCGCTGACTGTTCAGACACAAATATATCTGTTAAAAAGGTTCTGGTGTGGGCCAGATAACTAGAACTGTGGTTTTCCTCTTCCACGGTTCAAATCTGGGTGTAATCCACCTTTTTGCATGAAAAAAAACATTTTGAGTGTCTCGCTGACTGTTCAGACACAAATATATCTATTGAAAAGAGTCTGGTTTAGGGCAGATAACTAGAACTGTGGTTTTCCTCTTCCACAGTTCAAATCTGGGTGTAATCCACCTTTTTGCATAAAAAAAACAGTTTCAGTGTCTCGCTGACTGTTCAGACACAAATATTTCTGTTTAAAAGATTCTGGTGTAGGCCAGATAACTAGAACTATTGTTTTCCTCTTCCACGTTTCAAATCTCCTTTTTATTACCCTTTTGCCATTGATAGTGCGAGTGTAAGCTATTTTACTTCATTTACAATGGGCAAGGCGCGTGGCAAGGGACGTGGAACTGGACGATCTGGTGATGGTGCGTGCAGAGGACGTGGCCGTGGCCAAGGTGAAAATATGCCACAACCAACAGCCACATCTTCTCGCTCCCAGTTCTTGACCAAATTACTAGGGAAGCACACAACAGCACCACTATTGCAAACTGATTAGAGTGAACAGGTTATTAATTGGATAGCAGATAATACTTCCCCTCACCTGGGCACCACCACTTCCGGTCTGTCTTCCACACTGTCAAGTGTTAGTAGTCGTGAGTCTCAACTGCATACTCCTCCTCACCCTGATGCTCCTTCCTCCCACCATGCCGAGTGTCGTCAGACAGCAACTGATCCCACAGTTGGACACCCTGAAGAGCTGTTCACTGGTCCATTTCCATATTTGGGCCCCTCGCCTGCTCCGCTTGAAGTGGTGGAAGAGGAGATCCCATGTAGCAATGGCCAAATATTTGAACAGCCACGGCCACAGGAAGGCGACGCTGGCAATTTGTCACAAGAGGTGGACGATGACGAGACACAATTGCCACGAAGTGAGGAGGAGGACCGTGGTGCGGAAGTAGTAGAGGAGGAGATGGTGGATGATCTAGGAACTGACCCAACGTGGTAGGAGGACACGCAGAGCGAGGCCAGCAGCACACAGGGGGAGGGAGGCAGAGTACCCCAACAGGCAGGAGGAAGCAGTGTGGTGGCCACAGACAGAAGGCGGGCAACCGTTCCTCGTAGCACCAACACGAGGGACGTTGCCAGTACAACCGGTAGGTCTTCCAGAGTCTGGAATTTTTTTAAAGACTCTGCTGATAACCCCAAAAAGGCCATTTGTACCACCTGCCAGGCCAGCATCAGCAGGGGTGACAAAACTACCAGCCTCACCACCACCAGTATGATCAGGCACATGTCAGCAAAGCACCCGACTTTGTGGGGTGAACCCCAGTGTCCACGACCAGTGTCAGCGGGTATCACCACTGCTTCTTACTCTGTTGTGCGCATAAGAGAACCCCCTGTTGAGCGTGCAAGGCAATCCCCTGTCCATACTGCATGCAAAGATGCCCCCTCCTCTCAGTCTTCACTTGTTATGGCAGTTTCTCAAGAAACAGCATCAACATCCATGTCCACGTCCCACCACAGCGTTCAATTGTCCATATCTCAGACCTTTGGACGAAAGCGCAAATTCGCAGCCAACGCCCCACAGGCCACAGTCCTAAATTCGCACATTTCACGACTGCTTGCATTGGAAATGCTGCCTTTTAGGTTGGTGGAGACGGAATCCTTCCGCAACCTTATGGCGGTGGCAATCCCTCGGTACTCGGTCCCCAGCCGACACTATTTTGCCCGGTGTGCCATCCGCGCACTACACAAGCACATGTCCCAAAACATCTGCCATGCCCTCAACAACGCAGTGACTGGGAGAGTCCACCTGACAACGGAAACGTGGACAAGTGCTTGTGGCCAGGGACGGTACATCTCCCTGACGGCACATTGGATAAACATAGTGGATTCCGGGACCCAGTCGGACCTTGGGACGGAACACATCCTCCCCACACCGAGGATTGCGGGCTCTATGTCAGTCAGAGTTGCCCCCACAGTGTACAGCTCCTGCGCATCATCCTTCTCCTCATGTTCAGCCTCCATCTCAGATATCACCACCTCAGTTACAAGCTGGAAGCACTGCCGTACTGCCTCAGCCAAGCGGCAACAGGCTGTGCTGAAACTCATAAGCTTAGGTGAAAAACCTCACACTGCTTGTGAGTTGTGAACAGCTGTGAAAGAGCAGGAAGATCTGTGGCTGAGACCGCTGAACCTACATCCAGGCATGGTCGTGTGTGACAATGGCCGTAACCTGGTGGCGGCTCTGAGGCGAGGCGAGATCACACACGTACCATGCCTGGCTCATGTGCTTAACCTCATGGTTCAGCGGTTTCTTAAATCGTACCCCGAGTTGCCAGATCTGCTCCTCAAAGTACGCCGCCTGTCAGCTCATTTTCAGAAGTTGGCTACAGCTTCCGCCGCCCTTGCTGTGTTGCAGCAGCGTTTGCAGCTTCCGGCACACCGACTGGTGTGTGATGTCCCCACATGATGGAACTCTACCCTCCACATGTTGCAAAGGATTTGTGAGCAGAAGAGAGCAGTTGTGGAGTACCAGCTGCAACAAGGCCATCGATATTCAGGTCAGACTCCACACATAAGACCTCAGGAGTGGACCTGGATGTCTGACATATGTACCATCCTGACAAACTTTGAGGAGTCAACCAAGATGGTGAGTGGCGATGACGCCATCATTAGCATCAGCATCCCACTTGTCTGTCTTTTGCAACGCTCTCTGCAGAGAATTAAAGAGGAGGCATTGCAGCCAGAGTATGATGAAATGGATCAAGAAGCTGTAGCGGGCGATTACACACAGCCCAGCCTCATCTCATCCCAATGTGCATTTGGGGACAATGAGGGAGAGGAGGAGGAGGAGGAAGAACAGGAGCTAGTATCATGCGCTGTAGACGGTAGTACCTGTACAACTGTCATACCGTCGGTTCAGCGTGGGTGGCCAGAGGACAGGGGGGAGGAGGAGGAGGAGGAGAGCATGGTCAGTCGTCATCTTGGTGAGGACACAGAAGTCTTGCCCGTTACCAGTCTGGCACGCATGGCTGACTTTATGTTACGCTGCCATAACCGTGACCCTCGCGTTGTCAAAATGTTGGGTGACAGTCATTACTGGTTGGTGACACTTTTAGACCCCCGTTACAAGGAGAACTTTCACTCTCTTATTCCTGAGGTGGAGATGTCTACAAAAATGGGGCAGTACCAGAAGGCCCTTGCTGCAGAAATGTTAAAAAAATTCCCATCTGAACACGCTAGCGGCAGAGGTCACAGTTCGTTGCCCAACCAAGGCGTACAGGCGAGAGAGATGCAACTCCAATCCAGCAGAGGCAGGGGAGCACTGTCAACGTTCTGGGAAATTTTTCTGAGACCCGCCCAGCTTACAGGCCCTGAGGCACGGGGTACTCTCACAAGGAGTGGAAAGTTTGAAAAGATGGTGAGGGAGTACCTTGCCGACTGTACCAGCATCCTCCGTGATTCCTCTGTGCCTTTTAATTATTGGGTATCCAAGGTGGACACTTGGAATTAACTCACTCTGTACGCCTTGGAGGTCCTGGCCTGCCCTGCCGCTAGCATGTTATCGGAGCGTGTTTTTAGTGCCGCTGGGGGAATTATAACTGATAAGAGCACTCGCCTGTCAACGGACAATGCTGACAAGCTGGCACTTATCAAAATGAACAAGGGCTGGATTGGGCCAGACTTCTAATCACCACCAAATGACAGCAGAGTAACATAAAGTCAAATCCACTGTGTTATTTTGGGAGGTGTATTCCCATGCACCACTTCACACCAACACATGGGTATACGCTTCCTCATTTCGGCTGTTTTTTGCTCTTCTCCTTATCCTCAGCCTCCACCACCACTATACCACCAGGGTGACCGTGGTCTGTGTTGCCAGCATTGCAAGTTCATCCATCCTAATTTTTAGCAGCTTTTGCTTGGAAAGCATAGGCAAGGACTATGGGAGACCCACTCCCCAATAATGAGAATAATGTTTTTAATATGCTGTACTGCATGGCTCTTGTAAGGGGCATTGGAAGTTCCTCTGTCCTAATTTTTGGCAGTTTTTGCTTGGAAGGCATAGGCAAAGACTATGGGAGAACCCTCCCCAATAATGGGAATAATGTTTTTAATATGGTGTACTGCATGGCTCTTGCAAGGGGCATTAAAACCGTCTTGTTAAACTACTGTGACCTCTACGTCTTTTCCAAGGGGCATTAAAACCGTCTTGTTAAACCACTCTGAACTTCACGTCTCTTCCAAGGGGCATTAAAACCGTCTTGTTAAGCTACTGTAACCTCCACGTCTCTTCTAAGGGGCATTAAAACCGTATTTTAAGCTACTGTGACCTCCACGTCTCTTCCAAAGGGCATTAAAACCATCTTGTTAAACCACTCTGACCTCCACGTCTTTTCTAAGGGGCATTAAAACCGTCTTGTTAAGCTACTGTGACCTCCACGTCTCTTCGAAGGGGCATTAAAACCGTCTTGTTAAGTTACTGTAACCTCCACGTCTCTTCCAAGGGGCATTAAAACCGTCTTGTTAAGCTACTGTAACCTCCATGTCTCTTCCAAGGGGCATTAAAACCATCTTGATAAACCACTCTGACCTCCATGTCTCTTCCAAGGGGCATTAAAACAGTCTAGTTAAACCACTCTGACATCCACGTCTCTTCCAAGGGGCATTAAAACCGTCTTGTTAAGCTACTGTGACCTCCATGTCTCTTCCAAGGGGCATTAAAACTGTCTTGTTAAACCACTCTGAACTCCACGTTTCTTCCAAGGGGCATTAAAACCATCTTGTCAAGCTACTGTGACCTCCACTTCTTTTCCAGGGGCATTTAAACCGTCTTGTTAAACCACTGTGAACTCCACGTCTCTTCCAAGGGGCATTTAAACCGTCTTGTTAAACCACTCTGAACTCCACGTCTCTTCCAAGGGGCATTAAAATCGTCTTGTTAAACCACTCTGAACTCCAAGTCTCTTCCAAGGGGCATTAAAACCGTCTTGTTAAACCACTCTGAACTTCACGTTTCTTCCAAGGGGCATTAAAACCGTCTTGTTAAGCTACTGTGACCTCCACGTCTCTTCCAAGGGGCATTTAAATCATCTTGTTAAACCACACTGAACTCCACGTCTCTTCCAAGGGGCATTAAAACCGTCTTGTTAAACCACTCTGAACTCCACCTCTCTTCCAAGGGGCATTAAAACCATCTCGTTAAGCTACTGTGACCTCCACGCCTCTTCCAAGGGGCATTAAAACCGTCTTGTTAAGCTACTGTGACCTCCATGTCTCTTCCAAGGGGCATTGAAACCATCTTGTTAAACCATTCTGACCTCCACGTCTTTTCCAAGGGGCATTCAAACCGTCTTGTTAAGCTACTGTGACTTCCACGTCTCTTCCAAGGGGCATTAAAATCGTCTTGTTAAACCACTCTGACCTCCACGTCTCTTCCAAGGGGCATTAAAACCATCTTGTTAAGCTACTGTGACCTCCACGTCTCTTCCAAGGGGCATTAAAACCGTCTTGTTAAACCACTCTGAACTCCACGTCTCTTCCAAGGGGCATTAAAACCGTCTTGTTAAACCACTCTGAACTCCAAGTCTCTTCCACGGGGCATTAAAACCGTCTTGTTAAGCTACTGTGACCTCCACTTCTCTTCCAAGGGGCATTAAAACCGTCTTGTTAAACCACTCTGACCTCCACGTCTCTTCCAAGGGGCATTAAAACCGTCTTGTTATGCTACTGTGACCTTAACGTCTCTTCCAAGGAGCATTAAAACCGTCTTGTTAAGCTAGTGGGACTTCCACGTCTCTTCCAAGGGGAATTAAAACCGTCTTGTTAAACCACTCTGACCTCCACGTCTCTTCCAAGGGGCATTAAAACCATCTTATTAAACCACTCTGAACTCCACAGCTCTTCCAAGAGGCATTGAAATGTTATTTTTAATTAACTCTAACCTCCACGACTATTCCAACGGGCATTGCATTTCCTCCTAATTTTAGTCAGCTTTTTGCTTTTCAATGCATAGGCGGACACTAAGGGAGACCCACTCCCAATAATGGGTAGAAGGTTTTTAGTACATTGTAATCCACGTCTGTTTCAAGGGGCATTGCAGTTCTTCATAATTTTTGGAAAGCCTTCCATTCACTGCTTAGGCCAACAGTATACAGGAGACCCAGTTGCTATAAATGGAAAAAACAGTTTGGTTAAGGCCCTCTGACCTCCATGTCGCTTCCAAGGGGCATTGGAGTGCCTCGAAATTTTTGGTAGGCATTGCACTCACTGTATGCCCTATAACTGTGTAGCCGAACCGCTCCTTTTGGTACAGAAACATATTCTACAAGACATGTGTGATTGACTGGCCTGATATTGATGTGAATGGTCTCTGTTCCTCCTGCTCTTTCTCCTTTGCCACCACCTCATCCATCATTCATCACCTGAAGTTTTGTTTTAACGGGAGTCATAGAACTGGGATAGTAGCAGGAAAACATCCAGCAATCCTCGGAGGAGGTAGGATATGCGCCAAAATGCTGACCACCTTAGGCCTAGCCACTACTACATACATGGGCTTGCATTCCAAGGAACAGAAAGCTAAGGAGATGGATGACCTCATGATCATGAATAATTTACTCGTTGTGTAGGAGGCCGACCACTGCTGCTGTCTACCTTCTGAACTTTGTGTTGAAGCCTGATTGACCCAGGATCCGCAATCTTCTATGTCTGGAGGACGTGTTGCATCCCAGTGTCCAACTGTGTCCTGGCTTCCACAATATTAACCCAGTGTGAAGGCGTCATTGAGATGGACCATCCCTGGCCACATTCACTTGTCCACGTGTTTGTGGTTAGGCTGTCCTTCCCACTAAATGCTCTAGGGAGGGCACAGGTAATGTTTTGGTATGCGCGCTTGTATATAAGGCGCACCGGGACAAATAGGGGCAGCTGGGGACCGTTTATGGACACCCAGCCGCGCCCAGGCGGCTGGGGACCGTGTGTGGGCACCCGGCCGCGGGGCGGCTCGGGACCGATTTTGGATACCAGGCCGCTGACGCAGCCATGACGTGGTGGCCAGATTCCGCCTCCACATGCCTAAAAGGCACAATTTCAAGTTCAAGCAAGCAAGCAGTATGGTATTGCAGCTCGGGGTGGGTGGGTGGCAGGCTGCATACTTGCGCTTGCATTGCAAGGAATGGAGGAGGTACAATTGAACACTGCCCTGGGACAAGGACTTGCACAGGGATAGTTGCAAGTCTGCATCCTCTGATGCGGCAAGGATCACTTCTGATGGGCACACTTTTAGGCAGTGACCTGGCTGTCAGAGATGCTTCCAGGGATCTTCCCCATGCTGTTCCCATGTCTTTTCAGCACTGTATGCATGTGTCACACAGCACATGGCCAGATAAGGTTGTAAAATGTTAAAATTACATTTCCCGGTGAATGCATTTGCAGGGACTGAGGGAGTATGTTTAAAATCTCTAGTGATACTTTCTTGCCTACTAGAAGACTGATCCCGTAGGAATTTGGATGCTTTTTTTTCAATCAAATTCTTTTCAAACTTTTTAAGCCTTAGAGTGGCTTCATTATTCATCTCTTTGAATAAGGGCACATTCGTATATTTGTCAAGATCCTTCACACATTCATTGCACAATATAGTTGCGGACCTTGCTAGATTCCTACTTTTTTCTATCAAAATATGCAATATGTGCCCATATTTTGGTAAATTCTGAGTCATTATGACAAGTCGATGGAATACTGACCTGCAGACCCTTTGGGACCTGATTTTTGGTCAAGCACAACTCCAAAAATCTGCATCTATTTCATGTTTCATTTCAGTTATTATATTATTTTTGAATTTCGAAAAAAATCCCATGTATAATAGTAAGTCAGGCACCGGTTCCAAACCTTGATTTGTCTTAATGTTCAAATCTGTAAATTCCTCTTTATTCATCAGGGAGGCAATAAGGTTTTTCCGCAACTCAATTCTGGTAGAATAATAGTCCATTTGCTCCATGTGCAGCTCCTAACGTGGACAACGCCTTCTCCCAGTAAACAACTGATGAGCTACACTCTCAATTCCAAAGAATCCTTCTGGATTTTTAAGCTTGGGAGCCTCAATCCGGACAGTTTAAATGAGGTTGTAGAGTCCGTCTAATACCATCTTTAATAGTAGACGGAATAAATCACACACAGTTAAAATAGAAATCTTGTTTGTTTCAGATATAACAGAGTCAGGTACGTATATTTCGCACTTGTTATTGGTAATTTATTACAACTCTAGTAGGTCTTTCCTTATGAAATAAATGAGATGAGTCCCTTTTTATTTTTATTTGTTTTTTTTAAAATGTGGTTTGGATGGAGTGTTCTTGCAGCCTGTGTGCGGGTGGGAAGGTGTCGTCTGTTTGATATAATGAAGTTCAGCTCAATGCAGGGGGAGAGAGCCCCACCCCTTACTATACAAATAGGGTATTTAAAGCTTGCATATTGTATAGCTCAACATCAACCTGATGAAGGCTCCTTGAGAGCAGAAACGTGTTGTGCCATTATATGCTATTATATGCTAACCACTCATCCCTTGAGTGGTTTTTAATCCAAAATAAATTTTTATAACTTGTACCTATGGGCTTTTGAGCCATCACCTGCGAGCCTATTGGAACATTTCGACTGCACCTACAGTGGAGTCTCCATCATTATCCACGGGAGCGTCTCCGGTAATCTCTTATTGTGATAGATAGGTCAGGCAGGGAAGAAACATGAGATGTAGGAAAGATGATGAGTTCAGTTTTGTCCACATTGAGCTTGAGGAAGCAAGAGGAGAAGAAGGAGGATATGGCTGATAGACACTCTGGATTTCTGGACAGCAGAGAGGTGATGTCTTAGAAAGAGAAGTAGATCTGAGTATCATCAGCGTATAGGTGATACTGGAAGCCATGGTACTTTGAGTTGTCCCAGGCAAAGGGTATAGATGATGAAGATTAGGGGTCCTAGGACAGAGCCTTAAGGGACTCCAACAGAGAAAGGGGGAGACGCTGAATGTGCGGTTGGAAAGGTATGAGGAGATCCAGGATAGGGCAAGGTCTTTGATGCCAAAGGAAGAGAGTATCTGTAGTAGGAAGGGCAGTGGTAAACTGTGTCAAAGGCGGAGGACAGGTCTAGAAGGAGGAGTATAGAGAATTGTCTGTTAGCTTTGGCTGTAAGTAGGTCATTATTAATTTTGGTCAGGGCAGTTTCAGTGGAATGATGGGGACAGAAACAAGATTGTAGGTTGTCAAAGAAAAAGTTAGATGAGAGGTAGGAGGAAGGTTAAACGTGGACATGCTTCTCAAGGGGTTTGGAAGCAAATGGGAGCAGCGATATGGGGCGATAGCTTGACAAAGCAGACGAGTCAAGGGATGGCTTTTTGAGGATAGGCGTGGTTGTGACATGTGTGAAAGCAGATGGGAAGGCACCAGAAGTTAGTGATGGGTTGTAGAGATGGGTTAGGGATGTGATAAGTATGGTGGTGAGGTTGGGGAGGAGGTGGGATGGGATGGGGTCCAGTGCACAAGTAGTGAAGTGTGATTTGGAGAGGAGGCGAGTAAGCTTTCCTTCAGTGATGTTGGAGAGGGAGGTTATGTGGGAAGGGCATGAGTCTGACATACAAAGGGGTTGTGGTGGTCGACAAAAAAAACTTGCCTTGCTTGGTCGATCTTATTTTTGAAGTGTGTGGCAAAGTCCTCGGCAGAGATGAGGGGGTTGGAGGGGGCAGTGGTGGGCAGAGGAGGGAGTTAAAAGTATTAAATAATTGTTTGGAGTTGAAAAATAAGGACAGGGTCGGACTGGCCTGGCGGGGTACCAGTGGGCCCCACAGAAGGAGAGGAAAAAAAATTTTTTTAAGGACATGGGCCTTTTAAAAGTGCGGGAGGCAGGAGCGCACGCATGCAGACCTGACCCACTGCGATGACCATGGTCGGCGTCACCGCCACTCAGCACACCCAAGTAAGTGTTGGGGCCCCAGGGGAAAGGGACACCAGCACGCTACTGGGCCTATGAGTCGGGGGAGGGAGAGCCCCCCTTCTGAGAGGGAGAGCCCCCGCCCCCATCTACTCCTCAAATACTTACCTCTCCTCCTCGATCCCTGCAGCTCCAGTGATGTTAGTGTCTTCTGATTCTGACGTCTCAGGGCAGAGGGCGAAGTGACGTTACTACAGCAGACGACGTGCTGAGTACACCGGACCTGCAGGGAACGGGAGAGGTATTTGATTTTTTTCATGTATGCAGCATCATGGGGGCCCATATACTGTATGGAGCAGCATCATGGGGCCCATATACTGTATGGAGCAGCATCATGGAGGCCCATATACTGTATGGAGCAGCATCATGGAGGCCCATATACTGTATGGAGCAGCATCATGGGGGCCCATATACTGTATGGAGCAGCATCATGGGGACCCATATACTGTATGGAGCGGCATCATTGGGGCCCATATACTGTATGGAGCAGCATCATGGGGGCCAAATACTGTATGGAGCAGCATCATGGGGGGCTAAAATATTGTATTGAGCAGCATCATGGGGGCCCATATATTGTATGGAACAGCATCATGGGGGCCCACATACTGTATGGAGCAGCATCGGGGGCCAATATACTGTATTGAGCAGTGTTACATGGGGCCAATACATTGTATGGAGCAGCATCATATGAGGCCGATATACTGTATGGAGCAGCATGACAAGGGGCCAATATACTGTATGGAGCAGTATTACATGGGGCCAATATACTGTATGGAGCAGCATTACATGAAGCCAATATACTGTATGGATCAGCATCATATGGAGCCAATATACTGTATGGAGCAGCATCATGGGGGCCAATATACTGTATGGAGCAGCATTACATGGGTCCAATATACTGTATGGAGAAGCATTACATGGGGCCAATATACTGTATGGAGCAGCATCATATGGGGCCTGGAGCAGCAATACATTGGGACCAAATACTGTATGGAGCAGCATCATATGGGGCCAATATACTGTATGGAGCAGCATGACATGGGCAAATATACTGTATGGAGCAGCATTACATTGGCCCAATATACTGTATGGAGCTGCATTACATGGGGCCAATATAATGTATGGAGCAGCATTATATGGAGCCAATATACTGTATGGAGCAGCATTACATGGGGCCAATATACTGTATGGAGCAGCATCATATGGGGCCAATATACTGTATGGAGCAGCATCTCATGGAGCCAATATACTGTATGGACCAGCATCATATGGAGCCAATATATTGTATAGAGCAGCATGACATGGGGCCAATATACTGTATGGAGCATCAATCATATGGGGTCAATATACTGTATGGACCAGCATTACATGGGGCCAATATACTGTATGGAACAGCATCAAATGGGGCCAATATTCTGTATGGAGCAGCATCATATGGGGCCAATATACTGTATGGAGCAGCATTACATTGGGACAATATACTGTATGGAGCAGCATCATATGGGGCCAATATACTGTATGGACCAGCATCATATTGGGCCAAGATAATGGATGGAGCAGCATCACGGGGGCCAATATACTGGATGGAGCAGCATCATATGGGGCCAATATACTGTATGGAGCAGCATGACATGGGGCCAATATAATATATGAAGCAGCATGACATGGGGCCAATATACTGTATGTAGCAGCATCATATGGGGCCAATATACTGTATGGAGCAGCATCATATTGGGCCAATATACTGTATGGAGCAGCATTACATGGGGCCAATATTCTGTATGGAGCAGCATCATATGGAGCCAATATACTGTATGGAGCAGCATTACATGGGGCCAATATACTGTATGGAGCAGCATCATATGGGGCCAATATACTGTATGGAGCAGCATGACATGGGCAAATATACTGTATGGAGCAGCATTACATTGGCCCAATATACTGTATGGAGCTGCATTACATGGGGCCAATATAATGTATGGAGCAGCATCATATGGAGCCAATATACTGTATGGAGCAGCATTACATGGGGCCAATATACTGTATGGAGCAGCATCATATGGGGCCAATATACTGTATGGAGCAGCATCTCATGGAGCCAATATACTGTATGGACCAGCATCATATGGAGCCAATATATTGTATGGAGCAGCATGACATGGGGCCAATATACTGTATGGAGCATCAATCATATGGGGTCAATATACTGTATGGACCAGCATTACATGGGGCCAATATACTGTATGGAACAGCATCAAATGGGGCCAATATTCTGTATGGAGCAGCATCATATGGGGCCAATATACTGTATGGAGCAGCATTACATTGGGACAATATACTGTATGGAGCAGCATCATATGGGGCCAATATACTGTATGGACCAGCATCATATTGGGCCAAGATAATGGATGGAGCAGCATCATGGGGGCCAATATACTGGATGGAGCAGCATCATATGGGGCCAATATACTGTATGGAGCAGCATGACATGGGGCCAATATAATATATGAAGCAGCATGACATGGGGCCAATATACTGTATGTAGCAGCATCATATGGGGCCAATATACTGTATGGAGCAGCATCATATTGGGCCAATATACTGTATGGAGCAGCATTACATGGGGCCAATATTCTGTATGGAGCAGCATCATATGGAGCCAATATACTGTATGGAGCAGCATTACATGGGGCCAATATACTGTATGGAGCAGCATCATATGGGGCCAATATACTGTATGGAGCAGCATGACATGGGCAAATATACTGTATGGAGCAGCATTACATTGGCCCAATATACTGTATGGAGCTGCATTACATGGGGCCAATATAATGTATGGAGCAGCATCATATGGAGCCAATATACTGTATGGAGCAGCATTACATGGGGCCAATATACTGTATGGAGCAGCATCATATGGGGCCAATATACTGTATGGAGCAGCATCTCATGGAGCCAATATACTGTATGGACCAGCATCATATGGAGCCAATATATTGTATGGAGCAGCATGACATGGGGCCAATATACTGTATGGAGCATCAATCATATGGGGTCAATATACTGTATGGACCAGCATTACATGGGGCCAATATACTGTATGGAACAGCATCAAATGGGGCCAATATTCTGTATGGAGCAGCATCATATGGGGCCAATATACTGTATGGAGCAGCATTACATTGGGACAATATACTGTATGGAGCAGCATCATATGGGGCCAATATACTGTATGGACCAGCATCATATTGGGCCAAGATAATGGATGGAGCAGCATCATGGGGGCCAATATACTGGATGGAGCAGCATCATATGGGGCCAATATACTGTATGGAGCAGCATGACATGGAGCCAATATAATATATGAAGCAGCATGACATGGGGCCAATAAACTGTATGTAGCAGCATCATATGGGGCCAATATACTGTATGGAGCAGCATCATATTGGGCCAATATACTGTATGGAGCAGCATTACATGGGGCCAATATTCTGTATGGAGCAGCATCATATGGAGCCAATATACTGTATGGAGCAGCATTACATGGGGCCAATATACTGTATGGAGCAGCATCATATGGGGCCAATATACTGTATGGAGCAGAATCATATGGGGCCAATATACTGTATGGAGCAGCATCATATGTGGCCAATATACTGTATGGAGCAGCATTACATGGAGCCAATATACTGTATGGACCAGTATCATATGGAGCCAATATACTGTATGGAGCAGCATGACACGGGGCCAATATACTGTATGGAGCAGCATCATATATGGTCAATATACGGTATGGAGCAGCATGACATGCGGCCAACATACTGTATGGAGCAGCATCATATGGGGCCAATACACTGTATGGAGCAGCATCATATGGGGCCAATATACTGTATGGAGCAGCATTACACGGGGCCAATATACTGTATGGAGCAGCATTACATGGGGCCAATATACTGTATGGAGCAGCATCATATGGGGCCAATATTCTGTATGGAGCAGCATGACATGGGGCCAAAATACTGTATGGAGCAGCATCATATGGGGCCAATATACTGCATGGAGCAGCATTACACGGGGCCAATATACTGTATGGAGCAGCCTTACATGGGGCCAATATACTGTATGGAGCAGCATCATATGGGGCCAATATTCTGTATGGAGCAGCATGACATGGGGCCAATATACTGTATGGAGCAGCATTACATGGGGCCAATATACTGTAAGGAGCAGCATTACATGGGGCCAATATACTGTATGGAGCAGCATTACATGGGGCCAATATACTGTATGGAGCAGCATCAAATGGGGCCAATATTCTGTATGGAGCAGCATCATATGGGGCCAATATACTGTATGGAGCAGCATTACATTGGGACAATATACTTTATTGAGCAGCATTACATGGGGCCCATAATTCTGTATGGAGGTGGTCACTGTATTACCTGTATATTTCTGTATTACAGCATATATAGGTACTCTGTATATGCTGTAATGTCACTGGTGATCACTGTATTACCTGTACACCGACGCTATATACAGAGCTACTGTGTAATATGTCACCAGTGGTAATATTAATGTTAGTAGAATTGTGTTTTTTATTAATGATCAGTATTGTATTATTCGGTCACTCTGTTGTGGTAATATATGATCTGGTCATGGTGTGGAGGTATTTGTTCCTTGTACACTACCATTCAAAAGTTTGGGGTCATTTAGAAATTTCATTATTTTTCTGACTATTTAAGACCCTCCCCAAACTTGTGAACAGCACTCAGACATGGTCAACATGGGAAAGACAAAGGAGCATTCCAAGGCCATCAGAGACAAGATCGTGGAGGGTCACAAGGCTGGCAAGGGGTACAAAACCCTTTCCAAGGAGTTGGGCCTACCTGTCTCCACTGTTGGGAGCATCATCCGTAAGTGGAAGGCTTATGGAACTACTGTTAGCCTTCCATGGCCTGGACAGCCTTTGAAAGTGTCCTCCCGTGCCGAGGCCAGGCTTGTCCGAAGAGTCAAGGCTAACCCAAGGACAACAAGGAAGGAGCTCCGGGAAGATCTGATGGCAGTGGGGACATTGGTTTCAGTCAATACCATAAGTAACGTACTCCACCGCAATGGTCTCCGTTCCAGACGAGCCCGTAAGGTACCTTTACTTTCAAAGTGTCATGTCAAGGCTCGTCTACAGTTTGCTCATGATCACTTGGAGGACTCTGAGACAGACTGGTTCAAGGTTCTATGGTCTGATGAGACCAAGATCGAGATCTTTGGTGCCAACCACACACGTGACGTTTGGAGACTGGATGGCACTGCATACGACCCCAAGAATACCATCCCTACAGTCAAGCATGGTGGTGGCAGCATCATGCTGTGGGGCTGTTTCTCAGCCAAGGGGCCTGGCCATCTGGTCCGCATCCATGGGAAGATGGATAGCACGGCCTACCTGGAGATTTTGGCCAAGAACATCCGCTCCTCCATCAAGGATCTTAAGATGGGTCGTAATTTCATCTTCCAACAAGACAACGACCCAAAGCACACAGCCAAGAAAACCAAGGCCTGGTTCAAGAGGGAAAAAGTCAAGGTGTTGGAGTGGCCTAATCAGTATCCTGACCTTAACCCAATTGAAAACTTGTGGAAGGAGCTCAAGAATAAAGTCCACATGAGACACCCAAAGAACCTAGATAACTTGGAGAAGATCTGCATGGAGGAGTGGGCCAAGATAACTCCACAGACCTGTGCCGGCCTGATCAGGTCTTATAAAAGACGATTATTAGCTGTAATTGCAAACAAGGGTTATTCCACAAAATATTAAACATAGGGGTTGTATAATAATTGACCCACACTTTTATGTTTAAAATTTAATAAAATTCAACTGAGCAACATAACTTTTTGGTTTGTAAGATTTATGCTTCTGTTCATAAATCCTACTCTCGTTTGCAGTTTGAAGGCTCTAACTTTTTTGCATCTTATCAAACCAGCTAAATCTGCAGGGGGTTGAATACTACTTGTAGGCACTGTATGTGTTAGAACCTTGCTGTTAGGTTTTTTTTCCTTTGCTGGTCACATGACTTTGTTGGCCTATTTAATCCTGCTCCGCCCTTCTGGCTTTGCTGGACTTCATTGTATATCTACTTTCTAGCTAGCCTGTGCTCTGTATCTAACTCTGTTAGTTTGCTTGGTCTACGGACCTCTAGGTTCTATCTATTTTGTTTGTTCGTCTGTCTGCTGCTATTTCTGTTAGGAGGTGTCCCTTATTCCTCCCAGTCCTTAGTACTTGTAGGGATTCCCTCCCCAAATCTATAGGTCTCCGTACAGACTAGATTAGGACTTTAGCAGGGCTGATCGCAGGATCAGGTTCCCTGTTACATCGTAGGGATTCAGCTGAGTCTTATAGTAGGGACAGATCTCCTCTCTTTCCTTAGCTTTGGTAGCAGAACATAACAGTAAGTCCAGCCTGTAAATTCTCTAAGGAAAGATTTTTTTTTGTTCCATCATGGTGTCGGTTCAGGATTTGGCTAAACACCTGCAGGGACTCTCTCTGGAAGTGGCCGAGCTCCGTCAGCACGTGAGTAACTGTCCTGGAGCATATTTCTTGGAGCCTAAGGTATGTTTGCCGGATTTATTTTTTGGTGAACATCGAGAATTTTTTTCATTTAAAAATGCTTGCTTATTGTATTTTCGTTTGAGACCCAAGTCCTCTGGGGATGAATCCCAGCGCGTAGGGTTCATAATGTCACTTTTGCGCAAAGAGCCTCAGGAGTGGGCCTTTTCTTTGCAACCTAGTGATACATGCTTCAGATCAGTGGATAGTTTTTTTTCTGCTTTAGGACTATTATATGATGATCCTGACCGTGTGGCATCAGCTGAGACTGAGTTGAGACGTTTAAAACAAGGATCAGGTAATATGGAAAAATATTGTACACATTTTCGTCGTTGGTCCACTCAAACAGGGTGGAACGATTCTGCTCTGAAAAGTCTATTTCTTGCTGGGCTCAGTGAAAAGGTTAAAGACCTGCTAATTGCTTATCCTACACCTGAGGATTTGCAACAGGCTATGCAATTAGCTATACGGGTGGACAGAAGACTGCGTGCTAGGGTTAATGAGAGCAAATCCTCTGCTATGTCAGTTTCTGGTTATGATAATGTGTGTACTAACAGTGGTGAACCGATGGAGATTGGATCGGTGGCACCTCGCTCTCAAGAAAAACACCGTCGTTTTTCAGAAGGCTTGTGTTTCTATTGTGGAAAATCTGGTCATTTGATTAAAGGCTGTGAGCTTCGTATGAAGAAAGAAAAAAAAATGGTCAGTCACGCCCGTATTGCCTGTTTAAATTCCAAGGGTATATTTTTAGCTGCTTCCACGATTGCTCAGGAAAAATTAATGGAATTTCGGGTGTTTGTTGATTGCGGGTCTACACTGAATGTTATTGATGGGGGATTCGTGGAAAAACTCAATTTAAAACCTGAACCTTTATCATCCCCCATTGCTGTGGTTTCTGTGGATGGCTCCCCTTTGAAGAATATTACTCTCAAGGTCAGTGAATTTCCTCTCACTGTTAATGGTGTTCACCATGAGAAATTGGATTTGGTAGTGTTGAATAACTTGCCTTCTCCAGTAATATTGGGTTTGCCCTGGTTAAAATTTCACAATCCTGTACTGGATTGGTCTACCAGTGAAATTAAATCCTGGAGCCATAAATGTTATGACAAGTGTTGTAACGGGCGTATTGCAGCTTTGGATAGGGGAGAATTGCCTGTTCCTATTCAGGATTTTTGGAGAGTTTTTTCTGAGAAAGAATCGCAGGTTTTGCCTCCCCATAGAGACTATGATTGTTCTATTGAATTTGTCCCTGGAGCGACTCTTCCTAAAAGTCGTTTATTTAACCTTACTATTCCTGAGAGGAAGGCTTTGGAGGAATACATACAGACAAGTTTGGCCGCCGGTCACATTAGGCCCTCTAAGTCTCCTCTGGCGGTTGGATTTTTTTTTGTAAAAAAAAAGGACGGCGGTTTACGTCCTTGTCTGGATTTTCGTGAGATTAACAAAATTACGGTACGCAATCCTTACCCACTGCCATTGATTCCTGATCTGTTTAACCAGTTATTGGGGGCCAAGTGGTTCTCTAAAATTGACCTTAAGGGGGCATACAATCTGTTGCGCATGAAGGAGGGTGATGAATGGAAGACAGCTTTTAACACTCCTGTGGGTCATTTTGAGAATCTGGTTATGCCTTTTGGTCTTACTAATGCTCCTGCATTTTTTCAGAATCTGATTAATGACATCCTTAGACCTTTGATCGGTAAAAATGTGGTTGTGTATTTGGATGACATTTTGATTTATTCGCCAGATCTGGAGTCTCATTGGCGGAGCGTGCGTGAGGTATTACAGTTATTAATGGACAATTCGCTTTTTGCTAAGCTGGAGAAATGTGAGTTCGCTGTACAGAGAATTAGTTTTTTGGGCTACATTGTCTCCAGCAAAGGTTTTGAGATGGATCCGGTTAAGGTTCAGGCTGTGCAGGAATGGCCTAGGCCTATTGGTTTGAAATCAATACAGAGGTTTTTGGGTTTCGCCAATTACTATAGAAAATTCATAAAAAATTTTTCTAGTATTGTCAAACCTCTGACTGATCTCACCAGGAAAGGTGCTGATGCGGTTCAGTGGTCTTCTGAGGCCATTGAAGCTTTTGTGTATCTCAAGGAGAGGTTCACCTCTGCTCCCATCCTTATGCAGCCTGATGTTACTAGGCCGTTTTTGGTTGAGGTTGATGCTTCCTCTGTGGGGGTTGGCGCAGTATTGTCTCAGGATAACGGGGATGGATTACATCCCTGTGCATTTTTTTCAAAAAAATTTTCGGAGACTGAATTGAATTACGATATTGGTAATCGGGAATTATTGGCTATTAAACTCGCATTTGAACACTGGCGCCACTTCTTGGAAGGTGCGGAATTTCCCGTTCAGGTTCTTACGGATCATAAAAATCTGATATATCTTGACGCTGCCAAGCGCCTGAATGCCCGTCAGGCTAGGTGGGCACTGTTTTTCTCGCGGTTTAATTTCTCCGTTACTTACATCCCTGGTACTAAGAATGTTAAGGCGGATGCCTTGTCTCGCAGTTTTTCTCCCATAGTCGGTGCTGAGAAAGAGGAAAACATTTTACAAGAAGGTGTTGTGATAGCTGCTTTAGACTCCGTTTTGGAAGATGAGATTCTTAAAGCTCAGGAGAATGCCCCATCTAACACTCCTCATGGGAGGTTGTTTGTGCCTGGGACCTTTAGGAGAGATTTGTTTGTTGAGTGTCACGAATCTCGGTTGGCAGGTCATCCCGGAATCTCTGAGACCAAGAGACTGGTGGGTCGCAGTTTTTGGTGGCCTGGATGGCAGAAGGAAGTCATTAAGTGGGTGCGCCAATGTACTATATGTGCTAGATCTAAGTCCTCACATACTCCTGCTGCGGGGTTGCTTTGTCCTTTGGAGGTCCCCAGTGCTCCTTGGACACATTTGGCTATGGACTTTATAACTGACCTTCCCCCCTCTGAGGGTTTTACTGTCATCTGGGTGGTCGTGGACCGTTTTAGCAAGATGTGTCACTTGGTTCCCTTCGTCAAACTGCCCTGCGCTAAAACTCTCGCTAAGGCCTTTGTCAAGGAAATTGTCAGACTTCATGGCGTTCCTACTGACATTGTTTCTGATAGGGGTCCTCAGTTCGTGGCTCGTTTTTGGCGTGCCTTTTGTGACAGGTTGGGAATTCATTTGTCGTTTTCGTCCGGATATCATCCTGAATCTAATGGCCAGACAGAAAGGAAAAACCAGGATGTTGAGCAGTTCTTGCGTTGTTTTGTGGCAGACAATCAAGAGGGGTGGTCTGAGTTTCTGCCACTTGCCGAATTTGCTCTGAACAATCATACATCTTCTTCTGCTGGTTGTTCGCCTTTTTTTTGTTGTTCTGGGAGACATCCGTCGTTTGGGTCGTTCTCCAAGTTGGGATCTGCCGTGCCTGAGGAGGAGAATTTTTCCGGTGATTTGGAAAGAGTTTGGACGGATGTGCGTGGTAATCTTCAGGAGGCCAACAGAAAATCTAAAGACTACTTTGATAGGAAACGACAGGAGGTTTTGTTCGCTGTTGGTGACATGGTTTGGTTGTCCTCTAGGAATCTGCGGTTGAGGATTCCTTCTAAGAAATTGGGTCCCAAGTTTGTAGGGCCCTTTAAGGTGCTTCAGGTTGTCAACCAATCTGCTGTTAGGTTGGAGGTTCCTACCTCCTGGAGAATTAATCCGGTCTTTCATGTCTCTCTGTTAAAAAAAGCTGTTGTGTCGGATGGTGACGCCTCTGCCTCTGTTCCTCCGGTGGTGGAGGACGGGGAATATGAAATTTCTCGCATCCTTGACTCTAGACGGTATAGAGGTAGTTTGCAGTATCTTGTGGCCTGGAAAGGTTTCGGACCCGAGGATAACTCTTGGGTGAGGTCAGATGATGTTTCCGCGTCCAGACTTATCAGAGCGTTTCACAGGAGATTTCCTGATAAGCCTGGTCCTAGGGGATCCGGAGGATCCTCTTAGAAGGGGGGGTACTGTTAGAACCTTGCTGTTAGGTTTTTTTTCCTTTGCTGGTCACATGACTTTGTTGGCCTATTTAATCCTGCTCCGCCCTTCTGGCTTTGCTGGACTTCATTGTATATCTACTTTCTAGCTAGCCTGTGCTCTGTATCTAACTCTGTTAGTTTGCTTGGTCTACGGACCTCTAGGTTCTATCTATTTTGTTTGTTCGTCTGTCTGCTGCTATTTCTGTTAGGAGGTGTCCCTTATTCCTCCCAGTCCTTAGTACTTGTAGGGATTCCCTCCCCAAATCTATAGGTCTCCGTACAGACTAGATTAGGACTTTAGCAGGTCTGATCGCAGGATCAGGTTCCCTGTTACATCGTAGGGATTCAGCTGAGTCTTATAGTAGGGACAGATCTCCTCTCTTTCCTTAGCTTTGGTAGCAGAACATAACAGTATGTGCATATAGCTGTAGGGTGGGCCCTTAGGGTCAATTTCCCCTGTGGGTCCCAGACACCCTAGTGTGACCTTGGATAAGGAAGATATGAGGGTTGTGAAGTAAGCCTGTTTAGCAGAGGTAAGGGCTGATTTGAAAGCGAGTGTTGCTTGTTTGAATGCAGAGAAGTCATCTTACGAATGAGTTTTCTTCCAATGCCACTCCATGACCCCAGGGCCGTCATCAGGGCATTACTACCCTTACTACTGTATGGGGCCTGGTGAAAAGAAGCAAGAAGGGGGGCAGGCACGCTGGCAGCACGGGGCCCCTCTCTTTGCTTCTTCTTACCGGGTCTCAGGGGTAACAGTTAAATTCCCGATGCACCCAGTGGACGGAAATGGGTGCTTTACCTTTAAGCAGCAGCCGGGTGCATCATGGTCCTGACTCCAATCTCCTGACACACTGCATGCTCATCTTCATTCCTGAGCAGGGCAGCATGTTTCGGAGGCGGCGGCCGGTGTGTGAGCAGCAGGAGGAGGAAGCTGCTGCTGAGTTTGGTGGTGAGTGGGGCCTGGTGGTGCTCAGAGGGGCCTGCTGATGGTGATGAGGGGGCCTGCTGATGGTGATGCGGAGGCCTGCTGATGGTTGTGGGGGGCCTGGTGATGGCGGGACCTGCTGATGGTGATGGGCAGCCTGCTGATGATGATGGGGGGGCCTGCTGATGGGGGGGCCTGCTGATGGTGGTGGGGGTCCTGCTAATGGTGATGGGGGGCCTGCTGATGGTGGTGGGGGGCCTGCTGATGGTGATGGGGGACCTGCTGATGGTGGTGGGTGGGCCTGCTAATGGTGATGAGGGGAGGCTGCTGCTTCTGGTGGTGAGGGGAGGCTGCTGCTGGTGCTGAGGGGAGGCTGCTGCTTCTGGTGCTGAGGAGAAGCTGCTGCTGGTGCTGAGGGGAGGCTGCTACTGGTGCTGAGGGGAAACTGGTGCCGAGGGGAGGCTGGTGCTGGGAGGAAGCTGGTGCTGGTGCTGAGGGGAGGCTGGTGCTGGTGCTGAGGAGAGGCTGCTGCTGGTGCCGAGGAGAGGCTGCTGCTGGTGCAGAGGATAGGCTGCTTGTGCTGAGGGGAGGCTTGTGGGGATGCTGGTGCTGGGGCCGAGGGGAGGCTGGTGCTGGTGTCGAGGGGAGGCTGCTGCTGGTACCGAGGAGAGGCTTCTGCTGGTGCAGAGGAGAGGCTGCTGGTGCTGAGGGGAGGCTTGTGGGGAGGCTGCTGCTGGTGCTGAGGGGAGGCTGCAGCTGGTGCTAAGGGGAGGCTGCTGCTGGTGCTGAGGGGAGGCTGTTGCTGGTGGTGAGAGGAGGCTGGTGGTGAGGGGAGGCTGGTGGTGGTGAGGGGAGGTTGCTGCTGGTGATGAGGGGAGGCTGCTGCTGCAGCTGCTGAGGGGAGGCAGCTGCCGGTGCTGAGGAGAGTCTGCTGGTGGTGGTGAGGGAAGGCTGGTGCTGGTGCTGAGGGGAGGCTGCTGCTGGTGCCGAGGAGAGGCTGCTGCTGGTGCAGAGGAGAGGCTGCTCGTGCTGAGGGGAGGCTTGTGGGGATGCTGGTGCTGGTGCCGAGGGGAGGCTGGTGCTGGTGTCGAGGGGAGGCTGCTGCTGGTACCGAGGAGAGGCTGGTGCTGGTGCAGAGGAGATGCTGGTGGTGCTGAGGGGAGGCTTGTGGGGAGTCTGCTGCTGGTTCTGAGGGGAGGCTACTGCTGGTGCTGAGGGGAGGCAGCTGCTGGTGCTGAGGGGAGGCTGCTGCTAGTGCCGAGGGGAGGCTGGTGCTGGTGCAGAGGGGAGGCTGCTGGTGGTGCTGAGGGGAGGCTGCTGGTGGTGTTGAGTAGAGGCTGGTGCTGAAGGGAGTCTGGTGCTGGTGCTGAGGGGAGGCTGTTGGAGGTGCTGAGGGGAGGTTGCTGCTGGTGATTAGGGGGAGGCTGCTGCTGGTGATGAGAGGAGGTTGGTGCTGAGGGGTGGCTGGTGCCGAGGAGAGGCTACTGCTGGTGCTGACGGGAGGATGATGGGGAGGCTGCTGCTGGTGATGAGGGGAGGCTGCTGCTGGTGGTGAGGGGAGGCTGGTGATGAGGGGAGGCTGCTGGTGGTGGTGATGAGGGGAGGCAGGTGGTGGTGAGGGAAGGTGGCTGGTGGTGGTGAGAGGAGGCTGCTGGTGGTGGTGAGGGGAGTCTGCTGGGGGTGGTGAAGGGAGGCTGCTGCTGGGGGGAGGCTGCTGCTGGTGCTGAGGGGAGGCTGCTGCTGGTGCTGAGGTGAGGCTGCTGCTGAGTGGGCCTGTTTCTGAGGGCAGGCTGCGTCCGGCAGGGTGAGGCTGGTGCTGAGGGGAGGCTGCGTCCGGCAGGGTGAGGCTGGGGCTTAGGGGAGGCTGCGACAGGCAGGGGGAGGCTGAGGAGGCGGCGGCGAGGACAACCAGGGCTAGTCGACAAGGATATGCCAATTGCATATCAAGATGATGCCAACCTCTGCGGACAGGTAGGAGGAACAAGAGTAGTTGACAAATAGGGTGATTCCCTCCCCCCTTACTCTTGACAACTTGATATTTTTTTATATTATCATTTTGAGTTACAGAATGTTTTGAGGTGTATTTGTATTTATATTCTAGAATTTTTAGGTTTTTAATAAATACCAATAAAGATATTTTTAGTAGCGTATAATCGGTGAATATATATGCAATAATATGCACTGTTAACATTTATTCATTTTATAATTTGAAGAAGAACCCCAAGATCACTGTGGCTGAGCTCCAGAGATGCAGTAGGGAGATGGGAGAAAGTTCCACAAAGTCAACTATCACTGCAGCCTTCCACCAGTCAAGGACTCCCAGACTATGAGAAATAAGATTCTCTGGTTTGATGAGACGAAGATAGAACTTTTTGGTGATAATTCTAACCTGCCCAATACAATCCCAACAGAGAAACATAGTGGTGGCAGCATCATGCTTTGGGGGTGTTTTTCAGCTGCAGGGACAGGATGACTGGTTTCAATTGAAGGAAACATGAATGCGGCCAAGTACAGAGATATCCTGGATGAAAACCTCTTCCAGAGTGCTCTGGACCTCAGAATTGGCCGAAGGTTCACCTTCCAACAAGACAATGACCCTAAGCACACAGCTAAAATAACAAAGGAGTGGCTTCAGAACAACTCTGTGACCATTCTTGACTGGCCCAGCCAGAGCCCTGACCTAAACCCAATTGAACATCTCTGGAGAGACCTGAAAATGGCTGTCCACCAATGTTCACCATCCAACCTGACGGAACTGGAGAGGATCTGCAAGGAAGAATGGCAGAGGATCCCCAAATCCAGGTGTGAAAAACTTGTTGCATTATTCCCAAGAAGACTCATGGCTGTACTAGCTCAAAAGGGTGCTTCTACTCAATACTGAGCAAAGGGTCTGAATACTATTTCAGTTTTTCTTTTTTAATACATTTGCAAAAATGTTCTGTTTTTTTTCAGTCAATATGGGTGTACGTTAATGAGGAAAAAAATGAACTTTTTAGAATTTACCAAATGGCTGCAATGAAACAAAGAGTAAAAAATGTAAAGGGGTCTGAGTACTTTCCGTACCCACTGTATTACTGCAGCACACTTATAGAGCCACGCAGAATTCGTCACCAGACCTGTATCTACACATGTAAACCTACATAAGAGATATCACTAAAGAGAAGTGTGTTGTATCCCTAAGAAGATATCAAAACCAAAAAGAAGGGAATCCTAGTCAAATACCTCTCAATATATATAATATTAATAAATATGGAGGAGATAGAGACCCAAACGAAAACAAAGGTTTGGTAAATATATAAACCATTTTATTATACATCAATTATAAATATAATATCAATAATACAACAATACAAGGTAAGGGGGAGAAGTACAATTAAAGAACAGGGAGGATGGAAACAATCCCTGAATATAAGGAAAGAACCAGATAATGAGGAGCTCCTGTGAGTTCTAGGGGCAAACACAATTAGGGCGGGCTAGTAATTACTGCAAACTGCGAGACTAAGAAATATGATGAATAGTCTATAAAAAAACAGGAAAAAATATGAATATACCTGCAAAAGAAGTATACTAACAAGTAGAATATGCAAGCATATAATCCGGTATAATTAAATAAATGAAATACTAAAACCTCGCAGCTAACTCACAATTATATAAGGTATAAATATCAGAGAGTATAGCTGATCAATTGTGAGTGGCCGTAGTTTTAATAAGAACCCGGAAAAAAGGCTCGATGTTTATAATACGTTTTAACAGTACGCAAAATATAGGTGAAGCAACCCTGATGTTCTACAGCACTAGTGTCTTATCAGTGGCATGTATTGCAGTCAGTTAAATAAATACATAGTAGAGGGCAGGAAGGCAAAACTTTAAACTTTGCCTGTATAATACCCCTGCAATATCTATGTAATAATCAGAAGTTGGTCAAAATACGAGCTGGCCGCAGTAGATGCTAATCCCCAATATGGGGTGCAGGTGAAAATAATGAAGCCAATTAACCCTGGTAGATATAGTCATAACAAGAGCATAAAGACATAAACATATGACAGTATCAGGAGAGCCCGAAGATAATCAGTCAGAAAGTATGTGCACCAGTACCATGTCTCACGGGAAGCACAGGAGCATCCAGATGGTGTGTGTGAGCCTTGACATGCATTTCACCAACTGCGGCCTCGTCAGCCTCTCCTGACATCGTCATATGTTTATGTCCTTATGCATTTCTTATGATTATATCTAGCAGTGTTGCTAGATATAATGCTATGATTTAACAAAAAAAAAACCTGGCCTCCTCCACCCCTTAATAGCCAGCCATCACACACCTTATTTCCCTGTCGACCAGGACAGCTCAATGAGTTGTTATGGAGGAGGAGGAAAAGCATAACTATAGTCACTGGTAGTCACTGGCAAATATAATAATTTTACATAGCAAAGCAATATAGCTTGAAATGCTATGATTTAAAAAAAAACTGGCCTCCATCCACCCCTTAATAGCCAGCCATCTCACACCTTATTTCCCCATTGTCCAAGACAGCTCAATGAGTTGTTATGGAGGAGGGGGAAAAGTGTAACTATAGTCACCGGTAGCCACCGGTAAATATAATTATTTTACATAGCAAAGCAATATAGCTTTAAATGCTATGATTTAAAAAAAAAAAAAACTGGCCTCCTTCCACCCCTTAATAGCCAGTCATCACACACCTTATTTCCATGTCGCCCAGAACAGCTCAATGAGTTGTTCTGGAGGAAGGGGAAAAGTGAAATTATAGTCACCGGTAGCCACTGGTAAATATAATTGTTTTACATAGCAAAGCAATATAGTTTTAAATGCTATAATTTAAAAAAAAAAAAAAACTGGCCTCCTTCCACCCCTTAATAGCCAGCCATCACACACCTTATTTCCCCGTCACCCAGGACAGCTCAATGAGTTGTTATGGAGGAGGGGGAAAAGTGTAACTATAGTCACCGGTAGCCACCGGTAAATATAATTATTTTACATAGCAAAGCAATATGGCTTTAAATGCTATGATTTAAAAAAAAAAAAACTGGCCTCCTTCCACCCCTTAATAGCCAGCCATCACACACCTTATTTCCCCGTCGCCCAGGAGAGCTCAATGAGTTGTTATGGAGGAGGGGGAAAAGTGTAACTATAGTCACCGGTAGCCACCGGTAAATATAATTATTTTACATAGCAAAGCAATATGGCTTTAAATGCTATGATTTTAAAAAAAAAAAAAAAAAACTGGCCTCCTTCCACCCCTAAATAGCCAGCCATCACACACCTTATTTCCCCGTCGCCCAGGACAGCTCAATGAGTTGTTCTGGAGGAAGGGGAAAAGTGTAATTATAGTCACCGGTAGCTACAGATAAATATATTTGTTTTACATAGCAAAGCAATATAGTTTTAAATGCTATGATTTAAAAAAAAAAAAAAAAACTGGCCTCCTTCCACCCCTTAATAGCCAGCCATCACACACCTTATTTGCCCGTCGCCCAGGACAGCTCAATGAGTTGTTATGGAGGAGGGGGAAAAGTGTAACTATAGTCACCGGTAGCCACCGGTAAATATAATTATTTTACATAGCAAAGCAATATAGCTTTAAATGCTATGATTTAAAAAAAAAAAAACTGGCCTCCTTCCACCCCTTAATAGCCAGCCATCACACACCTTATTTCCCCGTCGCCCAGGACAGCTCAATGAGTTGTTCTGGAGGAAGGGGAAAAGTGTAATTATAGTCACCGGTAGCTACCGATAAATATAACTGTTTTACATAGCAAAGCAATATAGTTTTAAATGCTATGATTTAAAAAAAAAAAAAAAAAAAACTGGCCTCCTTCCACCCCTTAATAGCCAGCCATCACACACCTTATTTCCCCGTCGCCCAGGACAGCTCAATGAGTTGTTATGGAGGAGGGGGAAAAGTGTAACTATAGTCACCGGTAGCCACCGGTAAATATAATTATTTTACATAGCAAAGCAATATGGCTTTAAATGCTATGATTTAAAAAAAAAAAAAACTGGCCTCCTTCCACCCCTAAATAGCCAGCCATCACACACCTTATTTCCCCGTCGCCCAGGACAGCTCAATGAGTTGTTATGGAGGAAGGGGAAAAGTGTAATTATAGTCACCGGTAGCTACAGATAAATATAATTGTTTTACATAGCAAAGCAATATAGTTTTAAATGCTATGATTTAAAAAAAAAAAAAAAAAAAAAAAAAAACTGGCCTCCTTCCACCCCTTAATAGCCAGCCATCACACACCTTATTTGCCCGTCGCCCAGGACAGCTCAATGAGTTGTTATGGAGGAGGGGGAAAAGTGTAACTATAGTCACCGGTAGCCACCGGTAAATATAATTATTTTACATAGCAAAGCAATATAGCTTTAAATGCTATGATTTAAAAAAAAAAAAAAAAAAAAAAAAAAAAAAAAAACTGGCCTCCTTCCACCCCTTAATAGCCAGCCATCACACACCTTATTTCCCCGTCGCCCAGGACAGCTCAATGAGTTGTTATGGAGGAAGGGGAAAAGTGTAATTATAGTCACCGGTAGTCACCGGTAAATATAACTAGAATATTTTTTCTCTTATGTACTATATACATAGCGTAACACTATACATATAGCATCATAAGGCTGTTATTGTCAGGGGCATGTAGTGTGCCTGGTATTCCCAGGCACACCATAATGCCACACATAAATGTCCCTACTGGGCACTTACCTCCCTTGCCTCATCCATCTTTGTGGCCATCCTTTTGAACAGGGATATCTTCGGTGTTCTTCTGGGGTCCTGATCCTGGCTTGAGTCCTGGCATACTTATTTCTTGCTTGTCCAGGTCCTGCTTGCCCATCCGGATCTTCTTATTTTGATGTTCTTCTTGGGGCTTAGGAAGACAGCTTGCTCTGATGGTATTAAAGAGCCGGTGGATGGTTTGGGGTTTTCCAGCTGATGTTGGTAAATGAAAACCCCATGAATAAGGCCTGGTGGTCTGCTGAGAGAGCTGAGTTGTTAGCCTCTGCTGCTTCCAGAATTTGAAGATTGAATGGTCTGGAGCCGCGCTGGATGTTACATGGCTATAAGAGAAAAAGAAAACACAAGAAGGTGATTACATAAGAGCAGTATCTAGTAAAGTTCAGGACAGCTAGAGGCTCTCTACATATGTCAATCAATGATCGGCAGATTTTGTCACTATCTGCTGATCATTTAACATGTATGGGGGCTTACAATCTCTCCACTGACACATTTGACCTCTGAAAGGAAACATTAGTGGTATAAGCCTCATCCGAGCAGTACTGCGGCTCAGATCAGCGACCTTCACTGTTATTAGTAATCTGACGAATTTGGAAAAAGTGATTAAAGCTATGTGAAACTATTCATAAATGGGTCTGTATAAAACATCTCCTCTAATACTTACTGGCACAGGAACATGTGGGGGACACATTCTGAGGGCTTCCACCGAGTCCCAGTCAATACGCTGGAAAAACCTATGGGCTCTGATGTTACTATGGACTCCGAGGCGCCTGGCAGGATCTTCCCGGAGGAGCTACAAAAGAAGAAAAAAAATATTTATATTTATATTACAGCTTCATAAATAAAATTTAACTAAAAAAAATAAATATTATATATATATATTTAAAAAAAAAAGCCTAATATTAGTGATTTTATTCTGACATCTTCAATAATACATGACAGGTAGTATATACCATCACGTCATCCCTACAAGTGTTTACGTGTTATATTGAACACGTAAACACTTGACCTAACATGAGATTCCACTCCCTTCCACCAACGGAGCTGAATATAATAGTAAATTACCGCTAAGATCACAATGAATCACACAATAATATAAAAGTAATACAACTTATATCATGTACTGACCTTTTTAATGATGTTCTTCGCCTCCTTGCTGGAAGCATTGAATAGTCCTCGATGGTATTTGGACCTGCTGGTAATCATGATGTTCAAAATAATGCCAAATGCATACCAGTCTACCCCAGCATTGTACTCCTCCGCAGCCAGCATCTCAGGAGCCATGAAGCCTGGTGTCCCAGCGTATTCGGTGGCTGTCCGGTCTCCATAGATGTTTTCAAGTGCCAGACCGAAGTCGGCAATCTTTATATGGCCCGTCGCAGCCACCAAGATGTTAGAAGGCTTGAGATCTCTGTGAAGAAGACAAATGGATTCTTATCAGTGTCCGCTGTATAATTATCAGTAATGCTGTGTATAGTTATGGCATCACTGGTGGTGGAGGATTAGATGTATTTCTAGTTACCGGTGGATGATGCCCTTAGAATGCAGGTGTTGAATTCCACACACAAGTTCTGCGGCGTAGAATCTGGCCGAAAGAAAAGAGGAGAAAATAGTATTTAGTGAATCAGAAACTCAGAAATATATATTGCCCAAAAGACTAGACAGGCAGGACTTATCAGGATTTTATATTTCTGGTTATTATATACAAGTATTTATATTATTATAATGGTTTAGAAGGGCAGTCGCACATATCGTACTGATTATAAGGCACCTGGACCTGCTCATCCTAAGTATAGGACATCAATGTTAAAGTAGTGGATAACCTCTTTAAGTTCCTTCTTGCCTATAGGGATACACAATTGCTACTATTACAATGTATATTCATATGGTGTTAAAGGGTTATCTAGGATCAGAAAAACATGGTGTCTTTCTTTAAAAAATAACGCCACATGACTAATGTGAATGAGGATGAGCTGCGATGCCTCACACAACCTGTGGACAGGTGCGGTGCTTTTTTTGGAAATAAAAATTAGAGCTGTATTTTTCTAAGTGTTTCCCTAATAACATCCCTGTGAATGGAAGATATGAATTTACGTGAACGTTAGGGCTAAGAATCGAATCAATCTAGTCAGTCTCATTTAGAAAATACACAGCTGTATGGCTTAGACTGTGAATACTGTACCGTGCACTGGGGATGTCAAGACACCCCTTCCTCATCAGGAGATGGTTGAATTCGCCACAGGTGACATACTCCATCCCAAGAAGCACAAGCTCCTGTCAGACAAGACGTAGAAATCAGTCGTATGATAAAGTCATTGTAGCAGTCATACATTTACTAACACTCAATAATCAGTGATTTCTTCTGCGATTTCTTCTGTGATTAATCTCTGTTCCACTTACTCGTGGAGATATAGTTGCATAATAATAGCAATAATGATACTTTATACTTTTACTATGTGTTTATTAGTTATTCTAAGTATACACATATAGCAGATATATCTACATATGTAGAATGTGATGGGCTAAATGTACAGCATTACTTTTCACTGTAATGTTGCCTTCTGCATTTCTCACCATTATGAAGTACTCATTAAGAATGACATCCATAGGGGTGGACAAATGACTTCAGATATTGGGAGCCAGTTGGACCACTCCAAGATTTTCCATAGACTTCAATAGAGAAACCCAAAAAGTTAACCGTCAGCATCATATTTCTAGGCACATTGCCTGGTTCCCAGGGTTTGTCCAGTGTTCCCACAGTAGGTGACAGCTACACATACAAGGAGCAGGACATTAAAATGTTTCCAATGCTGAAATGTTAACAAACAGCTTATATAAATGTGGACATATCCTGTGCATATAGATGAGTGCACTTTATTCTTTATCCAATATTAATGAACAGGTCACAATTTTACCTTGGTCTGAAAGGCGAATGTGCCATGAAGAAGGAAGGGGCTGCCAGATGCAAGTTGTAACACACGCCGCTCCACCAACGCGCGCTCCTCTCCTTCAGCTAGCAGGTTCCTCTTTGTGATGACTTTTACAGCAAATTGCTGGCGGGTATATCTATCTTCCGCCAGCACCACCTAGAAAACAATGGTCATTAATTGGTGATCTTCATTAAAGGGGTTGTCTGGCCTTAGGGTACAAGTCTGCAGACACTTTATGTGAGTGTAGACTCGTGAGGATTCTCCAGTGTTGGGAGCGGATGGTCATTTATCCGGCCTCACTCAATTCCCTTGTATTGAGTGAGTCTGTGTAAGGGGGTGTTGACTGGACCGTCGCATTCATACCCCTGAAGACACCAATCGTGTTGTATTGTAGTGTAAACGATGTCCTGCAGTTTTCAGTATATATGGTGTAATTACATAGTTACAGTATGTGATATTATGTGAATTGTAATATAGAGTGTGATATGGTCATATGTATAATGTATAGTGTACAGCATAGGATTGCGCAAGATAAGACATAGTTTAGGACTTAGGAGTTGACATAGGTAGGATGAGAATAGTGTAAGAAAGTGTTCATGTGTAGGACTAGCTCATAGTGGGAGGGAAAAGTGCCAGTTAAAGGAGACTGCTTCCTATTTGTAGAGCGTTCGTGAGTGATATAAGATCAAATTCAAGGGCAGTTAGGGCTGATATCAAGAGTGAGTACATATTGTTCTGGGTGGTATGAGGCCTTACAAAAATTCCCTGCAGACATTCCTGCAATGTCCGGAGATCAAAGCTCGATTCAGGTGCCATGGCAAGCACCTCACCCCTTTACATACAGAGGAAGATGGACGTGCAATTGCGTATGGGAAATGTAACAGATCTCGGTTGTATTGTGGAACTCAACTGGGAATTCCTGGGGCTGATAGGATCAGTGAACGTAGGGATAGTCCAGTTAGAACGTAAATAAATGCTGAAAATGTACTGTACTATGGAAATAAAAAATGGAGAATGTTGTGCCCGATACTGTGTATTACAATCAGATGCAATTGAACTGTCGAGTAAACTTCTGTGTGTTGAAACGAACTGAGTGTTCCCTAATCTATGTGCGGCAGCTCCTTAAGTTGAAGACCTGGAGACAGCTGGGGCCTGTGGCCTACAAGTGAGTGTAACGCACCCTACACGCAACAGCACATTTTAACAGGCACACAATTTTTCTGTAAACTGCCAGGGCGACATGGAGCAGCAGCTCGTCCACGACCGCCGCTCTCAGGCATCCTACAGCTGCACATGTCTCGTCAGCACATGACCACATGTATGCAAACTGCATACCTGCAGTTATGCTCCTGCCCATTCCTGGCAGCGGCACTGGAGAATCTTAACAGCACACACACTGCACACTGTGAGGATTCACAAGTCTGTAGTCACATAGTTACTGCAGACTTGTACCCTAAGGCCGAACAACTCATTGAAATAAGTGTGGAGGGGAGCAGGAAAGTGACACTATTGCTATTTCTTTAATAATTATTTTATATTTCTACAGTTTCTTACTAGCTTACATACAGGAGATCTAATAGATATAAACATGGGCACTGGGAAATAACCCCACTAGAATTACCCATTAAAGCTAGGAGGTTAAAGGATTATTTCAGTCTTAGCCATGCATGATTGAGACAGGAATAACTACAACTCCAGAGCTGATCGGCATTATTCCTGTGTCAGCCATGAAAAGCTGAGATGAGAATCAATATAAACAGACTGTGTTGGGGTGCAGAGCTCAGCTGTACATAGATGCTGGCATCAAAGACCATGGTGCAAATGTATGCCTATCTATACTAGGGTTATTTTGTGCAGCATATATAGTTTATCACATTTGGCGTCTATTACACTTTATATGTGTGTAGGATTTATTTCCACCCAACATACCTTTTTCTAATAGCCTATTGTGAATACATTACTTAATATTGCTGCATATTCTTTTGTTATGCACCATGGGGTTTGCCTGTGTTTTTAGTCTTATTCTGATTTTTTTTCATCTGATTTTATCATGTGTCTAAATTGTACTAATAAAATATATATCTTTATGCTACCTTGGCTATTGCTCATAGTTTTTTGAATAGGTTATTTCAAGATCGATAAAGATTTAAGCAAAACAAAAGCTCATTTTACCCTATGAAAGACCACTTCGCTTGTTTGTCGGGCGAACGTCAGCCTGTTTTCACTGGTTTCCGATAACTGCGCAGTGTGAATACACCTTAATCTGCAGCACAGACCTGAGACTACATTTGCAGACTCTTTGCCCTGATCCTAAACTCCTTTTCACTCCACAGCACCACTGGTGTCAGGTTTTATGTTGCAGTGATGCCAGGAGTTATAAGAATTGCAGAAAACACGTGAGGTGAATATATTGTGAAGACTATGCTTTGGGATATTTGCTGGCTTCTCTGGTAATCAAGGAGATCTCTCCTTTTTCCAGGAATTTCCTAGAAATTCTGAGAGTTGGAAGTAATAGTATTAAGAGGCTTGTCCTCAATTCCATTTTTGTCCTAACTTCAGGGAGTAGTATGATTAAAAAAATAATACAATACTACCCTGATAAATCCTTTGCTATTCCAGAGCCCGGCACAGTAGTCCAAACCTGCACTTGTTTACCTTGCTGCAGACAATCACTGGTCTCATTGAGGATGTCTCTATTTATTGGACAAAACCATTGAGACGAGTCATTGGTTAGCAATCAGGAGAATGTATGAGACGTCACCACTGCTGACACGGAATTATTTGAATTATTACTTTTTAACTGTGGACAATATCTTTAATAAATGTCATTCTCAGTACACACACATATATTTACTCATACTTATGTAGCTATGTACATGCAGATGTACAATATAGTGCCTTAAAAAAGTATTTACATCCTGTGAACTTTTCCACATTTTTTCAAGTTACATGCAAAAACTTATATATATTTTATTGGAATTTTATGTGATATGCCAACACAGAGTACAAGTATGTGTGAAGTGTAAAGGAAATGATACATGATTTTCTAAATATTTTAAAAATATAAATCTATAAATTGTGACGTGCATTTGTATTCAGCCCCTCTGAGTCAACACTTTGTAGGACCATCTTTTGCTGCAATTACTGCTGCAAGTTTTTTTAGGTATTTTTCTACCAGCTTTGCACTATAGGTTTAAATTTTTGCATACTCTTCTTTGCAAACTAGCTGTAGCTCAGTGAGACTGGATAGAGAGCGTTTGTGAACAAAAATTTTTAAGTCTTGCCACAAATTCTCAATGAGATTTATGTCTGGACTTTAACTGGGTTATATAAACACATGAGTATGTTTTTATTTAAACCATCTTTTTGTAGCTCTGGAAGTTTGTTTAGAGTTGTTGTAGTGCTGGAACGTGAACCTTCATCCCTGTCTCAAGTTTTTCCAGCCTCTAACAGGTTTTTCCTACAAGATTGTCTTGTATTTAGCTCCATCCATCTTCTAATCAACTCTGGCGAGCGTCCCTGTTGAAGTAAAGCATCCCCACAGCATGATGCTTCCACCAACATGTTTGATGGTGGGGATGGTGTTTTCAGGGTGATCTGCAGTGTTAGTTTTCCTCCACACTTAGTGTTTTTCATTTAGCAAAAAAATTTCAATTATTGGTCTCATCTGACCAGAGCGCATTCTTCCACATTCTACGTGGGTGACACAGCTAGCATGGATAAAGGTGGATGAATGTGCTCTGGTCAGATATTTACATGTAGAGTTTCTACGGCAGCCGTCACTTCTGCCTGATGTTGTCTAAACAGGTGTCTGGCCCACACTTGCACAGCCAACAGGATCATGCACCTGTTTTGAAAAATAGATGTTGTTATCTGCTGGCCATCCAAGTTTCCAAGGTGCAGGCATGTGGGGAGAATAGCAGCACCTGCAACTTCCTAGTGCAGAAGTGAGGGTCACCAGAAAAACACTTTAACCCACTGTAGACTATCAGAAAACACTATTACACTTATATAGGTAGCAACACATTTGGAAACCGCTCTGCATCTGCCTTTGCCAGAAACACCTGAATTTGGGGATCTAACATTAACATTGTTATTCTCTACTTCATTCATGATCTTATATTGTATAGCAAACGATATACAATCTGGGCTCGTAATGTTATAGGTTCTTACCTTTCCAAAACTTCCCCGGCCAAGCACTTGATGAAAATCTAATCTCTTGATGTTGTCAGAGATTGTGCTGCCGGGGAGAGATGGCCCCACACCACTGTCTCCTAAAATGGCAAACAGAAATAAGACGAGAAATTAGAAAAAGAATTTACTGTCCATGTATAATGTGTTGGTTATTTTGTAACCTTAGCAGAGAATTCAGTTTTGGTCAGCATTGGAGTATTCATCTTTGTAAACATATTGCTTTATGCTGTTAATTGAAAAACAGACTATAATTTACTATTCAGTTTAGCACAAAGGGTTAATTATGTTATTACAAAATGGAGAATCAGTATCATTTAGGTGCAGAATAATACTGGTAGCACAGTGATTGTCCTATATTAAGTGTACTGCCTTAGAAAACAATTACAGCTCAACGCTAATATTGTCCTGCAACAGTGTTAAAGGGCCCCTGCCCCTGGGACTGAGAAGTGGGTATACGTTTCGCATGTATAGGCACTCTACCTGAAGCCTTCCATTAGCTCCCCGATGCCTCCTCTGCTGGGATAGGCGTTCCTTTTCTCCTGCTTCCAAGATGACGGCCATAGCAGCATGGAGTACACTGGTAAATCTAAACCTCTCCTGCCTTTCCTTTCCCATCCCACAGCACAGAAAAGACAGGGAAGATGTGGTTTAGACTTACCAAACTGGTGGCCATCTTGGAGGTAGGAGGAACATAACACAAATCTAAGCAATAGAGGTAGCGGGAGGCAAAAGAAGGGCGTCAGGAAGGATGACGGTATATTTACAAAGTGTAGTAACTTTTCAGTATCAGGGTATAAGGTTGCTTTAATATACATTTTTTGCTATACTCAGTCACTAAGTAGCAAAGAGGGTAATTTATTAAATATACATAAGAAACAAATACATTTTAATCAGATTGATTCTTCCTTGCTCCTCCACATTTTTGCCATTCTGCTAAAACGGCTCAACACCGGTATGACATTCACTTCTACATAGTCCACCATCTTATGTGATATATTTAATGCCAAATATTTCAAACTGTTGCCCTCTTGGATAATAAGTATATCACCATCTGTAATTTGTAAATTCTTGTCCAATAACGATATGTGACTTATTCCAATTAATCTTCAATCCAGAAAAAATACCAAATCCTTTCACCAATTTAATAGCTGTCCTTAGATCTTCCTTTACATTGCCTTAAAATAACAAATCACCTGTGTACATCGCTAAAATTTCCTCCTGAGTCCCAAACTGAGAACCCCTTATCCTTTACAACCTTATATATGGTCAATAGGTAGGGCAAAGAGCAGTTTGGATTAGGAAATCCATGTCTTGTGCCCCTAAAAAGGACAAAAAGCTGGGACATAACCCCATGCACCTACTACTTTAGAAGGGCACCATCTAATAACTGGGATCTACCTGCAACATGTCATACAACATCATACGAATTTCAAAAAGAAAAGAAGACATGCACCTAAGCGGTGATCACCTGAAGAAATAATCACGGAATATTTGAATATAAATTACATCAATTTATTACAGTATCTCCTGACACATATATAAGAATACGGACAAAAAAAATTATTTTAAAACACCATTAAAAATAGTGGAGGAATCCACCGCTTGAGGAACCCACTACTTTAGAGACCTTCCCATATTATAATGATAGAAAATACAATAAAGTGCAGTCAAATAGATGAACTCTAACAGGCTATATAGAATATCTATGGTGGTCAATATTGCACAAGCCCAAAGTATTCTATATAAATAGAGAATACACAAAAAAATATATGTATATAAAGTGCAACAACAGGTATCTGTGTGAAAATCAATATGGTGTCCCTGTATACAGGGTAATAGGTCAATAGAACAGTATAATTGTAAACTGGCGATTGCCAATAGACCATTTCACCTCACACTGGAGATGACTACTCCATAACCACTCCATCACATACACTCAATTGTGGCCACCCGTGCTGCCCCAACAAAAAATAATAATAGAGCCTATTAAACAATATGATCATAGAAAGCAAATACTCAATCAAATCAGCCTGTAAATGGGAAGGTGCAGATGGGACCTCAGTGCCCAGTGCGTGTCGCCACACACGGTGGTTTCATCAGGGGCATTTAAAGTACATATCCTCGTGTCCCTGTATATATGTAGCCTAGAATCAAAATAATTACCGAGAAAACACCTGTGTTGTGAGAGACACCGGAGCTCTGGGCTTTCATATTGTTTAATTGGCTCTATTATTATTTTTTGCTGGGGCAGTACGGGTGGCCACAATTGAGTGTATGTGATGGAGTGGTTATGGAGTAGTCATCTCCAGTGTGAGGTGAAATGGTCTATTGGCAATCACCAGTTTACAATTATACTGTTCTATAGACCTATTACCCTGTATACAGGGACACCATATTGATTTTCACACAGATACCTGTTGTTGCACTTTATATACATATTGTTTTTTGTGTATTCTCTATTTATATAGAATACTTTGGGCTTGTGCAATATTGACCATCATAGATATTCTATATAGCCTGTTAGAGTTCATCTATTTGACTGCACTTTATTGTATTTTCTATTATTATAATATGGGAAGGTCTCTAAAGTAGTGGGTTCCTCAAGCAGTGGATTCCTCCACTATTTTTAATGGTGTTTTAAAATACATTTTATTGTCCGTATTCTTATATATGTGTCAGGAGATATTGTAATAAATTGATGTAATTTATATTCAAATATTCCGTGATTATTTCTTCAGGTGATCACCGCTTAGGTGCATGTCTTCTTTTCTTTTTGAAATTCGTATAACCCCATGCAGCGCCACACTGGCTTGGGGATTTTTATATTAGAGTCTAATCCACCTAATACGTTCTGGACCAAGTTTATCCAATATTTCCCACAAATAAGCTTATTATATGCAATCAAATGCTATTGCAGAATCTAAGATTCCCTTAGCACAGGGATGTCAAACTCAAACACACAAAGGGGCAAAATGAAAAACTTGGACAAAGTCGCGAGCCAACCAGTATACAGTATAATGGGCCCCACATAGTCCTCAATGCAGAATAATGGGCCCACATAGTCCTCCATACAGAATAATGGGCCCCACATAGTCCTCCATACAGAATAATGGGCCCACATAGTCCTCAATGCAGAATAATGGGCCCACATAGTCCTCCATACAGAATAATGGGCCCCACATAGTCCTCCATATAGAATAATGGGCACCACATAGTCCTCCATACAGAATAATGGGCCCCACATAGTCCTCAATGCAGAATAATGGGCCCACATAGTCCTCCATACAGAATAATGGGCCCCACATAGGGGAGGTGGTTCTGGTCTCGCTGGACAAACATAATCAGCCTGCGGGCGAGATTTGGCCCACGGGCCAGACTTTGACATGTATGCCCTAGCATCTTCATTATCTGGATGGAAGATCATAATCAAAAATAAAACAGATATACGTATATTCGAGAGTAGATTCCTGAGACAAATCTCGTTTGTTCCTTATGTATCAATTTACCCGCTATCTTTGCCAGGCAGCTACATAGCTGTTACACACACCCTTTTGGGTGATCAGTGTGTGAGTGCACTTCTCTGCTTGTACATCTATTTTATTTATTTTTAACTAGCTGTACCCGGCCATGCGTTGTTGTGACTCAGTGTGGTTAAATGTAAAAGAAAGAAAAGAGAAAGCACAAGTTTCTAAAATATTGAATTTCACAATGCTTGTGGGTATACAATATTTTTTGTTGAATACAAAAAATCTATATAAATCAAATCTATCTATATAAATAAAAATGTAAATGTTCATTTTTTCAAAAACTTAAATCTCCGAAAGTTCTTCATTGATTGCTTTGAAATTTTGACACAGTCAGGTGTCACTATGGAGCCGGTTATGTCAGGGATTGCTAGTTATGCAATTCCCTAGTACAGAGGGAATGTGACAGGAGGGGGCGCAGAGATGAAGGCAGGCGGCGGCAGAGGAGGAGGGGGTGATCCGCTTGACATGTCCCGGGCCGGTACCGGCCAGATCGCAGTGCCGCTCCTGCCGGTGGCGCAGTGGGATTTGGACTCGCTCACTATCCGCCCACTGCTGCGAGGCTCTGGCCCAGCTCAGCGCCCAGAGTGGAGGCCGTGGCCTACGCCTCTCCGTGCAGCTTCCCTCCCTCCCCCGCTTGTTGTTGCGCAGTCAGAAATAAACCACTCACCTGCCGGAGAAGAAGCCGCAGCAGCAGCGGTTTCGGAGAGCAAAGGCGGCCACCTCTCAAGTGGTGGTGGTGATGAGCAGCAACGTCTTTCAGCCTCGAACAGACAGTCTCATCATTCCCTTCCCCCCCAACCCCCACAGGGGATACGAAAGGAGCAGAGCACAGGCAGCAGCTGGGGCGAATGAAGGAGAGGGAGAAGGGTTTATTAATGAGATGTCACTAAGGGGGGGAGAATGCCGGGAGGCCGGGGAGAGTCAGCCTGGGACTGAGCTCATAACACCCCTCTCGCTGTTGCTTTTACGTCCAACAGCTGGTATATAAAAACATAGTAGGCATATAAAAACGTGTGTATTCGAATGCAACGTTGTGTCAAAATTTCAAAGCAATTGGTGAAGAATTTTCGGCGATTTAAGATTTTGAACAAACGAACATTTACATTTTTATTTATATATATATAGATATAATATATATGTATTGTATGTTGTATACATAAAAAATTGTACTTTTTATCTACTTTGGCTATTCAATCCGTTTTTGTGTAGGATATGTATTTAGTTGTGGAGTGACCTAATATTTAACCCAATTGATTGGTCTTCTTTAAATTAACTTGTATTATTGCCGGAGAATGGTCTGATAATGACATAGTAGTATATTTCACTTAATGGAGTGTAAGATGGCTGCCGGACAGGTCCTTGACGGGAGATATACACTACCGTTCAAAAGTTTGGGGTCACCCAGACAATTTTGTGTTTTCCATGAAAACTCATACTTTTATTTATAAAATGAGTTGCAAAATGATTAGAAAATATAGTCCAGACATTGACAAGGTTAGAAATAATGATTTTTGTTAGAAAGAATAATTTTCTCCTTCAAACTTTGCTTTCGTCAAAGAATGTTCCCTTTGCAGCAATTACAGCATTGCAGACCTTTGGCATTCTAGCTGTTAATTTGCTGAGGTAATCTTGAGAAATTTCACCCCATGCTTCCTGAAGCCCCTCCCACAAGTTGGATTGGCTTGATGGGCACCTTTTGCGTACCATACGGTCAAGCTGCTCCCACAACAGCTCAATGGGGTTGAGATCTGGTGACTGCGCTGGTCACTCCATTACAGATAGAATACCAGCTGCATTCTTCTTCCCTAAATAGTTCATGCTTAATTTGGAGGTGTGCTTTGGGTCATTGTCCTGTTGTAGGATGAAATTGGCTCCAATCAAGCACTGTGCACAGGGTATGGCATGGCGTTGCAAAATGGAGTGATAGCCATACTTATTCAAAATCCCATTTACCTTGTACAAATCTCCCACTTTACCATCACCAAAGCAACCCCAGACCATCACATTACCTCCACCATGCTTGACAGATGGCGTCAGGCACTCTTCCAGCATCTTTTCAGTTGTTCTGCGTCTCAGAAATGTTCATCTGTGTGATCCAAACACCTCAAACTTTGACTCGTCTGTCCATAAAACTTTTTTCCAATCTTCCTCTGTCCAATGTCTGTGTTCTTTTGAACATATTAATCTTTTCCTTTTATTAGCCAGTCTCAGATATGGCTTTTTCTTTGCCACTTTGCCCTGAAGGGCAGCATCCCGGAGTCGCCTCTTCACTGAAGACATTGACACTTGAGTTTTGCGTGTACTATTTAATGAAGCTGACAGTTGAGGAGCTATGAGGCATCGATTTCTCAAACTAGAGACTTTAATGTACTTGTCTTGTTGCTCAGTTGTGCAGAGGGGCTTCCCACTACTCTTCGTACTCTGGTTAGAGCCTGTTAGTGCTCTCCTCTGAAGGGAGTATTACACACTGTTGTAGGAAATCTTCAGTTTCTTGGCTATTTCTCGCATGGAATAGCCTTCATTTCTAAGAACAAGAATAGACTGTCGAATTTCACATGAAAGTTCTCTTTTTCTGGCCATTTTGAGAGTTTCATAGAACAAATAAATGTAATGCTCCAGATTCTCAACTAGCTAAAAGGAAGGTCAATTTTATAGCTTCTCAAATCAGCCAAACCGTTTTCAGCTGGGCTAACATACTTGTGCAAGGGTTTTCTAGGGTTTTCTAAACATCCATTAGCCTTCTTACACAGTTAGCAAACACAATGTACCATTAAAACATTGGGGTGGTGGTTGTTGGAAATGGGCCTCTATACACCTATGTAGATATTGCAATAAAAACAAGATGTTTGCAGCTAGACGGTAGTGTGTATCACCCAGGTTGGTAGCCTTGGTGATGTAAAACCGGGAAAGCATGCTCCAGCACATTTAGTGCTGAGAGGTTTAATAGGGCGTGTCAGGGCCGATCATTACGAGCAGTCATAAGAGTTGGGCGGGATTGACTGCTCACATATCCCCACCCCAGGGTCTGTGTAAAAAATGGAGACCGAGTGTCTCATTCAGTCTCTGTGGATGGAGGTGTGGAGACCTCCAGCATGTCTGTGCTACAGGACACTGACTGGTAGCAGGCAAACCCGCAGTTTTGTATGGACTGTTTTGTTACTTTGTGCCGGACAAGGCTTTGTTTTATTTACCTGGAGAGTGCAGTTTATGAAGTCCGAATAAACCCACCTTGGACATTTTTAAAGAAACTGACTCCTGTGACTATCTTAAAAGTGGCTGAGTGAATACCAACCCCCTTACAATTAGTGGAGAATGTGGGCAAGATTCCAGGAAAACGTGTACCTGCCACAGAGATCGGTGGATGTCCTGGGTAAAGGCCGCCAGCCAGCCAGAGATGTCCGGCACCATGAAGGAGCCACTCAAACACCTGCTGCAAAGCCAACAGCAGCAGCACCAGCAGCACTTGCAGAGCCAGCAGAGCCTGCAACAGCAGCACCGGGAGCAGCAACAGATGCAGCAAGAGACTAATAAACTCCTGATACAGCAGATTCAGCAGCAACAACGGCAGATGGAACTTCTAGCGTGGAAAGTTCGCAGCAGAGAGGCCGTCCTTCCCCCAACTCCAGGTAATGATTCACACGTCAGGAAGACGGTAAGAAGAGCATTGCAAAAGATGACTCTGGGTGATGACGTCGAGGTGTTCCTGACGTTCTTTGGGAGGGTGGCGGAGCGGGAAAGATTGCCTCCGGAGCAGTGGGCGGAGGTGCTGGTGCTATATTTAACGGGCCAGCCGCAGAAAGCCCATTATGACTTGCTTGGCCCTGCAGGACGCAAAGGAGTATGCCAAACTAAAAACAGAAATGTTGGCGCGCTTGGGAGTGACTCTGACTGTTAGGGTGCAACGGGTGCACCACTGGGCCTATTGCAGTGACAAACCTCCCAGGTCCCAAATGTTCGACCTCCTACACCTGGTTCAAAGTGGTTGTAACCTAAATCTTCCTCCCCAGCACAGATGGTGGAAAAGGTCATCATGAACAGGTTCATCCACTCCCTTCCAAAGTTGGTGCAAGCCTGGGTTGCCCAGGGAGATCCCCGTAAAAGCTGCTGAGTGAGTACCAACCCCCTTAAAGGAGTTTATACAAAATTTCTCCTTTGCCAAAAACCATATCAGTATGGAATCAGGATTGCTAAGTCTTAGGGTAACATGAATCCTGATAATCCTTGGGATTTATAAGCCTCTTCCCCAAAAAATACTTCCAGAGGATTGGAAAAGATGTTGTATCTCTAGACTTTGCCGCACGTCTACATGATCTTCTATTACAGGTAAAGTCAATTACAGTATTAAAATCTCCAACAATCAAAATCAAAATCGGATATTGCAAGTTTTCACTTTCTTCATAGTGAAGCTTAGATTTATATGGGAGAGGAATACAGGTGTTTGCAATTTCTAAACTTATGTTGTTAATTTTACATTTCAAAAGTATATATATATATATCTCTCTTACTTCTGCCCTGTGTAATACATACTTAAATTTACACCCCTTTGAACAAGGATAAAGACCCTCGTGAGTTGATATTATGTACAGCATGATATACATGTACTTGACAACCCACTTTTAGCTACTTTCTTGAATCACTATCTGAATGTGTCTTTTGAAGACATATCAGAGACATCAGATCTCTTCTCATCCCATCAAAGACAGCATACCATTTCAACTTATCTTAAACCCTTCTAACATTAAATTAGATAACTTTCACCATATTAAAATAATAATTAAATTAAAATATCACTCCTCTTCTGATACCTCCCCCACTCCACCTTCCACTTCACCCCTTCAAGCCATCTCCCACTCTTAGCTCCCCAACTACACGTTAGGCCGGGTCACACAAGTGTTGATTCTCTCATGTGAGAGAATTGGATCATTTATGCTAATGACACTAGGCTCAAGCTCTGACCAGAGTTTGAGCCGAGTGTCAGTTTACTGGGATCCGTTTCTCTTGTTTGAGACAATCATATTACAGGTGCGGAGAGGATGGAGAACTTCATTTCTCCAGCTTTTCCATTGTCTGTGTCTGCATAAATCGAACTGCACTGGGATGAAATCCAAGTCTGGGCCAAGGTTTTACACGCACCCATAGACTTGTATGGGTGCATGTGATCCGATTTGCTGAGCCACTCCCAGCGTGCTGCAATTGTTTTCCCATGCCAAATCGTCATGAGCAAAAAAATTTCAGATCTGCACTGCCCCATAGTATAATATTGGGCCGAGTGCTATCGGATAAAACATCAGAGAGCACTCTACTATGTCATACAGCAGTGTGAACGAGCCCTTAGAGAACTCCTCAACCAGACATCCACCCACCCTCCAACTAACCTGCCTTAAATAAATGAATCTTCCATAATCAATTGTAAGGGAGAATATCTCTCTATTTACATCTCAAAAACCCTTAGATTAGCCACTGACACAGAATTTAAGAAAAAAAATAGTAAGATACTGTATGGTAATTCAATAGTGTATTAAATAATGTTTAAGTGCATTTATAAAATGACCCTAAAAATTCTTTATTAGATGTAGATATTTGAGTCTTAAAAGAAGTAGCAATAAGATCTTATTAATACGTATTTTGTCTCAAGCTCTGTTTGCAGTTATGAGGAAATGGAAGGTAAAAGAACAACCTGAATTAAATTAATTGATAAGCGAAAAAAGAGAAAGTGGTCTACGATAATAAAAATCAGACAACTGTTTATGAGCATATCTGGGAAGAATGGGCAGGTGTAGAGCAATGCTAGCTATGGGGTGAAGGGTTTTCCTTGTATCCTCCTCTTCAGTTTGGGGGTGCAGGTGGGGTTTGTTTTGATTCAAGGGAGGAGGGATGATGGAATAATATGGAAGGGTTAATATTTGTTCCATTTTGTTTTTCTTAAACAGATGATTGAAGAGTATGGATATTTATTGTATATTAGAGAATAGAAATAAATGTTATATGTGAAGTGCTATAACTGCATTAAAATAAATGAGATTATTGCAACATATTACTATTTAATAAACTATTTGTAATCTTTAAGAAAAAAAAGCAGCAAGGAGGGGAATTTTATATGAATTTGTTGGAAATGTGATTTTGAGTATAAATGGTGGAAGATAAAAGATCGTCACCCTGAGGCTTCTGCCCCCATAATCAGTGCAGGAGAGAAACTGCTATGCAAAACCATGAATCTGCAACAACAGTAGTGGATTTTCTCTGTTTCCCATTTTGCTACAATGAATAATAAAGGTACATACCCTCAAAATGGTACTTACAACACTAAAGAAATAGAGGCTATATACACGAGCATCTCACTAAATTAGAATATCATCAAAAAAGGTAATTTATTTCAGTTCTTCAATACAAAAAGTGAAACTCATATTATATAGAGTCATTACAAACAGTGATATATTTCAAGTGTTTATTTCTGTTAATGTTGATGATTATGGCTTACAGCCAATGAAAACACAAGAGTCATTATCTCAGTAAATTAGAATACTTTAGAACAACAGCTTGAAAAATGTTTTTAAAATCTGAAATGTTGGCCTACTGAAATGTATGTTCAGTAAATACACTCAATACTTGGTCAGGGCGCCTTTAGTATCAATTACTGCATCAATGTAGCGTGGTATGGAGGCGATCAGCCTGTGGCACTGCTGAGGTGTCATGGAAGCCTTCAGCTCGTCTGCATTGTTGGGTCTGGTGTCTCTCATCTTCCTCTAGACAATACCCAATAGATTCTCTATGGGGTTAAGGTCAGGCGAGTTTACTGGCCAATCAAGCACAGTGATACTGTTGTTTTTACACCAGGTATTGGTACTTTTGGCAGTGTGGACAGGCGCCAAGTCCTGCTGGGGAATGAAATTTCCATCTCCAAAAAGCTTGTCAGCAGAGGGAAGCATGAAGTGCTCTAAAATTTCCTGGTAGACGGCTGCGCTGACTTTGGCCAGGAAAAAACACAGTGGACCTACACCAGCAGATAACATGGCGCCCCAAACCATCACTGATTGTGGAAACTTCACACTAGACCTCAAGCAGCTTGGATTGTGGCCTCTCCACTCTTCCTCCAGACTCTGGGACCTTGATTTCCAAATGAAAATTGGAACTCTGGGACCTTGTGGAGTGTGTCAGTAACTGTCTTCTGGACATCTGTCAAGTCAGAAGTCTTCCCCATGATTGTGGAGCCTACTGAAACAGACTAAGGGACCTTTTTAAATGCTTAGGAAGCCTTTGGAGGTGGTTTTTGTTAATTATTCTAATTTACTGAGACAATGACTTTTGTGTTTTCATTGGCTGTAAGCCATAGTCATCAACATTAACAGAAATAAACACTTGAAATAGATCACTCTGTTTGTAATGACTATATTATATATGAGTTTCACTTTTTGTATTGAAGAACTGAAATAAATTAACTTTTTGATGATATTCTAATTTAGTGAGATGCACCTGTAGTTACATCAATAGAAAATTTAAACAAATATGGCTCTCTTTTATCAAAAAAGAGATTTTCATTGTACAAAAGCAATAAAACAACTACCGTATATACTGTACATATACATATATATATATACAGTACAGGCCAAAAGTTTGGACTCACCTTCTCATTTAAAGATTTTTCTGTATTTTCATGATTATGAAAATTGTACATTCACACTGAAGGCATGAAAACTATGAATTAACACGTGTGGAATTATATACTTAACAAAAAAGTGTGAAACAATTGAAAATATGTCTTATATTCTAGGTTCTTCAAAGTAGCCACCTTTTGCTTTGATGACTGCTTTGCACACTCTTGGCATTCTCTTGATGAGCTTCTAGAGGTAGTTACCAGAAATGGTTTTCACTTCACAGGTGTGCCCTGTCAGGTTTAATAAGTGGGATTTCTTGCCTTATAAATGGGGTTGGGACCATCAGTTGTGTTGTGCAGAAGTCTGGTGGATACACAGCTGATAGTCCTACTGAATAGACTGTTATAATGTTAGAATTTGTATTATGGCAAGAAAAAAGCAGCTAAGTAAAGAAAAACGAGTGGCCATCATTACTTTAAGAAGTGAAGGTCAGTCAGTGCGAAAAATTGGAAAAACTTTGAAAGTGTCCCCAAGTGCAGTTGCAAAGAACATCAAGCGCTATAAAGAAACTGGCTCACATGAGGACCGCCCGAGGAAAGGAAGACCAAGAGTCACCTCTGCTTCTGAGGATAAGTTTATCTGAGTCACCAGCCTCAGAAATCGCAGGTTAACAGCAGCTCAAATTAGAGACCAGGTCAATGCCACACAGAGTTCTAGCAGCAGACACATCTCTTCAACAACTGTTAAGAGGAGACTTTGTGCAGCAGGCCTTCATGGTAAAATAGCTGCTAGGAAACCACTGCTAAGGACAGGCAACAAGTAGAAGAGACTTGTTTGGGCTAAAGAACACAAGGAATGGACATTAGACCAGTGGAAATCTGTGCTTGGGTCTGATGAGTCCAAATTTGAGATCTTTGGTTCCAACCACCGTGTCTTTGTGCGACGCAGAAAAGGTGAACGGATGGACTCTACATGCCTGGTTCCCACCGTGAAGCATGGAGGAGGAAGTGTGATGGTGTGAGGGTGTTTTGCTGGTGACACTGTTGGGGATTTATTCAAAATTGAAAGCCTACTGAACCAGCATGGCTACCACAGCATCTTGCAGCGGCATGCTATTCCATCCGGTTTGCGTTTTGTTGGACCATCATTTATTTTTCAACAGGACAATGACCCCAAACACACCTCCAGGCTGTGTAAGGGCTATTTGACCAAGAAGGAGAGTGATGGGGTGCTACGCCAGATGACCTCGCCTCCACAGTCACCCGACCTGAACCCAATCGAGATGGTTTGGGGTGAGCTGGACCGCAGAGTGAAGGCAAAAGGGCCAACAAGTGCTAAGCAGCTCTGGGAACTCCTTCAAGATTGTTGGAAGACCATTTCCAGTGACTACCTCTTGATGCTCATCAAGAGAATGCCAAGAGTGTGCAAAGCAGTCATCAAAGCAAAAGGTGGCCACTTTGAAGAACCTAGAATATAAGACATATTTTCAGTTGTTTCACACTTTTTTGTTAAGTATATAATTCCACATGTGTTAATTCATAGTTTTGATGCCTTCAGTGTGAATGTACAATTTTCATAGTCATGAAAATACAGAAAAATCTTTAAATGAGAAGGTGTGTCCAAATTTTTGGTCTGTACTGTATATATATATATATATATATATTATAAATTTTGTTTATGTATTTATTTATTAGTATACCACATGTAGAATAGGCCATAAGTGTCAGTTTACAGTGTGTCTAAATCCCTGTACCCCTAATCATCAGCTATTTGAAGGGGCAGCAGTGCTTACCTGGCCCCCAGAATTTACACTTTAATTACCTATTTTGTGATAACCCTTTTTTGGTAAAATTGCTTATGAGGTTTAAGCCTGGAAGTGTAATTACAAGGTCATTACAAAAATAATTTACTATTTAGTTTCTCCAATCTCATAATTGGAGTGGATTACAGCTAATAGGGCAGAGGGTTCACACATTACATTGTTGGCCATTGATCGTTTTCAGGAAATAAATTCATAATGACTGCCTCCTTCTATCCGAGAAATCAGCTGCTGGACTCTTTCAAGTGGAGATTTATGATTGTGCAGGATATAGAAGACTCATCAGACATGATCTGTTATGGCATTACTTCACATATGCATGGAATTACATTAGGATGATCCCTGCTTTCATAGTCAATATTATATAACCAAGTCAGAGGGAAATGTGATAACCAATTATTATTGTTTTGGCTGCTTAACTACTTCTGGGCCACCAATAGATTTTAAACATCTGGGGCAGTCCACATTCTACTCTGCAGTGATGTTCTAAAACCGAGGTACACAACATTTTTTGGCCCAAGTGACGCAATGCCATACTGAACCAATAATCCCTAGGGCGGCGAAAAATTTAAAGGGTTATTTACATAAATACATCACCAGAACCACCATAAGTACATTCATTACATTAATACATCACCAGAATCAAGTTTTGAGTATTTGAGGAGGAGTTGGAGAGATTCTGCTCAGTTTCTGTTCCAAAAAATAAGTGTGATCATAAACCAACTTACACTGAATATTTGGAGCAGAAACTGAACGGAATCTCGTCAAATCCTCCTGATAAAATCCTCAAAATTAAGAATTTTGAGATTAAGTTTTAACATAGCCATGAAGCACGTTTTGGATTGCCACATGTGTACAAGATCAGAACCACTGTTAGCACATAAATGCACCAGAACCACCATCAGTACGTGAATACGCCAAGTACAAAAAGCTTAGTACAGTGATCAGTTGCAATGACAGGTCAGCCCCATGTACAATTGCATTGCATGAACCTACAACTCCCAGTATGTCTTTAACAATGGTAAGGAGATACTGGGAGTTGTTCTTAACAGTCATCATCAGACTGTGGATCATACAGGAACCACAGCACTGAAGAGAAGCAGGAATGCATCCAGGTACCTAATATTTGTCATCTTCCCTGATTGAATTCATTTCCATCTCTTTTTGTCTCCATGTGGTACAGACACCATTATGAGATTTCACAAGCAGAGCTTGTCTCTGCAGATTTCCCTCTTCTCTTTCTTCAGGAGAACATCCCGACACAGTACTCTTAAAAATAAAAGTATCATTATACTGCCCCATAAATAAAAAATATCTTCCATGCTGTGCCCATGAATAACTAATTGCTTGTACTTCCTGCACAAAATATCCCCCACACTGCCCCTCTGCAAATTGTTCCCCGCACACTGCCCCTCTGAAAAATGTATCCTGCACACTGCCCCTCGGAAAAATGTCCCCTGCACCCTGCCCCTCTGCAAAATGTCCCCCACACAATGACCCTCTGCAAAATATCCCCTGCACCCCGCCCCTCTGCAAAATATCCCATGCACACTGCCTCTCTGCAAAATACAGTGGGTACGGAAAGTATTCAGACCCCTTTAAATTTTTCACTCTTTGTTTCATTGCAGCCATTTGGTAAATTCTAAAAAGTTCATTTTTTTTTCTCATAAAAGTACACTCTGCACCCCATCTTGACTAAAAAAAAACAGAACTGTAGAAATTTTTGCAAATTTATTAAAAAAGAAAAATTGAAATATCACATGGTCATAAGTATTCAGACCTTTTGCTCAGACACTCATATTTAAGTCACATGTTGTCCATTTCTTTGTGATCCTCCTTGAGATGGTTCTACTTCTTCATTGGAGTCCAGCTGTGTTTAATTAAACTGATAGGACTTGATTTGGAAAGGCACACACCTGTCTATATAAGACCTCACAGCTCACAGTGCATGTCAGACCAAATGAGAATCATGAGCTCAAAGGAACTGCCCAAGGAGCTCAGAGACAGAATTGTGGCAAGGCACAGATCTGGCAAAGGTTACAAAACAATTCCTGCAGTACTCAAGGTTCCTAAGAGCACAGTGGCCTCCATAATCCTTAAATGGAAGAAGTTTGGGACTACCAGATGTCTTCCTAGACCTGGCCGTCCAGCCAAACTGAGCAATCGTGGGAGAAGAGCCTTGATGAGAGCGGTAAAGAAGAACCCCAAGATCACTGTGGCTGAGCTCCCGAGTTGCAGTGGGGAGATGGGAGAAAGTTCCACAAAGTCAATTATCACTGCAGCCCTCCACCAGTTGGGCCTTTATGCCAGAGTGGCCGACGGAAGTCTCTCCTCATTGCAAGACATATGAAAGCCCACATAGAGTTTACTCAAAAACACATGAAGGACTCCCAGACTATGAGAAATAAGATTCTCTGGTCTGATGAGACGAAGATAGAACTTTTTGGTAATAAATCTAAGTGGTATGTGTGGAGAAAACCAGGCACTGCTCATCACCTGCTCAATACAATCCCAACAGTCAAACATGGTGGTGGCAGCATCATGCTATGGGGGGTGTTTTCCAGCTGCAGGGACAGGACGACTGGTTGCACTTGAAGGAAACATGAATGCGGCCAAGTACAGAGATATCCTGGATGAAAACCTCTCCCAGAGTGCTCTGGACCTCAGACTTGGCCGAAGGTTCACCTTCCAACAAGACAATGACCCTAAGCACATAGCTAAAATAACAAAGGAGTGGCTTGAGAACAACTCTGTGACCATTCTTGACTGGTCCAGCCAGAGCCCTGACCTTAACCCAATTGAGCATCTCTGGAGAGACCTGAAAATGGCTGTCCACCAACGTTCACCATCCAACCTGAGGGAACTGGAGAGGATCTGCAAGGAAGAATGGCAGAGGATCCCCAAATCCAGGGGTGAAAAACTTGTTGCATCATTCCCAAGAAGACTTATGGCTGTACTAGCTCAAAAGGGTGCTTCTACTCAATACTGAGCAAAGGGTCTGAATACTTATGACCATGCGATATTTCAGTTTTTCTTTTTTAATAAATTTGCAAAAATTTCTACATTTCTGTTTTTTTTCAGTCAAGATGGGGTGCAGAGTGTACTTTAATGAGAAAAAAATGAACTTTTTAGAATTTACCAAATGGCTGCAATGAAACAAAGAGTGAAAAATTTAAAGGAGTCTGAATACTTTCTGTACCCACTGTATGCCCACATACTGTCCGTCTCCAAAATATTCCCCCGTACATTGCCCTACTGAATGAAGGACCCCCCACCACAATTGTGTCCCCTTTGACAATTGTCAACCTCATTATGTGCCCTCACTGTAACATTAGCCCCTTCCTTCCTCATCTACAATGATATAATTAATTTAATCTTTGGCTCCTTGACTTACTATTGGCTGTGCCATCTCTTCTCCTCTGAGGTGTTTGGGTGCTGACAATAGTGTGATGATGTCAGCAGCGTGCCAAGCAGCAGCATGTCGAGGCTGGGACTGACGAGCGCTGCTTTACCCTAGTCCCGATGACAGTGTTCAAATATGTTTGCGTCTGAAACATTTGAATATAAGAAGATGGGAGCTCCATATCCTGGACGGCTCCATGGGCTGCAGCAAAACTTTGGTGGGCTGCATGCGGTACATGAGCCATATGTTGTGCAGGTCTGTTCTAAAACAACACTACATTGTATAACACCCGCACCAGATTGTGCAGTTACCTCAGCCCGGAGCCTACTGGCAGTCACAGTCGGACTCCCTATAGAGAAGGTAGAGAGGATTTATTACCATCTCTGCCTTTTCAATTACTGTGATAGATGTTAGAAATGCATTGGGGAAATATTCGCCCATTTTGAAGCAAGACCTAGTCCTTTCCAAATGTACTACACCAGTCCCTTCCACCACCTATACAAGGGTGAAGAACCTGAGGCACTTGCTGGTACATAGTTACCATAAAGATCCTGGACCAGAGAAAGCCTTCAGCTCAAAAGACCCCAGATGGGGCTTCTATCCATGCAAGAACTGTGCGGCCTGTGCAAATCTGGTGCAGTGTACATCCTTCCCATCAAGTGATGGTCATAAGGAGTTTCAAATCACACAGCATACATCTTGCAATACAGAAGGAGTAATCTACCACGCCTTGTGTCCATGTGGCCTCATGTATGTGGGTCTTACTTTTCGCCAACTGAGAGTGCGTGTGAGGCAGCATGTGCGAGATACTAAAAATGCATCAGAATCTCTTGACGATACTGTATTGAAGCCTATCCCAAGGCATTTCAAGTTAAAACATGGGTGTGATGCTAGCCTCCTCCAAATTCGGGGCATTGACCGGGTATTAATTGACAAGCAGGGGGAAATTGGAGAAAGACCGTTGCCCAGTTGGAAACTCGGTGGATTCTGAAAATTGATTGCATATGCCCCAAAGGCCTCATCAAGGTCCCTTTCTTGTAATGTGCTATTGTGTTTAGGTTTTACTTATGTTTTATGCTGTTTATAACTTCTCACTTTTTTATTTACATGCAGGGTATCCAGTATTTTTGTACACTCTACTGTGAGACAGATGCTGGACCACCACTCACTTGGAGGATCTTCTTCTCCCTTCCCTCCCTCCCTTTTTCTACCCCCCTCGGGGATGTGTACAGTACCGGCTGACCGGGTGCCTGATCGTCCTTGCGGGCCAGCGCTCCACGCGTCTCCCTTTTCATGGATATGTGCTCACCTTTGAGCAGCATCCCGCCCTGCTGCTCTCTCTTTTTTGGACCTGTCTATTCCAATTGGTATTTTTCTGTGCGGTGTGCCACTAATTGATTCCATTTGCTATGAGTATTTTTTATAAAATATTTTACTCACTATTGTTATTGATCGGCTTTTACTCTTTGTTTATTGTTGCTTTAAACCTGTGACTTTGGATGCACAAAAAAGGGCACTTTAAGATGCACTTTCTGTGTCACACTGACACGTCAGTATTCCTATCACTTGTATATTTTTTATTTTATTTTTTCGATTCCTCTTGCCCATTGTGGCTTATAATTTTCTGATTTTTTCATTTTTTTAATGCACGGGCACTTTATTATGCATTTTCCATTATACTGATGTCAGTAGCTATGTTACTATATAACACATGTCTATGCTCACTCATATGTGAAGGGCACATGTGGCACCCCTGAGGGTTCAGTCGCCACAGGGGTACTGCACCTCAGCACGAGGTGTGGTACCTCCTCTACCAGGTAAGGATGGAGCATTTCTCGGGATTCCACTTCACCACTCAGCACTACACCACTCCTGTCCTGTAGGGGGCCTAAATGCACCAAGGTGCTGCCCAGGGCCGGGATAGAGGGTGGAGGACACACTTTTAGGTTACACTTATTAATTCATATTTAAACTACGGCCATCTTAGGTTCATGGTCCTTTGATTGTGATCTTCGTCTCTGATAGTGGTCCTCTGCTAGAGCCTGCAGCTGACTGAAGATACACGGTCCTCGTTCTCTTGCCTTGAGATGAGAAGCGGGTTAGAGTTAACCGCTGTCTCTACCCGGTCAAGGTCCCTACCTAAGAAGTCCTGGAGGGGAGCAGAGGAGAAAGGCTCCACAGCCAAAAGGATCCCAGGGGGATACGGACGGAGCGGCATACGCCACCTGTATTTCTCTACCTGCGTCTATCCAGTGGGACCCAGCCTTACACCTTGTTCTAACCACACACAGTCAGGTGAAGACTTAGTGGGAGAACTTGCCAAGGAGAGGAACACACACCAGAGGGGTCTCGACAGGTGCTCCTGATCTACCTGGAAAGTGCTGGACCCCCTTCCCGGTGGCCGCAGTACGCCGTGTGTAGCAGAGGGAAGCTTTGCGGATAAAGTTCATCTGAATGTGAGTAAAAACCCTGGATGACTTCACACCCCACTTCAGCCTGTTATTTCCTGCGCGGCACTGCACCCACCATTCCTCCTCATGCTGCCCTGAGGCCTGCTCCACCTGCGGGGAGCAGTCCCATCTTAGCTGTCTGTAACACCGGCCTCAGTGGACTGAAGCAGCGCTGGTGTTCATCACCGGAAACCGTAGGTGGCGTAGTCGGAAAATACCACTCAACCCTGAAAGCCCATTAACAACCTTTTATGTGACCGCACTGGGCACGGACCGGGTCCAGGCCACGACTGTCTCCCCCGCTACCCCTTTTCACCGACCCGGCTCCGTGTAACCCCATCTCCCAGGGAGGGCTGAGAGCGTCACACACACATACATTTGTATTGTGACATTAACTATCTCTTTATACTATTGTTATTTATTATATTTATTTTACCTGTGATTGGTCTTACTAGTAGTGATGGGCGAGCGTGTTTTGTTAACCCTTTCGGCGAGCATACTCGGGTGCTCGCCCAGTATCTTCAGCATGCTGAGGTGTTATGTTTGAGTTATTGTTTGTGCATGATTTGCGACTGTTTGACAGCTTTAATACATGTGAGGAAAGCCTAACAAACAGGCATTCCTCACATGTGTTAAAGCTGTCAAACAGTCGCAAATCATGCACACACAGTGACTCAAACATCATATTCAAGCACACTGAAGATGCTCGGAAAACACCCGAGCATGCTCATAAATCTCGAGTAACGAACATGCTCGCTCATCACTACTCACTAGTGTAACACTTTCACGTAACATATGTGGTTTTTCACGTTGCTGTGATTCTGGTTGCCATTGGATGCATCCGACATCTGCACCACATGGGCTTGGTCACGAAATAATAATAAAAAATATTCACACAATTCGTGCACTCTCTGTTTATTATTGTTTCCATGTTTTCATTCACTTGTCACATCTTCATTTTTTCTTCCTCTTCCCTTTCCCTTCCCTCCCCTCTTTTTTGCCACCATTAGTTTTGCACATTTATGCACAATTTATAACTTTGTTCTGTTGATACACATAGTATTCCCATATTCTCTGTACCATATTGGGTACATATTATATTATATTGTCTCATGACTCTCTCTATATATACTCCTTTATATTTAATAATGATACTTTGGGTATTACTTGGTGGACATTATACTTTATACACATATGTTGTATATAATTCTCACAATATGATGTCTATATTTTCCTGATTGTGTGTTTTCATATATTATTTTCCCTCTTTTATCTGCATCATTGTATTTTTGTATATTTGTGTATATATACAGTATATACATAGAAAGTCATGATTAACTTACACCAGGTATGGGCCGGTAATGTTCTCTGCAATTTCTTTCTCTCCCTCTAACTATGTCTGCATCTTTTGGCATCCTGATGATTGTGCGCATTCTGCCAGCTGGCAAGCACCTGATTGCCATGGATACGCGTCCCTATGACGCGGCACTTCGGGCCCTCCTCACTGACGTGTCAGCGGGGGGCGGGCACCTGCTGCATTGGACACTGACTCCCTGGCTTCCGGCACTGGCTTCCGCCGCCGGAAGCGCCGCTGTACCCTCGCTACACGTGCCAATATACTTTGAATATATATACCCCCTGCCTGTCACCCATACACAATCCCCCCTGAAGAAGCAGGACTCGAAACGCGCGTCGAGGCCGCTTTCACGCCATCCACAGGTTGTAACTGGGCTGTACTCTCATTTTATGTGGGACCATAACTTTCTATATGTGTCACTGTGTATTACTCTCACTAGAAGACATACTTATGTTGTGACATCTTTGTCATAGGCATGATTCATCTCTTTATCTGGATATTAGCAACTTGCACTGTATAATTAGTTCCTGCTGTGCACTCGTACTTTATATGTTTTACTTGTGATCTGGACTCTGATACATTCTTTTCCAGTTGCTCTATGTCTTATCCCTGATTTAGTGTATCATTAACCTTTGTGCATGGGATGCAGTAATTATGTTAATGAATCAATTGAATGTATTTATTAACATTTTTTTAAACTTTTCCTGATGGGAGATGACCATGGCGGCCATTTTGAAGTCTGCCATTTTGGATCTAACTTTATTTTTTTCAATGGGAAGAGGGTCATGTGACACATCAAACTTATTGAGAATTTCATAAGAAAAACAATGGTGTGCTTTCTTTTAACGTAACTTTATTCTTTCATGAGTTTTTTACAAGTTTATGACCACTTATAAAATGTGTTAAAAGTGCTGCCCATTGTGTTGGATTGTCAATGCAACCCTCTTCTCCCACTCTTGACACACTGATAGCAACACCGCAGATGAAATGCTAGCACAGGCTTCCAGTATCCGTTGTTTCAGATGTTGCACATCTCATATCTTCACAGCATAGACAATTGCCTTCAGATGACCCCAAAGATAAAAGTGTAAGGTGGTCAGATCGAGAGACCTTGGTGGCCATTCAACTGGCCCACGACGACCAATCCACTTTCCAGGAAACTGTTCATGTAGGAATGCTCGGATCTTCAGTGCATAAAGAAGGCAACACATCATCATGTAGCAATTTCAGATATCCAGAGGCATTGAGGTTTTCATTGATGAAGAATGGCCCCCCCATCTTTGTAACCCATATACCACACCTTACCATAAAGATACAAGATGTGCAGCATCTGAAACAACGGATACTGGAAGCCTGTGCTAGCATTTCTTCTGCAGAGTTGATATCAGTGTGTCAAGAGTGGGAGAAGAGGGTTGCATTGACAATCCAACACAATGGGCAGCACTTTGAACACATTTTATAAGTGGTCATAAACTTGTAAAAAACTCATGAAAGAATAAAGTTACGTTAAAACCAAGCACACCATTGTTTTTCTTATGAAATTCTCAATAAGTGTGATGTGTCACATGACCCTCTTCCCATTGAAAAAAATAAAGTTGGAAACAAAATGGCCAACTTCAAAATGGCCACTATGGTCACAACCCATCTGGAAAAGTTTTCCCCCTCCCATATACTAATGTGCCACAAACAGGAAGTTGATATCACCAACCATTCCCATTTAATTTAGGTGTATCCATATAAATGGCCCACACTGTATATATATGTATATATATATATATATATATATATGTATATATATATATATATATATATATATATATATATATATATATACATATATATAGATATATTGTCTCTTGCCCTTCATTGGTTTATTCCTGTGGTTCCGTGGCACTTTGTTGTCACCTCTTTCCCTTGGATTTTTTATCTCTTTTGATTATGTCTGATTTTACTTACATTTTTGTAATAAAAATGTAACTTTTATTGGATTTGCTCCTGTTTCCATTTTTCTCTTTTTGGGTTATATAGTTATGGAAGAGCATTTATAGGGACCGACTCTTGTCTTTTTGGATACTCCCTATAGAGAAGGTAGAGAGGATTTATTACCGTCTCTGCCTTTTCAATTACTGTGCACACAGCTCTGAACAAGTGCTGTGTATTCAGTATGGTAAGCGCAGATAGCGCTTCCTGCTCCAGACCCAGAGATCATGTGATGGCCGGGTGTAGGGAAAGAGCAAGAGCTTCTGGGTCCTAGGAGACCCAGTCAACCCTGCTATATAGGCAGTAGGTTGAATGTTCCCTGTAACTAGGATCAATATACCAGCAGATGTGTTTGGGACACAGGTTTATTAACAATTACTATTATATAAGTATGGCAGGTTCTCCTCCTGCACTTGTTAGATCAGCTTTCCTCACATACTGCACAGCTCTCCAGTCCATACAATGGTCACTGATGGAGGAGCATGTAACCAGACCACTCCATCAACCTTGTCCTATTGAAAACCTCACATGAGAAAGATGCTTTTATAGTGAAGTAGACTGACGGACAGGTCTGGTCACTGCTCCTCCACCAGCAGCCATATTATAGACTAGAGAGCTGGGCAGTCTGTAAGGAAAGCTGCAGTAACAAGAGCAGGAGGAGAATCTGACATACCTACAGTATATCATAGGAAACGCCACAAAATCATGTCCCCAACACATCTGTTAAAGTAAAGATAAAATGGTCAACCTCATTAACTAATTCTGCAGCCAGCAATAGACAGCGCAAAACAAAGACTATAGGAGGCAAACGACTCAAATTTATTTTAATGAAACCATATTGCAATTTATTTTTATCCATTCAAGCAAGAAAAAAGCAAATTTTTGAAAAGTTAGACAACACCTGTATAAAATCATTGAAATAAAGAGCAAAAAAAACAGGAAAAAATCAATAAAAAAACACTGACTATCCAAATTGCTTTTACAAGCCCCATACCTAACAAAAAAAACATGTAACTAATATATAAAAATAACACAGACACAGAAATCCTTTATTTACTACAGATATTATCAGAAAAAAAATAAAATAATATTAAAATATTGTAAAATTTAGACTCGATGTTTCACAAAAAAATATTTAAATATCCAAACATTACAATTTTTTACAGTTTTTTAAACCATATGTATGAAAATAAGAAAAAAATGTGCCTTGGCAAGAATGGGGAAAAATGGCCTGATCATGTAGGGGTTTAACAAAGTACTGAATATATACATATATATAAATGGACTGGGGAACAGTTCTATAACCCTCCAGCTTCAGATCTTGCTCATGTATCACATCCTCCACCTGTCAGATTTAAAAGATGTGTAACTTGTGTAAAGTGACAACATTGCCCTGATCAGTAAGTGTGGGCATGAGAAGCTACATGTCATGGTGCTCCCTGTGGTAAGCTGATGTATAGTATTACCTGTGCCCTTGGTGGTCTTCTGCCCTTCTTCTTCTTTCTTGATTGAAGAGCTTTCATGTGATGAGCCAAAGATTTGTCTTCTCCTCTTGGCTCCACTTCTTCCAACTAGGACCTCCTGATGACATTCCTGTTCTTCTTTCTGGCCTTGGTGATCAATCTTCTGGGAGACGATCTCCAACTCTGAGCCATTTCTCTTCTCTCCTCTCCTATGGCTCTTCTTGATGGACGGCTTCTCATCATCCGATGAGTCCAAAACATTTCTTCTCCTTTTCTTCCCTCTCATCCTAAAGACCTCCTCTTTAATCTCCATAATATCGCTTTGCTGAAGGCAGCTCCTCCTCATCCGCATGCAAGCCAACTGCAACTCTCCAACTGCCAACCGGCAACATTCCAATGTGCTCACTGGTCATGTGATAGGAATTGACCATAAGCAGTCATATATATGAGTTATCAGATATTGGTGTTTTTCTATTTTATTCTTATCATATCACATAGTATTAGGCCAAGCTCACAGATAGAGGTTTATTTTAGCTTTTCTGCTGCCTTTTTTCCTATAGAAAGACTCAAATATCCAGATCTTTTTCACATTTTCAGGTTAAGACTTGAACATATTTTGTAGCAATCTCGATAGTAATATTTACACGTAATGACAACTATAGGTTTCTAAAGAATAATTTCTAGTTACTATAATGGTTTCTTAGAAAACCCACATGTATGAGTTTGCTGTTTTGCAGAACGCTCTTTGCCACCATTTTCCTTCTGACGCTGTTTTGCAGCATTTAGGGGATGTGCACACGGTTATTATTTGTAGAGGAAAAGAAATACTAGAGTGTTGGCGGGTAAAATGCTGCCTAAAATATGTGCGAAAACGCTTAAAGAATTGACATGCAGAAGATATGAAACTTCTTCAAATCCGCAAGGAAAAAATAAGCAGAATGTACATGAGATTCCATAAATCTCATTGACTTTGCTAGTACATTAAAACACTGCGTTTTTTCATGCTAAGAACGTGCGGAAATAACTTTGGAAAATACGGCAAAAATGCAACATGTGAACATGCCCTTGGCTTCTAGTCCATCAAAAATAGTGTAAGTCTGAACTTGAGATGCCGCTGTGGATACTCATTCTGGTGTTAATACTATAGGAAATGACAAGGCAGTGAACGCGCTTTTTATTAGTGTAAATAGGGAAATACAGCCCTCCTAGACCGGACACAAGGATTTTATTTGCCAATAGCAATAATATTGGTGGGTTATATTTTTTACACTATACTACATACTTTTTTCACATATAACTATTTTCTTGTGATAAATTGGATTATCAGTATATGGACTGGAGTTATTTGTAATTTAATTCCATATTTGGTGCATACAGATTGATTTTTCTGCTGAATTCTAGATTAGTCATTGCTAGTGTCTCGGCATATTAGCATGTTTTTTGTAATTTTTTGCTAAACCCTAATGAGGATTATTTGCTTATACTTGATATTCGCTTCTCAATAGTATTCGCTTATTCAATATATTCTAGATTATACATTTTGTCTTAGATGTATATTGGAAGTTTTTCATATTTTTTTCTTGTCACATTATTATTTTTTACAGTGAATGTTTGATAAAGATCATGATGACGATTTTGTATTATACATTTTACGACTTAAAAATAATATTTTGCACAATTTTAATGGAAACAATTTGCTTCAATAACACAGACCCTTATTAAATGACCCAGCATGCCACTTCTGGCCTGAGCTGTCAATGTAGAATTACATATTTGCTGTGTAACTAAATAGCTGTAATGCGTAGAATAATTGGGCTTACAGAAGGGATAGATGCTCTTCTAGTGAAGCTTCATGATGTCCATTGCTCCAGAGTAGACGACCTTCTCTATGAACAGTAAATGCCTGTAAGGCACAGTGTCATTATGGGGTGGGAATGCTTTAGGACATTTCTTTAGGATACAATGACATTGGTGGCAGTCTGCTATCTGGTGTCACCACTAAAGGACGGCAGAAGTAATTCAGGCACATACTGGTGACAGTTTAGGATAATGTTACTGAAAAGAGGCAACAAGCTTACTGGCCACAGAGTCTCCGAGACGCCAACATGCTTCATAACTACAAATACTCTTAAATAGGGGAACAGCTTCACCACAGATAGATGACTGGCAAAAACATTTACGCTGGGCTTCCACTTTCCAAACTTTACACCACCTGCTGGAAGGCTCCTCCGCAGAGTCTCAAGCTGTCTCGGTGTCCGTCCTCTTACAGCACAGCACTCACACGTTCAAGCAGTTATGTGACCAGGTTTCACAAAGCAATCTGTAAAAATACTATTAATCAGATCTCGGACCAGATGGGGCTGATGTACGTACTCTGAAAATTCACATCAGGATGGCTGTGCAATCCTGATGTTAAGAGGAGCATTTTATCCTTATTTTAATGTGATAAAGGAAAAGTTTCACAAAGGATTATACAGCCATCCTTATGCATATGCTGACAAGTACACCAGCCTCATCTGGGCTAACAGATTTGTATAATAATATATAATAATATAAGCAGTATGTATTGTAAAATCAGTGCTTGGATGTGGCATGAGGCATCGGAGGAGCTCAAGGACCCTGAAGGTGGCTGAATCCCGGTATCTAGACAGCTTCTCAGCAGCACTCACAAGCTCCATAGAAAACAACTTTTAAGCGCTGTCCTCCTTGTTTGGGAGATCAGTCAACTCTGACAGACAGAATGGTGGCTGACCTAGGCAACAAGCAAGTTCTAGAATTAAAAACACCTCCTCTCATGAGAAATGAAGAGAATTTTTAAAAAGGGGTTATTTGCAAAGTTCCCTATTTTTACAAGCACTTTGCAATTTTACCCAATTAAGAAATTGCGTATAGCCTTTTAATAATGTAATTAATCTGACTGATGTAAAAAACTATCCTTTTATAGACAGCACTTTAAATATAAAATACAGGTGGATACAATTCTGTTACCATATACTGGGAATATAACTAGTGCCATGAACTGCCCATATGGGTAATGCCATTCAACTGTGCCATATAGTTGCCATATGTACAATATAGGAGCTATAAGAAATGTGAACTTCTGAATTCCAGCACCATGCGGAGCCTACACATGTATCGTTATAATGTGCCATAATGACTATTGTCATACCTGGGTTTATAATATTGATGGTGAATATATTCTTATGGGCTCTGTATGACATTACTGACATGGGCAGCATTTGCCACTAATGATGGAGCACTGCATGACACTTTATGTTGGTGTTTTGTCCTATTATCTTGGGATAATCTTATTTTTCTGTTCACTGTATATTACTAATATTCTGGATACTATACTTTTGGAATCATCTTCTAGTTGTAGCTCTGAAGCTTGGGATAAAAGTGACTCTGTAAATGTCAGATTGACATTTTATAGAATTGAAGAGCATTGTGGTAAGTATGAGAATGTACCAGGCAATAGATGTGTGTAATGCAATGCACATACCGCAGCCTCATGCTGAACCCCTCACCGCAGATTCATGTGTGTGAATGGCCCAAAGGCCAGACCGAAATCCCATTGAGGATCTGTGGCAAGACTTGAAATTGCTGTTCACAGACGTCTCCATCCAATCTCACTGAGATAGAGCATTTACAAAGAAGAATGGGAGAAAATGTCACCTCTAGATGCAAAGCTGGTAGAGACATACCTGAAAAGACTTGCAGCAGTAACTGCAGCGAAAGGTGGTCCTACAAACTATTTACTCCGGTGGGATAAATACAAATGCAAGTCACAGTTATCAGATTTATATTTTCTCAATATATAGAAAACCTTGTAGAATTTACTTTACACTTCACACATACAGTGGTGTGAAAAAGTGTTTGCCCCTTTCCTGATTTCTTATTCTTTTGCATCTTTGTCACACTTAAATGTTTCAGATCACAAAGCAAATGGAAATATTACACAAAGATAACACAAGTAAACTCAAAATGCAGTCTTTAAATGAAGATCTTTATTATTAAGGGAAAAAGAAATCCAAACATAGCATCCAAGCATATCGAGTGGATTATGTGTATAATAAATGTTAGTACAGAGCGTAGAAATAAGAAATAGGAGGTATAATGCACTAATACAATACAATATACAGTCCTGCTCATCATTATTAGCACCCATGAAGATGAGGTACATAATGTGGAATGACTCCTGAAAAAAAATGAATCAGTTGAAACAGTTTTTGTATAGAGCACTCATGTTAAATACAAAAGAGCAAATGATAAAAAATAATTAAAAACAAAAAATCAATTAGGGGGGATAGAAAAACCTAAAGCTTGCTGTGTCACTGGTATTGTCACCCTTTACATTAATTTAGTATGGAAACACATTTTGACTCGCCTGTGGTAAATCACAAAAGAGATTCACCTGTGATTAATTACCCGAGCCCATGTGACATGAATTAGCCAATGAATGATGACTTCAGTGTTTTAAAAAGCCACTTGGTAGGCTCTATTCCTTTGTCACAATGGTGAAGACAAAAGACCTGTCTGAGGACATTATAACTGCTATTATTAGCGAACACAAGACTTCCAAAGGGTAAAAGGCCATCTCCAAAGACTTTGTTATCACAGTTTCAACAGTGCACAATGTTATTAAGAAGTTTGCCAAGCATGGAACTGTCAAGAATGTCCCTGGGTGTGGGGGAACGAGGAAATTGACAAGAGATGTCTTTGAAGGTTGGTGCGAATGGTGGAAAAACCACCACGCCAAACATCCAAAGACCTGAAGGCCAACCCGGAACAGTCTTGGGTCATGGTTTCAACAAGTGCCATACGCCGCACACTAAACCAAGCAGAGCTTTATGGGTGAAGGTCAAGAAAGAAACCATTGCTGAAGAAAATAAATAAAAAGGAATGATTGATCTTCGTCAAAGAGTACCTTGACAAACCACAATCTTTCTGGGAAAATGTTCTGTGGACAGATAAAACAAAAATAGAACTTTTTGGCAATGCAAAACAACAGTTTGTTTACAGAGGGTACAATGAAGCTTTTAAGGAAAGAACACCTTATCAACAGTTAAGCATGGTGGAGGATCCATAATGCTGTGGGGTTGTTTTGCTGCATCCGGTACTGGAGGCCTTGACCGTATCACTGAAATCATGAAATCAGAGAATTATCAAGAGATTTTAGAATGAAATGTCTAACCCAGTGTAAGAAAACTTGGGTGGAGTCAAAGATCATGGGTCCACCAGCAAGACAATGACTCAAAGCACACATCCAAAAGTACACACGAATGGTTGAAAAATAAAAATGGACTGTTTTAAAATGGCCAGCAATGAGTCCTGACCTCAATCCCATTGAAAATCTTAGGGGTGAGCTGAAATCTGCCATTGGGAAAAAGAACCCTGCAAACATTCAAGAGCTTGAACAAACTGCAAAGAAAAAATGGGAGAAAATTCCAGCTGAGAAGTGCAAGAAGCTTACAGATGGCTACAAGAAACGTTTGGAGGCTGGCAGCAATGACAAAGGGTGTGCAACCAAGTATTAATTACAGGTGCCATTATTGTGGCACATTCACTTTTTTCTTTGAAATTGCAACATGGAAGTTGAAAAACAATATTGTATTGTTGTATTACTTTGGACCACAAATCCTGAGGATATAACTTTGGTACATTTCCATTTATTTCTGAAGATATTGTACAGTCTACGAAAAAATGAAGGCGTGACAAAAATGGTAAGCAGCACTGTAGTACAATGAATCATATAAATATATATAGAATATAAAAAATTTAAAAATTACCAAACACATACATAAAATAAAAACAGATGTCTCTTGTTTGAGGGATGCTAAGAAATGCCAACCCAGTATGCATGAATATTATTTCCTGGTGCACCCCACAAAATAGCATAGAACAACCTAACAGAGATAGTCACTGCAGAGTAACCTATACCGCTGAATAATCCAACAATTACAAGGATTGAAACTATCCAAAGTGCATGTGCATATCAAAGAAGGAAATTGTTCATTAATTGGGGTGGTCCAGTGGTTAAACAAAAAAAAAATAAACCCTGCTTCAAAGTCACCAATCAAGGGATAAATACATAATAAACCCTTAAAGTGCATGTGTATGGAGAATTATAATGCTCAGAATTATAATACACCAATGTCTGGAAAAGACAGTGTGGCTCCCCTGAGGGTTCAGTCGCCACAGAGGTACTGCACATCACCCAGAGGTGTGGTGCCTCCTTCTCTCAGGTAAGGAGGGAGTGCTTCCCGGAACCCCAACACCTGCACTCAACAGTACACTGCTCCAGGCCGGCTGGAAGGGCAAGATGCACTGTGTTCTGCTGAGCCCTGTCCCTGGATGGAGTGGGGGGAACCAAAGATAGGGGGAACCAGTAGTGGGTGAGGGTGGAGGAAGTAGAGTAGGGGAGCACCATTATAAGAGGTATATAAAGGGAAGCCATCTTAGGGTGGAAGGAGAGGACAGTCAGTCAGTGAGTAATAAGGAGAGGAGGGGAGCAGAGTCTCTTCAGGAGCTCTGCTCCATGCCTGGGGCCAAGTAAGAGAGGCCCAGGAGGGGAGCAGAGGAGAAAGGCTCCGGTAACATAAGGGATGCCAGGGGGTATGGTGAGTGCAGGACGGCACCCGTACGCCCGAATCTGCCAAGTGTTAGAGGGATCAGGCCGCAAGAAGGGAACCGGTCCCTGGACCAGCCGTGTTACTCCAGGTCTCGGCTGGAAAACCGGAGGCTTCTGCACTTCTATAGTGCAGTTGCCACAGTCTCACCCAAGTCACCGTGAGGGGCACCAAGTAGGTCCGGGAACTCCAGGTTGCCCAGAGGGACTTCAGAGCACCCGATCGGGACTGTGTGTGGGGAAGCGCAGGGCAGGAGAGAGAAGACCCGGCGCGAGAAGTCGGTCTAGTAAGGAACATAAAGAAAGCGGGGTTCCGTCAAGCACTCCTGATAAACTTGAGAAAGTGCTGAACCCCTGCCTGGTAGACGCAGTGCGACGCGGGAGGCTGACACCCGTACAGTGTACCTGAGGAACTTGAACAGAACTGTGAGTAAACTCGGATAACTGCACTCCACTGCCTCCGTCAGTTATTTCCGCTGCGCCATCTCTCCTGCACCACAAGACCCAGCACCACCATACCCATTCTATACTGCCCTGGGGCCCGCTCCACCTGTGGGGAGCCGTTCCAACCCAGCTGCCCTATCAACCACCCCAGAGGTCTGCAGCAGCGCTGGTACCTATTACCAGACACCACAGGTGCGTCACAAACACTGCCTAAGAATTACAAATCCCATATAAATATTTTCCCTTCCCCTTTTTGTTGACCGCCCTGGGCCACGGACCGGGCCACCGCCACTGTGACTTATCCCTTCCCCAGCATCTATAGGCCCGGCACCGAGTACCCCACGGCCCTGGGGGCGCGTCAACAGGGCTACTACAGAGCATGTATGTAACTTAGTGTTCACAGAAGCAAAAGAGTAGAGGTGAAAAGCAGTTTATATGCCTGCTAGAAACTCACAACATGTATGGCAAAACATGCAATACCGCACACCTGGAAAACATGGACTGCCTCTGATGTACAATAACCCTGCTAGATGCAATCAAAAAAAGGTAAAATGTATTGCTAATAGCATTATGCCACTTACACAGTGCAGTGTGAGACTGGGTCTGTCCTGCATCCCTCTTCCCCGACGCGCATTTTGTCCACACTTCCTCAGGGCCGTGTCAGAGGAGAGGGATGCTGGACCTTTTAAGTGATCACTGTACCAGTGGTTGACGGTGGCTAGATATCACATGATTTAAACTTTCGGGGTTGTGAAGGATATGACGCGGCAAGTCGTAGGATTTTTTACCTAGTAGATTGATTTACAGTTGTCCCTGTGACACTATATTTGTTTTCAATAATTTTTATTAATATTTTATAACAGTTCAAGGGGTAGGGATATGGTTAGGGATTAGAGGAATATATGCGGGACGGGAGAGGAATGGATAGGTGTGAGAAAATGGATAAGGGGAAGGAGAACTCAAAATTTAATAAACAGTAGAATATATAGTATTACAACAAGTAAATTAAGATGAAAATCAAAATATGGTTATAGAACAACTTAGTTGTAATATAATAGATATCCAAGTAAACCTAATAAGTATATGTATTAATAATTTAAGTAACAACCAGGAATATATTTCAGGCCAATTTGTTAATTTTTTGAAATAATTGTTAAGGTTATTATTAGAGTTTGCAAATCAGTAGTCATATAATTTATGTAGAGCCATTTTTTCTTTAATATCTGAAAAGATAGGTATATCCGTTTTTTTCCAGTAAGATGCACTGGTATTATTAACTACCGTATTTTTGGGACTATAAAACTCACCGGACCATAAGACGCACCTAGGTTTTAAAGGAGGAAAATAGGAAAAAAATGTAAGCAAAACATGTGGTCTTGATGCCCTGTTATGGGGGAGGGGGTCTGCTGCTGAAACTGGTATTTGGGTAATGTCCCTCAATTCTGTTAATATCCTCCATCCTGGTATGTATGGCCCCTCCTTCCTGGTATAAGTGCCCCCCATCCCATCCTGGTATGCATGGCACCCCTTTATCCCCCATCCTGGTATGCATGGCACCCCTTGAGCCCCCATCCTGGTATGCGTGGGACCCCTTGAGCCCCCATCCTGGTATGCATGGCACCCCTTGAGCCCCCATCCTGGTATGCATGGCACCCTCTGAACCCCCATCCTGGTATGCATCTTGCCCCACTTCAAGTGGACCGGGTGAGAGGCCCGAATCAATGAATGTAAAAGTGAACAGCTCTTCAGAGTGTCCATGTGTGGGATCAGTTGTCTCCGGGCACTTGGCATGGTGGGAGGAAGGAGGATCAAGGTGAGGAATATGCGGTCCAGACGCATGGATACTGAGACTTGACCGTGTGGAAGACAGGGTGGTGGTGGTGGCTAAGTGACTGGAAGTGTAGCACCCTGAGGATTCGGCTGCTACAGGGGTATTGCACCTCAACCCAGAGGTGTGATATTCCACTCCCGGGCAAGGATGGAGAGTGGAACTGAGCTCGGTAGGCTGCATGCACTACACACATCCCATTTCCGGGGAACAGGCCGACGGTACTCCCACTTAGAAATGTGCAGGTACGACCGAGTCTGTTCCTGGCTGGAGTGGGAGGGGGGTGGTACATCCCAAGTAGTGTAGGGGCAGATAGGGGGAGCAGCCTGGGTAAAGATAGGAGCTCATTGGGTGCTGGTCACCTGAGCTCACACATAGAGGGTGTATATAAGGTGGGCACCAACTAAGAACAGGGTCAGATGCAGAGAACAAGTCAGCAAGCAGAGGAGAAGAGAGACCCAGAGTGAGAGAGGAGAAGAGAGACCCAGAGGGGGAAACAGAAAAGAGGACTCCAAGAACCCAACTTAAATCCCCGGGTGAAGAGTCGGCACAGGGTACCGGATCCCAAACTGGCGGGGGCAGAAAACACACCCTAGCCAGAGACCGGAGGCCGTGGGCAGCATCTGCCACGGCCACCCATCACATCCACCCTGAAGGCACACCACATGAAGGGTCAGGGAACCCAAGGCCAAGGGTGTCCCAACAGAAGGCCCGAGGGAGCTGGACCTCGGTGGATCACTGGTGGGGACGGCCAGAGAACGGGACAGAAGGAGAGCTCAGGGCCACGCTCCGGACTTGTTTGGGGGTTGGCTGGATCCAGGACCTGGTGGACGCAGCACGGCTCGGGTGGTCACTCGAAGCTGGAGTGACCAGTACAACATCTGCAGTAAGTAAACACCCTTAACTGCACAACCCGACTCTGTCTTCATTGCCGTCTGCACTGCACCACCACAACCCCCATCCTCTGCACCTGTCCCCCCTGAGGCTATACCCCTCCCGTTGGGGGTTATCCCACCAAGCTGCGCACCCACCATCAGCCTCAGCGGACCCTGCTGCAGCGGCGGCCACAGTGACCGCATCACAACGGGTGGCGTAGTCGACACAAAAGAACTCTTAATAACATCTGTAGGACTGCCACATAACACTGAGCTTGACGCCCTGGGCACGGGCCGGGTCACAGCCGCTCGGAGACTACAACCCCCCCCATCTGATCCGGTGCCGGGTATTCCCCTCAAAAAGGAATATGTCCCAGGGGGCGCGTCAACTTTGGCGTAGTCGGCAGGATTACGTGCCCGCAACAACCGGGTACTGCGTGCCTGAAGAAAAGTGCAAGTTTACCTCAAAAAGAAGTCTCCTGCCGGTTCCGGAGGGTCCCCGCCATCGGACCCCATCACCAGTCGATTCTCGCCGGTTGTCCGCCATTAACAGCTTTTTCCCGCCATCTGCAGAGTTTCCCGCCACTGGGAAGCGATTCCCGCCATTTCCAAAGGTTTCCCGCCTTGGAAGAGCGGACGCCATTATGGGCGTGCCAGAGGGTGGCGAGAGGCCACCTCCCATCGTGGGCCAGGACCGAAAATGGCGCCAAAAGTGGAAACCGCCCCCACCAACAGAGACTGTGATGCTAGAGGTGTCTGTCAGCGTGAAAGAACTCCCCCTGGAGCTGACAGTCACCAAGTGGCCCCGGGACCGCCCTCGAGGTGGGAGGAGACGAAAGGAAAGAACGAAGATGGGTGCCGCCTGGAGCAGTCTGGAGCGAGCGCACCCGGAGACAAGAAGTCTAACGAGGAGTCTGGAGCGAGCGCACCCGGAGGCAGGAAGCCTGGAAAGGAGTAGCAGAGAAGCTCACCCGGAGATGGCGAGAGAGCAGAGCAGCACCGGCCCGCTGGCCAGGAGCCTGCTGGAAGAAGAGCAGAGCAGCACCGACCCGTTGGTCAGGAGCCTGCTAGAAACCACGACCCCACTAGGCCTAGTGGAGGTCCTTGCACAGCTCCCCCAAGACCGGGAGTGTGCACAGACTGCCCTGGAGGGCCTCGCACGGAGGATGGCCCGGGTACAGCGAGAGACATTGGCGGAGTGGAGCCGAGAGATGGCCCAGCAAACCAAGACCCGGAGCACGCCAGCCAAGATGAGGAGACAGACCGCCTCTGAGGACGGCGCGGGAGGACCCAAGGCCGGAGACGGCGCCGAGAAGGGAGCCGAACGCATGGAGGCAGGTAAAGGGGACGTCTATACCCCAAATCAGGACACCGCTTGCCTGCCCCAGCTCCCCGTCGCAGAGCCCGAAAGTCCCCCTGCTGTGCCCGAAAACGCCATGTCACCGACACAGACTAGGCCCCGACCGGAAGCCGCCGCAGCGACCCCTGTGACGTCACGCGCCTCGACCCGGAGCGTGACAAAGCAGGAAATACCACCAGCCTGGTCGCAAGGCCTAGTACCCCCGGGCGCCGCATCACCAACAGCGCCCCCTACCTCCGCGGAGCCTCCGGCCTGGCCGCAAGGCCAGGTAGCCCAGGGCGCCGCCGTCCTAACGGTGCCCTTCACCTTCCAGGTGCCCCAGGCCTGGCCGCAAGGCCTGGGCAACCCGGGCGCCACCACCACCGCGCCCGCGCCCGTAAAACCAAGGGTGCCACACCTGGGGGAGAACTTGTTCAGCCAGCTCACATGGCCGGAACGGGCGGCCCTTCATCTGGCCCGAAGAATTCCATGAGCTGGAACGGCGGCAGAGACTAGGGCCCTTGTGTGAGCCCCTGATTCCGGCTCCGAAGCCCGTGATAAGGATCTCGCCCCCGCTTGAAGAGGCCCAATTTGAGTGGGACCCCACCGGAGAAGACCTAATGGGGTTCACTCAGGAAACCAGGGCAGCTGCAGCGGAGCGTGCTGAGTGTTGCCGACAGCAGCTCGAGGAGTTTGCGAGGGAGCGGAGAGAGAGGCGGGTCCGGGAACAGCAGGCCCAAGTACGGAGTGCCGAGCAGAAGAGCCGGACCAGGAGGGACCCCCGTGCAGCGCATTGTCCCCGCACCATCGGGACAGTGATCAAGTTCAACCAGCAGCATGGGTGGGGCTTCATCCGAGACAACAACACCCCCGGCGACGTCTTTGTCACGCGCAGAGACGTGGAGTCCCATCTGCCGGAGGGGCACAGAGGTCGTGACCTCTACATCGGAGACGAGGTCACTTTCACCCGGCACAAGTGTGCCAAAGGACCTTACGCCCTCCACGTACACCGCCTGACGGAGGAGGAGTTGCGGTGCGAGGAGGAGGAGCAAGAGGACCCGGACGGGTCTGAAGCTACAATCAGCTACAAGCAAAGAGCAGGAGGAAGACGCCGTTGAGTGCGGCAGAGCAGTAGATGTAAATAGTTACCCGACCGGGTACCAAAGGAACTGTTGCTACATATATATAGTCCCCGTTGGGACCAGCATGAGTGAACTGTTTACCCGTTATTCCGTATCCATACCAGGCTGAGGACTGTGAGCAGCCATTCCCTTCCCTTTACCTGGCCGAGGACTGAGAGCGGCCAACTTCCCCTGTATATAGTTGCGCTTCCTAAAGCGCCCCCTACTGGTTTTATAGGAAAACCAGTTTTCTAGAGAGACTGTCGCACTTTACCCGGTCACACGTTGCACAGTGACCGGAGGAGGAGCCAGAGGCGACGAGAATGTTTTATTTGCTAATATATGTTGTTTTATATGTTTATGAAAAAAAAAAAAAAATGTATGTTTGGTGTTTATGTCTTACAGCCCGAGGACGTGCTGTGATTTACCAGGGGGGAATGTAGCACCCTGAGGATTCGGCTGCTACAGGGGTATTGCACCTCAACCCAGAGGTGTGATATTCCACTCCCGGGCAAGGATGGAGAGTGGAACTGAGCTCGGTAGGCTGCATGCACTACACACATCCCATTTCCGGGGAACAGGCCGACGGTACTCCCACTTAGAAATGTGCAGGTACGACCGAGTCTGTTCCTGGCTGGAGTGGGAGGGGGGTGGTACATCCCAAGTAGTGTAGGGGCAGATAGGGGGAGCAGCCTGGGTAAAGATAGGAGCTCATTGGGTGCTGGTCACCTGAGCTCACACATAGAGGGTGTATATAAGGTGGGCACCAACTAAGAACAGGGTCAGATGCAGAGAACAAGTCAGCAAGCAGAGGAGAAGAGAGACCCAGAGTGAGAGAGGAGAAGAGAGACCCAGAGGGGGAAACAGAAAAGAGGACTCCAAGAACCCAACTTAAATCCCCGGGTGAAGAGTCGGCACAGGGTACCGGATCCCAAACTGGCGGGGGCAGAAAACACACCCTAGCCAGAGACCGGAGGCCGTGGGCAGCATCTGCCACGGCCACCCATCACATCCACCCCGAAGGCACACCACATGAAGGGTCAGGGAACCCAAGGCCAAGGGTGTCCCAACAGAAGGCCCGAGGGAGCTGGACCTCGGTGGATCACTGGTGGGGACGGCCAGAGAACGGGACAGAAGGAGAGCTCAGGGCCACGCTCCGGACTTGTTTGGGGGTTGGCTGGATCCAGGACCTGGTGGACGCAGCACGGCTCGGGTGGTCACTCGAAGCTGGAGTGACCAGTACAACATCTGCAGTAAGTAAACACCCTTAACTGCACAACCCGACTCTGTCTTCATTGCCGTCTGCACTGCACCACCACAACCCCCATCCTCTGCACCTGTCCCCCCTGAGGCTATACCCCTCCCGTTGGGGGTTATCCCACCAAGCTGCGCACCCACCATCAGCCTCAGCGGACCCTGCTGCAGCGGCGGCCACAGTGACCGCATCACAACGGGTGGCGTAGTCGACACAAAAGAACTCTTAATAACATCTGTAGGACTGCCACATAACACTGAGCTTGACGCCCTGGGCACGGGCCGGGTCACAGCCGCTCGGAGACTACAACCCCCCCCATCTGATCCGGTGCCGGGTATTCCCCTCAAAAAGGAATATGTCCCAGGGGGCGCGTCAGAAGCATTATCCGCTATCCAACCATCAACCTTTTGACACTGCTCTGGGTTCAATAGTGGTGTGCTGCGGTCCCCTAGGAACTGGGACAGGAAGGTCGGGTGAGAAGATGTGGGTGTTTGTTGTGGCACAATTTCAGCTTGCCCACGGCCTTGTCCTCGGCCTCTGCATGCACCATCACCATCACGTCCAGTTCCCCGTCCCTTGTCACGTGCCTTGCCCATTTTCAATGGAGGACAGTATCTTCCACGGCTCACTACAAATGACTGAGTTTGGAGCGAACTTATATGTTATCAGTGTGATGGAGAAAACAGAGTTTTAAATACCTGGCCTGTAGGTAAGTAGTTTGAACAGCAAACTGGTGTGAATTGCTTCACTGACACACTGAAAGAAATTTTTAATGGAGGTCAGAAATGGCAGTATTTTCTGACAACGTATATGTGATCCGTGTGACGGAGAAAACAGAGTTTTAAATACCTAGCCTGTAGGTAACTAGTTTGTACAGCAAACCGGTGTCAAAAATGTTGCTGACACAGTGAAAAAAAATTGAAATGGAGGCCAAAAATGGCAGTATTTTCGGAAAACGTATATGTGGTCCATGTGACGGAGAAAACACAGTTTTAAATAGCTGGATTTCTAGCGCTGTAATATGGAAACGACCTGGCTGTATTCTGCAGTGCAGTGCCAACAAGCAAATGGCGCAGAAAAACGATGTTCTCTGGATTGCTTTTTAAGCAAATAATGAGGATTAAGATCCAACAAAAAGTAATCCTGGCCCCTGAGACCTGGGCCTTTGTATAGAAATATCTAGCAGCAGAAGGCAGAATTGGAATGGAGCCTCTTGTGCTATATGCACTGCAGTCTGCTTTATACCCTTCCTGCCTATATACACTGCCTGCCTGATATCTCTGCAGATGGATTAGTTAGTCCTCAAAAGGACTGTTTGTTAAGATGGATATGTGTAATGTACGGTTTTCTCCCTACACTACCTAATACACAAGCAAATCTCTCCCTGACGCAGCAGCACCTCTCCCTACTCTGCCTGATTCCGGAGTGACTGTGACAAGCACAGCGGCGCCAAGTCTGATATAGACCTGATGACGCTGTGCGGCCATCCAATCACTGTAATGCCACAACCATCAGGGCTGCGGCATTACAATGAGTGGCAGGCAATCCCGGCATGTTGATTGGCACTCTAAAGAGCGCCAAACATGCAGGGAGGGGACCCGAGCTCCCGCTGAGCAACACCGGAAATACTCGGTGAGCGCCGAGCATCTCGAGCAGTGAGATGCTCGGGCGAGCACCGTGCAGTAGCGAGAATGCTCGCTCTTCACTATTCAAGATTCAAATAAACAATTTTTTCTTTAGATGTATTGCTAGTGAACGATAAGCTCTAATCATTTTGGTTTAACTCTTTCACAAAGGACTCTGCTTCGCTTGTTGTGCCCCTCCATATTATAATTAGATCATCGATATATCTGCGATAATATCGAATGTGATCCTTGTGTTTTTGGGGGCTGTGAGTGGCGTCAGGGACTCGAATCGCCCCATGAATAAATTTGCAAAACTGGGTGCGACCCGAGTCCCCATCACAGTCCCGAACTGCTGCAGGTACAGTGTGTTTTGGGACCAAAAAACATTGTGTTTGAGTATAAGTCTCAGACTTTTGAGCAGAAAGATTTTTTGTTCCATCAAGACCGATGCGTCGTTTGATAAATAATAATCTATAGATTCGATACCCAGGTCGTGATCTATATTTGAATACAGCGCACAAATGTCAAGGGTCAAAGAAAGAACATTGGTCTCCCATTCTACTCCTCTAGTTTCCAATATCAATTGTATGGAATCTTTAAGATTTGAGGGTAATTTTGATACATAACCCTGTAAGAATTAATCAACATAATGGGAAAGGGAGCTGGTTAAGGAACCAATTCTGGAAATGATGGGTCTTCCCGGGGGAGTTTTATTGTCTTTATGAATTTTGGGTAAATGGTAAAATATTGCCTAATTAGAATGATTATTGGTTAAGAACCGTTTTTCTTTTTTTCTGAATACTTTTGCTTGATACGCTTAATTTATCAGGATGTTGTATTCTTTTTCATAGGATTTGGTAGGATCTACTGTAACAATTTTGTAGTATTTATTATCAGACAGAATATTTAATGCTTCCTTGATATAATCATCTCGATCTTGTACAACCACCCCCCTCCATTGTCAGCTTGTCTTATGACAATTTTGGTGTTATTTTGTAGCCATTGTAAAGCCAAACTTTCCCCTTTTCATAAATTGTATATACTTGCTTCAGTTTTATTAATACTTTCGAACTCCCCCATGACAAGGGAATAAAAGGTTCCAAGAAAGTGTCCTCTATGATGCAGAGGATAAAATTGGGATTTTGGTGCAACTAGTTGATGTATACATACATCTGACTCTAAGGCTATGTGCCCACGATGCAGAAACGCTGCATATTCTTTACGCTTCTCCCTGGCAGGAAAAACGCATGCGGTTTTTACATGCGTTTTTCCCGCCAGGTAGAAGCGTTTGTCAAGCGTTTTTGCATGCATTTATGCATGCGGGTTATCAAGCGCTTTTCCAAGCAATTTTAGCATCACTTGGAAAAGTGCTTGACAACTTGTTCACACTATATAAATCCAAGCAACCGGCATAGATTTATAGTAGTGTGACCAAGTTAGTTAAAAAAAAAAGAATAAGAATGGTAAAAAAATAAAAAATAAAGATTATACTCACCTTCCGATGTCCTCCCGGTGTTATCTCCGCTGCGTCCGGTCACTTCCATTGCTCGCGCTGTTGTGAAGGACCTGTCAGGTCACATGACTCAATGACGTCATGGCAGGTTCTTCACAACAGCGCGAGCAATACAAGAGACCGGACGGAGCAGACAAAACACCGGGAGGACATCGGTAGGTGAGTATAATCTTTATTTTTTATTTTAAATTCTTTTTTTACAGTTTCTATGGTACCCAGGTCTGGATGAGAGTCTCCTTTCCTCCAGGCCTGGGTACCATCCGCACATTGAACCATGTGATATCCACTTATCCACATGTAGAGATGCGGATGTCACGTGGTCCAATGCAAGTCAATGGCGGCGATTACGTTGCGTGTCCGCAAAATTAATGGACATGCTGCGGATTTTTTAGCGCAGCATGGGCATTGACATTGCGGCTTGTCATTGGGGACCATGGGGGGCGGATTCCCAAGTGTTTCCGAAGCGTTTACGCTTGGAAAATGCTTCGTGGGCACGCAGCCTAAAGCCAAAGGTTCAGATTTCACTTTGTTTTTTTCAATCTGGAAGTGTCTGTCTAGGGTGAGTTTGCGAACAAACCTATTTAAATACAGGAATAGTTGATATTCACTAGCTTGTTGTGAGGAACAAAATTTTAACCCTTTGGTCAGCAGATTAGTTTCAAAGTCATCGAGTCTATGATATGATAAGTTGAAAATCTTTTCAGTTTGAGAGCTTTTTTTGTGGCGGCGTATTTTGGGGGACTGTTGGTGTTTTCTTCCTCCTTGTTTTCCCCGCAATGTTTTTTTCTTTTTCCATATGATTTGAGTGGTGGAAAGAACATTGTTATGGAGTGTGACTGGAGGGATAGAGGAGGAGGGAGGGTAGTGGTGGGGCATACAGTATGTGCCCTGAAAATGTCAAGGATAGGCATGTGGGGCCCAATCCTAAAAAATAAATGTTGGATGCATTGCTGAATGTGGATGCGACTGAGGACGAAGATGATTGGGGAAACCGAGAGGACGGAGGCGTGATATTCGTGGGAACTATGGTATTTTGTGAAGAAGAATAGGCTGAAGTGTCATAAACACAGATATTGCTGAGATCAATAGGAGAAAGAGTACCAGATCCAGAAGATAAGGGGGTATCTCCTTTTTAGTAGTGAATAGCGTTGAGCGAGCATGCTCGACACTGCTCTGTACTCGCCCGAGCATCTCACTACTCGGGATGTTCGGCGAGCACCGAGCATTTCCGGGTTACTCGGGCGGGAGCTCGGGTCTCCGCCCTGCATGTTTGGCGCTCTTTACAGAGCCAATGAACATGCAGGGATTGCCAGCCAGTCACTGTAATGCCGCAGCCATGTTGGTTGTGGGTATTACAGTGATTGGCTGGCCGCACAGCATCACCTCGAGTATTTAAAACCAGGCGCCGCTCTCTTGGACACAGTCGCTCCGGATCAGATGGTATAGGGAAAGTGCTGCTGAGTTAAGGAGAGATTTATACTGCGAAATAGGTAGTGTAGGGACTCTAAAGCCTGCAAAATCAAACAAACAGTCCTTCTCAGGACTAATATCCATCCCAGATATCAGGTAGGCAGGCAGGCTGTATAGGTGACGCAGTGGTTATACCAACAAACACTGCATTACAGTCCTGTGTGCTGCTTTTCAAATTGCTAGACTTAGCCCCAGGTCTCAGGGGCCAGGAAAAATCCTTTTTATTTCATCTAAATCCTCTTTTTTTTTTTTTTTCCCACAGTCAGACTGTACAAATACCCGTCTTATTGACCTTTTGATATCCCCCCCCCCAAAGAAAAAAAAATTGAGTGTGTCTGTGAGTGTTCAGACACAAATATATCTGTTTAAAAGAGTCTGGTGTATGCCAGATAACTAGAACTGTGGTTTTGCAGTTCCACAGTTCAAATCTCTGTATTATCCACTTTTTTGCCTTTTTCCATAAAAAAAAAACATTTTGAGTGTCTCGCTGACTGTTCAGACACAAATATATCTGTTTAAAAGATTCTGTTGTAGGCCAGATAACTAGAACTGTTGTTTTCCTCTTCCACGGTTCAAATCTGAGTGTAATCCACCTTTCTGCATAAAAAAACATTTTGTGTGTCTTGCTGACTGTTCAGACACAAATATATCTGTTTAAAAGATTCTGGTGTAGGCCAGATAACTAGAACTGTGGTTTTCCTCTTCCACAGTTCAAATCTCTGTATTATCCACTTTTTTGCCTTTTTTCAATAAAAAAAAAAACATTTTGAGTGTCTCGCTGACTGTTCAGACAGAAATATATCTGTTTAAAAGATTCTGGTATAGGCCAGATAAATAGAACTGTGGTTTTCCTCTTCCATGGTTCAAATCTGGGTGTAATCCACCTTTTTGCATTAAAAAAACAATTTGAGTATCTCTCTGACTGTTCAGACACCAATATATCTATTTAAAAGAGTGTGGTGTAGGCCCGATAACTAGAACTGTGGTTTTCCTCTTCCACGGTTCAAATCTCTGTATTATCCACTTTTTTGCCTTTTTTCAATAAAAAAAAAACATTTTGAGTGTCTCGCTGACTGTTCAGACACAAATATATCTGTTTAAAAGAGTCTGGGGTAGGCCAGATAACTATAACTGTGGTTTTGCAGTTCTACGGTTCAAATCTCTGTATTATCCACTTTTTTGCCTTTTTTCAATAAAAAAAAAACATTTTGAGTGTCTCGCTGACTGTTCAGACACAAATATATCTGTTTAAAAGATTCTGGTGTAGGCCAGATAACTAGAACTGTGGTTTTCCTCTTCCACGGTTCAAATCTGAGTGTAATCCACCTTTCTGCATAAAAAAAACATTTTGTGTGTCTTGCTGACTGTTCAGACACAAATATATCTGTTTAAAAGATTCCGGTGTAGGCCAGATAACTAGAACTGTGGTTTTTCTCTTCCACTGTTCAAATCTGGGTGTAATCCACCTTTTTGCATAAAAAAAAACATTTTGAGTGTCTCGCTGACTGTTCAGACACAAATATATCTGTTTACAAGATTCTCGTGTAGGCCAGATAACTAGAACTGTGGTTTTCCTCTTCCACGGTTCAAATCTGGGTGTAATCCACCTTTTTGCATAAACAAACATTTTGAGTGTCTCGCTGACTGTTCAGACACAAATATATCTATTTAAAAGAGTCTGGTGTAGGCCAGATAACTAGAACTGTGGTTTTCCTCTTCCACAGTTCAAATCTCTGTATTATCCACTTTTTTGCCTTTTTTCAATAAAAAAAAAACATTTTGAGTGTCTCGCTGACTGTTCAGACACAAATATATCTGTTTAAAAGAGTCTGGTGTAGGCCAGATAACTAGAACTGTGTTTTTGCAGTTCCACGGTCCAAATCTCTGTATTATCCACTTTTTTGCCTTTTTTCCATAAAAAAAAACATTTTAAGTGTCTCGCTGACTGTTCAGACACAATATATCTGTTTAAAAGATTCTGGTGAAGGCCAGATAACTAGAACTGTGGTTTTCCTCTTCCACGGTTCAAATCTGGGTGTAATCCACCTCTTTCCATTAAAACAACAATTTGAGTGTCTCGCTGACTGTTCAGACACAAATATATCTATTTAAAAGAGTATGGTGTAGGCCAGATAACTAGAACTGTGGTTTTCCTCTTCCACAGTTCAAATCTCTGTATTATCCACTTTTTTTGCCTTTTTCAATAAAAAAAACATTTTGAGTGTCTCACTGACTGTTCAGACACAAATATATCTGTTTAAAAGAGTCTGGTGTAGGACAGAAAACTAGAACTGTGGTTTTGCAGCTCCACGGTTCAAATCCCTGTATTATCCACTTTTTTGCCTTTTTCAATAAAAAAAAAACATTTTGAGTGTCTCGCTGACTGTTCAGACAGAAATCTATCTGTTTAAAAGATTCTGGTGTAGGACAGATAACTAGATCTGTGGTTTTCCTCTTCCATGGTTCAAATCTGGGTGTAATCCACCTTTTTGCATAAAAAAAACATTTTGAGTGTCTCGCTGACTGTCCAGAAACAAATATATCTGTTTAAAATAGTCTGGTGTAGGCCAGGTAACTAGAACTGTGGTTTTGCAGTTCCACAGTTCAAATCTCTGTATTATCCACTTTTTTGCCTTTTTCAATAAAAAAAAAACATTTTGAGTGTCTCGCTGACTGTTCAGACACAAATATATCTGTTTAAAAGAGACTGGTGTAGGCCAGATAACTAGAACTGTGGTTTTCCTCTTCCATGGTTCAAATCTCTGTATTATCCACTTTTTTGCCTTTTTTCAATAAACAAAAACATTTTGAGTGTCTCGCTGACTGTTCAGACAGAAATATATCTGTTTAAAAGATTCTGGTGTAGGCCAGATAACTAGAACTGTGGTTTTCCTCTTACACGGTTCAAATCTCTGTATTATCCACTTTTTTGCCTTTTTTCAATAAAAAAAAACATTTTGAGTGTCCTGCTGACTGTTCAGACACAAATATATCTGTTTAAAAGATTCTGGTGTACACCAGATATCTAGAACTGTGGTTTTCCTCTTCCATGGTTCAAATCTGGGTGTAATCCACCTTTTTGCATTAAAAAAACAATTTGAGTGTCTCGCTGACTGTTTAGACACAAATATATCTATTTAAAAGAGTCTGTTGTAGGCCCGATAACTAGAACTGTTGTTTTCCTCTTCCACGGTTCAAATCTCTGTATTATCCACTTTTTTGCCTTTTTTCAAAAAAAAAAAAACATTTTGAGTGTCTCGCTGACTGTTCAGACACAAATATATCTGTTTAAAAGAGTCTGGTGTAGGCCAGATAACTAGAATTGTGGCTTTGCAGTTCCACGGTCCAAATCTCTGTATTATCCACTTTTTTGCCTTTTTTCCATAAAAAAAAACATTTTGAGTGTCTCGCTGACTGTTCAGACACAAATATATCTGTTTAAAAGATTCTGGTGTAGGCCAGATAACTAGAACTGTGGTTTTCCTCTTCCACTGTTCAAATCTGGGTGTAAATCACCTTTTTGCAAAAAAAAAAAACATTTTGAGTGTCTCGCTGACTGTTCAGACACAAATATATCTGTTTACAAGATTCTCGTGTAGGCCAGATAACTAGAACTATGGATTTCCTCTTCCACGGTTCAAATCTCTGTATTATCCACTTTTTTGCCTTTTTTTCCATAAAAAAAATCATTTTGATTGTCTCGCTGACTGTTCAGACACAAATATATCTGTTTAAAAGATTCTGGTGTAGACCAGATAACTAGAACTGTGTGTTTTACTCTTCCACTGTTCAAATCTGGGTGTAGTCCACCTATTTGCTTAAAAAAAAAACATTTTGAGTGTCTCGCTGACTGTTCAGACACAAACATATCTGTTTAAAAGAGTCTGGTGTAGGCCAGATAACTAGAACTGTGGTTTTCCTCTTCCACGGTTCAAATCTCTGTATTATCCACTTTTTTGCCTTTTTTCAATAAAAAAAAACATTTTGAGTGTTTCGATGACTGTTCAGACACAAATATATCTGTTTAAAAGATTCTGGTGTAGGCCAGATAACTAGAACTGTGGTTTTCCTCTTCCACGGTTGAAATCTGTGTGTAATCCACCTTTTTGCATAAAAAAAAAACATTTTGAGTGTCTCGCTGACCGTTCAGACACAAACATATCTGTTTAAAAGAGTCTGGTGTAGGCCAGATAACTAGAACTGTGGTTTTCCTCTTCCACGGTTCAAATCTCTGTATTATCCACTTTTTTGCCTTTTTTCAATGAAAAAAAAACATTTTGAGTGTCTCGCTGACTGTTCAGACACAAATATATCTGTTAAAAAGGTTCTGGTGTGGGCCAGATAACTAGAACTGTGGTTTTCCTCTTCCACGGTTCAAATCTGGGTGTAATCCACCTTTTTGCATGAAAAAAAACATTTTGAGTGTCTCGCTGACTGTTCAGACACAAATATATCTATTGAAAAGAGTCTGGTTTAGGGCAGATAACTAGAACTGTGGTTTTCCTCTTCCACAGTTCAAATCTGGGTGTAATCCACCTTTTTGCATGAAAAAAAAACATTTTGAGTGTCTCGCTGACTGTTCAGACACAAATATATCTATTGAAAAGAGTCTGGTTTAGGGCAGATAACTAGAACTGTGGTTTTCCTCTTCCACAGTTCAAATCTGGGTGTAATCCACCTTTTTGCATAAAAAAAACTGTTTCAGTGTCTCGCTGACTGTTCAGACACAAATATTTCTGTTTAAAAGATTCTGGTGTAGGCCAGATAACTAGAACTATTGTTTTCCTCTTCCACGTTTCAAATCTCCTTTTTATTACCCTTTTGCCATTGATAGTGCGAGTGTAAGCTATTTTACTTCATTTACAATGGGCAAGGCGCGTGGCAAGGGACGTGGAACTGGACGATCTGGTGATGGTGCGTGCAGAGGACGTGGCCGTGGCCAAGGTGAAAATATGCCACAACCAACAGCCACATCTTCTCGCTCCCAGTTCTTGACCAAATTACTAGGGAAGCACACAACAGCACCACTATTGCAAACTGATTAGAGTGAACAGGTTATTAATTGGATAGCAGATAATACTTCCCCTCACCTGGGCACCACCACTTCCGGTCTGTCTTCCACACTGTCAAGTGTTAGTAGTCGTGAGTCTCAACTGCATACTCCTCCTCACCCTGATGCTCCTTCCTCCCACCATGCCGAGTGTCGTCAGACAGCAACTGATCCCACAGTTGGACACCCTGAAGAGCTGTTCACTGGTCCATTTCCATATTTGGGCCCCTCGCCTGCTCCGCTTGAAGTGGTGGAAGAGGAGATCCCATGTAGCAATGGCCAAATATTTGAACAGCCACGGCCACAGGAAGGCGACGCTGGCAATTTGTCACAAGAGGTGGACGATGACGAGACACAATTGCCACGAAGTGAGGAGGAGGACCGTGGTGCGGAAGTAGTAGAGGAGGAGATGGTGGATGATCTAGTAACTGACCCAACGTGGTAGGAGGACACGCAGAGCGAGGCCAGCAGCACACAGGGGGAGGGAGGCAGAGTACCCCAACAGGCAGGAGGAAGCAGTGTGGTGGCCACAGACAGAAGGCGGGCAACCGTTCCTCGTAGCACCAACACGAGGGACGTTGCCAGTACAACCGGTAGGTCTTCCAGAGTCTGGAATTTTTTTAAAGACTATGCTGATAACCCCAAAAAGGCCATTTGTACCACCTGCCAGGCCAGCATCAGCAGGGGTGACAAAACTACCAGCCTCACCACCACCAGTATGATCAGGCACATGTCAGCAAAGCACCCGACTTTGTGGGGTGAACCCCAGGGTCCACGACCAGTGTCAGCGGTAGAGATGAGCGTTGTTCTACTCGAACTGTTCGCCAATCTCAAATTCGAGCTGTTTTGGGCGGTGTTCGAGCCGGTCGGCGAACACGAACAATTTGAGAAAAATTCGGCTGTTCGAGGTTATGTTCGATAACTGTTCGTGCACCAAAATCATAACTGGATTTTTTCTCAGTAATGATGAAAATTAATGTTAATACGCAGTTTGAGTGTACAGCGGGGCGGGGGGAGGGGCAGGGGATGGATCTCTGCAGGAACAATGAAGATCTCCATTTTTTTTTCTCTTTCCCGCATTTGCAGTGGGGAGGTGCAATCTGTCAGCCTATCAGCAGCGCACACACGGAGCGAAGTGCTTTTTTTCACACAAGCAAGGGCATGTGTGATTGGCAGTGTATGTCACATGTCCTTGCCCTATAAGACCAAGCCATTTTCCCCGTCGCCACCATTTTCTCACTGCTGCAGCTGCGTGTTAGACGGCACCGCTGTTGCTGTGTGCGCTATACCTTGTTAATTTCAAGCCAATTTTCGCACAAATATACAGATAGCTTGGGAGTAGGGAATAGTTGTGATTGCAGTCCTTTTAAGGACTAGGTTACAGCATTTCCTACGACTTTTATCAGGCAGGTCTGTGCTCTTAAATAGATAGATTGTGGGAGTAAAGACTAATTGTAATTGGAGTCCTTTTCAGGACTAGGTTACATCAGTTCCTATCAGTTTTTGCCAGGCAGGTCTGTGCCAGTGCTGTGCAAGTTTTTTTCACAGCATTTGGCTGAATCTAGCAAAGCTAATCCTTTTTGGCCTATTGCAGAGTGTGTTAGTCAGTGGAGTAGCCTATCTGTGTTGCAAGATATACCACCTGTGTATAGAATACCAATTTTTTTACTGCACCTAGTGAAGTAAAATCTTTTGGGCATAGCATCATTCTATTAGTCCATCTATACTGACCTCCATCAGGTTGCAAACTGAATATAATTTTTTTCTGCATCTAGCTCTGAAAAAATATTTGGGCTTCTAGCAGTGTGTGGGACTTGGTCTATTAGTCCATCTATACTGACCTCCATCAGGTTGCAAATTAAAAATAATTTTTTTCTTCATTTAGCTCTGAAAAAATATTTGGGCTTCTAGCAGTGTGTGGGACTTGTTCTATTAGTCCTTCTATACTGACCTCCAGCAGGTTGCAAATTGAATATAATTTTTTTCTGCATCTAGCTCTGAAAAAATATTTGGGCTTCTAGCAGTGTGTGGGACTTGGTCTATTAGTCCATCTATACTGACCTCCATCAGGTTGCAAATTAAAAATAATTTTTTTCTGCATCTAGCTCTGAAAAAATATTTGGGCTTCTAGCAGTGTGTGGGACTTGGTCTATTAGTCCATCTATACTGACCTCCATCAGGTTGCAAATTAAAAATAATTTTTTTCTTCATTTATCTCTGAAAAAATATTTGGGCTTCTAGCAGCGTGTGGGACTTGTTCTATTAGTCCATCTATACTGACCTCCATCAGGTTGCAAATTAAAAATAATTTTTTTCTGCATCTAGCTCTGAAAAAATATTTGGGCTTCTAGCAGTGTGTGGGACTTGGTCTATTAGTCCATCTATACTGACCTCCATCAGGTTGCAAATTAAAAATAATTTTTTTCTGCATCTAGCTCTGAAAAAATATTTGGGCTTCTAGCAGTGTGTGGGACTTGGTCTATTAGTCCATCTATACTGACCTCCATCAGGTTGCAAATTGAATAAAAAAAATTTCTGCATCTAGCTCTGAAAAAATATTTGGGCTTCTAGCGGTGTGTGGGACTTGGTCTATTAGTCCATCTATACTGACCTCCATCAGGTTGCAAATTGAATAAAAAAATTTTCTGCATCTAGCTCTGAAAAAATATTTGGGCTTCTAGCGGTGTGTGGGACTTGGTCTATTAGTCCATCTATACTGACCTCCATCAGGTTGCAAATTAAAAATAATTTTTTTCTGCATGTAGCTCTGAAAAAATATTTGGGCTTCTAGCAGTGTGTGGGACTTGGTCTATTAGTCCATCTATACTGACCTCCATCAGGTTGCAAATTAAAAATAATTTTTTTCTTCATTTAGCTCTGAAAAAATATTTGGGCTTCTAGCAGTGTGTGGGACTTGTTCTATTAGTCCTTCTATACTGACGTCCAGCAGGTTGCAAATTGAATATAATTTTTTTCTGCATCTAGCTCTGAAAAAATATTTGGGCTTCTAGCGGTGTGTGGGACTTGGTCTATTAGTCCATCTATACTGACCTCCATCAGGTTGCAAATTAAAAATAATTTTTTTCTGCATCTAGCTCTGAAAAAATATTTGGGCTTCTAGCAGTGTGTGGGACTTGGTCTATTAGTCCATCTATACTGACCTCCATCAGGTTGCAAATTAAAAATAATTTTTTTCTGCATCTAGCTCTGAAAAAATATTTGGGCTTCTAGCAGTGTGTGGAACTTGGTCTATTAGTCCATCTATACTGACCTCCATCAGGTTGCAAATTAAAAATAATTTTTTTCTTCATTTAGCTCTGAAAAAATATTTGGGCTTCTAGCAGTGTGTGGGACTTGTTCTATTAGTCCTTCTATACTGACCTCCAGCAGGTTGCAAATTGAATATAATTTTTTTCTGCATCTAGCTCTGAAAACATATTTGGGCTTCTAGCGGTGTGTGGGACTTGGTCTATTAGTCCATCTATACTGACCTCCATCAGGTTGCAAATTAAAAATAATTTTTTTCTGCATCTAGCTTTGAAAAAATATTTGGGCTTCTAGCGGTGTGTGGGACTTGGTCTATTAGTCCATCTATACTGACCTCCATCAGGTTGCAAATTAAAAATAATTTTTTTCTGCATCTAGCTCTGAAAAAATATTTGGGCTTCTAGCAGTGTGTGGGACTTGGTCTATTAGTCCATCTATACTGACCTCCATCAGGTTGCAAATTGAATAAAAAAATTTTCTGCATCTAGCTCTGAAAAAATATTTGGGCTTCTAGCGGTGTGTGGGACTTGGTCTATTAGTCCATCTATACTGACCTCCATCAGGTTGCAAATTAAAAATAATTTTTTTCTGCATCTAACCCAGCCAATAGTTTTGGCCTAATACCACAGTTTGGCCACTCAGCTCTGCTCGGTTACCATCCATTGTTTTTTTGTGCAAACAACTCCAGAGTTGTGAATTAGTTAACCACCAAAATGAGTGGAAAAAGGCCTGCTGCTGGTGGAAAGGGGAATAGGCGTGTTGGGAAGGGGAAAAAAGGTTGTGTCCGTGGGGTAGGTGCAGAAGAAAGACCATCTTCCAGCCAAACTAAAATGTCTACTTCTTTTAGCGGACAATGTGATAAGATCCCTTTCTTACGGCCACTCCAATCGCTACAAATTCCAGATGAGGCACAAAAACAGCAGGTGCTTCAACGGATATCAAGTGCTCCTTTAAGTGGGCTCTCCTCCACATCAACTTCAACATCACAAATACTCCAGTCCTCAAAGGTGTCACCCAAATCGCACTTGCTTCCTCACAGCTCCCAAATCTCCAGCTGCCCGTCTGAGTATGAGGTAGAACAGATGGTTGAGTCTGCAGAGCTGTTTACTCATACTATAGCCTGGGAATCAGAGGTCGACTCCAGCGCTTCTGTGAATCCAGACGAGGAAATGATCTGCACTGATGCCCAGAATCTTTATGAGTCGGATCCAGGACCAGACGCAGAAGGTTCTGACCATAATGTAGACCCTCATTCCCAAACTGTAACTCCTGTTGGTGGAGACAATGAGGAAGACGATGATAAGACTCAAATACCTGATTGGAGCGACAACTTTAGTTTTTTGTCAGGGCAGGAACAGGTTGGCTCTGAGGACGACGGGTGTGATAACGCACAGGGTGATGATGATGAGGTCGGATATCCCACTTACTGTCAACCCACAGTCAGCCAAGAGATGAGGTCAGCAGAGGAGGTGGAGGAAGATGCTAGTGACGACGAGGTCAGGTTGCGCCTTCCTGGACAGAGACGTAGTACTGGAAGCACGTCAACAACTGCATCCTCAAACACAACTCTGCCTCTCACCACAAGTCGTGGTGGCTCTTCAGGTCGCATGGGTGCTAAGCCTTGCATAGCCTGGGCATTTTTTCAGATCGATAAAGATGACCCAACTCGTGTTATCTGTAACATTTGTCAGCAAAAGCTAAGTAGAGGCCAAAAAATACATAGTTTGAGTACTTCATGCATGAACCGGCACATGGACATGAAGCATAAGTTGCAGTGGGAAGCTCAGTGTGCTACAATGCGGTCTAGCCGGCCGGGCCAACCACCGTCTGCCATATCTTGTGCATCCGCGGCCTCTTCATCCTCTGTGACTGGGGGGACAGCAGTCACACCTGTTTTGGGGCGCAGACCTGCCACCTCTTTACCCGCAACAGCCAGCGTGATTGGCAGGTCATCATTTTCTTTGGAGGTGGTAACACCAGCTGGTCTTGAGCGCTGTCCGACATCGATAGCACCACCTTTGGATCAAGGCAACCTAACATGTCCGCCTGCATCTTCCTCACAGACCGGCAGTTTGCCGGGGACACCCTTATCAACCCCGTCTAAGCACAATAGCCAGTCCTCGGTCCCTCAGATGTGGACAAGTAAAAGACCATTTCCTCCTAGCCATGAGAAAGCTAAGAGGTTGAATTTCACCATCTGCAAGCTCTTGGCTACAGAAATGCTGCCTTTCCGCCTGGTGGACACAGAGGATTTTCGAGACCTTATGTCCGTCGCAGTGCCCCAGTACCAGATGCCCAGTCGGCACTACTTCTCAAAGAAAGGTGTGCCTGCGCTCCACCAGCATGTCGCACACAACATCACCGCTTCTTTGAGAAACTCTGTGTGTGACAGGGTGCATTTCACCACAGACACTTGGACGAGTAGGCATGGACAGGGGCGTTACATGTCGCTGACTGGGCACTGGGTAACTATGGTGACAGCAGGACAAGGGGCTGCTGTCCAAGTCTTGCCGTCCCCACGAGTTGTGCGTCAATCCTCTTTATGTCATTTTTCCTCCACTGCTTCTGCCTCCTCAACCTCCTCTCGGTCTTCCACCTGCACCCAAAGCCTGTCTGGTCATGCCACAAGCTTTCTAACTGCGCAGAAGGGATCCTGCACACCTCCTTACTATGCTGGCAGTAGGGCTCAACGTCATCAGGCGGTTTTTACATTGAAATGTCTGGGAAATGTGAGTCACACAGCTGAGGAGTTGTGGTCAGCTCTGGAGAACCAATTTCATGAATGGTTGTCTCCACTGGACCTGAAACCAGGGAAGGCCGTGTGCAACAATGCTGCAAACCTGGGTGCGGCCCTTCGCCGGGGCAATGTCACACACGTGCCTTGTATGGCTCACGTGTTGAACCTGGTTGTCCAGCAATTTTTAGCCCACTATCCCAGACTAGATGGTCTTCTGCAGAGGGCACGGTCGCTGTGTGCTCACTTCCGCCGTTCGCATCCCGCAGCTCAGCGACTTACATCTCTACAGAAGTCGTTGGGCCTGCCACTTCACCGGCTAAAATGCGATGTGCCTACCCGGTGGAATTCAACTCTGCACATGTTGCAGCGACTGTGGCAGCACCGACAAGCCCTGGTGCAATACGTTCTGACGTATAGCCTGGGCCAACGAGATTCAGAGGTGGGGCAAATCACGCTGGAGGAGTGGTCTCAGATCAGGGACCTATGCACCCTTCTGCACAGTTTTGAAATGGCGACGAAGATGTTTAGTGCTGACGATGCCATTATCAGCATGACTATTCCGGTGATTTACATGCTGGAGCACATGTTAAACAGAATTCGGAGTCAGGTGGTGGCACAAGAGGAGGTGGAGGAAGTAGAGGAGGAGGAGTTGTATGCGGAAGGGCTAACATCTGCAAGGTCCAGACGGTCGGCAGCACCAGGGCGGCAGGCATGTGAGGGTGGGGGAGATGATTTTACCAGGGCGCATGGTAGCAGCCAAACTAGTGAGGAAGGTGCAGGAGCCCAGGAAGAAGTGGAGGACGAACTGATGGAAGACTCATCAGATGAGGGAGACCTTGATCACATTTCTGTTGTGCGAGGTTGGGGGGAGAGGACAGAGGAAGGAAGCATGATTGTTACCTCGCCACCAACACAACAGGGACTTGGTGCTCCTGGATGCGCAACACACATGAGTGCCTTCTTGCTGCACTACCTGCAACATGACCCTCGAATTGTGAGAATTAGAAATAATCCTGACTACTGGGTTGCCACACTGTTAGATCCCCGGTACAAAAGTAAATTTGCAGAAATTATTCCTGCCATAGAAAGGGATGCACGCATGCAGGAGTATCAGCAGAGACTGTTGCAGAATCTTACATGTGCTTTTCCACAAAATACCAGTGGTGCACGTAGTGAATCTCACAGTTCCAACTTGCCAACCGTGGTCTGTATGGAATTGTTCAATAAAGGGCCCAAAATTAAGATAACATAGATGGGAGAGGTCTCTATGAATAGGAATTCCTAAGTATTTGATACCCTGTGAGGGCCAGGCAAAGGGAAAGTTGGACTGGATGGAATCCTATATGGATTTAGGGAGGGAGACATCGAGGGCCTCAGACTTCGCTGCATTGATTTTAAAATTTTACCATGTAACAAAGTGATCTATTTCAGCCATAACAGCAGGGATGGATATATGTGATTGAGTGATATATACTAGGACATCATCAGCAAATAGAGAGCACTTGTACTCGGTGCCTCCCACCTCAATCCACCTAATATTGGGGTTATGGCGAATTGATGAGAGCAGGTGCTCCGTCACTAGGATGTATAAGAGAGGGGACAGAGGACATCCCTGCCTTGTCCCATTGGTGATTGTGAAAGGTGATGAAAATGTTCTGACGCACCCCCTGGGCCTTGGGACACCCGGAGCCGGACCCTTTTTGGTGGATGCTGGTGGTTGTAGTCTTCGTGGCGGCGATCCGGTTCCGTGGCTCAGGGCGGTCAAACCAGTGGCGGAACTATTTATGTGGTTTTGATGTTTAAATGTCCGACTACGCCACCCGTGGATTGCGGTCAGAGTGAACCGCCGCTACAGGGCAGACCGCTAAGGCTGGTGTTGTGGGTGCAGCAGAGCGTAGCATAACTCCCCACGGGAGGAGTATAGCCTCAGGGCAGTGTATGCAGAGGATGGGGGTGATGGTGCAGGGCAGCAGCAGTAACGACACGGAGTCAGTGATGCAGTTCAGGGCCTTTACTCACAGTTCTTATTATCCAGACCACGTCTGCAGGTAACGGCTGCCCACGTCGTACTGTGCTCACCAGGTGAGGGGCTCAGACAACTCCCAGATAACTTTGGAGCGCTTCACAGGACCCCCTTTGTGTGTCCTTTGTCTGGCCTTTCTTACCAACACTTCTGTCCGGCTGCCTCGGGCCTCCTCTTGGTAAACTTGGCGCCAGTTTCCCTGACCCTATGTGGTGCCTTCCTAGCGGGTGGAGCAAGGGGCTGCGCCACATAAAATGTCAGAGCCTCCGGTTTCTAGCTGAGGGTCGTTTCCTGCCTCCACTAGTTCGGGGACCGGTCTCCCCCTTTGGCCTGACCCCTCCACACAGGTGGATTCGGGCGTGCGGTGGCGACTCGCCCGTCCGCACCCCTGGGATCCCTTCATTCCTCGTTCCTGGAGCCTTCTCCGCTCCTCTTCCTTCCTTCTCCCTCTTGCAGGCCTGGGCCTCTGTTACTAGGCCCGCCTCCGGAGCAGAGCTCATGCAGAGCCCCTGCTCCCTGCCACTTCTGCTCAGACTTCTCTGCACTGAACTAAGATGGTGCCCACCTTTTATACTCCCTTCTCAATGCACCCAGGAACTGCTTCCTCCCTGCTCCTGCACTGCAGGGTTCCCCTTCCTCAGTGTTCCCTCCCCCCACTCCAGCCAGGGACAGGGACTGTCGTGCCCATCTCAGGGGCATATTGGTCGCCCTGCCCCACGGCAATGTGGTGTAATGCATGCAGGTGTCGGGTCCTGATCCACACTCCATCCTTATCTGAGAGTGAGATATCACACCTCTGGGTGAGGTGCAATACGTCTGTAGCAACCGAGCCCTCGGTGCTACAGTTCCATTTATCTTCAGCCTAGGTGACGTATTGTGATACAGGGCCGTGATTTTGGCTATAAAAGGGTCCCCTAGACCCCTACCCCAAGCTTTTTAAGAGAATCATATATGGCGTGCCAGGAGACTCTATGGAATGCTTTCTCAGCATCCAACGAGAGTATCTACTTACAAATTTTTAACTGCATCTAGCCCAGGAAATACTTTGTGCCTAGTAGCAGTGTCTGCTAGTCAGCGGATTATCCCGGCTGTTAAGCAAGCTACACCACCTGTAGTTTGGACACTTAATTTTTTCAAAGGAAATGCTTCGGGACCACGGGATACTTAGTGAAGAGCATCAGGAGGCACCCCAAGGCATAGGGGCTGGGACTGGCACTAGGATGCCTTGCGGTGGACAGCCGAGCTCGATCCTTATAAAAGCTTTTTAACTGCAGCAGCTTTAGTGGACGCTACTGGAGCTGGAATTACGCGGCTGCTGGCATGAGACTTGCCCTCCAATAGATCCTTGTAAATGGATTTAAAGTGTATTCATTCAAATTAGAGGGACAATTTAAATTAAAAAGCTTAGAGCTGCCTCCACCACAGGGGGGCTCTCTCGACCCACCAGCGGACAGGCACCAGTATTGGGAGAGGGGGGCTGGCCGTCAGGGTTCACCGCGGCTCTGGCACAAACCCGGCGACACGGAGGTGGCACGGGCAGGAGCGGACTGGCCGTCTCGGCTTCTCACTTTTTGGATTTTAGAAGGGCATGACATGCCTATATCTGTGTCTCCCCCTCCTTTTACTCCTCCACCTCTTTTCTTTTCGCATGACTATATGTACTTGTCACTTTTCCATGTGTTAGTTGTGTCTTCTGAGCAGCTTGTCAGCTTTTGGACACCTTTGAAGGTGTTTTCTATGTGTTTCTATGTGTTTTTGTTTGCCTGCCATTGGTTTTAACGGTGTTCGAAGGTGTTCGACGAACAGTTCGACGAACAGTTCGGCGAACACACGGGTGTTCGACGAACCGAACCGAACTCGAACACTACGGGGGTGGCTCAACACTAGTCAGCGGGTATCACCACTGCTTCTTACTCTGTTGTGCGCATAAGAGAACCCCCTGTTGAGCGTGCAAGGCAATCCCCTGTCCATACTGCATGCAAAGATGCCCCCTCCTCTCAGTCTTCATTTGTTATGGCAGTTTCTCAAGAAACAGCATCAACATCCATGTCCACGTCCCACCGCAGCGTTCAATTGTCCATATCTCAGACCTTTGGACGAAAGCGCAAATTCGCAGCCAACGCCCCACAGGCCACAGTCCTAAATTCGCACATTTCACGACTGCTTGCATTGGAAATGCTGCCTTTTAGGTTGGTGGAGACGGAATCCTTCCGCAACCTTATGGCGGTGGCAATCCCTCGGTACTCGGTCCCCAGCCGACACTATTTTGCCCGGTGTGCCATTCGCGCACTACACAAGCACATGTCCCAAAACATCTGCCATGCCCTCAACAACGCAGTGACTGGGAGAGTCCACCTGACAACGGAAACGTGGACAAGTGCTTGTGGCCAGGGACGGTACATCTCCCTGACGCACATTGGATAAACATAGTGGATTCCGGGACCCAGTCGGACCTTGGGACGGAACACATCCTCCCCACACCGAGGATTGCGGGCTCTATGTCAGTCAGAGTTGCCCCCACAGTGTACAGCTCCTGCGCATCATCCTTCTCCTCATGTTCAGCCTCCATCTCAGATATCACCACCTCAGTTACAAGCTGGAAGCACTGCCGTACTGCCTCAGCCAAGCGGCAACAGGCTGTGCTGAAACTCATAAGCTTAGGTGAAAAACCTCACACTGCTTGTGAGTTGTGAACAGCTGTGAAAGAGCAGGAAGATCTGTGGCTGAGACCGCTGAACCTACATCCAGGCATGGTCGTGTGTGACAATGGCCGTAACCTGGTGGCGGCTCTGAGGCGAGGCGAGATCACACACGTACCATGCCTGGCTCATGTGCTTAACCTCATGGTTCAGCGGTTTCTTAAATCGTACCCCGAGTTGCCAGATCTGCTCCTCAAAGTACGCCGCCTGTCAGCTCATTTTCAGAAGTTGGCTACAGCTTCCGCCGCCCTTGCTGTGTTGCAGCAGCGTTTGCAGCTTCCGGCACACCGACTGGTGTGTGATGTCCCCACATGATGGAACTCTACCCTCCACATGTTGCAAAGGATTTGTGAGCAGAAGAGAGCAGTTGTGGAGTACCAGCTGCAACAAGGCCATCGATATTCAGGTCAGACTCCACACATAAGACCTCAGGAGTGGACCTGGATGTCTGACATATGTACCATCCTGACAAACTTTGAGGAGTCAACCAAGATGGTGAGTGGCGATGACGCCATCATTAGCATCAGCATCCCACTTGTCTGTCTTTTGCAACGCTCTCTGCAGAGAATTAAAGAGGAGGCATTGCAGCCAGAGTATGATGAAATGGATCAAGAAGCTGTAGCGGGCGATTACACACAGCCCAGCCTCATCTCATCCCAATGTGCATTTGGGGACAATGAGGGAGAGGAGGAGGAGGAGGAAGAACAGGAGCTAGTATCATGCGCTGTAGACGGTAGTACCTGTACAACTGTCATACCGTCGGTTCAGCGTGGGTGGCCAGAGGACAGGGGGGAGGAGGAGGAGGAGGAGAGCATGGTCAGTCGTCATCTTGGTGAGGACACAGAAGTCTTGCCCGTTACCAGTCTGGCACGCATGGCTGACTTTATGTTACGCTGCCATAACCGTGACCCTCGCGTTGTCAAAATGTTGGGTGACAGTCATTACTGGTTGGTGACACTTTTAGACCCCCGTTACAAGGAGAACTTTCACTCTCTTATTCCTGAGGTGGAGATGTCTACAAAAATGGGGCAGTACCAGAAGGCCCTTGCTGCAGAAATGTTAAAAAAATTCCCATCTGAACACGCTAGCGGCAGAGGTCACAGTTCGTTGCCCAACCAAGGCGTACAGGCGAGAGAGATGCAACTCCAATCCAGCAGAGGCAGGGGAGCACTGTCAACATTCTGGGAAATTTTTCTGAGACCCGCCCAGCTTACAGGCCCTGAGGCACGGGGTACTCTCACAAGGAGTGGAAAGTTTGAAAAGATGGTGAGGGAGTACCTTGCCGACTGTACCAGCATCCTCCGTGATTCCTCTGTGCCTTTTAATTATTGGGTATCCAAGGTGGACACTTGGAATTAACTCACTCTGTACGCCTTGGAGGTCCTGGCCTGCCCTGCCGCTAGCATGTTATCGGAGCGTGTTTTTAGTGCCGCTGGGGGAATTATAACTGATAAGAGCACTCGCCTGTCAACGGACAATGCTGACAAGCTGGCACTTATCAAAATGAACAAGGGCTGGATTGGGCCAGACTTCTAATCACCACCAAATGACAGCAGAGTAACATAAAGTCAAATCCACTGTGTTATTTTGGGAGGTGTATTCCCATGCACCACTTCACACCAACACATGGGTATACGCTTCCTCATTTCGGCTGTTTTTTGCTCTTCTCCTTATCCTCAGCCTCCACCACCACTATACCACCAGGGTGACCGTGGTCTGTGTTGCCAGCATTGCAAGTTCATCCATCCTAATTTTTAGCAGCTTTTGCTTGGAAAGCATAGGCAAGGACTATGGGAGACCCACTCCCCAATAATGAGAATAATGTTTTTAATATGCTGTACTGCATGGCTCTTGTAAGGGGCATTGCAAGTTCCTCTGTCCTAATTTTTGGCAGTTTTTGCTTGGAAGGCATAGGCAAAGACTATGGGAGAACCCTCCCCAATAATGGGAATAATGTTTTTAATATGGTGTACTGCATGGCTCTTGCAAGGGGCATTAAAACCGTCTTGTTAAACTACTGTGACCTCTACGTCTTTTCCAAGGGGCATTAAAACCGTCTTGTTAAACCACTCTGAACTTCACGTCTCTTCCAAGGGACATTAAAACCGTCTTGTTAAGCTACTGTAACCTCCACGTCTCTTCTAAGGGGCATTAAAACCGTATTTTAAGCTACTGTGACCTCCACGTCTCTTCCAAAGGGCATTAAAACCATCTTGTTAAACCACTCTGACCTCCACGTCTTTTCTAAGGGGCATTAAAACCGTCTTGTTAAGCTACTGTGACCTCCACGTCTCTTCGAAGGGGCATTAAAACCGTCTTGTTAAGTTACTGTAACCTCCACGTCTCTTCCAAGGGGCATTAAAACCGTCTTGTTAAGCTACTGTAACCTCCATGTCTCTTCCAAGGGGCATTAAAACCATCTTGATAAACCACTCTGACCTCCATGTCTCTTCCAAGGGGCATTAAAACAGTCTAGTTAAACCACTCTGACATCCACGTCTCTTCCAAGGGGCATTAAAACCGTCTTGTTAAGCTACTGTGACCTCCACGTCTCTTCCAAGGGGCATTAAAACTGTCTTGTTAAACCACTCTGAACTCCACGTTTCTTCCAAGGGGCATTAAAACCATCTTGTCAAGCTACTGTGACCTCCACTTCTTTTCCAGGGGCATTTAAACCGTCTTGTTAAACCACTGTGAACTCCACGTCTCTTCCAAGGGGCATTTAAACCGTCTTGTTAAACCACTCTGAACTCCACGTCTCTTCCAAGGGGCATTAAAATCGTCTTGTTAAACCACTCTGAACTCCAAGTCTCTTCCAAGGGGCATTAAAACCGTCTTGTTAAACCACTCTGACCTCCACGTCTCTTCCAAGGGGCATTAAAACCATCTTATTAAACCACTCTGAACTCCACAGCTCTTCCAAGAGGCATTGAAATGTTATTTTTAATTAACTCTAACCTCCACGACTATTCCAACGGGCATTGCATTTCCTCCTAATTTTAGTCAGCTTTTTGCTTTTCAATGCATAGGCGGACACTAAGGGAGACCCACTCCCAATAATGGGTAGAAGGTTTTTAGTACATTGTAATCCACGTCTGTTTCAAGGGGCATTGCAGTTCTTCATAATTTTTGGAAAGCCTTCCATTCACTGCTTAGGCCAACAGTATACAGGAGACCCAGTTGCTATAAATGGAAAAAACAGTTTGGTTAAGGCCCTCTGACCTCCATGTCACTTCCAAGGGGCATTGGAGTGCCTCGAAATTTTTGGTAGGCATTGCACTCACTGTATGCCCTATAACTGTGTAGCCGAACCGCTCCTTTTGGTACAGAAACATATTCTACAAGACATGTGTGATTGACTGGCCTGATATTGATGTGAATGGTCCCTGTTCCTCCTGCTCTTTCTCCTTTGCCACCACCTCATCCATCATTCATCACCTGAAGTTTTGTTTTAACGGGAGTCATAGAACTGGGATAGTAGCAGGAAAACATCCAGCAATCCTCAGAGGAGGTAGGATATGCGCCAAAATGCTGACCACCTTAGGCCTAGCCACTACTACATACATGGGCTTGCATTCCAAGGAACAGAAAGCTAAGGAGATGGATGGCCTCATGATCATGAATAATTTACTCGTGTAGGAGGCCGACCACTGCTGCTGTCTACCTTCTGAACTTTGTGTTGAAGCCTGATTGACCCAGGATCCGCAATCTTCTATGTCTGGAGGACGTGTTGCATCCCAGTGTCCAACTGTGTCCTGGCTTCCACAATATTAACCCAGTGTGAAGGCGTCATTGAGATGGACCATCCCTGGCCACATTCACTTGTCCACGTGTTTGTGGTTAGGCTGTCCTTCCCACTAAATGCTCTAGGGAGGGCACAGGTAATGTTTTGGTATGCGCGCTTGTATATAAGGCGCACCGGGACAAATAGGGGCAGCTGGGGACCGTTTATGGACACCCAGCCGCGCCCAGGCGGCTGGGGACCGTGTGTGGGCACCCGGCCGCGGGGCGGCTCGGGACCGATTTTGGATACCAGGCCGCTGACGCAGCCATGACGTGGTGGCCAGATTCCGCCTCCACATGCCTAAAAGGCACAATTTCAAGTTCAAGCAAGCAAGCAGTATGGTATTGCAGCTCGGGGTGGGTGGGTGGCAGGCTGCATACTTGCGCTTGCATTGCAAGGAATGGAGGAGGTACAATTGAACACTGCCCTGGGACAAGGACTTGCACAGGGATAGTTGCAAGTCTGCATCCTCTGATGCGGCAAGGATCACTTCTGATGGGCACACTTTTAGGCAGTGACCTGGCTGTCAGAGATGCTTCCAGGGATCTTCCCCATGCTGTTCCCATGTCTTTTCAGCACTGTATGCATGTGTCACACAGCACATGGCCAGATAAGGTTGTAAAATGTTAAAATTACATTTCCCGGTGAATGCATTTGCAGGGACTGAGGGAGTATGTTTAAAATCTCTAGTGATACTTTCTTGCCTACTAGAAGACTGATCCCGTAGGAATTTGGATGCTTTTTTTTCAATCAAATTCTTTTCAAACTTTTTAAGCCTTAGAGTGGCTTCATTATTCATCTCTTTGAATAAGGGCACATTCGTATATTTGTCAAGATCCTTCACACATTCATTGCACAATATAGTTGCGGACCTTGCTAGATTCCTACTTTTTTCTATCAAAATATGCAATATGTGCCCATATTTTGGTAAATTCTGAGTCATTATGACAAGTCGATGGAATACTGACCTGCAGACCCTTTGGGACCTGATTTTTGGTCAAGCACAACTCCAAAAATCTGCATCTATTTCATGTTTCATTTCAGTTATTATATTATTTTTGAATTTCGAAAAAAATCCCATGTATAATAGTAAATCAGGCACCGGTTCCAAACCTTGATTTGTCTTAATGTTCAAATCTGTAAATTCCTCTTTATTCATCAGGGAGGCAATAAGGTTTTTCCGCAACTCAATTCTGGTAGAATAATAGTCCATTTGCTCCATGTGCAGCTCCTAACGTGGACAACGCCTTCTCCCAGTAAACAACTGATGAGCTACACTCTCAATTCCAAAGAATCCTTCTGGATTTTTAAGCTTGGGAGCCTCAATCCGGACAGTTTAAATGAGGTTGTAGAGTCCGTCTAATACCATCTTTAATAGTAGACGGAATAAATCACACACAGTTAAAATAGAAATCTTGTTCGTTTCAGATATAACAGAGTCAGGTACGTATATTTCGCACTTGTTATTGGTAATTTATTACAACTCTAGTAGGTCTTTCCTTATGAAATAAATGAGATGAGTCCCCTTTTTATTTTTATTTGTTTTTTTTAAAATGTGGTTTGGATGGAGTGTTCTTGCAGCCTGTGTGCGGGTGGGAAGGTGTCGTCTGTTTGATATAATGAAGTTCAGCTCAATGCAGGGGGAGAGAGCCCCACCCCTTACTATACAAATAGGGTATTTAAAGCTTGCATATTGTATAGCTCAACATCAACCTGATGAAGGCTCCTTGAGAGCAGAAACGTGTTGTGCCATTATATGCTATTATATGCTAACCACTCATCCCTTGAGTGGTTTTTAATCCAAAATAAATTTTTATAACTTGTACCTATGGGCTTTTGAGCCATCACCTGCGAGCCTATTGGAACGTTTCGACTGCACCTACAGTGGAGTCTCCATCATTATCCACGGGAGCGTCTCCGGTAATCTCTTATTGTGATAGATAGGTCAGGCAGGGAAGAAACATGAGATGTAGGAAAGATGATGAGTTCAGTTTTGTCCACATTGAGCTTGAGGAAGCAAGAGGAGAAGAAGGAGGATATGGCTGATAGACACTCTGGATTTCTGGACAGCAGAGAGGTGATGTCTTAGAAAGAGAAGTAGATCTGAGTATCATCAGCGTATAGGTGATACTGGAAGCCATGGTACTTTGAGTTGTCCCAGGCAAAGGGTATAGATGATGAAGATTAGGGGTCCTAGGACAGAGCCTTAAGGGACTCCAACAGAGAAAGGGGGAGACGCTGAATGTGCGGTTGGAAAGGTATGAGGAGATCCAGGATAGGGCAAGGTCTTTGATGCCAAAGGAAGAGAGGATCTGTAGTAGGAAGGGCAGTGGTAAACTGTGTCAAAGGCGGAGGACAGGTCTAGAAGGAGGAGTATAGAGAATTGTCTGTTAGCTTTGGCTGTAAGTAGGTCATTATTAATTTTGGTCAGGGCAGTTTCAGTGGAATGATGGGGACAGAAACAAGATTGTAGGTTGTCAAAGAAAAAGTTAGATGAGAGGTAGGAGGAAGGTTAAACGTGGACATGCTTCTCAAGGGGTTTGGAAGCAAATGGGAGCAGCGATATGGGGCGATAGCTTGACAAAGCAGACGAGTCAAGGGATGGCTTTTTGAGGATAGGCGTGGTTGTGACATGTGTGAAAGCAGATGGGAAGGCACCAGAAGTTAGTGATGGGTTGTAGAGATGGGTTAGGGATGTGATAAGTATGGTGGTGAGGTTGGGGAGGAGGTGGGATGGGATGGGGTCCAGTGCACAAGTAGTGAGGTGTGATTTGGAGAGGAGGCGAGTAAGCTTTCCTTCAGTGATGTTGGAGAGGGAGGTTATGTGGGAAGGGCATGAGTCTGACATACAAAGGGGTTGTGGTGGTCGACAAAAAAAACTTGCCTTGCTTGGTCGATCTTATTTTTGAAGTGTGTGGCAAAGTCCTCGGCAGAGATGAGGGGGTTGGAGGGGGCAGTGGTGGGCAGAGGAGGGAGTTAAAAGTATTAAATAATTGTTTGGAGTTGAAAAATAAGGACAGGGTCGGACTGGCCTGGCGGGGTACCAGTGGGCCCCACAGAAGGAGAGGAAAAAAAATTTTTTTAAGGACATGGGCCTTTTAAAAGTGCGGGAGGCAGGAGCGCACGCATGCAGACCTGACCCACTGTGATGACCATGGTCGGCGTCACCGCCACTCAGCACACCCAAGTAAGTGTTGGGGCCCCAGGGGAAAGGGACACCAGCACGCTACTGGGCCTATGAGTCGGGGGAGGGAGAGCCCCCCTTCTGAGAGGGAGAGCCCCCGCCCCCACCTCCACCTCTACTCTTCAAATACTTACCTCTCCTCCTCGATCCCTGCAGCTCCAGTGATGTTAGTGTCTTCTGATTCTGACGTCTCAGGGCAGAGGGCGAAGTGACGTTACTACAGCCCTCTGCTCTGAGCACTGCAGAGTCAGCAGACGACGTGCTGAGTACACCGGACCTGCAGGGAACGGGAGAGGTATTTGATTTTTTTCATGTATGCAGCATCATGGGGGCCCATATACTGTATGGAGCAGCATCATGGGGCCCATATACTGTATGGAGCAGCATCATGGAGGCCCATATACTGTATGGAGCAGCATCATGGAGGCCCATATACTGTATGGAGCAGCATCATGGGGGCCCATATACTGTATGGAGCAGCATCATGGGGACCCATATACTGTATGGAGCGGCATCATTGGGGCCCATATACTGTATGGAGCGGCATCATTGGGGCCCATATACTGTATGGAGCAGCATCATGGGGGCCAAATACTGTATGGAGCAGCATCATGGGGGGCTAAAATATTGTATTGAGCAGCATCATGGGGGCCCATATATTGTATGGAACAGCATCATGGGGGCCCACATACTGTATGGAGCAGCATCGGGGGCCAATATACTGTATTGAGCAGTGTTACATGGGGCCAATACATTGTATGGAGCAGCATCATATGAGGCCGATATACTGTATAGAGCAGCATTACATGGGGCCAATATACTGTATGAAGAAGCATTACTTGGGGCCAATATACTGTATGGAGCTGCATGACAAGGGGCCAATATACTGTATGGAGCAGTATTACATGGGGCCAATATACTGTATGGAGCAGCATTACATGAAGCCAATATACTGTATGGATCAGCATCATATGGAGCCAATATACTGTATGGAGCAGCATCATGGGGGCCAATATACTGTATGGAGCAGCATTACATGGGTCCAATATACTGTATGGAGAAGCATTACATGGGGCCAATATACTGTATGGAGCAGCATCATATGGGGCCTGGAGCAGCAATACATTGGGACCAAATACTGTATGGAGCAGCATCATATGGGGCCAATATACTGTATGGAGCAGCATGACATGGGCAAATATACTGTATGGAGCAGCATTACATTGGCCCAATATACTGTATGGAGCTGCATTACATGGGGCCAATATAATGTATGGAGCAGCATCAAATGGAGCCAATATACTGTATGGAGCAGCATTACATGGGGCCAATATACTGTATGGAGCAGCATCATATGGGGCCAATATACTGTATGGAGCAGCATCTCATGGAGCCAATATACTGTATGGACCAGCATCATATGGAGCCAATATATTGTATGGAGCAGCATGACATGGGGCCAATATACTGTATGGAGCATCAATCATATGGGGTCAATATACTGTATGGACCAGCATTACATGGGGCCAATATACTGTATGGAACAGCATCAAATGGTGCCAATATTCTGTATGGAGCAGCATCATATGGGGCCAATATACTGTATGGAGCAGCATTACATTGGGACAATATACTGTATGGAGCAGCATCATATGGGGCCAATATACTGTATGGACCAGCATCATATTGGGCCAAGATAATGGATGGAGCAGCATCATGGGGGCCAATATACTGGATGGAGCAGCATCATATGGGGCCAATATACTGTATGGAGCAGCATGACATGGGGCCAATATAATATATGAAGCAGCATGACATGGGGCCAATATACTGTATGTAGCAGCATCATATGGGGCCAATATACTGTATGGAGCAGCATCATATTGGGCCAATATACTGTATGGAGCAGCATTACATGGGGCCAATATTCTGTATGGAGCAGCATCATATGGAGCCAATATACTGTATGGAGCAGCATTACATGGGGCCAATATACTGTATGGAGCAGCATCATATGGGGCCAATATACTGTATGGAGCAGCATCATATGGGGCCAATATACTGTATGGAGCAGCATCATATATGGCCAATATACTGTATGGAGCAGCATTACATGGAGCCAATATACTGTATGGACCAGTATCATATGGAGCCAATATACTGTATGGAGCAGCATGACACGGGGCCAATATACTGTATGGAGCAGCATCATATATGGTCAATATACGGTATGGAGCAGCATGACATGCGGCCAACATACTGTATGGAGCAGCATCATATGGGGCCAATACACTGTATGGAGCAGCATCATATGGGGCCAATATACTGTATGGAGCAGCATTACACGGGGCCAATATACTGTATGGAGCAGCATTACATGGGGCCAATATACTGTATGGAGCAGCATCATATGGGGCCAATATTCTGTATGGAGCAGCATGACATGGGGCCAAAATACTGTATGGAGCAGCATCATATGGGGCCAATATACTGCATGGAGCAGCATTACACGGGGCCAATATACTGTATGGAGCAGCCTTACATGGGGCCAATATACTGTATGGAGCAGCATCATATGGGGCCAATATTCTGTATGGAGCAGCATGACATGGGGCCAATATACTGTATGGAGCAGCATTACATGGGGCCAATATACTGTAAGGAGCAGCATTACATGGGGCCAATATACTGTATGGAGCAGCATTACATGGGGCCAATATACTGTATGGAGCAGCATCAAATGGGGCCAATATTCTGTATGGAGCAGCATCATATGGGGCCAATATACTGTATGGAGCAGCATTACATTGGGACAATATACTTTATTGAGCAGCATTACATGGGGCCCATAATTCTGTATGGAGGTGGTCACTGTATTACCTGTATATTTCTGTATTACAGCATATATAGGTACTCTGTATATGCTGTAATGTCACTGGTGATCACTGTATTACCTGTACACCGACGCTATATACAGAGCTACTGTGTAATATGTCACCAGTGGTAATATTAATGTTAGTAGAATTGTGTTTTTTATTAATGATCAGTATTGTATTATTCGGTCACTCTGTTGTGGTAATATATGATCTGGTCATGGTGTGGAGGTATTTGTTCCTTGTACACTACCATTCAAAAGTTTGGGGTCATTTAGAAATTTCATTATTTTTGAAAGAAAATCAAATTTTTTTCAATGAAGCTAACATTAAATGAATCAGAAATACACTCTATACATTGTTAATGTGGTAAATGACTATTCTAGCTGCAAACGTCTTGTTTTTATTGCAATATCTACATAGGTGTATAGAGGCCCATTTCTAACAACCACCACTCCAGTGTTTTAATGGTACACTGTGTTTGCTAACTGTGTAAGAAGGCTAATGGATGTTTAGAAAACCCTAGAAAACCCTTGCACAAGTATGTTAGCCCAGATGAAAACAGTTTGGCTGATTTGAGAAGCTACAAAATTGACCTTCCTTTGAGCTAGTTGAGAATCTGGAGCATTACATTTGTTTGTTTTATGAAACTCTCAAAATAGCCAGAAAAAGAGAACTTTCATGTGAAACTTGACTGTCTATTCTTGTTCTTAGAAATGAAGGCTATTCCATGCGAGAAGTTGCCAAGAAACTGAAGATTTCCTACAACAGTGTGTACTACTCCCTTCAGAGGAGAGCGCAAACAGGCTCTAACCAGAGTAGAAAGAGAAGTGGGAGGCCCCTCTGCACAACTGAGCAACAAGACAAGTACATTAAAGTCTCTAGTTTGAGAAATCGACGCCTCACAGCTCCTCAACTGGAAGCTTCATTAAATAGTACATGCAAAATGCCAGTGTCAACGTCTACAGTGAAGAGGCGACTCCGGGATGCTGGCCTTCAAGGCAAAGTGGCAAAGAAAAAGCCATATCTGAGACTGGCTAATAAAAGTAATAGATTAATATGGGCAAAAGAACACAGACATTGGACAGAAGAAGATTGGAAAATTTTTTTATGGACAGACGAATCAAAGTTTGAGGTGTTTGGATCACACAGAAGAACATTTGTGAGATGCAGAACTACTTAAAAGATGCTGGAGGAGTGCCTGACGCCATCTGTCAAGCATGGTGGAGGTAATGTGATGGTCTGGGGTTGCTTTGGTGCTGGTAAAGTGGGAAATTTGTACAAGGTAAATGGGATTTTGAATAAGAAAGGCTATCACTACATTTTGCAATGCCATGCAATACCCTGTGGACAGCGCTTGATTGGAGCCAATTTCACCCTACAACAAGACAATGACCCAAAGCACACCTCCAAATTATGCATGAACTATTTAGGGAAGAAGCAGGCAGCTGGTATTCTATCTGTAATGAAGTGGCCTGGGCAGTCACCAGATCTCAACCCCATTGAGCTGTTGTGGGAGCAGCTTGACCCTATGGTACGCAAAAAGTGCCCATCAAGCCAATCAAACTTGTGGGAGGGGCTTCAGTAAGCATGGGGTGAAATTTCTCAAGATTACCTCAGGAAATTAACAGCTAAAATGCCAAAGGTCTGCAATGCTGTAATTGCTGCAAAGGGAGCATTCTTTGACGAAAGCAAAGTTTGAAGGAGAAAATTATTCTTTCAAATAAAAATCATTATTTCTAACCTTGTCAGTGTCTGGACTATATTTTCTATTCATTTTGCAACTCATTTGATAAATAAAAGTATGAGTTTTCCTGGAAAAAACAAAATTGTCTGGGTGACCCCAAACTTTTGAACGGTAGTGTAGGTGGTATTATTCGGTCACTATGTGGTGGTAATACCTGCTCTGGTCATGGTGTGACAGTCACTATGTGGAGGTAATATGTGGTCTGGTCATGGTGTGACTGTATTAATTGCCTGTATGTGGTATTTGGTCACTTTGTGGTCTGGTCATGGTGTGGTGGTATTTATCCCTTGTATGTGGTGGTATTGGTATTGGTATAGTGGATTGTGTTGTGTATGGAGGTCACTTGTTCTCTTTGATATCAATAAGGGGAAGATCCTTGATTTCCAATGGAGATTAAATACTTGGATGTTTAACCCCTCCCTGTCCCGTGGCTATTACACAGCAGCAAATATGCACTTACAGGGGTTCTACGGTGAAAACAAGTAATCACCTATCCTAAGGCCATGTTCACAGGTTCAGCATATGGTCAGTATTTTGCATCAGTATTCGTAAGACAAAACCAGGAGTGGGTGAAAAATGCAGAAGTGGTGACATCTTTCTATTTTACTTTTCCTCTGATTGTTCCTCACCTGGTTTTGGCTTTCAAATACTGATGTAAAATACTGACCAAATGCTGACCGTGTGAACGTGGCCAAAGGATAAATAAGTTATTGATTGGTGGGGGTCCGACTGCTGGGACCTGCAGAATGTGCAACTTTTATCCCCATAAGTATGGAGCGGCATGTACGACTCGACCACTGATCCATTCATTCCCTAAGGGGCTGCACTTGTCTTTTTCTGGAAGCCCCCAAAGAGGATGAATGGAGCTGCGGTCAGACCTCCCACCTGCCGCTCTATTTTAAAATGGGGATAAAAGTGTCCTGTCAGGGATAAAAGTTCCCCATTCTTTCCATCAGTGCGGTTTCCAATGGTTGGATTCCACCGATCAATAAGTTATCACCTACCTAACCTGTGGATCGGTGATGATTTGTTTTCATCAAAGAACCCTTTAATGCAAACTACAGTAATTGTACATCCCAGTTATGGTGGCGCACAGTAGATGTGCAGGAGCCGCCTGTGATTTACAGTCGACGCTCCACTATAACAGGGATAATGGCTAACAGGTATGTGCATATAGCTGTAGGGTGGGCCCTTAGGGTCAATTTCCCCTGTGGGTCCCAGACACCCTAGTGTGACCTTGGATAAGGAAGATATGAGGGTTGTGAATTAAGCCTGTTTAGCAGAGGTAAGGGCTGATTTGAAAGCGAGTGTTGCTTGTTTGAATGCAGAGAAGTCATCTTACGAATGAGTTTTCTTCCAATGCCACTCCATGACCCCAGGGCCGTCATCAGGGCATTACTACCCTTACTACTGTATGGGGCCTGGTGAAAAGAAGCAAGAAGGGGGGCAGGCACGCTGGCAGCACGGGGCCCCTCTCTTTGCTTCTTCTTACCGGGTCTCAGGGGTAACAGTTAAATTCCCGATGCACCCAGTGGACGGAAATGGGTGCTTTACCTTTAAGCAGCAGCCGGGTGCATCATGGTCCTGACTCCAATCTTCTGACACACTGCATGCTCATCTTCATTCCTGAGCAGGGCAGCATGTTTCGGAGGCGGCGGCCGGTGTGTGAGCAGCAGGAGGAGGAAGCTGCTGCTGAGTTTGGTGGTGAGTGGGGCCTGGTGGTGCTCAGAGGGGCCTGCTGATGGTGATGAGGGGGCCTGCTGATGGTGATGCGGAGGCCTGCTGATGGTTGTGGGGGGCCTGGTGATGGCGGGACCTGCTGATGGTGATGGGCAGCCTGCTGATGATGATGGGGGGGCCTGCTGATGGGGGGGCCTGCTGATGGTGGTGGGGGTCCTGCTAATGGTGATGGGGGGCCTGCTGATGGTGGTGGGGGGCCTGCTGATGGTGATGAGGGACCTGCTGATGGTGGTGGGTGGGCCTGCTAATGGTGATGAGGGGAGGCTGCTGCTTCTGGTGGTGAGGGGAGGCTGCTGCTGGTGCTGAGGGGAGGCTGCTGCTTCTGGTGCTGAGGAGAAGCTGCTGCTGGTGCTGAGGGGAGGCTGCTACTGGTGCGGAGGGGAAACTGGTGCCGAGGGGAGGCTGGTGCTGGGAGGAGGCTGGTGCTGGTGCTGAGGGGAGGCTGGTGCTGGTGCTGAGGAGAGGCTGCTGCTGGTGCCGAGGAGAGGCTGCTGCTGGTGCAGAGGATAGGCTGCTCGTGCTGAGGGGAGGCTTGTGGGGATGCTGGTGCTGGTGCCGAGGGGAGGCTGGTGCTGGTGTCGAGGGGAGGCTGCTGCTGGTACCGAGGAGAGGCTTCTGCTGGTGCAGAGGAGAGGCTGCTGGTGCTGAGGGGAGGCTTGTGGGGAGGCTGCTGCTGGTGCTGAGGGGAGGCTGCAGCTGGTGCTAAGGGGAGGCTGCTGCTGGTGCTGAGGGGAGGCTGTTGCTGGTGGTGAGAGGAGGCTGGTGGTGAGGGGAGGCTGGTGGTGGTGAGGGGAGGTTGCTGCTGGTGATGAGGGGAGGCTGCTGCTGCAGCTGCTGAGGGGAGGCAGCTGCCGGTGCTGAGGAGAGTCTGCTGGTGGTGGTGAGGGAAGGCTGGTGCTGGTGCTGAGGGGAGGCTGCTGCTGGTGCCGAGGAGAGGCTGCTGCTGGTGCAGAGGAGAGGCTGCTCGTGCTGAGGGGAGGCTTGTGGGGATGCTGGTGCTGGTGCCGAGGGGAGGCTGGTGCTGGTGTCGAGGGGAGGCTGCTGCTGGTACCGAGGAGAGGCTGGTGCTGGTGCAGAGGAGATGCTGCTGGTGCTGAGGGGAGGCTTGTGGGGAGTCTGCTGCTGGTTCTGAGGGGAGGCTACTGCTGGTGCTGAGGGGAGGCAGCTGCTGGTGCTGAGGGGAGGCTGCTGCTAGTGCCGAGGGGAGGCTGGTGCTGGTGCAGAGGGGAGGCTGCTGGTGGTGCTGAGGGGAGGCTGCTGGTGGTGTTGAGTAGAGGCTGGTGCTGAAGGGAGTCTGGTGCTGGTGCTGAGGGGAGGCTGGTGGAGGTGCTGAGGGGAGGTTGCTGCTGGTGATTAGGGGGAGGCTGCTGCTGGTGATGAGAGGAGGTTGGTGCTGAGGGGTGGCTGGTGCCGAGGAGAGGCTACTGCTGGTGCTGACGGGAGGATGATGGGGAGGCTGCTGCTGGTGATGAGGGGAGGCTGCTGCTGGTGGTGAGGGGAGGCTGGTGATGAGGGGAGGCTGCTGGTGGTGGTGATGAGGGGAGGCTGGTGGTGGTGAGGGAAGGTGGCTGGTGGTGGTGAGAGGAGGCTGCTGGTGGTGGTGAGGGGAGTCTGCTGGGGGTGGTGAAGGGAGGCTGCTGCTGGGGGGAGGCTGCTGCTGGTGCTGAGGGGAGGCTGCTGCTGGTGCTGAGGTGAGGCTGCTGCTGAGTGGGCCTGTTTCTGAGGGCAGGCTGCGTCCGGCAGGGTGAGGCTGGTGCTGAGGGGAGGCTGCGTCCGGCAGGGTGAGGCTGGGGCTTAGGGGAGGCTGCGACAGGCAGGGGGAGGCTGAGGAGGCGGCGGCGAGGACAACCAGGGCTAGTCGACAAGGATATGCCAATTGCATATCAAGATGATGCCAACCTCTGCGGACAGGTAGGAGGAACAAGAGTAGTTGACAAATAGGGTGATTCCCTCCCCCCTTACTCTTGACAACTTGATATTTTTTTATATTATCATTTTGAGTTACAGTATGTTTTGAGGTGTATTTGTATTTATATTCTAGAATTTTTAGGTTTTTAATAAATACCAATAAAGATATTTTTAGTAGCGTATAATCGGTGAATATATATGCAATAATATGCACTGTTAACATTTATTCATTTGATAATTTGAAGAAGAACCCCAAGATCACTGTGGCTGAGCTCCAGAGATGCAGTAGGGAGATGGGAGAAAGTTCCACAAAGTCAACTATCACTGCAGCCTTCCACCAGTCAAGGACTCCCAGACTATGAGAAATGAGATTCTCTGGTTTGATGAGACGAAGATAGAACTTTTTGGTGATAATTCTAACCTGCCCAATACAATCCCAACAGAGAAACATAGTGGTGGCAGCATCATGCTTTGGGGGTGTTTTTCAGCTGCAGGGACAGGATGACTGGTTTCAATTGAAGGAAACATGAATGCGGCCAAGTACAGAGATATCCTGGATGAAAACCTCTTCCAGAGTGCTCTGGACCTCAGACTTGGCCGAAGGTTCACCTTCCAACAAGACAATGACCCTAAGCACACAGCTAAAATAACAAAGGAGTGGCTTCAGAACAACTCTGTGACCATTTGTAACGGGTCCGGGAGGCGGAACCTCTGAGCTACTATACAAGGGGGCGGCCCTTGTAAGGGAGCGGGTGGCAGTCTCTGGATGAACGGACAGGGAGATACGGCAAGTGATCAGGGCAGTCTCTGGGTAAAGGGTAGGTACGACCTGTGATGGCAGAGCCTCCGGGTAGGCTAGCAGGCAGATGGTAGATGTGTGCTCCCAGGTGAGCAAGCGAGAGTCTCTGGAATAACAGGTGGTCACGGCACGTGACGGCGGAACCTCCGGGCTGGCAAGCAGGTAGGTAACGGAGAAGCGCTCCCAGGTGAGCGGGCAAGAGTCTCTGGAATAGCTGGTGGTCACCGCACGTGACAACAGGACCTCCGGGCTGGCAAGCAGGCAGGTAACGGAGATGCGCTCCCAGGTGAGCGGGCAAGAGTCTCTGAGATAGCTGGTGGTCACAGCACGTGACAACGGAGCCTCCGGGCTGGCAAGCAGGCAGATAACGGAGAAGCGCTCCCAGGTGAGCGGGCAAGCTGGTCCATAGACAGACTGACCGGAGTAGTAAGGCAGACCGTCGGACCTCAGGCAAGCAGGCAGGTAGCTGATATGCACTCCCAGGTGAGCGGGCAGGCTGGTCCTTTAGACAGACTGACAGGAGTAGTAAGGCAGACCGTCGGACCTCAGACTGGCAGACAGGTAACAAGTATTCAGGCAGGAATCAGGCAGGTAACTGGCAGGTAACTGGCAGGAAACTGGCAGGTAACTGGCAACGGGACCTGAGGGCTGAAGCACAGGTGAGACACAGGTGCAAACAACATTGCTCGGGCACCTCCATTTTGGAGGAGGTGCCTATATATGATGAAGTCCTCCGGCCATTGGCCGGGGACTCCTTAGGACGGCGCGCGCGGCCCCTTTAAGAGGAGGGGAGCGCGCGCGCGCGCGCCCTAAGCACAGGGGCCGGGAAGGAGCGCGCGCTGAGAGCAGAGCGGGAGGAGGACGCCGGGAAGGAGCGCGCGCTGACAGCAGAGCGGGGAGAGGACGCCGGGCACGGAGCAGAGCGGTGAGGGGAGCAGCGTCCCTGCCTAGCAGAGGGCAGGGACGCCAGCGCTACAGTACCCCCCCCTTTAGGCCCCCCCTTTTTTAGGCCAGACAGAAATTTAGCTAGGATGAGAGGGGCATGGATGTTCTCCCGGGGCTCCCACGTTCTCTCCTCAGGACCAAACCCCTTCCAATCTACCAGAAAAAAGGTCTTTCCTCTTACCCTTTTGGTGGCAAGAATGTTCTCTACCTCAAACTCGTCCTCAGCAGAAACCGGAGCAGGAGGCGTACCTGTAGACTTGGAAAAAGAGTTAAGCACCACAGGTTTGAGGAGAGACACATGGAAGGAGTTAGGGATCCGTAAGTTGGCCGGGAGTTTCAATTTATAGGCCACCGGGTTGATCTGACTGATGACCTCCAGTGGGCCGATGAACCGAGGCCCTAACTTATAGGAAGGGATCTTGAGCCGGACATATTTGGACGAGAGCCAGACTTTATCCCCAGGGCGGAATTGAGGAGGGTCCAGACGTTTTTTGTCAGCGTGTCTTTTCATACGCTCGGATGACAGAAGGAGTGCGGACCGGGTACTCTCCCATATGGAGGAAAATTTGTTAACAAGAGATTCCGCAGCCGGATTGTCCGCCGAGGTGGAGACGGGAAACGGGATCCGAGGATGCTGACCGTAGACTACAAAAAACGGGGATTTGGAGGAAGACTCGCTCTCGTGATTGTTGTACGAGAATTCGGCCCATGGCAGGAGATCCACCCAGTCAGAATGGTGGGCATTAACGAAGTGCCGAAGGTAACTGGTCAGGTTCTGATTGATCCGCTCCACTTGACCATTAGACTGTGGGTGGTAAGCGGAGGAGAAGTCCAGGGTGACGTCCAGCAATTTACAAGTGGCTCTCCAGAAACGGGAAGTGAACTGTACCCCACGATCCGACACGATGTGACGGGGCAGGCCATGAAGACGGAAGATGTGGCGGATAAAGTCTTTAGCCAGCTCGGGTGCAGACGGAAGACCTGGCAGTGGAATGAAGTGAGCCATCTTGGAGAAGCGGTCAGCGACCACCCAAATGACCGTACAACCGGCAGAGACGGGTAGATCAGTAATGAAGTCCATCGCTATATGCTGCCAGGGGGCAGCAGGTACTGGCAGAGGTAGGAGGCGGCCGGCCGGCAGGTGTCTCGGAACTTTGTTGCGGGCGCAGGACACACAGGCAGAAACAAAGTCTATTACATCCTTGTGCAGGTTAGGCCACCAGTAGTGCCGGGTAATAAGCTGGAGGGTCTTTTTCTGACCGGCGTGGCCAGCTAGTTTAGACGAATGACCCCAGTGTAGGATCTTCTCCCGATCAGGTACTGGTACGAACGTCTTACCAGGAGGAAGACGATTTAGACTCACGGGAGCCACCTGCATTACTCTGGCGGGATCGATGATATGTTTCGGATCCTCCTCGAGATCAGACACCAGAAAGGACCGAGACAAGGCGTCCGCCTTGACGTTTTTTGTCAGCCGGGCGAAAATGAAGGACAAAATCAAAACGAGCAAAAAACAAGGACCACCGGGCTTGGCGCGGGTTAAGTCTCTGGGCATGCTGGAGGTAAGCCAAGTTCTTGTGGTCAGTGTAAATTATTACCGGGTGAAGAGCCCCCTCGAGCAGGTAACGCCACTCCTCCAATGCCAGTTTGATGGCCAATAACTCTCGGTCTCCTATGGAATAGTTGCGCTCAGAGGAGGAGAAGAGTTTAGAGAAGAAGCCACAAGTTACCATCCTCCCGGAAGATGATTTTTGAGTAAGTACCGCTCCGGCTCCAGAGGAGGAGGCGTCAACTTCCAGGAAGAACTGTTTGTTGCCATCTGGGCGATGCAGCACCGGGGCGGAAGAGAAGGCCTGTTTAAGGGAAAGAAAGGCCTCCTCTGCTTCGGGTGGCCACTCTTTGGGATTAGTACCTTTACGGGTGAGCGCAGAAATTGGGGCCGTCCGGGAAGAGAAGTGTGGTATGAAGAGGCGGTAGTAGTTGGCGAAGCCCAGGAATCGCTGAATGGCCTTCAACCCCTCCGGTCGGGGCCATTTCTCGATGGCAGACAGTTTCTCAGGATCCATTTGTAGGCCGGTCTGAGAGATAATGTAGCCCAGAAACGGAAGCGAGGTCTGCTCAAAGAGGCACTTCTCAAATTTAGCATAGAGATGGTTCTGCCTTAGCCTGAGCAGGACCTGACGAACGTCCCTCCGGTGAGTCTGGAGATCCGGAGAGAAGACCAAGATGTCGTCCAGGTACACCACTACACAGGAGTAGAGAAGGTCCCGGAAGATGTCATTGACCAACTCTTGAAAGACGGCAGGAGCGTTACAGAGACCAAAGGGCATTACCAGGTATTCATAGTGGCCGTCCCGGGTGTTGAATGCCGTCTTCCATTCATCCCCCTGACGAATACGAACCAGGTTGTACGCCCCACGAAGGTCCAGTTTGGTGAAGATCCTAGCCCCCCTCAGGCGATCAAATAATTCTGGAATGAGCGGAAGGGGGTACTTATTCTTCACCGTGATCAGGTTTAGGCCTCTATAGTCTATACAGGGACGGAGAGAGCCGTCCTTCTTTTTGACGAAAAAGAAGCCTGCTCCCGCCGGGGAGGTAGATTTCCGGATGAATCCTCTGGCCAGATTCTCCTCAATATATTCGGACATTGACCGGGTCTCAGCAGCGGATAAAGGATAGATACGCCCACGGGGAGGAGTAGTACCGGGTAGCAGATCGATGGGACAGTCGTATGGTCTATGTGGTGGTAATGTCTCTGCCTCCTTTTTATTAAAGACATCTGCATAAGACCAATAAGGAATCGGAAGTCCAGGTAGATTAGCTGGGGTAGGAGAGGGACGGACGGGATGGACGGGAACCAGGCAGGTTTTATGACAGTCTTGTCCCCAGCGAAGGACCTCTCCGGTTTGCCAGTCTAGCACGGGTGCATGTCTCTGGAGCCAGGGCAGACCTAGCAAGAGGGCGTGAGAGAGTCCAGGCAGAACATGAAAGGAGATACTTTCAGAATGCAGCATTCCCACCTGCAGGGTAATGGATTCGGTGATGAGTTGAATGGGGCGAGGTAAGAGGCCCCCATCCACGGCAGCGACAGACAAGGGTACAGCCAGAGGTTTGGTGGGGATGCGGTATTTCTCAACCAGGGACTGTGAAATAAGGTTCCCAGCTGCTCCAGAGTCAAGTTGGGCTAGTTCGAAATAACGGTTCTCCCCGTAGATGATCGAAACTGACAACAGCAGGGATGGAGAGGATTTATTCTTGTCTAGGTGGACCTCTCTGAGCGAACCTAGACACAGGCGTTTCCCGACCTCTCCGGGCAGGCACGGATCCGGTGCTCCTTACTGCCACAGTAGAAGCAGCTCCCCTCGGCACGGCGTGAGTCCTGACGGGTTTTGACCATCTTGGTCTGGTCGACCTGCATAGGCTCAGGAGAGTGTACCTGGGGAGAGATGGAGGGAATGACGGGTTTCTGGAAAGTAGGAGCTAAACGTGGAATCCTTCTCTCACGGGTGACCTCTTTGGCACGCTCCTGGAACCGTAGGTCAATCCGGGTGGCAAGGGTTATTAGATCATCGAGAGAGGTAGGAATGTCCCGACCAGCAAGTTCATCTTTAATACGACCGGACAGACCCTCCCAGAAGACGGATACCAGAGCGTCGTTATCCCAGGCCAGCTCCGAGGCAAGGGTGCGGAACCGTATGGCATATTGGCCCACGGTGAGACCCTCCTGACGGAGGCGTAGCAGTGATGATGCGGATGAGGTCTTCCGTCCGGGTTCGTCGAAGACTTTCCGGAAAGCCGAGAGAAAAGCAGGCAAGTTGGACACCAGGGGGTCTCCTCTCTCCCATAGAGGATTTAGCCAGGCCAGGGCCTCCCCGGTGAGATGGGACATGATAAAGGCAATTTTGGCCCGGTCGGAATTAAACTGATGGGACAAAAGTTCAAAGTGCAGGGTGCACTGATTTATGAAGCCCCGAGCCTGGACGGGGTCGCCTCCGAAGCGAGGAGGTGCAGAAAGCCGGGGTCCGGGGTAGGATACCATAGTATTAGTGGGCAGCGGAGCTGCCGGATTGCAAGATATGGCACTGGCGGAGGTTGTTGGTGGATCAGACAGAGTGTTCAGGCGAGTATTAACATTCCGCAGGTGACCCAGGATGGCCTCCTGTTGGGACCTCTGACGGGACAGTTCAAGACAGAGGTCCGAGAGCGAGGGAGCTTGGGTGCCACCGGGTTCCATGGCCCGAGCAAACTGTAACGGGTCCGGGAGGCGGAACCTCTGAGCTACTATACAAGGGGGCGGCCCTTGTAAGGGAGCGGGTGGCAGTCTCTGGATGAACGGACAGGGAGATACGGCAAGTGATCAGGGCAGTCTCTGGGTAAAGGGTAGGTACGACCTGTGATGGCAGAGCCTCCGGGTAGGCTAGCAGGCAGATGGTAGATGTGTGCTCCCAGGTGAGCAAGCGAGAGTCTCTGGAATAACAGGTGGTCACGGCACGTGACGGCGGAACCTCCGGGCTGGCAAGCAGGTAGGTAACGGAGAAGCGCTCCCAGGTGAGCGGGCAAGAGTCTCTGGAATAGCTGGTGGTCACCGCACGTGACAACAGGACCTCCGGGCTGGCAAGCAGGCAGGTAACGGAGATGCGCTCCCAGGTGAGCGGGCAAGAGTCTCTGAGATAGCTGGTGGTCACAGCACGTGACAACGGAGCCTCCGGGCTGGCAAGCAGGCAGATAACGGAGAAGCGCTCCCAGGTGAGCGGGCAAGCTGGTCCATAGACAGACTGACCGGAGTAGTAAGGCAGACCGTCGGACCTCAGGCAAGCAGGCAGGTAGCTGATATGCGCTCCCAGGTGAGCGGGCAGGCTGGTCCTTTAGACAGACTGACAGGAGTAGTAAGGCAGACCGTCGGACCTCAGACTGGCAGACAGGTAACAAGTATTCAGGCAGGAATCAGGCAGGTAACTGGCAGGTAACTGGCAGGAAACTGGCAGGTAACTGGCAACGGGACCTGAGGGCTGAAGCACAGGTGAGACACAGGTGCAAACAACATTGCTCGGGCACCTCCATTTTGGAGGAGGTGCCTATATATGATGAAGTCCTCCGGCCATTGGCCGGGGACTCCTTAGGACGGCGCGCGCGGCCCCTTTAAGAGGAGGGGAGCGCGCGCGCGCCCTAAGCACAGGGGCCGGGAAGGAGCGCGCGCTGAGAGCAGAGCGGGAGGAGGACGCCGGGAAGGAGCGCGCGCTGACAGCAGAGCGGGGAGAGGACGCCGGGCACGGAGCAGAGCGGTGAGGGGAGCAGCGTCCCTGCCTAGCAGAGGGCAGGGACGCCAGCGCTACACCATTCTTGACTGGCCCAGCCAGAGCCCTGACCTAAACCCAATTGAACATCTCTGGAGAGACCTGAAAATGGCTGTCCACCAATGTTCACCATCCAACCTGACGGAACTGGAGAGGATCTGCAAGGAAGAATGGCAGAGGATCCCCAAATCCAGGTGTGAAAAACTTGTTGCATTATTCCCAAGAAGACTCATGGCTGTACTAGCTCAAAAGGGTGCTTCTACTCAATACTGAGCAAAGGGTCTGAATACTATTTCAGTTTTTCTTTTTTAATACATTTGCAAAAATGTTCTGTTTTTTTTCAGTCAATATGGGTGTACGTTAATGAGGAAAAAAATGAACTTTTTAGAATTTACCAAATGGCTGCAATGAAACAAAGAGTAAAAAATGTAAAGGGGTCTGAGTACTTTCCGTACCCACTGTATTACTGCAGCACACTTACAGAGCCACGCAGAATTCGTCACCAGACCTGTATCTACACATGTAAACCTACATAAGAGATGTCACTAAAGAGAAGTGTGTTGTATCCCTAAGAAGATATCAAAACCAAAAAGAAGGGAATCCTAGTCAAATACAGAGCTCTCAATATATATAATATTAATAAATATGGAGGAGATAGAGACCCAAATGAAAACAAAGGTTTGGTAAATATATAAACCATTTTATTATACATCAATTATAAATATAATATCAATAATACAACAATACAAGGTAAGGGGGAGAAGTACAATTAAAGAACAGGGAGGATGGAAACAATCCCTGAATATAAGGAAAGAACCAGATAATGAGGAGCTCCTGTGAGTTCTAGGGGCAAACACAATTAGGGCGGGCTAGTAATTACTGCAAACTGCGAGACTAAGAAATATGATGAATAGTCTATAAAAAACAGGAAAAAATATGAATATACCTGCAAAAGAAGTATACTAACAAGTAGAATATGCAAGCATATAATCCGGTATAATTAAATAAATGAAATACTAAAACCTCGCAGCTAACTCACAATTATATAAGGTATAAATATCAGAGAGTATAGCTGATCAATTGTGAGTGGCCGTAGTTTTAATAAGAACCCGGAAAAAAGGCTCGATGTTTATAATACGTTTTAACAGTACGCAAAATATAGGTGAAGCAACCCTGATGTTCTACAGCACTAGTGTCTTATCAGTGGCATGTATTGCAGTCAGTTAAATAAATACATAGTAGAGGGCAGGAAGGCAAAACTTTAAACTTTGCCTGTATAATACCCCTGCAATATCTATGTAATAATCAGAAGTTGGTCAAAATACGAGCTGGCCGCAGTAGATGCTAATCCCCAATATGGGGTGCAGGTGAAAATAATGAAGCCAATTAACCCTGGTAGATATAGTCATAACAAGAGCATAAAGACATAAACATATGACAGTATCAGGAGAGCCCGAAGATAATCAGTCAGAAAGTATGTGCACCAGTACCATGTCTCACGGGAAGCACAGGAGCATCCAGATGGTGTGTGTGAGCCTCGACATGCATTTCACCAACTGCGGCCTCGTCAGCCTCTCCTGACATCGTCATATGTTTATGTCCTTATGCATTTCTTATGATTATATCTAGCAGTGTTGCTAGATATAATGCTATGATTTAACAAAAAAAAAACCTGGCCTCCTCCACCCCTTAATAGCCAGCCATCACACACCTTATTTCCCTGTCGACCAGGACAGCTCAATGAGTTGTTATGGAGGAGGAGGAAAAGCATAACTATAGTCACTGGTAGTCACTGGCAAATATAATAATTTTACATAGCAAAGCAATATAGCTTGAAATGCTATGATTTAAAAAAAAACTGGCCTCCTTCCACCCCTTAATAGCCAGCCATCTCACACCTTATTTCCCCATTGTCCAAGACAGCTCAATGAGTTGTTATGGAGGAGGGGGAAAAGTGTAACTATAGTCACCGGTAGCCACCGGTAAATATAATTATTTTACATAGCAAAGCAATATAGCTTTAAATGCTATGATTTAAAAAAAAAAAAAAACTGGCCTCCTTCCACCCCTTAATAGCCAGTCATCACACACCTTATTTCCCTGTCGCCCAGAACAGCTCAATGAGTTGTTCTGGAGGAAGGGGAAAAGTGTAATTATAGTCACCGGTAGCCACCGGTAAATATAATTGTTTTACATAGCAAAGCAATATAGTTTTAAATGCTATAATTTAAAAAAAAAAAAAAACTGGCCTCCTTCCACCCCTTAATAGCCAGCCATCACACACCTTATTTCCCCGTCACCCAGGACAGCTCAATGAGTTGTTATGGAGGAGGGGGAAAAGTGTAACTATAGTCACCGGTAGCCACCGGTAAATATAATTATTTTACATAGCAAAGCAATATGGCTTTAAATGCTATGATTTAAAAAAAAAAAAAAACTGGCCTCCTTCCACCCCTTAATAGCCAGCCATCACACACCTTATTTCCCCGTCGCCCAGGAGAGCTCAATGAGTTGTTATGGAGGAGGGGGAAAAGTATAACTATAGTCACCGGTAGCCACCGGTAAATATAATTATTTTACATAGCAAAGCAATATGGCTTTAAATGCTATGATTTAAAAAAAAAAAAAAAACTGGCCTCCTTCCACCCCTAAATAGCCAGCCATCACACACCTTATTTCCCCGTCGCCCAGGACAGCTTAATGAGTTGTTCTGGAGGAAGGGGAAAAGTGTAATTATAGTCACCGGTAGCTACAGATAAATATATTTGTTTTACATAGCAAAGCAATATAGTTTTAAATGCTATGATTTAAAAAAAAAAAAAACTGGCCTCCTTCCACCCCTTAATAGCCAGCCATCACACACCTTATTTGCCCGTCGCCCAGGACAGCTCAATGAGTTGTTATGGAGGAGGGGGAAAAGTGTAACTATAGTCACCGGTAGCCACCGGTAAATATAATTATTTTACATAGCAAAGCAATATAGCTTTAAATGCTATGATTTAAAAAAAAAAAAAAAAAAAAAACTGGCCTCCTTCCACCCCTTAATAGCCAGCCATCACACACCTTATTTCCCCGTCGCCCAGGACAGCTCAATGAGTTGTTCTGGAGGAAGGGGAAAAGTGTAATTATAGTCACCGGTAGCTACCGATAAATATAATTGTTTTACATAGCAAAGCAATATAGTTTTAAATGCTATGATTTAAAAAAAAAAAAAAAAACTGGCCTCCTTCCACCCCTTAATAGCCAGCCATCACACACCTTATTTCCCCGTCGCCCAGGACAGCTCAATGAGTTGTTATGGAGGAGGGGGAAAAGTGTAACTATAGTCACCGGTAGCCACCGGTAAATATAATTATTTTACATAGCAAAGCAATATGGCTTTAAATGCTATGATTTAAAAAAAAACTGGCCTCCTTCCACCCCTAAATAGCCAGCCATCACACACCTTATTTCCCCGTCGCCCAGGACAGCTCAATGAGTTGTTCTGGAGGAAGGGGAAAAGTGTAATTATAGTCACCGGTAGCTACAGATAAATATAATTGTTTTACATAGCAAAGCAATATAGTTTTAAATGCTATGATTTAAAAAAAAAAAAAAAAAAAACTGGCCTCCTTCCACCCCTTAATAGCCAGCCATCACACACCTTATTTGCCCGTCGCCCAGGACAGCTCAATGAGTTGTTATGGAGGAGGGGGAAAAGTGTAACTATAGTCACCGGTAGCCACCGGTAAATATAATTATTTTACATAGCAAAGCAATATAGCTTTAAATGCTATGATTTAAAAAAAAAAAAAAAAAAAAAAACTGGCCTCCTTCCACCCCTTAATAGCCAGCCATCACACACCTTATTTCCCCGTCGCCCAGGACAGCTCAATGAGTTGTTATGGAGGAAGGGGAAAAGTGTAATTATAGTCACCGGTAGTCACCGGTAAATATAACTAGAATATTTTTTCTCTTATGTACTATATACATAGCGTAACACTATACATATAGCATCATAAGGCTGTTATTGTCAGGGGCATTTAGTGTGCCTGGTATTCCCAGGCACACCATAATGCCACACATAAATGTCCCTACTGGGCACTTACCTCCCTTGCCTCATCCATCTTTGTGGCCATCCTTTTGAACAGGGATATCTTCGGTGTTCTTCTGGGGTCCTGATCCTGGCTTGAGTCCTGGCATACTTATTTCTTGCTTGTCCAGGTCCTGCTTGCCCATGCGGATCTTCTTATTTTGATGTTCTTCTTGGGGCTTAGGAAGACAGCTTGCTCTGATGGTATTAAAGAGCCAGTGGATCGTTTGGGGTTTTCCAGCTGATGTTGGTAAATGAAAACCCCATGAATAAGGCCTGGTGGTCTGCTGAGAGGGCTGAGTTGTTAGCCTCTGCTGCTTCCAGAATTTGAAGATTGAATGGTCTGGAGCCGCGCTGGATGTTACATGGCTATAAGAGAAAAAGAAAACACAAGAAGGTGATTACATAAGAGCAGTATATAGTAAAGTTCAGGACAGCTAGAGGCTCTCTACATATGTCAATCAATGATCGGCAGATTTTGTCACTATCTGCTGATCATTTAACATGTATGGGGGCTTACAATCTCTCCACTGACAAATTTGACCTCTGAAAGGAAACATTAGTGGTATAAGCCTCATCCGAGCAGTAGTGCGGCTCAGATCAGCGACCTTCACTGTTATTAGTAATCTGACGAATTTGGAAAAAGTGATTAAAGCTATGTGAAACTATTCATAAATGGGTCTGTATAAAACATCTCCTCTAATACTTACTGGCACAGGAACATGTGGGGGACACATTCTAAGGGCTTCCACCGAGTCCCAGTCAATACGCTGGAAAAACCTATGGGCTCTGATGTTACCATGGACTCCGAGGCGCCTGGCAGGATCTTCCCGGAGGAGCTACAAAAGAAGAAAAAAAATATTTATATTTATATTACAGCTTCATAAATAAAATTTAACTAAAAAAAATAAATATTATATATATATATTTTTAAAAAAAAGCCTAATATTAGTGATTTTATTCTGACATCTTCAATAATACATGACAGGTAGTATATACCATCACGTCATCCCTACAAGTGTTTACGTGTTATATTGAACACGTAAACACTTGACCTAACATGAGATTCCACTCCCTTCCACCAACGGAGCTGAATATAATAGTAAATTACCGCTAAAATCACAATGAATCACACAATAATATAAAAGTAATACATCTTATATCATGTACTGACCTTTTTAATGATGTTCTTCGCCTCCTTGCTGGAAGCGTTGAATAGTCCTCGATGGTATTTGGACCTGCTGGTAATCATGATGTTCAAAATGATGCCAAATGCATACCAGTCTACCCCAGCATTGTACTCCTCCGCAGCCAGCATCTCAGGAGCCATGAAGCCTGGTGTCCCAGCGTATTCGGTGGCTGTCCGGTCTCCATAGATGTTCTCAAGTGCCAGACCGAAGTCGGCAATCTTTATATGGCCCGTCGCAGCCACCAAGATGTTAGAAGGCTTGAGATCTCTGTGAAGAAGACAAATGGATTCTTATCAGTGTCCGCTGTATAATTATCAGTAATGCTGTGTATAGTTATAGGCATCACTGGTGGTGGAGGATTAGATGTATTTCTAGTTACCGGTGGATGATGCCCTTAGAATGCAGGTGTTGAATTCCACACACAAGTTCTGCGGCGTAGAATCTGGCCAAAAGAAAAGAGGAGAAAATAGTATTTAGTGAATCAGAAACTCAGAAATATATATTGCCCAAAAGACTAGACAGGCAGGACTTATCAGGATTTTATATTTCTGGTTATTATATACAGATATTTATATTATTATAATGGTCTAGAAGGGCAGTCGCACATATCGTACTGATTATAAGGCACCTGGACCTGCTCATCCTAAGTATAGGACATCAATGTTAAAGTAGTGGATAACCTCTTTAAGTTCCTTCTTGCCTATAGGGATACACAATTGCTACTATTACAATGTATATTCATATGGTGTTAAAGGGTTATCTAGGATCAGAAAAACATGGTGTCTTTCTTTAAAAAATAACGCCACATGACTAATGTGAATGCGGATGAGCTGCGATGCCTCACACAACCTGTGGACAGGTGCGGTGCTTTTTTTGGAAATAAAAATTAGAGCTGTATTTTTCTAAGTGTTTCCCTAATAACATCCCTGTGAATGGAAGATATGAATTTACATGAACGTTAGGGCTAAGAATCGAATCAATCTAGTCAGTCTCATTTAGAAAATACATAGCTGTATGGCTTAGACTGTGAATACTGTACCGTGCACTGGGGATGTCAAGACACCCCTTCCTCATCAGGAGAAGGTGGAATTCGCCACAGGTGACATACTCCATCCCAAGAAGCACAAGCTCCTGTCAGACAAGACGTAGAAATCAGTCGTATGATAAAGTCATTGTAGCAGTCATACATTTACTAACACTCAATAATCAGTGATTTCTTCTGCGATTTCTTCTGTGATTAATCTCTGTTCCACTTACTCGTGGAGATATAGTTGCATAATAATAGCAATAATGATACTTTCTTCTTTTACTATGTGTTTATTAGTTATTCTAAGTATACACATATAGAAGATATATCTACATATGTAGAATGTGATGGGCTAAATATACAGCATTACTTTTCACTGTAATGTTGCCTTCTGCATTTCTCACCATTGTGAAGTACTCATTAAGAATGACATCCATAGGGGTGGACAAATGACTTCAGATATTGGGAGCCAGTTGGACCACTCCAAGATTTTCCATAGACTTCAATAGAGAAACCCAAAAAGTTAACCGTCAGCATCATATTTCTAGGCACATTGCCTGGTTCCCAGGGTTTGTCCAGTGTTCCCACAGTAGGTGACAGCTACACATACAAGGAGCAGGACATGAAAATGTTTCCAATGCTGAAATGTTAACAAACAGCTTATATAAATGTGGACATATCCTGTGCATATAGATGAGTGCACTTTATTCTTTATCCAATATTAATGAACAGGTCACAATTTTACCTTGGTCTGAAAGGCCAATGTGCCATGAAGAAGGAAGGGGCTGCCAGATGCAAGTTGTAACACACGCCGCTCCACCAACGCGCGCTCCTCTCCTTCAGCTAGCAGGTTCCTCTTTGTGATGACTTTTACAGCAAATTGCTGGCGGGTATATCTATCTTCCGCCAGCACCACCTAGAAAACAATGGTCATTAATTGGTGATCTTCATTAAAGGGGTTGTCTGGCCTTAGGGTACAAGTCTGCAGACACTTTATGTGAGTGTAGACTCGTGAGGATTCTCCAGTGTTGGGAGCGGATGGTCATTTATCCGGCCTCACTCAATTCCCTTGTATTGAGTGAGTCTGTGTAAGGGGGTGTTGACTGGACCGTCGCATTCATACCCCTGAAGACACCAATCGTGTTGTATTGTAGTGTAAACGATGTCCTGCAGTTTTCAGTATATATGGTGTAATTACATAGTTACAGTATGTGATATTATGTGAATTGTAATATAGAGTGTGATATGGTCATATGTATAATGTATAGTGTACAGCATAGGATTGCGCAAGATAAGATGACGCGCCCCCTGGGCCATATTCTTTAGGGGAATACCCGGAGCCGGATCAGATGGGGGTTGTAGTCTCCGAGTGGCTGTGACCCGGTCCGTGCCCAGGGTGTCAAACTCAGTTGTATGTGGCAGTCCTACAGATGTTATTAAGTTCTTTATTGTCGACTACGCCACCCGTTGTATTGCGGTCAGTATGGCCGCCGCTGCAGCAGGGTCCGCTGAGGCTGATGGTGTTGGTGCAGCTTTTGGTGGTATAACCCCCAACGGGTGGGGTATAGCCTCAGGGGGTCAGGTGCAGAGGATGGGGGTTGTGGTGGTGCAGCATAGATGTTAAATGAAGACAGAGTCGGGTTGTGCAGTTTAGGGTATTTACTTACTGCTGATGTTCCGGTCACTCCAGCTTCAAGTGACCACCCGAGCCGTGCTGCGTCCACCAGGTCCTGGATTCAGCCAACCCCCAAGCAAGTCCGGAGCGTGACCCTGAGCTCTCCTTCTGTCCTTTCCTCTGGCCGTCCCCACTAGTGATCCACCTAGGTCCAGCTCCCTCGGGCCTTCTGTTGGGAGACCCTTGGCCTTGGGTTCCCTGACCCTCCACGTGGTATGCCTTCGGGGTGGATGTGGTGGGTGGCCGTGGCAGACGCTGCCCACGGCCTCCGGTCTCTGGCTAGGGTGTGCTTTTGCCCCCACCAGCTTGGGATCCGGTACCCTAATGCCAACTCTTCACCCGCTGATGGACTTTGGGTTCTCAGAGTTCCTTTTCTGTTTCCCCCTCTGGGTCTTTCTTGCTCCACTCTCACTCTCTCTGGGGCTTCTCTGCTCTCTCTCTCTCCTCCACTGCTTCTCACAGACTGACTCCTCTGCAAAGACTGACTGACTGACTCCTCTGCAAAGACTGACCCTGTTCTTTGATGGTGCCCACCTTATATACACCCTCTATGTGTGAGCTCAGGTGACCAGCACCCAATGAGCTCCTATCTTTACCCAGGCTGCTCCCCCTATCTGCCCCTACACTACTTGGGATGTTACACCCCCCTCCCACTCCAGCCAGGAACAGACTCGGTCGTACCTGCACATTTCTAAGTGGGAGTACCGTCGGTCTGCTCCTCGGAAATGGGATGTGTGTAGTGCATGCAGCCTACCGAGCTCAGGTCCACACTCCATCCTTACCCGGGAGTGGAATATCACACCTCTGGGTTGAGGTGCAATACCCCTGTAGCAGCCGAATCCTCAGGGTGCTACATTCCCCCCTGGTAAATCACAGCACGTCCTCGGGCTGTAAGACATAAACATCCACAACATACAAAATTTTTTTTTTTTTTTTTTTTAAACATATAAAACATATAAAACAACATATATTAGCAGCATAAAACATTCTCGTCGCCTCTGGCTCCTCCTCCGGTCACTGTGCAACGTGTGACCGGGTAAAGTGCGACAGTCTCTCTAGAAAACTGGTTTTCCTATAAAACCGGTAGGGGGCGCTTTAGGACGCGCAACTATATACAGGGATTATGGCCGCTCTCAGTCCTCGGCCAGGTAGGAATGACCGCTCTCAGTCCTCGGTCAGTGGGATTTAGGGAAATACGGGTAACAGTTCACACTTGCTGGTCCCAACGGGGACTATATTTAGCAACAGTAACAGTTTCAGTTCACGGTGCCCCGACGGGCAACTATATACAGCTTCTGCTTCGCTGTACTTAACGACGGCGTCCTCCTGCTCTTGCTTTATGGTTACCTTTGGCTTCAGACCCGTCCGGGTCCTCTTGTTCTTCTTCCTCACACCGCAGCTCTTCCTCCGTCAGACGATGCACATGGAGGGCGTAGGGTCCTTTGGCACACTTGTGCCGGGTGAAGGTGACCTCGTCCCCGATGTAAAGGTCACGACCTCTGTGTCCCTCCGGTAGGTGGGACTCAACGTCTCTCCTCGTCACGAAGACGTCGCCTAGGGTGCGGTGGTCTCGGATGAAGCCCCACCCATGCTGCATGTTAAACTTTATCACAGTCCCGGTGGTGCGGGGACTATGCGCTGCACGGGGGTCTCTCCTGGCCCGGCTCTTCTGCTCCGCGCTCCTTATTTGAGCTTGCTGTTCCCGGACCCGCCTCTCTCTCCGCTCCCTCTCGAAGACCTCGAGCTGTTGGCGGCAGCACTCAGCACGCTCCGCTGCAGCTGCCCGAGTCTCCTGAGTGAACCCCATGAGATCTTCTCCGGTGGGGTCCCACTCAAACTGCGCTTCCGCCAGCGGGGGCGAGATCCTCTTTACGGGCTTCGGAGCCGGAATCAGGGGCTCGTCTAGGGCTCTCTCTTTCCGGAGTCGGGGATGGTGAAACTCCGGTGGCCAAATAAAGGGCTGCCCATCCGGGCACGTGTGTTGGGCGAACAGATCTTCTCCCAGATGCGGCACTTTTGGTCTTATGGGCGCGGTGGTGTTAGCGCCCGGGTTGCCCGGGCCTTGCGGCCAGGCCTGGGGTATCTGGAAGGTGAAGGGCACCGTAAGGACGGCGGCGCCCTGGGCTACTTGGCCCTGCGACCAGGCCGGGGGCTCCGCGGAGGTAGGGGGCGCTGTTGGTATTGCGGCGCCCGGGGGTACTAGGCCTTGCGACCAGGCTGGTGGTACTTCCTGCTTGGTCACGCTCGGGGTCGAGGCGTGTGACGTCACAGGGGTCGCGGCTGCGGCTTCCGGTTGAGGCCTAGTCTGCGGCGATGACGTTGCAGCGACGGGCACGGCAGGATAGACTTCGGGCTCTGCGACGGGGAGCTGGGGCAGGTACGCGGTTTCCCGGTTTGGGGTATAGACGTCCCCTTTACCTGCCTCCACTCGTTCGGCTCCCTTCTCGGCGCCGTCTCCGGCCTTCAGTCCTCCCGCGCCATCCTCAGAGGCGGTCTGTCTCCTCATCTCGGGTGGCGTGCTCCGCTGACAGGTCTCGGTCTGCTGGGCCATCTCACGGCTCCACTCCGCCAACGTCTCTCACTGCACCCGGACCATCCTCCTTGCGAGGCCCTCCAGAGCGGTCTGTGCACACTCCCGGTCTCGGGGGAGCTGTGCTAGGACCTCCACTAGGCCTAGTGGGGTCGTTGCTTCCAGCAGGCTCCTGACCAACGGGTCGGTGCTGCTCTGCTCTCCTTCTGTTGTCTCCAGCAGGCTCCTGGCCAGCGGGCCGGTGCTGCTCTGCTCTCCCTCCTCTGTTTCTAGCAGGCTCCTGGCCAACGGGCCGGTGCTGCTCTGCTTTCTCGCCATCTCCGGGTAAGCTCCTCCGATACTCTTCTCCAGGCTTCTTGCCTCCGGGTGCGCTCGCTCCAGACTACTCCAAGCGACACCCATCTTTGTTCTCTTCTTCTCAGTCCTCCCACTTCGAGGGCGGTCCCGGGGCCACTTGGTGATTGTCAGCTCCAGGGGCAGTTCTTTCACGCTGACAGACACCTCTAGCATCACAGTCTCTGTTGGTGGGGGCGGTTTCCACTTTTGGCGCCATTTTCGGTCCTGGCCCACGATGAGAGGTGGCCTCTTGCCACCCTCTGGCACGCCCATAATGGCGTCCGCTCTTCCAAGGCGGGAAACCTTTGGAAATGGCGGGAATCGTCTCCCAGTGGCGGGAAACTCTGCAGATGGCGGGAAAACGCTGTTAATGGCGGACAACCGGCTGGAAACGACCTGTGATGGAGTCCGATGGCGGGGACCCTCCGGAACCGGCAGGAGACTTCTTTTTGAGGTAAACTCGTTCTTTTCTTCAGGCACGCAGTACCCGGTTGTTGTGGGCACGTAATCCTGCCGACTACGCCAAAGTTGACGCGCCCCCTGGGCCATATTCTTTAGGGGAATACCCGGAGCCGGATCAGATGGGGGTTGTAGTCTCCGAGTGGCTGTGACCCGGTCCGTGCCCAGGGTGTCAAACTCAGTTGTATGTGGCAGTCCTACAGATGTTATTAAGTTCTTTATTGTCGACTACGCCACCCGTTGTATTGCGGTCACTATGGCCGCCGCTGCAGCAGGGTCCGCTGAGGCTGATGGTGTTGGTGCAGCTTTTGGTGGTATAACCCCCAACGGGTGGGGTATAGCCTCAGGGGGTCAGGTGCAGAGGATGGGGGTTGTGGTGGTGCAGCATAGATGTTAAATGAAGACAGAGTCGGGTTGTGCAGTTTAGGGTATTTACTTACTGCTGATGTTCCGGTCACTCCAGCTTCAAGTGACCACCCGAGCCGTGCTGCGTCCACCAGGTCCTGGATTCAGCCAACCCCCAAGCAAGTCCGGAGCGTGACCCTGAGCTCTCCTTCTGTCCTTTCCTCTGGCCGTCCCCACTAGTGATCCACCTAGGTCCAGCTCCCTCGGGCCTTCTGTTGGGAGACCCTTGGCCTTGGGTTCCCTGACCCTCCACGTGGTATGCCTTCGGGGTGGATGTGGTGGGTGGCCGTGGCAGACGCTGCCCACGGCCTCCGGTCTCTGGCTAGGGTGTGCTTTTGCCCCCACCAGCTTGGGATCCGGTACCCTAATGCCAACTCTTCACCCGCTGATGGACTTTGGGTTCTCAGAGTTCCTTTTCTGTTTCCCCCTCTGGGTCTTTCTTGCTCCACTCTCACTCTCTCTGGGGCTTCTCTGCTCTCTCTCTCTCCTCCACTGCTTCTCACAGACTGACTCCTCTGCAAAGACTGACTGACTGACTCCTCTGCAAAGACTGACCCTGTTCTTTGATGGTGCCCACCTTATATACACCCTCTATGTGTGAGCTCAGGTGACCAGCACCCAATGAGCTCCTATCTTTACCCAGGCTGCTCCCCCTATCTGCCCCTACACTACTTGGGATGTTCCACCCCCCTCCCACTCCAGCCAGGAACAGACTCGGTCGTACCTGCACATTTCTAAGTGGGAGTACCGTCGGTCTGCTCCTCGGAAATGGGATGTGTGTAGTGCATGCAGCCTACCGAGCTCAGGTCCACACTCCATCCTTACCCGGGAGTGGAATATCACACCTCTGGGTTGAGGTGCAATACCCCTGTAGCAGCCGAATCCTCAGGGTGCTACAAAGACATAGTTTAGGACTTAGGAGTTGACATAGGTAGGATGAGAATAGTGTAAGAAAGTGTTCATGTGTAGGACTAGCTCATAGTGGGAGGGAAAAGTGCCAGTTAAAGGAGACTGCTTCCTATTTGTAGAGCGTTCGTGAGTGATATAAGATCAAATTCAAGGGCAGTTAGGGCTCATATCAAGAGTGAGTACATATTGTTCTGGGTGGTATGAGGCCTTACAAAAATTCCCTGCAGACATTCCTGCAATGTCCGGAGATCAAAGCTCGATTCAGGTGCCATGGCAAGCACCTCACCCCTTTACATACAGAGGAAGATGGACGTGCAATTGCGTATGGGAAATGTAACAGATCTCTGTTGTATTGTGGAACTCAACTGGGAATTCCTGAGGCTGATAGGATCAGTGAACGTAGGGATAGTCCAGTTAGAACGTAAATAAATGCTGAAAATGTACTGTACTATGGAAATAAAAAATGGAGAATGTTGTGCCCGATACTGTGTATTACAATCAGATGCAATTGAACTGTCGAGTAAACTTCTGTGTGTTGAAACGAACTGAGTGTTCCCTAATCTATGTGCGGCAGCTCCTTAAGTTGAAGACCTGGAGACAGCTGGGGCCTGTGGCCTACAAGTGAGTGTAACGCACCCTACACGCAACAGCACATTTTAACAGGCACACAATTTTTCTGTAAACTGCCAGGGCGACATGGAGCAGCAGCTCGTCCACGACCGCCGCTCTCAGGCATCCTACAGCTGCACATGTCTCGTCAGCACATGACCACATGTATGCAAACTGCATACCTGCAGTTATGCTCCTGCCCATTCCTGGCAGCGGCACTGGAGAATCTTAACAGCACACACACTGCACACTGTGAGGATTCACAAGTCTGTAGTCACATAGTTACTGCAGACTTGTACCCTAAGGCCGAACAACTCATTGAAATAAGTGTGAAGGGGAGCAGGAAAGTGACACTATTGCTATTTCTTTAATAATTATTTTATATTTCTACAGTTTCTTACTAGCTTACATACAGGAGATCTAATAGATATAAACATGGGCACTGGGAAATAACCCCACTAGAATTACCCATTAAAGCTAGGAGGTTAAAGGATTATTTCAGTCTTAGCCATGCATGATTGAGACAGGAATAACTACAACTCCAGAGCTGATCGGCATTATTCCTGTGTCAGCCATGAAAAGCTGAGATGAGAATCAATATAAACAGACTGTGTTGGGGTGCAGAGCTCAGCTGTACATAGATGCTGGCATCAAAGACCATGGTGCAAATGTATGCCTATCTATACTAGGGTTATTTTGTGCAGCATATATAGTTTATCACATTTGGCGTCTATTACACTTTATATGTGTGTAGGATTTATTTCCACCCAACATACCTTTTTCTAATAGCCTATTGTGAATACATTACTTAATATTGCTGCATATTCTTTTGTTATGTGACGCGCCCCCTGGGACATATTCCTTTTTGAGGGGAATACCCGGCACCGGATCAGATGGGGGGTTGTAGTCTCCGAGCGGCTGTGACCCGGCCCGTGCCCAGGGCGTCAAACTCAGTGTTATGTGGCAGTCCTACAGATGTTATTAAGAGTTCTTTTGTGTCGACTACGCCACCCGTTGTGATGCGGTCACTGTGGCCGCCGCTGCAGCAGGGTCCGCTGAGGCTGATGGTGGGTGCGCAGCTTGGTGGGATAACCCCCAACGGGAGGGGTATAGCCTCAGGGGGGACAGGTGCAGAGGATGGGGGTTGTGGTGGTGCAGTGCAGACGGCAATGAAGACAGAGTCGGGTTGTGCAGTTAAGGGTGTTTACTTACTGCAGATGTTGTACTGGTCACTCCAGCTTCGAGTGACCACCCGAGCCGTGCTGCGTCCACCAGGTCCTGGATCCAGCCAACCCCCAAACAAGTCCGGAGCGTGGCCCTGAGCTCTCCTTCTGTCCCGTTCTCTGGCCGTCCCCACCAGTGATCCACCTAGGTCCAGCTCCCTCGGGCCTTCTATTGGGACACCCTTGGCCTTGGGTTCCCTGACCCTTCATGTGGTGTGCCTTCGGGGTGGATGTGATGGGTGGCCGTGGCAGATGCTGCCCACGGCCTCCGGTCTCTGGCTAGGGTGTGTTTTCTGCCCCCGCCAGTTTGGGATCCGGTACCCTGTGCCGACTCTTCACCCGGGGATTTAAGTTGGGTTCTTGGAGTCCTCTTTTCTGTTTCCCCCTCTGGGTCTCTCTTTCTCCTCTCTCACTCTGGGTCTCTCTTCTCCTCTGCTTGCTGACTTGTTCTCTGCATCTGACTTGTTCTCTGCATCTGACCCTGTTCTTTGATGGTGCCCACCTTATATACACCCTCTATGTGTGAGCTCAGGTGACCAGCACCCAATGAGCTCCTATCTTTACCCAGGCTGCTCCCCCTATCTGCCCCTACACTACTTGGGATGTACCACCCCCCTCCCACTCCAGCCAGGAACAGACTCGGTCGTACCTGCACATTTCTAAGTGGGAGTACCGTCGGCCTGTTCCTCGGAAATGGGATGTATGTAGTGCATGCAGCCTACCGAGCTCAGATCCACACTCCATCCTTACCCGGGAGTGGAATATCACACCTCTGGGTCGAGGTGCAATACCCCTGTAGCAGCCGAATCCTCAGGGTGCTACATATGCACCATGGGGTTTGCCTGTGTTTTTAGTCTTATTCTGATTTTTTTTCATCTGATTTTATCATGTGTCTAAATTGTACTAATAAAATATATATCTTTATGCTACCTTGGCTATTGCTCATAGTTTTTTGAATAGGTTATTTCAAGATCGATAAAGATTTAAGCAAAACAAAAGCTCATTTTACCCTATGAAAGACCACTTCGCTTGTTTGTCGGGCGAACGTCAGCCTGTTTTCACTGGTTTCCGATAACTGCGCAGTGTGAATACACCTTAATCTGCAGCACAGACCTGAGACTACATTTGCAGACTCTTTGCCCTGATCCTAAACTCCTTTTCACTCCACAGCACCACTGGTGTCAGGTTTTATGTTGCAGTGATGCCAGGAGTTATAAGAATTGCAGAAAACACGTGAGGTGAATATATTGTGAAGACTATGCTTTGGGATATTTGCTGGCTTCTCTGGTAATCAAGGAGATCTCTCCTTTTTCCAGGAATTTCCTAGAAATTCTGAGAGTTGGAAGTAATAGTATTAAGAGGCTTGTCCTCAATTCCATTTTTGTCCTAACTTCAGGGAGTAGTATGATTAAAAAAATAATACAATACTACCCTGATAAATCCTTTGCTATTCCAGAGCCCGGCACAGTAGTCCAAACCTGCACTTGTTTACCTTGCTGCAGACAATCACTGGTCTCATTGAGGATGTCTCTATTTATTGGACAAAACCATTGAGACGAGTCATTGGTTAGCAATCAGGAGAATGTATGAGACGTCACCACTGCTGACACGGAATTATTTGAATTATTACTTTTTAACTGTGGACAATATCTTTAATAAATGTCATTCTCAGTACACACACATATATTTACTCATACTTATGTAGCTATGTACATGCAGATGTACAATATAGTGCCTTAAAAAAGTATTTACATCCTGTGAACTTTTCCACATTTTTTCAAGTTACATGCAAAAACTTATATATATTTTATTGGAATTTTATGTGATATGCCAACACAGAGTACAAGTATGTGTGAAGTGTAAAGGAAATGATACATGATTTTCTAAATATTTTAAAAATATAAATCTATAAATTGTGACGTGCATTTGTACTCAGCCCCTCTGAGTCAACACTTTGTAGGACCATCTTTTGCTGCAATTACTGCTGCAAGTTTTTTTAGGTATTTTTCTACCAGCTTTGCACTATAGGTTTAAATTTTTGCATACTCTTCTTTGCAAACTAGCTGTAGCTCAGTGAGACTGGATAGAGAGCGTTTGTGAACAAAAATTTTTAAGTCTTGCCACAAATTCTCAATGAGATTTATGTCTGGACTTTAACTGGGTTATATAAACACATGAGTATGTTTTTATTTAAACCATCTTTTTGTAGCTCTGGAAGTTTGTTTAGAGTTGTTGTAGTGCTGGAACGTGAACCTTCATCCCTGTCTCAAGTTTTTCCAGCCTCTAACAGGTTTTTCCTACAAGATTGTCTTGTATTTAGCTCCATCCATCTTCTAATCAACTCTGGCGAGCGTCCCTGTTGAAGTAAAGCATCCCCACAGCATGATGCTTCCACCAACATGTTTGATGGTGGGGATGGTGTTTTCAGGGTGATCTGCAGTGTTAGTTTTCCTCCACACTTAGTGTTTTTCATTTAGCAAAAAAATTTCAATTATTGGTCTCATCTGACCAGAGCACATTCTTCCACATTCTACGTGGGTGACACAGCTAGCATGGATAAAGGTGGATGAATGTGCTCTGGTCAGATATTTACATGTAGAGTTTCTACGGCAGCCGTCACTTCTGCCTGATGTTGTCTAAACAGGTGTCTGGCCCACACTTGCACAGCCAACAGGATCATGCACCTGTTTTGAAAAATAGATGTTGTTATCTGCTGGCCATCCAAGTTTCCAAGGTGCAGGCATGTGGGGAGAATAGCAGCACCTGCAACTTCCTAGTGCACAAGTGAGGGTCACCAGAAAAACACTTTAACCCACTGTAGACTATCAGAAAACACTATTACACTTATATAGGTAGCAACACATTTGGAAACCGCCCTGCATCGGCCTTTGTCAGAAACACCTGAATTTGGGGATCTAACATTAACAGTGTTATTCTCTACTTCATTCATGATCTTATATTGTATAGCAAACGATATACAATCTGGGCTCGTAATGTTATAGGTTCTTACCTTTCCAAAACTTCCCCGGCCAAGCACTTGATGAAAATCTAATCTCTTGATGTTGTCAGAGATTGTGCTGCCGGGGAGAGATGGCCCCACACCACTGTCTCCTAAAATGGCAAACAGAAATAAGACGAGAAATTAGAAAAAGAATTTACTGTCCATGTATAATGTGTTGGTTATTTTGTAACCTTAGCAGAGAATTCAGTTTTGGTCAGCATTGGAGTATTCATCTTTGTAAACATATTGCTTTATGCTGTTAATTGAAAAACAGACTATAATTTACTATTCAGTTTAGCACAAAGGGTTAATTATGTTATTACAAAATGGAGAATCAGTATCATTTAGGTGCAGAATAATACTGGTAGCACAGTGATTGTCCTATATTAAGTGTACTGCCTTAGAAAACAATTACAGCTCAACGCTAATATTGTCCTGCAACAGTGTTAAAGGGCCCCTGCCCCTGGGACTGAGAAGTGGGTATACGTTTCGCATGTATAGGCACTCTACCTGAAGCCTTCCATTAGCTCCCCGATGCCTCCTCTGCTGGGATAGGCGTTCCTTTCCTCCTGCTTCCAAGATGACGGCCATAGCAGCATGGAGTACACTGGTAAATCTAAACCTCTCCTGCCTTTCCTTTCCCATCCCACAGCACAGAAAAGACAGGGAAGATGTGGTTTAGACTTACCAAACTGGTGGCCATCTTGGAGGTAGGAGGAACATAACACAAATCTAAGCAATAGAGGTAGCGGGAGGCAAAAGAAGGGCGTCAGGAAGGATGACTGTATATTTACAAAGTGTAGTAACTTTTCAGTATCAGGGTATAAGGTTGCTTTAATATACATTTTTTGCTATACTCAGTCACTAAGTAGCAAAGAGGGTAATTTATTAAATATACATAAGAAACAAATACATTTTAATCAGATTGATTCTTCCTTGCTCCTCCACATTTTTGCCATTCTGCTAAAACGGCTCAACACCGGTATGACATTCACTTCTACATAGTCCACCATCTTATGTGATATATTTAATGCCAAATATTTCAAACTGTTGCCCTCTTGGATAATAAGTATATCACCATCTGTAATTTGTAAATTCTTGTCCATTAACGATATGTGACTTATTCCAATTAATCTTCAATCCAGAAAAAATACCAAATCCTTTCACCAATTTAATAGCTGTCCTTAGATCTTCCTTTACATTGCCTTAAAATAACAAATCACCTGTGTACATCGCTAAAATTTCCTCCTGAGTCCCAAACTGAGAACCCCTTATCCTTTACAACCTTATATATGGTCAATAGGTAGGGCAAAGAGCAGTTTGGATTAGGAAATCCATGTCTTGTGCCCCTAAAAAGGACAAAAAGCTGGGACATAACCCCATGCACCTACTACTTTAGAAGGGCACCATCTAATAACTGGGATCTACCTGCAACATGTCATACAACATCATACGAATTTCAAAAAGAAAAGAAGACATGCACCTAAGCGGTGATCACCTGAAGAAATAATCACAGAATATTTGAATATAAATTACATCAATTTATTACAGTATCTCCTGACACATATATAAGAATACGGACAAAAAAAATTATTTTAAAACACCATTAAAAATAGTGGAGGAATCCACCGCTTGAGGAACCCACTACTTTAGAGACCTTCCCATATTATAATGATAGAAAATACAATAAAGTGCAGTCAAATAGATGAACTCTAACAGGCTATATAGAATATCTATGGTGGTCAATATTGCACAAGCCCAAAGTATTCTATATAAATAGAGAATACACAAAAAAATATATGTATATAAAGTGCAACAACAGGTATCTGTGTGAAAATCAATATGGTGTCCCTGTATACAGGGTAATAGGTCAATAGAACAGTATAATTGTAAACTGGCGATTGCCAATAGACCATTTCACCTCACACTGGAGATGACTACTCCATAATCACTCCATCACATACACTCAATTGTGGCCACCCGTGCTGCCCCAACAAAAAATAATAATAGAGCCTATTAAACAATATGATCATAGAAAGCAAATACTCAATCAAATCAACCTGTAAATGGGAAGGTGCAGATGGGACCTCAGTGCCCAACGCGTGTTGCCACACACGGTGGCTTCATCAGGGGCATTTAAAGTACATATCCTCGTGTCCCTGTATATATGTAGCCTAGAATCAAAATAATTACCGAGAAAACAGTTGTGTTTTGAGAGACACCGGAGCTCTGGGCTTTCATATTGTTTAATTGGCTCTATTATTATTTTTTGCTGGGGCAGTACGGGTGGCCACAATTGAGTGTATGTGATGGAGTGGTTATGGAGTAGTCATCTCCAGTGTGAGGTGAAATGGTCTATTGGCAATCACCAGTTTACAATTATACTGTTCTATAGACCTATTACCCTGTATACAGGGACACCATATTGATTTTCACACAGATACCTGTTGTTGCACTTTATATACATATTGTTTTTTGTGTATTCTCTATTTATATAGAATACTTTGGGCTTGTGCAATATTGACCATCATAGATATTCTATATAGCCTGTTAGAGTTCATCTATTTGACTGCACTTTATTGTATTTTCTATTATTATAATATGGGAAGGTCTCTAAAGTAGTGGGTTCCTCAAGCAGTGGATTCCTCCACTATTTTTAATGGTGTTTTAAAATACATTTTATTGTCCGTATTCTTATATATGTGTCAGGAGATATTGTAATAAATTGATGTAATTTATATTCAAATATTCCGTGATTATTTCTTCAGGTGATCACCGCTTAGGTGCATGTCTTCTTTTCTTTTTGAAATTCGTATAACCCCATGCAGCGCCACACTGGCTTGGGGATTTTTATATTAGAGTCTAATCCACCTAATACGTTCTGGACCAAGTTTATCCAATATTTCCCACAAATAAGCTTATTCCATGCAATCAAATGCTATTGCAGAATCTAAGATTCCCTTAGCACAGGGATGTCAAACTCAAACACACAAAGGGGCAAAATGAAAAACTTGGACAAAGTCGCGAGCCAACCAGTATACAGTATAATGGGCCCCACATAGTCCTCAATGCAGAATAATGGGCCCACATAGTCCTCCATACAGAATAATGGGCCCCACATAGTCCACCATACAGAATAATGGGCCCACATAGTCCTCAATGCAGAATAATGGGCCCACATAGTCCTCCATACAGAATAATGGGCCCCACATAGTCCTCCATATAGAATAATGGGCACCACATAGTCCTCCATACAGAATAATGGGCCCCACATAGTCCTCAATGCAGAATAATGGGCCCACATAGTCCTCCATACAGAATAATGGGCCCCACATAGTCCTCCATATAGAATAATGGGCCCACATAGTCCTCCATACAGAATAATGGGCCCCACATAGGGGAGGTGGTTCTGGTCTCGCTGGACAAACATAATCAGCCTGCGGGCGAGATTTGGCCCACGGGCCAGACTTTGACATGTATGCCCTAGCATCTTCATTATCTGGATGGAAGATCATAATCAAAAATAAAACAGATATACGTATATTCGAGAGTAGATTCCTGAGACAAATCTCGTTTGTTCCTTATGTATCAATTTACCCGCTATCTTTGCCAGGCAGCTACATAGCTGTTACACACACCCTTTTGGGTGATCAGTGTGTGAGTGCACTTCTCTGCTTGTACATCTATTTTATTTATTTTTAACTAGTTGTACCCGGCCATGCGTTGCTGTAGCTCAGTGTGGTTAAATGTAAAAGAAAGAAAAGAGAAAGCACAAGTTTCTAAAATATTGAATTTCACAATGCTTGTGGGTATACAATATTTTTTGTTGTATACAAAAAATCTATATAAATCAAATCTATCTATATAAATAAAAATGTAAATGTTCATTTTTTCAAAAACTTAAATTTCCGAAAGTTCTTCATTGATTGCTATGAAATTTTGACACAGTCAGGTGTCACTATGGAGCCGGTTATGTCAGGGATTGCTAGTTATGCAATTCCCTAGTACAGAGGGAATGTGACAGGAGGGGGCGCAGAGATGAAGGCATGCGGCGGCAGAGGAGGAGGGGGTGATCCGCTTGACATGTCCCGGGCCGGTACCGGCCAGATCGCAGTGCCGCTCCCGCCGGTGGCGCAGTGGGATTTGGACTCGCTCACTATCCGCCCACTGCTGCGAGGCTCTGGCCCAGCTCAGCGCCCAGAGCGGAGGCCGCGGCCTACGCCTCTCCGTGCAGCTTCCCTCCCTCCCCCGCTTGTTGTTGCACAGTCAGAAATAAGCCACTCACCTGCCGGAGAAGAAGCCGCAGCAGCAGCGGTTTCGGAGAGCAAAGGCGGCCACCTCTCAGGCGGTGGTGGTGATGAGCAGCAACGTCTTTCAGCCTCGAACAGACAGTCTCGTCATTCCCTTCCCCCCAACCCCCACAGGGGATACGAAAGGAGCAGAGCACAGGCAGCAGCTGGGGCGAATGAAGGAGAGGGAGAAGGGTTTATTAATGAGATGTCACTAAGGGGGGGAGAATGCCGGGAGGCCGGGGAGAGTCAGCCTGGGACTGAGCTCATAACACCCCTCTCGCTGTTGCTTTTACGTCCAACAGCTGGTATATAAAAACATAGTAGGCATATAAAAACGTGTGTATTCGAATGCAACGTTGTGTCAAAATTTCAAAGCAATTGGTGAAGAATTTTCGGCGATTTAAGATTTTGAACAAACGAACATTTACATTTTTATTTATATATATATAGATATAATATATATGTATTGTATGTTGTATACATAAAAAATTGTACTTTTTTATCTACTTTGGCTATTCAATCCGTTTTTGTGTAGGATATGTATTTAGTTGTGAAGTGACCTAATATTTAACCCAATTGATTGGTCTTCTTTAAATTAACTTGTATTATTGCCGGAGAATGGTCTGATAATGACATAGTAGTATATTTCACTTAATGGAGTGTAAGATGGCTGCCGGACAGGTCCTTGACGGGAGATATACACTACCGTTCAAAAGTTTGGGGTCACCCAGACAATTTTGTGTTTTCCATGAAAACTCATACTTTTATTTATAAAATGAGTTGCAAAATGATTAGAAAATATAGTCCAGACACTGACAAGGTTAGAAATAATGATTTTTGTTAGAAAGAATAATTTTCTCCTTCAAACTTTGCTTTCGTCAAAGAATGTTCCCTTTGCAGCAATTACAGCATTGCAGACCTTTGGCATTCTAGCTGTTAATTTGCTGAGGTAATCTTGAGAAATTTTACCCCATGCTTCCTGAAGCCCCTCCCACAAGTTGGATTGGCTTGATGGGCACCTTTTGCGTACCATACGGTCAAGCTGCTCCCACAACAGCTCAATGGGGTTGAGATCTGGTGACTGCGCTGGTCACTCCATTACAGATAGAATACCAGCTGCATTCTTCTTCCCTAAATAGTTCATGCTTAATTTGGAGGTGTGCTTTGGGTCATTGTCCTGTTGTAGGATGAAATTGGCTCCAATCAAGCACTGTCCACAGGGTATGGCATGGCGTTGCAAAATGGAGTGCTAGCCATACTTATTCAAAATCCCATTTACCTTGTACAAATCTCCCACTTTACCAGCACCAAAGCAACCCCAGACCATCACATTACCTCCACCATGCTTGACAGATGGCGTCAGGCACTCTTCCAGCATCTTTTCAGTTGTTCTGCGTCTCAGAAATGTTCTTCTGTGTGATCCAAACACCTCAAACTTTGATTCGTCTGTCCATAAAACTTTTTTCCAATCTTCCTCTGTCCAATGTCTGTGTTCTTTTGAACATGTTAATCTTTTCCTTTTATTAGCCAGTCTCAGATATGGCTTTTTCTTTGCCACTTTTCCCTGAAGGGCAGCATCCCGGAGTCGCCTCTTCACTGTAGACATTGACACTTGACTTTTGCGTGTACTATTTAATGAAGCTGCCAGTTGAGGAGCTATGAGGCATCGATTTCTCAAACTAGAGACTTTAATGTACTTGTCTTGTTGCTCAGTTGTGAAGAGGGGCTTCCCACTACTCTTCTACTCTGGTTAGAGCCTGTTAGTGCTCTCCTCTGAAGGGAGTAGTACACACTGTTGTAGGAAATCTTCAGTTTCTTGGCAATTTCTCGCATGGAATAGCCTTCATTTCTAAGAACAAGAATAGACTGTCGAGTTTCACATGAAAGTTCTCTTTTTCTGGCCATTTTGAGAGTTTCATAGAACAAACAAATGTAATGCTCCAGATTCTCAACTAGCTAAAAGGAAGGTTAATTTTATAGCTTCTCAAATCAGCCAAACCGTTTTCAGCTGGGCTAACATACTTGTGCAAGGGTTTTCTAAACATCCATTAGCCTTCTTACACAGTTAGCAAACACAATGTACCATTAAAACATTGGAGTGGTGGTTGTTGGAAATGGGCCTCTATACACCTATGTAGATATTGCAATAAAAACAAGATGTTTGCAGCTAGACGGTAGTGTGTATCACCCAGGTTGGTAGCCTTGGTGATGTAAAACCGGGAAAGCATGCTCCAGCACATTTAGTGCTGAGAGGTTTAATAGGGCGTGTCAGGGCCGATCATTACGAGCAGTCATAAGAGTTGGGCGGGATTGACTGCTCACATATCCCCACCCCAGGGTCTGTGTAAAAAATTGAGACCGAGTGTCTCATTCAGTCTCTGTGGATGGAGGTGTGGAGACCTCCAGCATGTCTGTGCTACAGGACACTGACTGGTAGCAGGCAAACCCGCTGTTTTGTATGGACTGTTTTGTTACTTTGTGCCGGACAAGGCTATGTTTCATTTACCTGGAGAGTGCAGTTTATGAAGTCCGAATAAACCCACCTTGGACATTTTTAAAGAAACTGACTCCTGTGACTATCCTAAAAGTGGCTGAGTGAGTACCAACCCCCTTACAATTAGTGGAGAATGTGGGCAAGATTCCAGGAAAACGTGTACCTGCCACAGAGATCGGTGGATGTCCTGGGTAAAGGCCGCCAGCCAGCCAGAGATGTCCGGCACCATGAAGGAGCCACTCAAACACCTGCTGCAAAGCCAACAGCAGCAGCACCAGCTGCACTTGCAGAGCCAGCTGAGCCTGCAACAGCAGCACCGGGAGCAGCAACAGATGCAGCAAGAGACTAATAAACTCCTGATGCAGCAGATTCAGCAGCAACAACGGCAGATGGAACTTCTAGCGTGGAAAGTTCGCAGCTGAGAGGCCGTCCCTCCCCCAACTCCAGGTAATGATTCACACGTCAGGAAGACGGTAAGAAGAGCATTGCAAAAGATGACTCCGGGTGATGACGTCGAGGTGTTCTTGACGTTCTTTGGGAGGGTGGCGGAGCGGGAGAGATTGCCTCCGGAGCAGTGGGCGGAGGTGCTGGTGCTATATTTAACGGGCCAGCCGCAGAAAGCCCATTATGACTTGTTTGGCCCTGCAGGACGCAAAGGAGTATGCCAAACTAAAAACAGAAATGTTGGCGCGCTTGGGAGTGACTCTGACTGTTAGGGTGCAACGGGTGCACCACTGGGCCTATTGCAGTGACAAACCTCCCAGGTCCCAAATGTTCGACCTCCTACACCTGGTTCAAAGTGGTTGTAACCTAAATCTTCCTCCCCAGCACAGATGGTGGAAAAGGTCATCATGAACAGGTTCATCCACTCCCTTCCAAAGTCGGTGCAAGCCTGGGTTGCCCAGGGAGATCCCCGTAAAAGCTGCTGAGTGAGTATTAACCCCCTTAAAGGAGTTTATACAAAATTTCCCCTTTGCCAAAAACCATATCAATATGGAATCAGGATTGCTAAGTCTTAGGGTAACATGAATCCTGATAATCCTTTGGATTAATAAGCCTCTTCCCCAAAAAATACTTCCAGAGGATTGGAAAAGATGTTGTATCTCTAGACTTTGCCGCACGTCTACATGATCTTCTATTACAGGTAAAGTCAATTACAGTATTAAAATCTCCTACAATCAAAATCGGATATTGCAAGTTTTCACTTTCTTCATAGTGAAGCTTAGATTTATATGGGAGAGGAATACAGGTGTTTGCAATTTCTAAACTTATGTTGTTAATTTTACATTTCAAAAGTATATATATATATATCTCTCTTACTTCTGCCCTGTGTAATACATACTTAAATTTACACCCCTTTGAACAAGGATAAAGACCCTCGTGAGTTGATATTATGTACAGCATGATATACATGTACTTGACAACCCACTTTTAGCTACTTTCTTGAATCACTATCTGAATGTGTCTTTTGAAGACATATCAGAGACATCAGATCTCTTCTCATCCCATCAAAGACAGCATACCATTTCAACTTATCTTAAACCCTTCTAACATTAAATTAGATAACTTTCACCATATTAAAATAATAATTAAATTAAAATATCCCTCCTCTTCTGATACCTCCCCCACTCCACCTTCCACTTCACCCCTTCAAGCCATCTCCCACTCTTAGCTCCCCAACTACACGTTAGGCCGGGTCACACAAGTGTTGATTCTCTCATGTGAGAGAATTGGATCATTTATGCTAATGACACTAGGCTCAAGCTCTGACCAGAGTTTGAGCCGAGTGTCAGTTTACTGGGATCCGTTTCTCTTGTTTGAGACAATCATATTACAGGTGCGGAGAGGATGGAGAACTTCATTTCTCCAGCTTTTCCATTGTCTGTGTCTGCATAAATCAAACTGCACTGGGATGAAATCCAAAGTCTGGGCCAAGGTTTTACACGCACCCATAGACTTGTATGGGTGCATGTGATCCGATTTGCTGAGCCACTCCCAGCGTGCTGCAATTGTTTTCCCATGCCAAATCGTCATAAGCAAAAAAATTTCAGATCTGCACTGCCCCATAGTATAATATTGGGCTGAGTGCTATCTGATAAAACATCAGAGAGCACTCTACTATGTCATACAGCAGTGTGAACGAGCCCTTAGAGAACTCCTCAACCAGACATCCACCCACCCCCCAACTAACCTGCCTTAAATAAATGAATCTTCCATAATCAATTGTAAGGGAGAATATCTCTCTATTTACATCTCAAAAACCCTTAGATTAGCCACTGACACAGAATTTAAGAAAACAAATAGTAAGATACTGTATGGTAATTCAATAGTGTATTAAATAATGTTTAAGTGCATTTATAAAATGACCCTAAAAATTCTTTATTAGATGTAGATATTTGAGTCTTAAAAGAAGTAGCAATAAGATCTTATTAATACGTATTTTGTCTCAAGCTCTGTTTGCAGTTATGAGGAAATGGAAGGTAAAAGAACAACCTGAATTAAATTAATTGATAAGCGAAAAAAGAGAAAGTGGTCTACGATAATAAAAATCAGACAACTGTTTATGAGCATATCTGGGAAGAATGGGCAGGTGTAGAGCAATGCTAGTTATGGGGTGAAGGGTTTTCCTTGTATCCTCCTCTTCAGTTTGGGGGTGCAGGTGGGGTTTGTTTTGATTCAAGGGAGGAGGGATGATGGAATAATATGGAAGGGTTAATATTTGTTCCATTTTGTTTTTCTTAAACAGATGATTGAAGAGTATGGATATTTATTGTATATTAGAGAATATAAATAAATGTTATATGTGAAGTGCTATAACTGCATTAAAATAAATGAGATTATTGCAACATATTACTATTTAATAAACTATTTGTAATCTTTAAGAAAAAAAAGTAGCAAGGAGGGGAATTTTATATGCATTTGTTGGAAATGTGATTTTGAGTATAAATGGTGGAAGATAAAAGATCGTCACCCTGAGGCTTCTGCCCCCATAATCAGTGCAGGAGAGAAACTGCTATGCAAAACCATGAATCTGCAACAACAGTAGTGGATTTTCTGTTTCCCATTTTGCTACTATGAATAATAATGGTACATACCCTCAAAATGGTACTTACCACACTAAAGAAATAGAGGCTATATACACGAGCATCTCACTAAATTAGAATATCATCAAAAAAGGTAATTTATTTCAGTTCTTCAATACAAAATGTGAAACTCATATTATATAGAGTCATTACAAACAGTGATATATTTCAAGTGTTTATTTCTGTTAATGTTGATGATTATGGCTTACAGCCAATGAAAACACAAGTCATTATCTCAGTAAATTAGAATACTTTAGAACAACAGCTTGAAAAATGTTTTTAAAATCTGAAATGTTGGCCTACTGAAATGTATGTTCAGTAAATGCACTCAATCCTTGGTCGGGGCACCTTTAGTATCAATTACTGCATCAATGTAGCGTGGTATGGAGGCGATCAGCCTGTGGCACTGCTGAGGTGTTATGGAAGCCTTCAGTTCGTCTGCATTGTTGGGTCTGGTGTCTCTCATCTTCCTCTAGACAATACCCAATAGATTCTCTATGGGGTTAAGGTCAGGCGAGTTTGCTGGCCAATCAAGCACAGTGATACTGTTGTTTTTACACCAGGTATTGGTACTTTTGGCAGTGTGGACAGGCGCCAAGTCCTGCTGGGGAATGAAATTTCCATCTCCAAAAAGCTTGTCAGCAGAGGGAAGCATGAAGTGCTCTAAAATTTCCTGGTAGACGGCTGCGCTGACTTTGGCCTGGAAAAAACACAGTCGACCTACACCAGCAGATGACATGGCTCCCCAAACCATCACTGATTGTGGAAACTTCACACTAGACCTCAAGCAGCTTGGATTGTGGCCTCTCCACTCTTCCTCCAGACTCTGGGACCTTGATTTCCAAATGAAAATTGGAACTCTGGGACCTTGTGGAGTGTGTCAATAACTGTCTTCTGGACATCTGTCAAGTCAGAAGTCTTACCCATGATTGTGGAGCCTACTGAAACAGACTAAGGGACCTTTTTAAATGCTTAGGAAGCCTTTGGAGGTGGTTTTTGTTAATTATTCTAATTTACTGAGACAATGACTTTTGTGTTTTCATTGGCTGTAAGCCATAGTCATCAACATTAACAGAAATAAACACTTGAAATAGATCACTCTGTTTGTAATGACTATATAATATATGAGTTTCACTTTTTGTATTGAAGAACTGAAATAAATTAACTTTTTGATGATATTCTAATTTAGTGAGATGCACCTGTAGTTACATCAATAGAAAATTTAAACAAATATGGCTCTCTTTTATCAAAAAAGAGATTTTCATTGTACAAAAGCAATAAAACAACTACCGTATATACTGTACATATACATATATATATATATATATATATATATTATAAATTTTGTTTATGTATTTATTTATTAGTATACCACATGTAGAATAGGCCATAAGTGTCAGTTTACAGTGTGTCTAAATCCCTGTACTCCTAATCATCAGCTATTTGAAGGGGCAGCAGTGCTTACCTGGCCCCCAGAATTTACACTTTTATTACCTATTTTGTGATAACCCTTTTTTGGTAAAATTGCTTATGAGGTTTAAGCCTGGAAGTGTAATTACAAGGTCATTACAAAAATAATTTACTATTTAGTTTCTCCAATCTCATAATTGGAGTGGATTAGAGCTAATAGGGCAGAGGGTTCACACATTACATTGCTGGCCATTGATTGTTTTCAGGAAATAAATTCATAATGACTGCCTCCTTCTATCCGAGAAATCAGCTGCTGGACTCTTTCAAGTGGAGATTTATGATTGTGCAGGATATAGAAGACTCATCAGACATGATCTGTTATGGCATTACTTCACATATGCATGGAATTACATTAGGATGATCCCTGCTTTCATAGTCAATATTATATAACCAAGTCAGAGGGAAATGTGATAACCAATTATTATTGTTTTGGCTGCTTAACTACTTCTGGGCCACCAATAGATTTTAAACATCTGGGGCAGTCCACATTCTACTCTGCAGTGATGTTCTAAAACCAAGGTACACAACATTTTTTGGCCCAAGTGACGCAATGCCATACTGAACCAATAATCCCTAGGGCGGCAAAAAATTTAAAGGGTTATTTACATAAATACATCACCAGAACCACCATAAGTACATTCATTACATTAATACATCACCAGAATCAAGTTTTGAGTATTTGAGGAGGAGTTGGAGAGATTCTGCTCAGTTTCTGTTCCAAAAAATAAGTGTGATCATAAACCAACTTACACTGAATATTTGGAGCAGAAACTGAACGGAATCTCGTCAAATCCTCCTGATAAAATCCTCAAAATTAAGAATTTTGAGATTAAGTTTTAACATAGCCATGAAGCACGTTTTGGATTGCCACATGTGTACAAGATCAGAACCACTGTAAGCACATAAATGCACCAGAACCACCATCAGTACGTGAATACACCAAGTACAAAAAGCTTAGTACAGCGATCAGTTGCAATGACAGGTCAGCCCCATGTACAATTGCATTGCATGAACCTACAACTCCCAGTATGTCTTTAACAATGGTAAGGAGATACTGGGAGTTGTTCTTAACAGTCATCATCAGACTGTGGATCATACAGGAACCACAGCACTGAAGAGAAGCAGGAATGCATCCAGGTACCTAATATTTGTCATCTTGCCTGATTGAATTCATTTCCATCTCTTTTTGTCTCCATGTGGTACAGACCCCATTATGAGATTTCACAAGCAGAGCTTGTCTCTGCAGATTTCCCTCTTCTCTTTCTTCAGGAGCACATCCCGACACAGTACCCTTAAAAATAAAAGTATCATTATACTGCCCCATAAATAAAAAATATCTTCCATGCTGTGTCCATGAATAACTAATTGCTTGTGCTTCCTGCACAAAATATCCCCCACACTGCCTCTCTGAAAATTGTTCCCCGCACACTGCCCCTCTGAAAAATGTATCCTGCACACTGCCCCTCGGAAAAATGTCCCCTGCACCCTGACCCTCTGCAAAATGTCCCCCACACAATGACCCTCTGCAAAATATCCCCTGCACCCTGCCCCTCTGCAAAATGTCCCATGCACACTGCCTCTCTGCAAAATACTGTAGAAATTTTTGCAAATTTATTAAAAAAGAAAAATTGAAATATCACATGGTCATAAGTATTCAGACCTTTTGCTCAGACACTCATATTTAAGTCACATGTTGTCCATTTCTTTGTGATCCTCCTTGAGATGGTTCTACTTCTTCATTGGAGTCCAGCTGTGTTTAATTAAACTGATAGGACTTGATTTGGAAAGGCACACACCTGTCTATATAAGACCTCACAGCTCACAGTGCATGTCAGACCAAATGAGAATCATGAGCTCAAAGGAACTGCCCAAGGAGCTCAGAGACAGAATTGTGGCAAGGCACAGATCTGGCAAAGGTTACAAAACAATTCCTGCAGTACTCAAGGTTCCTAAGAGCACAGTGGCCTCCATAATCCTTAAATGGAAGAAGTTTGGAACTACCAGATGTCTTCCTAGACCTGGCCGTCCAGCCAAACTGAGCAATCGTGGGAGAAGAGCCTTGGTGAGAGAGGTAAAGAAGAACCCCAAGATCACTGTGGCTGAGCTCCAGAGCTGCAGTGGGGAGATGGGAGAAAGTTCCACAAAGTCTATTATCACTGCAGCCCTCCACCAGTTGGGCCTTTATGCCAGAGTGGCCGACGGAAGTCTCTACTCATTGCAAGACATATGAAAGCCCGCATAGAGTTTACTCAAAAACACAGGAAGGACTCCCAGACTATGAGAAATAAGATTCTCTGGTCTGATGAGGTAATAATTCTAAGTAGTATGTGTGGAGAAAACCAGGCACTGCTCATCACCTGCTCAATACAATCCCAACAGTCAAACATGGTGGTGGCAGCATCATGCTATGGGGGGTGTTTTCCAGCTGCAGGGACAGGACGACTGGTTGCACTTGAAGGAAACATGAATGCGGCCAAGTACAGAGATATCCTGGATGAAAACCTCTCCCAGAGTGCTCTGGACCTCAGACTTGGCCGAAGGTTCACCTTCCAACAACACAATGACCCTAAGCACATAGCTAAAATAACAAAGGAGTGGCTTGAGAACAACTCTGTGACCATTCTTGACTGGTCCAGCCAGAGCCCTGACCTTAACCCAATTGAGCATCTCTGGAGAGACCTGAAAATGGCTGTCCACCAACGTTCACCATCCAACCTGACGGAACTGGAGAGGATCTGCAAGGAAGAATGGCAGAGGATCCCCAAATCCAGGGGTGAAAAACTTGTTGCATCATTCCCAAGAAGACTCATGGCTGTACTAGCTCAAAAGGGTGCTTCTACTCAATACTGAGCAAAAGGTCTGAATACTTATGACCATGCAATATTTCAGTTTTTCTTTTTTAATAAATTTGCAAAAATTTCTACATTTCTGTTTTTTTTCAGTCAAGATGGGGTGCAGAGTGTACTTTAATGAGAAAAAAATGAACTTTTTAGAATTTACCAAATGGCTGCAATGAAACAAAGAGTGAAAAATTTAAAGGAGTCTGAATACTTTCTGTACCCACTGTATGCCCACATACTGTCCGTCTCCAAAATATTCCCCCGTACATTGCCCTACTGAATGAAGGACCCCCCACCACAATTGTGTCCCCTTTGACAATTGTCAACCTCATTATGTGCCCTCACTGTAACATTAGCCCCTTCCTTCCTCATCTACAATGATATAATTAATTTAATCTTTGGCTCCTTGACTTACTATTGGCTGTGCCATCTCTTCTCCTCTGAGGTGTTTGGGTGCTGACAATAGTGTGATGACGTCAGCAGCGTGCCGAGCAGCAGCATGTCGAGGCTGGGACTGATGAGCGCTGCTTTACCCTAGTCCCGATGACAGTGTTCAAATATGTTTGCGTCTGAAACATTTGAATATAAGAAGAAGGGAGCTCCATATCCTGGACGGCTCCATGGGCTGCAGCAAAACTTTGGTGGGCTGCATGCGGTACATGAGCCATATGTTGTGCAGGTCTGTTCTAAAACAACACTACATTGTATAACACCTGCACCAGATTGTGCAGTTACCTCAGCCCGGAGCCTACCGGCAGTCACAGTCGGACTCCCTAAAGAGAAGGTAGAGAGGATTTATTACCATCTCTGCCTTTTCAATTACTGTGATAGATGTTAGAAATGCATTGGGGAAATATTTGCCCATTTTGAAGCAAGACCTAGTCCTTTCCAAATGTACTACACCAGTCACTTCCACCACCTATACAACGGTGAAGAACCTGAGGGACTTGCTGGTACATAGTTACCATAAAGATCCTGGACCAGAGAAAGCCTTCAGCTCAAAAGACCCCAGATGGGGCTTCTATCCATGCAAGAACTGTGCGGCCTATGCAAATCTGGTGCAGTGTACATCCTTCCCATCAAGTGATGGTCATAAGGAGTTTCAAATCACACAGCATACATCTTGCAATACAGAAGGAGTAATCTACCACGCCTTGTGTCCATGTGGCCTCATCTATGTGGGTCTTACTTTTCGCCAACTGAGAGTGCGTGTGAGGCAGCATGTGCGAGATACTAAAAATGCATCAGAATCTCTTGACGATACTGTATTGAAGCCTATCCCAAGGCATTTCAAGTTAAAACATGGGTGTGATGCTAGCCTCCTCCAAATTCCGGGCATTGACCGGGTATTAATTGACAAGCGGGGGGAATTTGGAGAAAGACCGTTGCCCAGTTGGAAACTCGGTGGATTCTGAAAATTGATTGCATATGCCCCAAAGGCCTCATCAAGGTCCCTTTCTTGTAATGTGCTATTGTGTTTAGGTTTTACTTATGTTTTATGCTGTTTTTAACTTCTCACTTTTTTATTTACATGCAGGGTATCCAGTATTTTTGTACACTCTACTGTGAGACAGATGCTGGACCACCACTCACTTGGAGGATCTTCTTCTCCCTTCCCTCCCTCCCTTTTTCTACCCCCCTCGGGGATGTGTACAGTACCGGCTGACCGGGTGCCTGATCTTCCTTGCGGGCCAGCGCTCCACGCGTCTCCCTTTTCATGGATATGTGCTCACCTTTCAGCAGCATCCCACCCTGCTGCTCTCTCTTTTTTGGACCTGTCTATTCCAATTGGTATTTTTTTGTGCGGTGTGCCACTAATTGATTCCATCTGCTATGAGTATTTTTTATAAAATATTTTACTCACTATTGTTATTGATCGGCTTTTGCTCTTTGTTTATTGTTGCTTTAAACCTGTGATTTTGGATGCACAAAAAAGGGCACTTTAAGATGCACTTCCTGTGTCACACTGACACGTCAGTATTCCTATCACTTGTATATTTTTTATTTTATTTTTTCGATTCCTCTTGCCCATTGTGGCTTTTAATTTTCTGATTTTTTTATTTTTTTAGCGCACGGGCACTTTATTGTGCATTTTCCATTATACTGATGTCAGTAGCTATGTTACTATATAACACATGTCTATGCTCACTCGTATGTGAAGGGCACACATACATTTGTATTGTGACATTAACTATCTCTTCATACTATTGTTATTTATTCTATTTATTTTACCTGTGATTGGTCTTACTAGTAGTGATGGGCGAGCGTGTTTTGTTAACCCTTTCGGCGAGCATACTCGGGTGCTCGCCCAGTATCTTCAGCATGCTGAGGTGTTATGTTTGAGTTAATGTTTGTGCATGATTTGCGACTGTTTGACAGCTTTAATACATGTGAGGAAAGCCTAACAAACAGGCATTCCTCACATGTGTTAAAGCTGTCAAACAGTCGCAAATCATGCACACACAGTGACTCAAACATCATATTCAAGCACACTGAAGATGCTCGGAAAACACCCGAGCATGCTCATAAATCTCGAGTAACGAACGTGCTCGCTCATCACTACTCACTAGTGTAACACTTTCACGTAACATATGTGGTTTTTCACGTTGCTGTGATTCTGGTTGCCATTGGATGCATCCGACATCTGCACCACATGGGCTTGGTCACGAAATAATAATAAAAAATATTCACACAATTCGTGTACTCTCTGTTTATTATTGTTTCCATGTTTTCATTCACTTGTCACATCTTCATTTTTTCTTCCTTTTCCCTTTCCCTTCCCTCCCCTCTTTTTTGCCACCATTAGTTTTGCACATTTATGCACAATTTATAACTTTGTTCTGTTGATACACATAGTATTCCCATATTCTCTGTACCATATTGGGTACATATTATATTATATTGTCTCATGACTCTCTCTATATATACTCCTTTATATTTAATAATGATACTTTGGGTATTACTTGGTGGACATTATACTTTATACACATATGTTGTATATAATTCTCACAATATGATGTCTATATTTTCCTGATTGTGTGTTTTCATATATTATTTTCCCTCTTTTATCTGCATCATTGTATTTTTGTATATTTGTGTATATATACAGTATATACATAGAAAGTCATGATTAACTTACACCAGGTATGGGCCGGTAATGTTCTCTGCAATTTCTTTCTCTCCCTCTAACTATGTCTGCATCTCTTGGCATCCTGATGGTTGTGCACATTCTGCCAGCCGGCAAGAAGCACCTGGTTGCCATGAATACGTGTCCCTATGACGCGGCACTTCGGGCCCTCCTCACTGACGTGTCAGCGGGGGGCGGGCACCTGCTGCATTGGACACTGACTCCCTGGCTTCCTGCACTGGCTTCCGCCGCCGGAAGCGCCGCTGTACCCTCGCTACACGTGCCAATATACTTTGAATATATATACCCCCTGCCTGTCACCCATACACAATCCCCCCTGAAGAAGCAGGACTCGAAACGCGCGTCGAGGCCGCTTTCACGCCATCCACAGGTTGTAACTGGGCTGTACTCTCATTTTATGTGGGACCATAACTTTCTATATGTGTCACTGTGTATTACTCTCACTAGAAGACATACTTATGTTGTGACATCTTTGTCATAGGCATGATTCATCTCTTTATCTGGATATTAGCAACTTGCACTGTATAATTAGTTCCTGCTGTGCACTCGTACTTTATATGTTTTACTTGTGATCTGGACTCTGATACATTCTTTTCCAGTTGCTCTATGTCTTATCCCTGATTTAGTGTATCATTAACCTTTGTGCATGGGATGCAGTAATTATGTTAATGAATCAATTGAACGTATATATTAACATTTTTTTAAACTTTTCCTGATGGGTGATGACCATGGCGGCCATTTTGAAGTCTGCCATTTTGGATCTAACTTTATTTTTTTCAATGGGAAGAGGGTCATGTGACACATCAAACTTATTGAGAATTTCATAAGAAAAACAATGGTGTGCTTGCTTTTAACGTAACTTTATTCTTTCATGAGTTTTTTACAAGTTTATGACCACTTATAAAATGTGTTAAAAGTGCTGCCCATTGTGTTGGATTGTCAATGCAACCCTCTTCTCCCACTCTTGACACACTGATAGCAACACCGCAGATGAAATGCTAGCACAGGCTTCCAGTATCCGTTGTTTCAGATGTTGCACATCTCATATCTTCACAGCATAGACAATTGCCTTCAGATGACCCCAAAGATAAAAGTGTAAGGTGGTCAGATCGAGAGACCTTGGTGGCCATTCAACTGGCCCACGACGACCAATCCACTTTCCAGGAAACTGTTCATGTAGGAATGCTCGGATCTTCAGTGCATAAAGAAGGCAACACATCATCATGTAGCAATTTCAGATATCCAGAGGCATTGAGGTTTTCATTGATGAAGAATGGCCCCCCCATCTTTGTAACCCATATACCACACCTTACCATAAAGATACGAGATGTGCAGCATCTGAAACAACGGATACTGGAAGCCTGTGCTAGCATTTCTTCTGCAGAGTTGATATCAGTGTGTCAAGAGTGGGAGAAGAGGGTTGCATTGACAATCCAACACAATGTGCAGCACTTTGAACACATTTTATAAGTGGTCATAAACTTGTAAAAAACTCATGAAAGAATAAAGTTACGTTAAAACCAAGCACACCATTGTTTTTCTTATGAAATTCTCAATAAGTGTGATGTGTCACATGACCCTCTTCCCATTGAAAAAAATAAAGTTGGAAACAAAATGGCCAACTTCAAAATGGCCACTATGGTCACCACCCATCTGGAAAAGTTTTCCCCCTCCCATATACTAATGTGCCACAAACAGGAAGTTGATATCACCAACCATTCCCATTTAATTTAGGTGAATCCATATAAATGGCCCACACTGTATATATATGTATATATATATATATATATATATATATATATATATATACATATATATAGATATATTGTCTCTTGCCCTTCATTGGTTTATTCCTGTGGTTCCGTGGCACTTTGTTGTCACCTCTTTCCCTTGGATTTTTTATCTCTTTTGATTATGTCTGATTTTACTTACATTTTTGTAATAAAAATGTAACTTTTATTGGATTTGCTCCTGTTTCCATTTTTCTCTTTTTGGGTTATATAGTTATGGAAGAGCATTTATAGGGACCGACTCTTTTCTTTTTGGATACTCCCTATAGAGAAGGTAGAGAGGATTTATTACCGTCTCTGCCTTTTCAATTACTGTGTACACAGCTCTGAACAAGTGCTGTGTATTCAGTATGGTAAGCGCAGATAGCGCTTCCTGCTCCAGACCCAGAGATCATGTGATGGCCGGGTGTAGGGAAAGAGCAAGAGCTTCTGGGTCCTAGGAGACCCAGTCAACCCTGCTATATAGGCAGTAGGTTGAATGTCCCCTGTAACTAGGATCAATATACCAGCAGATGTGTTTGGGACACAGGTTTATTAACAATTACTATTATATAAGTATGGCAGGTTCTCCTCCTGCACTTGTTAGATCAGCTTTCCTCACATACTGCACAGCTCTCCAGTCCATACAATGGTCACTGATGGAGGAGCATGTAACCAGACCACTCCATCAGCCTTGTCCTATTGAAAACCTCACATGAGAAAGATGCTTTTATAGTGAAGTAGACTGACGGACAGGTCTGGTCACTGCTCCTCCACCAGCAGCCATATTATAGACTAGAGAGCTGGGCAGTCTGTAAGGAAAGCTGCAGTAACAAGAGCAGGAGGAGAATCTGACATACCTACAGTATATCATAGCAAATGCCACAAAATCATGTCCCCAACACATCTGTTAAAGTAAAGATAAAATGGTCAACCTCATTAACTAATTCTGCAGCCAGCAACAGACAGCGCAACACAAAGACTATAGGAGGCAAACGACTCAATTTTATTTTAATGAAACCATATTGTAAATTTTTTAATCCATCCAAGCAAGAAAAAAACAAATGTTTCAAAAGTTAGACAACACCTGTATAAAATCATTGAAATAAAGAGAAAAAAAACAGGAAAAAATAAATAAATAAAAAAACACTGACTATCCAAATTGCTTTTACAAGCCCCATCCCTAACAAAAAACCATGTAACTAATATATAAAAATAACACAGACACAGAAATCCTTTATTTACTACAGATATTATCAGAAAAAAAATAAAATAATATTAAAATATTGTAAAATTTAGACTGAATGTTTCACAAAAAATATTTAAATATCCAAACATTACAATTTTTTACAGTTTTTTAAACCATATGTATGAAAATAAGAAAAAAATGTGCCTTGGCAAGAATGGGGAAAAATGGCCTGATCATGTAGGGGTTTAACAAAGTACTGAATATATACATATATATAAATGGACTGGGGAACAGTTCTATAACCCTCCAGCTTCAGATCTTGCTCATGTATCACATCCTCCACCTGTCAGATTTAAAAGATGTGTAACTTGTGTAAAGTGACAACATTGCCCTGATCTGTAAGTGTGGGCATGAGAAGCTACATGTCATGGTGCTCCCTGTGGTAAGCTGATGTATAGTATTACCTGTGCCCTTGGTGGTCTTCTGCCCTTCTTCTTCTTTCTTGATTGAAGAGCTTTCATGTGATGAGCCAAAGATTTGTCTTCTCCTCTTGGCTCCACTTCTTCCAACTAGGACCTCCTGATGACATTCCTGTTCTTCTTTCTGGCCTTGGTGATCAATCTTCTGGGAGACGATCTCCAACTCTGAGCCATTTCTCTTCTCTCCTCTCCTATGGCTCTTCTTGATGGACGGCTTCTCATCATCCGATGAGTCCAAAACATTTCTTCTCCTTTTCTTCCCTCTCATCCTAAAGTCCTCCTCTTTAATCTCCATAATGTCGCTTTGCTGAAGGCAGCTCCTCCTCATCCGCATGCAAGCCAACTGCAACTCTCCAACTGCCAACCGGCAACATTCCAATGTGCTCACTGGTCATGTGATAGGAATTGACCATAAGCAGTCATATATATGAGTTATCAGATATTGGTGTTTTTCTATTTTATTCTTATCATATCACATAGTATTAGGCCAAGCTCACAGATAGAGGTTTATTTTAGCTTTTCTGCTGCCTTTTTCCTATAGAAAGACTCAAATATCCAGATCTTTTTCACATTTTCAGGTTAAGACTTGAACATATTTTGTAGCAATCTCGATAGTAATATTTACACGTAATGACAACTATAGGTTTCTAAAGAATAATTTCTAGTTACTATAATGGTTTCTTAGAAAACCCACATGTATGAGTTTGCTGTTTTGCAGAACGCTCTTTGCCACCATTTTCCTTCTGACGCTGTTTTGCAGCATTTAGGGGATGTGCACACGGTTATTATTTGTAGAGGAAAAGAAATACTAGAGCGTTGGCGGGTAAAATGCTGCCTAAAATATGTGCGAAAACGCTTAAAGAATTGACATGCAGAAGATATGAAACTTCTTCAAATCTGCAAGGAAAAAATAAGCAGAATGTACATGAGATTTCATAAATCTCATTGACTTTGCTAGTACATTAAAACACTGCGTTTTTTCATGCTAAGAACGTGCGGAAATAACTTTGGAAAATACGGCAAAAATGCAACATGTGAACATGCCCTTGGCTTCTAGTCCATCAAAAATAGTGTAAGTCTGAACTTGAGATGCCGCTGTGGATACTCATTCTGGTGTTAATACTATGGGAAATGACAAGGCAATGAACACGCTTTTTATTAGTGTAAATAGAGAAATACTGCCCTCCTAGACCGGACACAAGGATTTTATTTGCCAATAGTAATAATATTGGTGGGTTATATTTTTTACACTATACTACATAATTTTTTCACATATAACTATTTTCTTGTGATAAATTGGATTATCAGTATATGGACTGGAGTTATTTGTAATTTAATTCCATATTTGGTGCATACAGATTGATTTTTCTGCTAAATCCTAGATTAGTCATTGCTAGTGTCTCGGCATATTATCATTTTTTTGTAATTTTTTGCTAAACCCTAATGAGGATTATTTGCTTATACTTGATATTCGCTTCTCAATAGTATTCGCTTATTCACTATATTCTAGATTATACATTTTGTCTTAGATGTATATTGGAAGTTTTTCATATTTTTTTCTTATGCCACATTATTATTTTTTACAGTGAATGTTTGATAAAGATCATGATGACGCTTTTGTATTATACATTTTATGACTTAAAAATAATACTTAGTACAATTTTAATGGAAACAATTTGCTTCAATAACACAGACCCTTATTAAATGACCCAGCATGCCACTTCTGGCCTGAGCTGTCAATGTAGAATTACATATTTGCTGTGTAACTAAATAGCTGTAATGCGTAGAATAATTGGGCTTACAGAAGGGATAGATGCTCTTCTAGTGAAGCTTCATGATGTCCATTGCTCCAGAGTAGACGACCTTCTCTATGAACAGTAAATGCCTGTAAGGCACAGTGTGATTATGGGGTGGGAATGCTTTAGGACATTTCTTTAGGATACAATGACATTGGTGGCAGTCTGCTATCTGGTGTCACCACTAAAGGACGGCAGAAGTAATTCAGGCACATACTGGTGACAGTTTAGGATAATGTTACTGAAAAGAGGCAACAAGCTTACTGGTCACAGAGTCTCCGAGACGCCAACATGCTTCATAACTACAAATACTCTTAAATAGGGGAACAGCTTCACCACAGATAGATGACTGGCAAAAACATTTACGCTGGGCTTCCACTTTCCAAACTTTACACCACCTGCTGGAAGGCTCCTCCGCAGAGTCTCAAGCTGTCTCGGTGTCCGTCCTCTTACAGCACAGCACTCACACGTTCAAGCAGTTATGTGACCAGGTTTCACAAAGCAATCTGTAAAAATACTATTAATCAGATCTCGGACCAGATGGGGCTGATGTACGTACTCTGAAAATTCACATCAGGATGGCTGTGCAATCCTGATGTTAAGAGGAGCATTTTATCCTTATTTTAATGTGATAAAGGAAAAGTTTCACAAAGGATTATACAGCCATCCTTATGCATATGCTGACAAGTACACCAGCCTCATCTGGGCTAACAGATTTGTATAATAATATATAATAATATAAGCAGTATGTATTGTAAAATCAGTGCTTGGATGTGGCATGAGGCATCGGAGGAGCTCAAGGACCCTGAAGGTGGCTGAATCCCGGTATCTAGACAGCTTCTCAGCAGCACTCACAAGCTCCATAGAAAACAACTTTTAAGCGCTGTCCTCCTTGTTTGGGAGATCAGTCAACTCTGACAGACAGAATGGTGGCTGACCTAGGCAACAAGCAAGTTCTAGAATTAAAAACACCTCCTCTCATGAGAAATGAAGAGAATTTTTAAAAAGGGGTTATTTGCAAAGTTCCCTATTTTTACAAGCACTTTGCAATTTTACCCAATTAAGAAATTGCGTATAGCCTTTTAATAATGTAATTAATCTGACTGATGTAAAAAACTATCCTTTTATAGACAGCACTTTAAATATAAAATACAGGTGGATACAATTCTGTTACCATATACTGGGAATATAACTAGTGCCATGAACTGCCCATATGGGTAATGCCATTCAACTGTGCCATATAGTTGCCATATGTACAATATAGGATCTATAAGAAATGTGCACTTTGAACTTCTGAATTCCAGCACCATGCGGAGCCTACACATGTATCGGTATAATGTGCCATAATGACTATTGTCATACCTGGGTTTATAATATTGGTGGTGAATATATTCTTATGGGCTCTGTATGACATTACTGACATGGGCAGCATTTGCCACTAATGATGGAGCACTGCATGACACTTTATGTTGGTGTTTTGTCCTATTATCTTGGGATAATCTTATTTTTCTGTTCACTGTATATTACTAATATTCTGGATACTATACTTTTGGAATCATCTTCTAGTTGTAGCTCTGAAGCTTGGGATAAAAGTGACTCTGTAAATGTCAGATTGACATTTTATAGAATTGAAGAGCATTGTGGTAAGTATGAGAATGTACCAGGCAATAGATGTGTGTAATGCAATGCACATACCGCAGCCTCATGCTGAACCCCTCACCGCAGATTCATGTGTGTGAATGGCCCAAAGGCCAGACCGAAATCCCATTGAGGATCTGTGGCAAGACTTGAAATTGCTGTTCACAGACGTCTCCATCCAATCTCACTGAGATAGAGCATTTACAAAGAAGAATGGGAGAAAATGTCACCTCTAGATGCAAAGCTGGTAGAGACATACCTGAAAAGACTTGCAGCAGTAACTGCAGCGAATGGTGGTCCTACAAACTATTTACTCCGGTGGGATAAATACAAATGCAAGTCACAGTTATCAGATTTATATTTTCTCAATATATAGAAAACCTTGTAGAATTTACTTTACACTTCACACATACAGTGGTGTGAAAAAGTGTTTGCCCCCTTCCTGATTTCTTATTCTTTTGCATCTTTGTCACACTTAAATGTTTCAGATCACAAAACAAATGGAAATATTACACAAAGATAACACAAGTAAACACAAAATGCAGTCTTTAAATGAAGATCTTTATTATTAAGGGAAAAAGAAATCCAAACATATCATCCAAGCATATCGAGTGGATTATGTGTGTAATAAATGTTAGTACAGAGCGTAGAAATAAGAAATAGGAGGTATAATGCACTAATACAATACAATATACAGTCCTGCTCATCATTATTAGCACCCATGAAGATGAGGTACATAATGTGGAATGACTCCTGAAAAAAAATGAATCAGTTGAAACAGTTTTTGTATAGAGCACTCATGTTAAATACAATAGAGCAAATGATAAAAAATAATTGAAAACAAAAAACAATTAGGGGGGATAGAAAAACCTAAAGCTTGCTGTGTCACTGGTATTGTCACCCTTTACATTAATTTAGTATAGAAACACATTTTAACTCGCCTGTGGTAAATCACAAAAGAGATTCACCTGTGATTAATTACCCGAGCCCATGTGACATGAATTAGCCAATGAATGATGACTTCAGTGTTTTAAAAAGCCACTTGGTAGGCTCTATTCCTTTGTCACAATGGTGAAGACAAAAGACCTGTCTGAGGACATTATAACTGCTATTATTAGCGAACACAAGACTTCCAAAGGGTATAAGGCCATCTCCAAAGACTTTGTTATCACAGTTTCAACAGTGCACAATGTTATTAAGAAGTTTGCCAAGCATGGAACTGTCAAGAATGTCCCTGGGTGTGGGGGAACGAGGAAATTGACAAGAGATGACTTTGAAGGTTGGTGCGAATGGTGGAAAAACCACCACGCCAAACATCCAAAGGCCAACCCGGAACAGTCTTGGGTCATGGTTTCAACAAGTACCATACGCCGCACACTAAACCAAGCAGAGCTTTATGGGTGAAGGTCAAGAAAGAAACCATCGCTGAAGAAAAGACATAAAAAGGAATGATTGATCTTTGCCAAAGGGTACCTTGACAAACCACAATCCTTCTGGGAAAATGTTCTGTGAACAGATGAAACAAAAATAGAACTTTTTGGCAATGCAAAACAACAGTTTGTTTACAGAGGGTGCAATGAAGCTTTTAAGGAAAGAACACCTTATCAACAGTTAAGCATGGTGGAGGATCCATAATGCTGTGGGGTTGCTTTGCTGCATCCGGTACTGGAGGCCTTGACCGTATCACAGAAATCATGAAATCAGAGAATTATCAAGAGATTTTAGAATGAAATGTCCAACCCAGTGTAAGAAAACTTGGCTTGAGTCAAAGATCATGGGTCCACCAGCAAGACAATGACCCAAAGCACACATCCAAAAGTACACACGAATGGTTGAAAAAAAAAAATGGACTGTTTTAAAATGGCCAGCAATGAGTCCTGACCTCAATCCCATTGAAAATCTTAGGGGTGAGCTGAAATCTGCCATTGGGAAAAAGAACCCTGCAAACATTCAAGAGCTTGAACAAACTGAGCTGAGAAGTGCAAGAAGCTTACAGATGGCTACAAGAAACGTTTGGAGGCTGTCAGCAATGACAAAGGGTGTGCAACCAAGTATTAATTAGGGATGCCATTATTGTGGCACATTCAGTTTTTTCTTTGAAATTGCAACATGGAAGTTGAAAAACAATATTGTATTGTTGTATTACTTTGGACCACAAATCCTGAGGATATAACTTTGGTACATTTCCCTTTATTTCTGAAGATATTGTACAGTCTACGAAAAAATGAAGGCGTGACAAAAAAGGTAAGCAGCACTGTAGTACAATGAATCATATAAAATATAAATATGTATAGAATATAAAAAATTTAAAAATTACCAAACACATACATAAAATAAAAACAGATGCCTCTTGTTTGAGGAATGCTAAGAAATGCCAACCCAGTATGCATGAATATTATTTCCTGGTCCACCCCACAAAATAGCATAGAACAACCTAACAGAGATAGTCACTGCAGAGTAACCTATACCGCTGAATAATCCAACGATTACAAGGATTGAAACTATCCAAAGTGCGTGTGCATATCAAAGAAGGAAATTGTTCATTAATTGGGGTGGTCCAGTGGTTAAACAAAAACAAAATAAACCCTGCTTCAAAGTCATCAATCAAGGGATAAACACATAATAAACCCTTAAAGTGCATGTGTATGGAGAATTATAATGCTCAGAATTATAATACACCAATGTCTGGAAATGACAGTGCTACTACAGAGCATGTACAGTGGTGGCCAAAAGTATTGGGACGCCTGCAACTCTGTCAGATAATATTCAGTTTCTTCCTGAAAATGATTGCAATCACAAATTCTTTGGTATTATTATCTTCATTTAATTTGTCTTCAATGAAAAAACACAAAAAGAATTGTCCTGAAGCCAAATTGGACATAATTCCACACCAAACCTAAAAATGCCGTGTGCATGGCATTATGAAGTCTGAAGACTACCAACAAATTTTGCAGCATAATGTAGGGCCCGGTGTGAGAAAGCTGGATCTCCCTCAGAGGTCATGGGTCTTCCAGCAGGACAATGACCCAAAACACACTTCCAAAAGCACTATAAAATGGTTTGAGAGAAAGCACTGGAGACTTCTAAGGTGGCCAGCAATGAGTCCAGACCTGAATCCCATAGAACACCTGTGGAGAGATCTCAAAATGGCAGTTTGGAGAAGGCACCCCTCAAATATCAGGGACCTGGAGCAGTTTGCCAATGAAGAATGGTCTACAATTCCAGCAGAGCATTGTAAGAAACTCATTGATGGTTACCGGAAGCGGTTGTTCGCAGTTATTTTGGCTAAAGGTTGTGCAACCAAGTATTAGGCTGAGGGTGCCAATACTTTTGTCTGGCCCATTTTTGAGTTTTGTGTGAAATGATAAATGATTTGATTTTTGCTTCATTGTCTTTTGTATTTTTTCCTTGAAAGCAAATTAAATGAAGATAATAATACCAAAGAATTTGAGATTGCAATCATTTTCAAGAAGAAACTGAGTATTATCTGACAGAATTGCAGGGGTGCCAATACTTTTGGCCAGCACTGTATATAACTTTGTGTTCACAGAAGCGAAAGAGTAGAGGTGAAAAGCAGTTTATATGCTTGTTAGAAACTCACAACATGTATGGCTATACATGCAATACCGCACGCCTGGAAAACATGGACTGCCTGTGATGTACCATAACCCTGCTAGATGCAATCAAAAAAAGGTAAAATATATTGCTAATAGCATTATGCCACTTACACGGTGCAGTGTGAGACTGGGTCTGTCCTGCATCCCTCTTCCCCGACGCGCATTTTGTCCACACTTCCTCAGGGCCGTGTCAGAGGAGAGGGACGCTGGACCTTTTAAGTGATCACTGTACCAATGGTTGACGGTGGCTAGATATCACATGATTTAAACCTTCAGGGTTGTGAAGGATATGACGCGGCACGTCATACGATTTTTTACCTAGTAGATTGATTTACAGTTGTTCCTGTGACACTATATTTGCTTTCAATAATTTTTATTAATACAGTTATATGAAAAAGTTTGGGCACCCCTATTAAGCTTAAGCTTAATGTTTTATAAAAATTGGTGTTTTTGCAACAGCTATTTCAGTTTGATATATGTAATAACTGTTGGACACAGTAATGTTTCTGCCTTGAAATGAGGTTTATTGTACTAACAGAAAATGTGCAATCTGCATTCAAACAAAATTTGACAGGTGCATAAGTATGGGCACCTCACCAAAAAAGTGACATTAATATTTAGTAGATCCTCCATTTGCAAAAATAACAGCCTCTAGTCGCTTCCTGTAGCTTTTGATGAGTTCCTGGATCCTGGATGAATGTATTTTTGACCATTCCTCTGTACAAAACAATTCCAGTTCAGTAAAGTTTGATGGTCGCCGAGCATGGACAGCCCTCTTCAAATGATCCCACAGATGTTCAATGATATTCAGGTCTGGGGATTGGGAGGGCCATTCCAGAACATTGTAATTGTTCCTCTGCATGAATGCCTGAGTAGATTTGGAGCGGTGTTTTGGATCATTGTCTTGCTGAAAGATCCATCCCCTGCGTAACTTCAACTTTATCATTGATTCTTGAACATTATTGTCAAGAATCTGCTGATACTGAGTGGAATCCATGCGTCCCTCAACTTTAACAAGATTCCCGGTGCCAGCATTGGCCACACAGCCCCAAATGATGGAACCTCCACCAAATTTTACTGTGAATAGCATGACCAAACAACTCAATCTTGGTTTCATCAGTCCACAGGACCTTCTTCCAAAAAGAAATTGGCTTCTCCAAATGTGCTTTTGCATACCTCAGCCGACTCTGTTTGTGGCGTGCTTGCAGAAACGGCTTCTTTCGCATCACTCTCCCATACAGCTTCTACTTGTGCAAAGTGCGTTGTATAGTTGACCGATGCACAGTGGCACCATCTGCAGCAAGTTGATGCTGCAGCTCTCTGGAGGTGGTCTGAGGATTGTCCTTGACTGATCTCACCATTCTTCTTCTCTGCCTTTCTGATGTTTTTCTTGGCCTGCCACTTTTGTAAGTATGAAACAGCATTGTGCACTCATATTTAAAAATCTCTACATGGATTCATAAACTCACAATTCTTAATAAAAACTTCCTATTTGTGTTTAAAAAAAAATAAAAAATTATTATTATTATTTTATTATTATTATTGCCAACTATTAAAATCACCTTGGGGACCTTCTTAGGGTGTCTTGACAGTGCTATACTGCGATTTCCAGCCCCCAATTCAAAAGTTAAATTTCTTAAAGAGACTGTACACTTTCATATAAAATGGCCGAAAATAACCTTGTACAGTTGCCCACTACTATTATAAAGCTCCTAAAATCCAATACTATCCATTATCATGATCGGAACCTATGCTTCCAGTAAACCAAGTAATCGACAACAATAGGAAAAATGAGCTAAATGACAACCGGAAAGGGCGAGCAAGTCTCCTGCTAGGCTGCCTCATACCATACCTTCAATCCTGTGCAGGTAACCCCGCTAGCCGTCATTAAACGGCTGATGACAACCCGGGAAAGATATGAGAGGGACAACATTAAACCTTCTCGGATTTAATGGTTTGATGTGTTTTCAATCGTAAGGTTCAAACCCTCAGGATACAAAGTACCCATTTTGTATATCCAAAAACTTTCTTTCTTTCTAAGTGTACTCAATCGTTCTTGTCCATTATCCACAATGTGGTCGATGATGGTTATTTTCATTTTACTCTGGTCTTTGTGGTGATGGTTCGCATAGTGTCTGGAGACACTATGTAATTGATATTCTGCCCTTATACAGTTATATGAAAAAGTTTGGGCACCTCTATTAATCTTAAGTTTAATGTTTTATAAAAATTGGTGTTTTTGCAACAGCTATTTCAGTTTGATATATGTAATAACTGTTGGACACAGTAATGCTGGGGGCTGGAAATCGCAGTATAGCACTGTCAAGACACCCTAAGAAGGTCCCCAAGGTGATTTTAATAGTTGGCAATAATAATAATAAAATAATAATAATAATTTTTTATTTTTTTTTAAACACAAATAGGAAGTTTTTATTAAGAATTGCAAGTTTATGAATCCATGTAGGGATTTTTAAATATGAGTGCACAATGCTGTTTCAAGGGGAAATAAGAGGTTAATTGGTAAAGAATGCATTATATGGAGTTCTACAATGAAAGGGTTAATTGATTACAACATGTGGTCCAAATTATGTAAAATACTACCCCTTTATAAAGCTGTCATTGTAACATTCTCCTTTACCCCACCTGATGAAGACGGCTTAGACCGGTGAAACGCGTTGTGGCAGTGGTATTGGAGGAAGAATAAAGGTCGGTTATCATCTACTAAATTGTCCAGTATTCCTTTGGCGCTCCCTGAGACCGCTGCACCATTGTTTCCATATATCCTTCTTAAGCATAGGGCATATATCACCCCTCTACTGCCTACTCCTCTACTCACTACTAGTGTTGAGCGATACCTTCCGATATCGGGAAATATCGGATCGGATTGGATCGGACCGATACCGAAAAAGTATCGGATATCGCCGATTCCGATACCGGAAACCAATGCAAGTCAATGGGACATAAATATCGGAATTAAAATAAACCCTTTCTTTCCTTGTAGGTTATTTCTACATGAAGGAAAACAACTAAGAATAATGTAGAATGTATTGGGGGAGGTGGGGGAGACAATAAAGGCATAGAGGTTTAGCCCAGTCAAATGGAATAGCAGGAATTAATATTTTTTTATTATGTTCTGAGTTACGGAAATATTAACTATGTTAAGTATTTTTATATTTTGTCAGATATTTATGTTTCACTACTTCCATGCTCTTCACCTTCTTTTTTACTTCTCCCACACTTTCTCCTTCATCATCCTCAGCATCTTTTTCATCCACTTCTTCTTCACCTTCTTCTTCTTCACCTTCTTCGTATTATTCTTTTTTTTACATTCTTCATATTCTACTTCTTCATCTTCTTCATATTCTTCTTCTTCATCATATTCTTATTTGTGACAGGCATTCCTATAGTTGTTATCTATAAAAGGTTGGACATTACACCTTTCGTTCTGCCCGTCACAAAAGATTTACAACAGGATTTGTCCGCGTTCAGTTTGGCCTGCAGCAGCAGGTCTTTTCCAGGGGCACCACGAGGAGGAACGGACTCACCCCCATACACTGCTTAGTCATCTTCTGCTTATAATTTAGATATTATCTTTTGCTCTGATTTTTAGTCTTATGCTTAATGTTCTTCCGCTTTTTGTTCTGCAGCTTCTTGTATTTCTGCTTCTTGGTTTTCTGTCTCTTGTTTTTCTGTATCTTGGTGCTTGTCTTCTCTTCTTTGTCTTCTTGGTCAACTTCTTCAGGGTCATCTTCTTGGTCTTCTTCGGGGTGGTCTTCAGGGTCGTCGTCTTCGGGGGTCCTCGTCTTCGGGGTCCTCGTCTTCTTCGGGTTGGTCTTCTGGGTCCTCGTCTTCGGGGTCCTCGTCTTCTTCGGGGTGGTCTTCAGGGTCCTCGTCTTCTTCGGGGTGGTCTTCAGGGTCCTCGTCTTCTTCGGGGTGGTCTTCAGGGTCCTCGTCTTCAGGGTCATTGTCTTCGGGGTCCTCGTCTTCTTAGGGTTGGTCTTCAGGGTCCTCGTCTTCAGGGTCCTCGTCAGGGAGATCCAGAGTGATTACCAAGAACCATTTCAAAAAGCTTGAACTTGGAAATGTAGCAGAAGGTACAAGAAAGCTGAGGAACTACCGAGGACCAGCTGACGGTACTGGAACCCGGATGGATAGCAGAAGGTACAAGAGCCAATGGAACTACCGAGGACCAGCTGATGTTACTGGAACTCGGTTACTAAGCAGGAGGTACCTGTGCCAGAAAGCACTACCAAGGACCAGCAGACGTTGGTGGAACTTGGATACCGAGAAGGAGGCACCTAATCCAAAGGCACTGCCGAGAACCAGCTGACGGTACTGGAACCCGGATGGGTAGCAGAAGGTACAAGAGCCAATGGAACTACCGAGGACCAGCTGATGTTACTGGAACCCGGATGGGTAGCAGAAGGTACAAGAGCCAATGGAACTACCGAGGACCAGCTGATGTTACTGGAACTCGGTTACTAAGCAGGAGGTACCTGTGCCAGAAAGCACTACCAAGGACCAGCAGACGTTGGTGGAACTTGGATACCGAGAAGGAGGCACCTAATCCAAAGGCACTGCCGAGAACCAGCTGATGGTACTGGAACCCGGATGGGTAGCAGAAGGTACCCATGTAAAAAAAAAGTTCAAGGCCGCGAGCCGGCCGCAGTTACCAAAACCCACAGTCCTACAGAGGGTGCTTGTCCTATTGGCACTATGGAACCAGCCTTCATTGCCAGATCCCGCAGCCCACATAGGAGTCACCTAAACTGCAGGCACCATAGAGTCGGCTAACCCGACCGCAACACGACAGGACAACGCATTGGAGGCAAAGTGACGTTGACACTACCCGGAAACAGCTGGCGTGCTGGAACCAGGCTGGGCAGGAGGGAGTACCCGTGCCAAAGACACTGCCGAGAACCAGCTGACGGTACTGGAACCCGGATGGGTAGCAGAAGATACAAGAGCAAATGGAACTACCGAGGACCAGCTGACGGTACTGGAACCCGGATGGGTAGCAGAAGGTACAAGAGCCAATGGAACTACCGAGGACCAGCTGATGTTACTGGAACTCGGTTACTAAGCAGGAGGTACCTGTGCCAGAAAGCACTACCAAGGACCAGCAGACGTTGGTGGAACTTGGATACCGAGAAGGAGGCACCTAATCCAAAGGCACTGCCGAGAACCAGCTGACGGTACTGGAACCCGGATGGGTAGCAGAAGATACAAGAGCAAATGGAACTACCGAGGACCAGCTGACGGTACTGGAACCCGGATGGGTAGCAGAAGGTACAAGAGCCAATGGAACTACCGAGGACCAGCTGATGTTACTGGAACTCGGTTACTAAGCAGGAGGTACCTGTGCCAGAAAGCACTACCAAGGACCAGCAGACGTTGGTGGAACTTGGATACCGAGAAGGAGGCACCTAATCCAAAGGCACTGCCGAGAACCAGCTGACGGTACTGGAACCCGGATGGGTAGCAGAAGATACAAGAGCAAATGGAACTACCGAGGACCAGCTGACGGTACTGGAACCCGGATGGGTAGCAGAAGATACAAGAGCAAATGGAACTACCGAGGACCAGCTGACGGTACTGGAACCCGGATGGGTAGCAGAAGGTACAAGAGCCAATGGAACTACCGAGGACCAGCTGATGTTACTGGAACTCGGTTACTAAGCAGGAGGTACCTGTGCCAGAAAGCACTACCAAGGACCAGCAGACGTTGGTGGAACTTGGATACCGAGAAGGAGGCACCTAATCCAAAGGCACTGCCGAGAACCAGCTGACGGTACTGGAACCCGGATGGGTAGCAGAAGGTACCCATGTAAAAAAAAAGTTCAAGGCCGCGAGCCGGCCGCAGTTACCAAAACCCACAGTCCTACAGAGGGTGCTTGTCCTATTGGCACTATGGAACCAGCCTTCATTGCCAGATCCCGCAGCCCACATAGGAGTCACCTAAACTGCAGGCACCATAGAGTCGGCTAACCCGACCGCAACACGACAGGACAACGCATTGGAGGCAAAGTGACGTTGACACTACCCGGAAACAGCTGGCGTGCTGGAACCAGGCTGGGCAGGAGGGAGTACCCGTGCCAAAGACACTGCCGAGAACCAGCTGACGGTACTGGAACCCGGATGGGTAGCAGAAGGTACAAGAGCCAATGGAACTGCCGAGAACCAGCTGGCGGTGCTGGAGCCCAGGGTAAATACTAAAAACAGAAGAGCCAGAGGTGTATTTGGAGGAGGTTTTAAATCCGTACTACAGTGGATGTGGACAAAGCAGGAGAATTTGCCGGACACACAGCTGGGGATCAGCTGACGTTACTGAATCCCAATAACACTGGAGCAAGCGTTGACTGTGCAGACGGCACTTCTGAGCAGCAACTAGCGGTATTGGAGCCCAGGGTAAATACTAAAAACGGAGGAGCCAGAGGTGTAATTGGAGCAAGTTTTAAATAAGTAGCACAGTGAATATGGACAGAGCAGGAGAAATTGCCGTGAACACAGCAGGGGAACAGCTGACGTTACCGAACCCCAATAACACCGCAGCAAGTGTTGACTGTGCAGACGGCACTTCCGAGCGCCAACTGGCGGTGCTGGAGCCCAGGGATAAGAATGAAAACAGAGGAGCCAGAGGTGTAATTCGAGCAACTTTAAAATGTGTAGTACAGTGGATGTGGACAAAGCAGGAGAAATTGCCGTCCGCACAGCAGGAGAACAGCTGACGTTACTGAACCCCAATAACACGGCAGCAAGTGTTGACTGTGCAGACAGCACTTCCGAGCGCCAACTGGCGGTGTTGGAGCCCAGGGTAAATACTAAAAACGGAGGAGCCAGAGGTGTAATTGGAGCAAGTTTTAAATAAGTAGCACAGTGAATATGGACAGAGCAGGAGAAATTGCCGTGAACACAGCAGGGGAACAGCTGACGTTACCGAACCCCAATAACACCGCAGCAAGTGTTGACTGTGCAGACGGCACTTCCGAGCGCCAACTGGCGGTGCTGGAGCTCAGGGATAAGAATGAAAACAGAGGAGCCAGAGGTGTAATTGGAGCAACTTTAAAATCTGTAGTAGTGAGAATGTGGACAGAGCAGGAGAAATTGCCGTCCGCACAGCAGGGGAACAGCTGACGTTACTGAACCCCAATAACATGGTAGCAAGTGTTGACTGTGCAGACAGCACTTCCGAGCGCCAACTGGCGGTGCTGGAGCCCAGGGATAAGAATGAAAACAGAGGAGCCAGAGGTGTAATTGGAGCAACTTTAAAATCTGTAGTAGTGAGAATGTGGACAGAGCAGGAGAAATTGCCGTCCGCACAGCAGGGGAACAGCTGACGTTACTGAACCCCAATAACACGGCAGCAAGTGTTGACTGTGCAGACAGCACTTCCGAGCGCCAACTGGCGGTGTTGGAGCCCAGGGTAAATACTAAAAACGGAGGAGCCAGAGGTGTAATTGGAGCAAGTTTTAAATAAGTAGCACAGTGAATATGGACAGAGCAGGAGAAATTGCCGTGAACACAGCAGGGGAACAGCTGACGTTACTGAACCCCAATAACATGGTAGCAAGTGTTGACTGTGCAGACGGCACTTCCGAGCGCCAACTGGCGGTGCTGGAGCCCAGGGATAAGAATGAAAACAGAGGAGCCAGAGGTGTAATTCGAGCAACTTTAAAATGTGTAGTACAGTGGATGTGGACAAAGCAGGAGAAATTGCCGTCCGCACAGCAGGAGAACAGCTGACGTTACTGAACCCCAATAACACGGCAGCAAGTGTTGACTGTGCAGACAGCACTTCCGAGCGCCAACTGGCGGTGTTGGAGCCCAGGGTAAATACTAAAAACGGAGGAGCCAGAGGTGTAATTGGAGCAAGTTTTAAATAAGTAGCACAGTGAATATGGACAGAGCAGGAGAAATTGCCGTGAACACAGCAGGGGAACAGCTGACGTTACCGAACCCCAATAACACCGCAGCAAGTGTTGACTGTGCAGACGGCACTTCCGAGCGCCAACTGGCGGTGCTGGAGCCCAGGGATAAGAATGAAAACAGAGGAGCCAGAGGTGTAATTGGAGCAACTTTAAAATCTGTAGTAGTGAGAATGTGGACAGAGCAGGAGAAATTGCCGTCCGCACAGCAGGGGAACAGCTGACGTTACTGAACCCCAATAACATGGTAGCAAGTGTTGACTGTGCAGACAGCACTTCCGAGCGCCAACTGGCGGTGCTGGAGCCCAGGGATAAGAATGAAAACAGAGGAGCCAGAGGAGTAATTGGAGCAACTTTAAAATGTGTAGTACAGTGGATGTGGACAAATCAGGAGAAATTGCCGTCCGCACAGCAGGAGAACAGCTGACGTTACTGAACCCCAATAACACGGCAGCAAGTGTTGACTGTGCAGACGGCACTTCCGAGCGCCAACTGGCGGTGTTGGAGCTCAGGGATTACAGTTCAGGTGGTAGAAACATGAACAGAACAGGAGACCTGGATACTGTTGCCAACCAATTATTTATTCTGGAAGAGGACTGGCAAATTCATGAGAGATCCAGGCCTTGTTCATTTTGAGAAAAGTAAGCCGGTCAACGTTATCGGAGGATAGTCGCATGCGACGGTCTGTTAGTACACCACCTGCGGCACTAAAGACGCGTTCCGATAATACACTAGCAGCAGGGCAAGCTAGCACCTCCAGTGCATACTGACTAAGCTCTGGCCATGTATCCAGCTTACAGACCCAAAACTTGAAGGGAGAAGAGCCGTCTGGGAGTACACTAAGAGGGCAAGACATGTAGTCTGTCACCATCTGACGGAAACGTTGCCTCCTGCTGACTGGAGCTGTCTGTGATGGTGTAGACATTTGTGGCGGCGGGGACACAAAACTTTGCCACATTTCGGCCATACTGGTCTTGCCTTGTGCTGAGGCGCTGCTTCTGCTCCCTCTTTGTGCAGAGCTTCCTCCACTGCCTCGACGCACTGAGCTGCTTTGTAAAGCACTAGCAGCACTGCTCTCGGTTGGAATGGAGAACATGATGGAATGCACCAGTGCGTCTTGGTACTCCCGCATTTTACGCTCCCGGTTCAATGGTGTTATGAGGCTTTGTAAGTTGTCCCGGTAGCGAGGATCTAGGAGGGTGGACACCCAATAATCAGCCGTGTTGAGAATGTGGGCGATGCGGCGGTCGTTTCTGAGGCACTGCAGCATGAAATCAACCATGTGCTGCAGACTGCCAACTGGCCAAGAAACGCTGTCCCCTGCTTGAGGCGTGATCTCTGCCTGCTCTGCATCACCCCACCCTCGCTCTAGATACTGACTACTAGAGCATTGTGTACCTCCCTCCTCTGGACAGATGTCTTCCTCATCCATTGACTCCTCCTCATCCTCCTCACAAAGTGTCCCCTGCCTAGGCCTTTGTGAGGAACCACGTTGCGCAGACTGTAGAGAAGCAGATGGCATTTGTGACTCCTCATCCTCCACCTCTTCCAAAACCTCGTCCCTTAGTGCTTGCAGTGTTTTTTCAAGCAGGCAGATAAGGGGGATAGTCATGCTGACTAGTGCATCATCTGCACTCGCCATCCGCGTGGAATAATCGAAGGCACGCAAAACGTGGCAAATGTCCTTCATAGAGGCCCACTCAGTGGTGGTGAAGTGTGAACGGCGCGCACTGCGACTTGTTTGCGCCTGCTGCAGCTGGTACTCCATTACTGCTGCCTGCTGCTCACACAACCTCTCCAACATATGTAACGTTGAATTCCACCTGGTGGGTAGGTCACATATGATGCGATGTTCCGGAAGACATAATCGGCGCTGCAGAGCTGCAATGCGTGATCTTGCATTGCTGGAACGCCGCAAGTGAGCGCACTCTATGCGGACCTTGTGAAGCAGTGCATCAAGATCCGGATAGTCCCTCAAAAAACTCTGCACGACCAAGTTGAGCACATGTGCCAGACATGGGATGTGAGTGAGGTTGCCTAGGCCCAGAGCTGCCACCAGATTTCGGCCATTGTCACACACTACCATGCCTGGCTGGAGATTCGCTGGCACAAACCACACGTCACTCTGCTGCTTGATGGCATTCCAGAGCTCCTGCGCTGTGTGGCTTCGATTCCCCAAAGAAATTAATTTTAATACGGCCTGTTGACGTTTGGCCACGGCTGTGCTCATATCGGTCATCATAACAGGTAACCGTTCACGGGTCGATGTGGAGGTAGACCGTGACGGCTCCTGCAGCGCTGATTCAGAGGAACTGGAGTATGAGGAGGAGTCAATGTGTACAGACTGGATTCCTGCAATCCTTGGAGTTGGCAGAACACGTACAGCGCCACTCTCAAGATCTGTACCCGGCTCCACAACATTTACCCAATGGGCAGTGAGGGAAAGGTATCGTCCCTGTCCATGCTTACTGGTCCACGCATCAGTGGTCAGGTGGACCTTGCTACTGACGGCGTTTTGTAGCGCATGTTTAATTTTTCCCTCCACATGATGTTGCAGGGCAGGGACGGCTTGCCTGCTGAAATAAAAGCGGCTGGGCACGTTGTATTGTGGGACTGCCAATGCCATAAAGTTACGGAATGTGTCAGTCTCCACCAGCCTGAATGATAGCATTTCAAGGGCCAGTAGTTTAGCAATGCCAGCATTCAGAGCCTGTGCTCGGGGGTGGTTTGCCGAGTATGGGCGCCTTTTCTCCCATGCCTGTGCTAACGATGGCTGTAGACTGGCCTGGGAGTGTGAGGATGACTGGGAAAGTGGTGCTGTGGGTGGAATTACACTGTGTCTCTGTACAACAGTGCCAGAGATTCTTCCATGGCGATCCTGTGAGGAAGCCGAACCAGCTGTGTGTGAGCTGGAGGAAGAGGCTACAACACGAGCTGAAGAGGTGGTAGGTGGCGCTGTAGGTTGGCCTAGGTCTTCAGTGTGTTTGTGTAACTCCACCACGTGCTTGGTCCGCACATGTTTCCACATATTTGTGGTATTGAGGTTGCTGACACTTTTCCCTCTTTTCACCTTCTGATTACACAGCTTGCATTTGACAAAGCAAATGTCATCTGCAACTGTGTCAAAAAAGGACCAGGCACTGCAAGTCTTGGGAGCGCCCGCTTTGGATTTTGGAAGAGCCATGCTCCTAATGGGTGCCGAAGTGGAGGCTACAGGCAACCAAGTCTGCCCCCTCCCTCTCCCTCCTTTTTGGGCCGTTCGGGGAATCTCTTCCTCAGAGCTGCTCCCACCACCTTCCTGTCCCTCACGCCATGATGGGTCAAGGACCTCATCATCTACACCACCCTCTTCAAACAACTGCTTCTCCTGGGTAGTCTCGACAGCACAGTACGCACCAGAAAGTGGCACCTGAGTCTCATCATCAGATGCGTACTGAGGTGTGCTGCTGACCATAGGCACTGGCCCACCCGCCTCTTCAGATTCAGAGAGACAAAACGGTTGCGCATCACTGCATACTACCTCTTCTTCAAATTCTCGAATTCTGCTTGGCTGGCCCCCTCTTTCCAAGCCAAGAGATTCAGAGAACAGAAGTAGAGATGGCTCCTGTCCAGGGCTCTCTGACTGCCTGGGCAATTTGGCAGGTGGTGAAGAGACAGATGGGTGCTCTTCAGTGCTCAGGACCTGAGAGGATCTGGAACTAATTGAAGTCGATGCGTTAGCTGCCATCCATCCGACAACGGCTTCAATTTGGTCCTCGCGCAGCAGTGGGGTACGGCTAGCTCCTACAAAGCTGCGCATAAAGGACTGTTCCCTGGTAAAACTGGGGGATGCTGAGTCACTGGTGCCCGCAGCAGGCACAGAATCCCCATGTCCTCTCCCTGCAGGCACAGAATCCTCACGTCCTCTCCCTGCAGAAACTCCACGCCCACGACCACGACCACATGCCTTACTCCCTGCCTTCTTCATCTTGGTAGACTGATAAAGATAGGCAGAAAAGTACTAAGGGCTTAGTGTGCTTATTCCTGAACAGCTGCTAACAGGTATAAGAAACACTAATTTTATAAAGTGTGGACTAGACTTTAATATGAGCTAATGTGGCCTACACAACTGTAAAGTGGAGTGTTTGGTGAACTTTATTTAGGTTTTTTTTGTCACAAAAAGACACTGGATGTGCCTAAAGATGTAATAACGATAGTATCACAAACTTTTTGTAGCTATTACAATGTAGGAAGGTAACCTACAATGCAATAGATGAGGCTGCAAAAAATAGGCTAATACTAATCTGGCTGGGGCTGCAGGGCCCAATGCTGCAGAAAGGCTCCTCTATCTACTCCTATATAGTGTGTTTGGAATCAATTTAGCTGAATATGGATGGAACCACCACACTAATAGGAGATATCAGGAAAAATTATGAATTGGCAATAAAGGACAATGTATGAGGCAGTGACACACACTGAGTGCACTACAACCAGACGGGGTTGAAGCACACACTACAGGGTGAGCTGCACTCACACACCAGACCTTGCAGACAGCGGTGAACAGTACAGATGCAGAGCACTGTGCACTAGTGCTGCAAGACGGAAAAAAAATTCTCTATCTACTCCTATATAGTGTGTTTGGAACCAATTTAGCTGAATACAGATGGAACCACCACACTAATAGGAGATATCAGGAAAAATTATGAATTGGCAATAAAGGACAATGTATGAGGCAGTGACACACACTGAGTGCACTACAACCAGACGGGGTTGAAGCACACACTACAGGGTGAGCTGCACTCACACACCAGACCTTGCAGACAGCGGTGAACAGTACAGATGCAGAGCACTGTGCACTAGTGCTGCAAGACGGAAAAAAATTTCTCTATCTACTCCTATATAGTGTGTTTGGAACCAATTTAGCTGAATACAGATGGAACCACCACACTAATAGGAGATATCAGGAAAAATTATGAATTGGCAATAAAGGACAATGTATGAGGCAGTGACACACACTGAGTGCACTACAACCAGACGGGGTTGAAGCACACACTACAGGGTGAGCTGCACTCACACACCAGACCTTGCAGACAGCGGTGAACAGTACAGATGCAGAGCACTGTGCACTAGTGCTGCAAGACGGAAAAAAATTTCTCTATCTACTCCTATATAGTGTGTTTGGAACCAATTTAGCTGAATACAGATGGAACCACCACACTAATAGGAGATATCAGGAAAAATTATGAATTGGCAAAAAAGGACAATGTATGAGGCAGTGACACACACTGAGTGCACTACAACCAGACTTGGCTGAAGCACACACTACAGGGTGAGCTGCACTCACACACACAGACCTTGCAGATAGCGGTGAACAGCACAGGGAACTGTGCACTAGCACTGCAAGGCACAGTGATTTAGAAAGTAGCTTGGGTAAAGCAGTATAGAGCAAATAGGTAGCTAAAACTGTCCCTCAGAACAACAGCGTCCTATCCCTAACTGAATTCACAGCAGAGTGAGCTCAAAATGGCGGCGGTGGCTTTTATAGTGCATCATGACATCATTTCAGCAGCCAATCACAGCCATGCCATTAGTTAAGATGCCTACATGCCTAACAGGATGTGCCCACACTTCTTAGGATCCTCATTGGCTGAATAAAATGAAAATGTCTCATTGCATTATGGGAACTTCCGATTCCGGTATACGATATTGCAATAGTATCGGAATTAAGTATCGGAATTCCGATACCGCGAATATCGGCCGATACCCGATATTTCAGTATCGGAATGCTCAACACTACTCACTACACCTCATATATTATTTTTCGGCTGTTTCACTGCTAGGACAGCGCTTATAAAGACTTCCTACAGCATGACCATCTATTTAATCTACCTCGACGCGTTTCACCCATTCATATTGTGGGTACATCATGAGGTTTTTATTACTGTCACTTCTATAAACTGTGCTGCCTGATTCATTTCGCTGCACAGACACTATTTCTCCCGGCCATGGCGCAAGCCGCCTTGAGGAGTAGGCGGTAGAGGGGTGATATAAACACAAAAATCCCTAGGTAGGGAGCATAGATATCCCAATACATCTAAGGGAGTTTGTGAATGGCCACCTGATAGTGGAACTAGTAGGGGATTTGTTATCTATGGCCTTAGGGCTAAGGCTATGTGCCCACGATGCAGAAATGCTCCGGATTTTTCCTGAGCGTTTCTGCATCTCCCTGGCAGAAAAAAAGCATGCGGATTGTACATGCGGATTGTACATGCGGATTGTACATGCGTTTTCCTGCCTAGGACATGCGGATGTGAAGCGTTCTTCACTTGCATTTCTGCATGCGGGTTGACAAGCGCTTTCCAAGCGATTTTAGTATCACTTGGAAAGTGCTTGTCAACTTGGTCACACTATATAAATCCATGCAAACGGCATGGATTTATATAGTGTGACCGAAAGAATGGTAAAAAATAAAAAATAAATATCATACTTACCCTCCGATGGCCCCCGGTGTCTTGCTTCACCGTCCCGGCTGCCGGCAGATCGCACACTGAAGGACCTGCCGTCATATGACTATGATGTCAGCGCAGGCCCTTCAGTCCATCGCAAACTGCAAGCATGAGAGGAGGAGCGCAGCGGGGGCCGCCAGAAGGTAAGTATAATATTTATTTTTTATTTTATTCTTTTTTTTACAGTTTCTATGGTACCCGGGTCCGGAGGAGAGTCTCCGCTCCTCTAGACCTGGGTACCATCCGCACATTAGAACGCATGGAATGCTCATCTACATATACAGTGATGCGTAATCCATGCGGTCTAATGCAAATCAATGGCGGCGAAAACACAGCGCTTCCGCAAAATAATTGGTAGTGCTGCGTTTTTTTCCGCAATGATAACCCACAGCGGAAATTTCCACAGCATGTGCACAGCACATGCGGATTATCATTGGGGAACATGGCAGACCTTCTACCATGTGTTTTTTAAGCGTTTCTGCAGCGTTTTTGCCGCTGTGGAAACGCTTAAAAAACGCATAGTGGGCACACAGCCTAAGTGTAATATATGGTCTTTTGTATTTTGGCTGAAAATGAAATAAATATCTATGCACAAATAAATATTTTGGGAATTATGCAATATGAATGAGTGAAGTGTAGGTGATACTCTGCTGAATTAGCTAAAATTATATAAGAAACATTCAAGACGGGTGGTTATACACATTGTTTTACTGTTAGTATCCGGCTCTGTCCTTGAATGAGGATACAGAGGGGATAGACTACAAAAGCACGATGGATGTTTGAATAAAGCTAAGTGCCCGCAATGCAGAAATGAAGCAGAAATTTTCCTGAGCATTTCTGCCTCTCCCTTGCCAGAAAAACGCAAAGCGCATTTTAGTGCGCTTTTGAACACAAATAAAATTAGGTAAAAAAAAAAGAAAAAAATAGGGCACTTCTGATGTAATTTCCTAGTCCAACCCCTCTTCACCATTTTGCTTTTTGCAATATACAGGATGCCACATGAACTGCAGCCCCATGCGTCTCAGCACACTATGCATGAACCTTTTGCACACACACACACACACACACACTAACCCCCATATTCAATTACAGCTCTTTCACACGTCAGTATCTCCGGTACGAGTGGTGATGACATTATCCACACATACTGGAGACACTGACACACACACACCCATTCCAAAGTATACTCGGTCACGCATATCTGCAGTAACGTAGATATGCGGACGTCAGAAACTGCCCTTACAATGTATGCAGGAGCTTTCAGTTAATGAACCTACATATGCTGTACAATAATCTTACATTTCAATATATTAAAAAAACAAAAATTACATGGGCTCCCGTGTAATTTTAATAGCCAGCAGAGAAAAAGCAGATGGTTGAGGGCTGGTGTTAAAGTCTGGGAAACAGCCAAAAATCATGGCCCCTTCCCTTGCTATTAACCACTTCGCGCCAGAGCCTGTTTTTGCCTTCGTGACCGGGCCAATTTTTTCAATTCTGACCACTGCCAGTTTATGAAGTAATTACCCTGGAACGCTTCAACGTATTCCCCTGATTCTGAGATTGTTTTTCGGGACATATTGTACTTCATGATAGTGGTAAAATTTCTTCGATATCACTTGCGTTTATTTGTGAAAAAATCGGAAATTTGGCGAAAATTTTGAAAATTTTGCAATTTTCAAACTTTGAATTTTCATGCCCTTAAATCAGAGAGATATGTCACACAAAATAGTTCATAAATAACATTTCCCACATGTCTACTTTACATCAGCACAATTTTGGAACCCAAATTTTTTTTGGTTAGGGAGCTATAAGGGTTAAAAGTTGACCAGCGATTTCTCATTTTTCCAACAAAATTTACAAAAACATTTTTTTAGGGACCACATCATATTTGAAGTCACTTTGAGGGGTCTTTATGACAGAAAATACCCAAAAGTGACACCATTCTAAAAACTGCACCCCTCAAGGTGCTCAAAATCACATTCAAGAACTTTATTAACCCTTCAGGTGCTTCACAGGAATTTTTGGAATGTGGAAGAAAAAAATTAACATTTAACTTTTTTCACAAAAATGTTACTTTAGACCCAATTTTTTTATTTTCACAGGGATAACATGAAAAAATGGACCCCAAATTTTTTTGTGCAATTTCTCTTGAGCGTGCTGATACCCCATATGTGAGGGAAAACCACTGTTTGGGCGCACGGCAGGGTTCGGAAGGGAAGGAGCGCCTTTAGACTTTTTGAATGTAAAATTTGTCTGAATAATTAGCGGACGCCATGTTGCGTTTGGAGAGCTCCTGATGTGCCTAAACAGTGGAAACCCCCCACAAGTGACACCATTTTGGAAACTAGACCCCTTAGGGAACTTATCTAGATGTGTGGTGAGCACCTTGAACCCCAAGGTGCTTCACAGAAGTTTATAATATTGAGCTGTAAAAATAAAATTTTCACATTTTTCCCACAAAACCGTTTTCATCCCTTAATTTTGCATTATCATAAGGGTAATAGGATAAATTGCACCATGAAATTTGTTGTGCAATTTCTCCTGAACACGCCGATACCCCATATGTGGAGGCAAATTACTGTTTGGGCACATGGCAGGGTTTGAAAGGGAAGGAGCGCCATTTGACTTTTTGAATGTAAAATTTGTTTGAATAATTAGCGGACGCCATGTCACATTTGGGGAGCCCCTAATGTGCCTAAACAGCGGAAACCCCCCACAAGTGCCACCATTTTGGAAACTAGACCCCTTAGGGAACTTATCTAGATGTGTGGTGAGCACCTTGCACCCCCAGCTGCTTCACAGAAGTTTATAATATTGAGCCGTAAAAATAAAATTTTCACATTTTTCCCTCAAAAAATGTTTTTCATTCCCTAATTTTGTATTATCATAAGGGTAACAGGATAAATTGCACCATGAAATTTGTTGTGCAATTTCTCCTGAACACGCCGATACCCCATATGTGGAGGCAAATTACTGTTTGGGCACATGGCAGGGTTTAAAAGGGAAGGAGCGCCATTTGACTTTTTGAATGTAAAATTTGTTTGAATAATTAGCGGACGCCATGTCACATTTGGGAAGCCCCTAATGTGCCTAAACAGTGGAAACCCCCCACAAGTGCCACCATTTTGGAAACTATACCCCTTAGGGAACTTATCTAGATGTGTGGTCAGCACCTTGCACCCCCAGCTGCTTCACAGAAGTTTATAATATTGAGCCGTAAAAATAAAATTTTCACATTTTTCCCATAAAAAATGTTTTTCATTCCCTAATTTTGCATTATCATAAGGGTAACAGGATAAATTGCACCATGAAATTTGTTGTACAATTTCTCCTGAGTACGCCGATACCCCATATGTGGGGGAAAACCACTGCTTTGGTGTACGGCAGGGTTCGGAAGAGAAAGAAGCGCTATGTTGGCTGAGATAGGCAGCAGACACCATGTCACATTTGAAGAGTCGCTGACATGCCAAAACAGCAGAAACCCCCACAAGTGACCCCATTTTGTAAACTACACCTCTCAAGGAATTCATCTAGGGAAGTAGTGAGCATTTTTTAATTTTTAAATTTATACCATTGGGCAGTGAAAAAAGCATAATTATATTTTTACCACAAAAAAATGTTTTACCCTCAGATTTTACATTTTCACACAGGGCAATGGGTAAAAATGGTGCCGAAATGTGTCACACAATTTCTTCTAAAAGTGTCAATACCCCATATGTGGCTGTATCGTACCACTTAGCCATACGGTGAGATTTGAGGGGGAAGGAGAACTATTTGACAATTGGAGAACAAATTATTGTAGAATAGGCATTTGGATTTGGGAGCACAAAATTTTCTGAATTTCTTTTGGGGGGCAAGGACCATTTTGCTTTTCCAGAGCCTTTCTGCTACCAGTAACTTGGAAGTCCCTTATATTTTTAACAGATGACGGACCTGAGTGGGGACTAGCTTTTTTTGAGGACTGAGTTGAAGCTTTTATTGGGAACATTTTACGTAACATTTATCCGGCGCTCTAGGCTGAGCACTTACATCGGGGTTTCCATCTAATTTTCCAAGTGATGTAATTCAGATGAAACCCCTGCGGGATCCATTCACTGTAATGAGGCAGCAGAGTTACTCTGGACTCCGTCTGGCCTCTGTTTAGTGGTGTCCTTTTTTTCAGAAGTGCACAAAACTGTGGCCAACCGCACTTTTATGCACGCCTAAAACAAATGACACCGTGGGATCCCAGGCTAGACGGCATCCACAGTGGCCTATATCTGCCTCATTACAGGGAATCTTCCATCATGGGTTCTGGCTGAATCACGTATTTCAGAGATTTACACGGAAACTCTGGTGTAAGTGCTCAGCGCAGAGCACAGGATAAATGTGAGCAGAGCCTTACTGGGATCTTTGGGAGACATAATAAACAAATCAGTAGCAGGTGAATAATATTTGTTTTATTTATTTTTTATGCCGTTCCTAGTGTGATATAACTGATTAGATTACTTTATTCTTCGGGTCGGTGCGATTACAGAGATACCAGATTTATATCGGGTTTTTATGACTGACAGCTGTCACACACTAAAATACGCTTTTTTTGCAAAATCTAGTTTTTGCATCACCATATTTTGAGAGCTATAATTTTTCCATATTTCGGCCGATAGAGTCATGTGACGGCTTGTTTTTTGCGGGACGAGTTGAAATTTTTATTGGAACCATTTTTGGGCACGTGACATTTTTTGTTCGCTTTCTATTCCGTTTTTTGGGAGGTAAAGTTAACAAAAACAAACACTTCAGGAATTGTTTTTTGAGTTTTTTTTATGCCGTTCTGCGTGTGGTAAAAGTGATCAGGCAGCGTTATTCTTCGGGTCAGTACGTTTACAGCTATACTACACTTACTGTATTTTTTTTATGTTTTGGCGCTTTTACACAATAAAACAATTTTATAGAAAAAAAAATATTTTTTTTGCATTGCTTTATTCTGAGCGCTATAACTTTTTTATTTTTTGGCTGATGGAGCTGTATGGCAGCTTTTTTTTGCGGAACAAGATGACGTTTTCAGTGGTACCATTTTTATTTCTATTCTGCTTTTTGATCGCATTTTTTTCCACTTTTTGTTTGGCGATATGATGAAAAAGCATATTTTTTTGCTCCGTTTTTTATTTATTTTTATTACGGTGTGCACAGAAGGAGTTAATTAGTGTGACAGTTTTATAGCTCGGGTTGTTTCGGACGCGGCGATACCAAATATGTGTACTTTTTTTGGTTTTGTAATAATTTACGGATTTATTGGTTTAATATTTTATTTATTTATTTTTATTTATTTTGTGATTTTTTTTTTTAATAGTTTAAAAACTTTTTTTTTACTTTTTTTTACATTTTTACTTAGTCCCTGTATGGGACATTAATTTTTATTTTTCTGATCACTGATCTCATGTAATGTAATACACATATATTACATTATATGAGATCTTCACTGACTGTTTCAGTCAGAGTCTCCTGTCTGGTATCAGCTACATACAGGCTGAAGCCAGACAGGAAGGACACCATATATGGCAGAGCTGGAGGCGGTCATGTGACCTCCAGCTGCCATAGCAACCCCAGGTCCTGGAAGGAAACGGAGGTCTTTGGAGGTAAGTAAGACGACCCCCTCTCTTCCTGCTGTCTCCTATATGCCGCGATCACTATAGATCACAGCATATAGCAGACAGCAAAGGGTTAACATCACTGGGACCTGATCTAATCAGGTCCCGATGATGTACCCTGTCAGAGCTAACGCTCTGCACCGGAATCGCAGTGCTTGCAGGACCCTGGGGGTCCTGAGCACTGCGAGACCACCCACCGTTTTTAAACGTCGGCACTGCACAGAGCCCGGCAAGCGCCGACGTTTATCTACAGTGGGCGGTCGGGAACCGGTTAATACCAGGAGGCAGTAGTTAGCTTGGCCTTTACTGGCCTTTCTATAGGGGGGACGCTCCCCCAAAAAAAAAATTACGCGGGGTCCCTCTATAAACTGTAGCCAGCAAGGTCTAGCCGCTTTGCCTTTCCTGGCTACTATACATGGAGACCCCCCCCCCCCCCCAAAAAATGACATGGAGTCCCCCTATAAATTGTAGCCAGCGAAGGCTAGGCGGACAGCTGCGACCTGATATTAATAGCCTAGAAAGGGGCCATGGTTATAGGCCCCTTCCCAGGCTATAATATCAGCCCTCAGCCGCCTCAGATTTGTGCGCCAAATCTGTCACTGAGCCTTGCTCTTCCACGCTGCAGTGGCAGGGTGTAATGGCATTGGGGTTCATGTCAGCGGCAGCTGGCATGAAGCCCAGGTTAGTAATGAGGGGCGTCTATAAGACACCCCCATTACTAACCTACAAAGAGTTAAAAAATAAACACACAAACACCCAGAAAAAAATAATTTAATTGAAATAAAGCACACTATTCATTCTTAATTTACTAAAAAAAAAATAATAATTACCTGTCCACATTGCAGCGCTGATCTCCCATGCACAGCTGTCACATCTGTCAGTGCAGCTCTGGTGACCTCCGTTATGGCCCTGCTGTACCGTGGGAATTTCTCACAGTCAGCGGGGCCGTAAAGGAGCTCCCCGGAGCAGCGCTAGCTGAACTCCGGTGAACTCGCTGACGCAATGACAGGGGCGCTTTACGGCCCTGTCATTGTATCGGCGGCGCTCGTTTAGAGCGGTCACATTTTATGTGGCCGCTCTAAACTGGAGATCTTTGTGGGACACTCGATTTGGATTACTACGGAGGGGTAAGGATACGGTTGTGGTTTGTGATTTTATTTTTTATTACAGGAGATCGATGGCTTCGGGGAATTACCGTATTTTTCGGACTATAAGACACACCGGACCAGAAGACGCATCTAGGTTTTAGAGGAGGAAAATAAAAAAATAAAAATTTAAGCAAAAAATGTGGTCATGATGCACTTTTAAGGGGGAGGGGGTCTTCTGCTGACACTGGTATAAGGGTAATGTCCCCCAATTCTGACAATATCCCCCATCCTGGTATATATGCCGCCCCCCTTCCTTTTATATGTGGTCCCCATCCCCATCCTGGTATGCCTGGCATCCATCCATCCTGGTATGCATGGCACCCCTCATACCTATCCTGATATGCATGGCTCCCTCATCCTTATCCTGGTATGCATGGCACCCCTCATCCCCAATCCTGGTATGCATGGCACCCATCATTCCTGTCCTGGTATGCATGGCACCCCTCATGCCTGTCCTGGTATGCATGGCACCCCTCATACCTGTCCTGGTATGCATGGCACCCCTAATCCCTGTCCTGGTATGCATGATACCCCTCATCCCTGTCCTCGTATGCATGGCACCCCTAATCCCTATCCTGGTATGCATGGCACCCCTAATCCCTGTCCTGGTATTCATGGCACCCCTCATCCTTGTCCTGGTATGCATGGCACCCATCATCCCTGTCCTGGTATGCTTGGCGGTATGCATGGCACCCCTAATCCCTGTCCTGGTATGCATGGCACCCCTCATCCCTGTCCTGGTATGCTTGGCGGTATGCATGGCACTCCTCATCCCTGTCCTGGTATGCAGGCACCCCTAATCCCTATCCTGGTATGCATGGCACCCCTCATCCCTGTCCTGGTATGCATGGCACCCCTCATCCCTGTCCTGGTACGCTTGGCGGTATGCATGGCACCCCTAATCCCTGTCCTGGTATGCATAGCACCCCTAATCCCTGTCCTGGTATGCATGGCACCCCTAATCCCTGTCATAGTATACATGGTCCCCCTAATCCCTGTCATAGTATACATGGTCCCCCTAATCCCCATCAGGCTGCACATTAAAAAAAAATAAACACTCATACTCACCTCTCTTCTCTCCTCCAGCGCTGCGTCAGGTCTGCCTGCACTGATCTCTCCATGTGAGCCGCGCATGACGTCACTGCCATGCGCGGCTCACAAGGACAGATCAGCTGCCGGAACTCACTGCTCCCCACGCCGGGTCTGTGTGCGCGGGGAGTAGTGACTTCACTCTCCTTCATAGCAGGCACACAGCGGAGCCGCGCTGCGGCTGCTGCTGCTGCTGGCTAACTCCTGTGCCCGCTCATTAAAGGGCATGAATATTCACCCCCTCCCCACGCCCATGGGCGTGGAGAGAGGTTGAATATTCATGCCCTTTAACAGCGGGCACAGGAGATAGCCGGCAGCAGCAGGAGCCGCACCGCGGCTACATTGTATACTGCTATTAAGGGGCATGAATATTCAGTGGCCTCCTGTGCCCCGCTCCTCCACCGATACCGCTCCCCCCCACACCCCATATAAATATACCCCCCCCCCCAATATTCGGACTATAAGATGCACCCCCCATTTTACTCCAAAATTTTGGAGGAAAAAAAGTGGGTCTTATGGTACGGAAAAATACGGTAGGTGTCTAAGTGAGTATAGGTGTATTTTTTTTATTTTTAATTTTATTTTAGGTGGCGTTCCGCGGGACAGGTAATGTATGGACTACTTTTTTTTTTATTTATTTTTTTTAGCTAACCACTGGCCACCAATGAAATTAATTTCTTGGGACAAAAATATCTAAAAATAAAAGGGGGACATTAAATTAATAAATAATCATGGTGGCAATAAATTAAAAAAATGATGTGGACAAAAAAATAAATAAAAATATATTGAGGCAAAAAATTAAAAACATTTATGGGGGCAAATATATGGGGACAATATGGGGCACATTTTACAGCAGGAGCAGGCTGATGGGAACTACTGCTCCCATCGAGCTGCTCCTGCTGGCACTACTGAACGGGGACAGACATAGGCTGATGGGAGTAGTAGTCTCACATCAGTCTATGTCTGCCTGCTGACACCTGGACACAGACCCATCCTCTTGTACCATCCCAGGTGAGCAGCCATGATCCAGGAAGACGGGAATTGTATGGGATTCTCATCTTCCTGGATTATGGGATGCTCATGGGATGGCAGGAACGCCCCCACATGAGGTCACTTCCCATTTGCTGCGGTTTTGTGCTACAAAATCGCACAAATACGCTTCAAATCCGCAAGAATTTTTACATGCTTGTGGATTTGAAGCGGCTCAATGATAGTCTATGACGGCTAAAATGCTGCAATTCCAGAAAATTAATGGACGTGCTGCGGATTTTTCCGCAATGATAATCCGCAGCGGAAATTTCCGCAGCATGTGCACAGCACATGTGGATTATCATTGGGAAACATTGCAGACGTTCTACCAAGCGATTTTTAAGCGTTTCCGCGGTGGAAATTACGTTGCGGAAACGCTTAAAAAAAAACAATAGTGGGCATGCAGCCTAATAGTTTTTAATATCCTAATAAAAGTTACATTTTAAAGTTAGATCACCACAGTCAGTAAGTTGGGTTTCCACTGTTTAGGCACATCAGGGGATCCCCAAACGTGACAGTGTCTGCTCTCGATTCCAGCCATTTTTGCATTCAAAAAGTCAAACGTCACTCCTTCCCTTCCGAACCCTGCCATGTGCCAGTGGTTTTCCTCACATATGGGGTATCAGCGTGTTCAGGAGAAATTGCAAAACACGTGTGGGGAACATATCGCGTGTGCAGTGAAGCTGGTAATCACACAGCCTCACTGCACAGGCGGCCGGACATATACAAGTGCGCCTGCGCCCCCACAATATCAGCGCTGGCCGGGAGCAGGATTCAAATACATGGCGGGCACCAGCAGTGAGTGAATGCTGCACCCGCTCATGACTGAATGCGAGGATCACACCTCTATGACTGAAAACGCAGGTAGGACAAAGTACAGTATATATAATGTTATAGAATCATTATAATACCACCAATTTTAATTAAAACAGCTTGCTAGTGATGAACATTGCATCACTAACAAACCAATGGGGGCAGTGTAGATAGTAGCTAGGACATGACAGGTTCCCTTTAACCCCTTTAAAGCCCATGATGTACTAATACGCGTCTGTGCCCTGGGACTTAAGAGCCTGACCCGTATTAGTACGTCATCGCGATCGCGCGCGCACACAGGCTATGCGGGCGCGATCGCCGCCGGGTGTCAGCTGATTGTCACAGCTGACTCCCGGTACTATGTGCAGGGAGCGGTCCCGCACCGCTCCCGGCACATTAACCCCCGCAATGCTGCGATCGAAGTCGATCGCAGCATTGCGGTGGCTAAGGGGAGGTGATCGCAATACTCACCTCCTCTTCCGGCCTCCAGCGCTGTCTGCCGCGGCTTCCCGGGTGTTGCCATGACTACCCGATGTCGTCATGACAACATCCGGGTCACCAGACAGCAGGAAGATTTTTTGGTCATGTGCAGTGCATCTCCAAACTATCTTCTCCCTGTCCAGCGCTGACTGCCTGCATGGCACAGGGATGGTGCTCCATCCCTATGCTATGCAGGCGATCAGAATAAAAAAAGTGAAAGTCCCAGAGTGGGACAAAGAAAAAAGTTTAAAAAAACTCTCAGAAAGTGAAAGAAAAATTTTAAAAAATTTGTAAAAATATATAAAAAAGTAAAAAAAAGAATCCACCAAAAATAGAAATATAATGTACCCATCAATAAATATTATTATGAAAAAAAATAAATACATAAAAGTACACATATTTGGTATTGCCGTGTCCGTAACGACCTGACCTATAAAACTGTCCCACTAGTTAACCTCTTCAGTGAACACGGTAAAAAAAAAAAAAGCAAAAAACAATGCTTTATCATCATACCGCCAAACAAAAAATGGAATAACACGCGATCAAAAAGACGAATATAAATAAAAATGGTACCGCTGAAAACGTCATCTTGTCCTGCAAAAAATAAGCCACCATACAGCTCCATCATCCGAAAAATCAAAAAGTTATAGCTCTCAGAATAAAGCAATGCAAAAAAATAATTTTTTCTATAAAATAGCTTTTATTGTGTAAAAGCGCCAAAACATAGAAAAACGATATAAATGTGGTACCGCTGTAAACGTACTGACCCGAAGAATAAAGCTGCCTTATCAATTTTACAACAGGCGGAGTAGAATAAAAAAATTAAAAAAAAAAAACAATTCCTGAATTGTTGTTTTTTGTTTATTCTGCCTCCCAAAAGCTGGAATAGAAAGTGATCAAAAATGTCACATGCCTGAAAATAGTACCAATAACAACGTCAACTCATCCCGCAAAAAACAAGCTGTCACATGACTGTCTGCCAAAATATGGAAAAATTATTGCTCTCAAAATATGGCGATGCAAAAACTAGATTTTACAAAAAAATGTGTCTTTAGTGTGTGACAGCTGTCAATCATAAAAACCCGATATCATTCTGGTATCTCTGTAGTCGCACCGACCCAAAGAATAAAGTAATCTCATCACTTATACCGCACTAGGAACGGCGTAAAAAATAAACGCTAGGGCTGGGATTGGGGTTAGGGTTGTGCTAATGTTAGGGTTGGGGTTAGGGTTGTTTTTTCTTTCAATTAAAAAAAAAAGATGACGATATGGCAACTAGTGTTTAGCGCAAGTGCTCGCTACTTGAGTTTGCATCGGGTGCTCGGGTATGCATTGAGTATCGCGGGTGCTTGAGTCTCCGCCCCATATGCTTCGCGGCCAAAAAAACCTCGCGGGGATTGCCTGCCATGCACGAGCGATCCCCGCATGTTTTTTTTAGGGGTGTCTAATAACCGTGAAACATGCGGGCGGGGACTCGAGCATTTCATTTGAGCACCTGTGATACATGGTGCTTACCTGAGTACCCGATGCAAACTCAAGTAGTGAGCACTTGCGCTCAAGACTAATGACAACTTATTCAATATGATGACCTAATGTTATCAAATTCTGTGTCGTACCTCTGGGTTCAAAATGTTCACTATACCCCTTGATAAAATCCTTGAGGGGTGTATAAACTTCTGTGAAGCACCTGGGGGTTCAAGGTGCTCATCACACAACTAGATAAGTTCCCTGAGGGGTCTAGTTTCCAAAATGGGGTCACTTGTGGTGGGTTTCTACCATTTAGTCACATCAGGGGCTCTCCAAACGTGACATGGCGTCTGCTCTCGATTCCAGCCGATTTTGCGTTCAGAAAGTCACACAGTGCTCCTTCATCTCTGAACTCTGCCGTGCGCCCAAACACTGTATTTTCCCCACATATGGGGTATTGGCGTTCTCAGGAGAAATTGCACAAGAGTTTTTGGGGTCCATTTACTCCTCTTACCCTTGTGAAAATAAAAAAATTGGGGCTAAAACATCATTTTGTGGAAAAAGTTTGATTTTCTTTATTTTCACGGCTCCATGTTATAAACTTCTGTAAAGGACTTGGGGGTTCAAGGTGCTCACCACACATCTAGATAAGTTCCCTGAGGGGTTTAGTTTCCAAAATGGTGTCACTTGTGGGGAGTTTCCACTGTTTAGGCACATCAGGGGCTCCCCAAATGCAACATGGCGTCCGCTAATTATTCAAGCAAATTTTACATTCAAAAAGTCAAATGGCGCTCCTTCCCTTCCGAACCCTGCCGTGCGCCCAAACAGTGGTTTTCCCCCACATATGGGGTATCTGCTTACTCAGGAGAAATTGCACAACAAATTGCATGGTGCAATTTCTCCTGTTACCCTTATGAAAATGCAAAAGTGGGGGCGGAAAAACATTTTTGTGGGAAAAATGTGAAAATTTTATTTTTACGGCTCAATGTTATAAACTTCTGTGAAGCACCTGAGGGTTCAAGGTGCTCATCACACATCTAGATAAGTTCCCTGAGGGGTCTAGTTTCCAAAATGGTGTCACTTGTGGGGGGTTTCCACTGTTTAGGCACATCAGGGGCTCTCCAAATGCAACATGGTGTCCGCTAATTATTCATGCAAATTTTACATTCAAAAAGTCAAATGGCGCTCCTTCCCTTCCGAACCCTGCGGTGTGCCCAAACAGTGGTTTTCCCCCACATATGGGGTATCTGCTTACTCAGGAGAAATTGCACAACAAATTTTGGGGTCCATTTTTTCCTGTTACCCCTGCGAAAATAAAAAAAATTGGGTCTAAAATAACATTTTTGTGAAAAAAGTTAAATGTTAATTTTTTTCTTCCACATTCCAAAAATTCCTGTGATGCACCTGAAGGGTTAATAAAGTTCTTGAATGTGGTTTTGAGCACCTTGAGGGGTGCAATTTTTAGAATGGTGTCACTTTGGGGTATTTTCTGTCATAAAGACCCCTCAAAGTGACTTCAAATGTGATGTGGTCCATAAAAAAATGGTTTTGTAAATTTTGTTGGAAAAATTAGAAATCGCTGGTCAACTTTTAACCCTTATAGCTTCCTAACAAAAAAAAAGCTGGTTCCAAAATTGTGCTGATGTAAAGTAGACATGTGGGAAATGTTATTTATTAACTCTTTTGTGTGACATATCGCTCTGATTTAAGGGCATAAAAATTCAAATTTTGAAAATTGCAAAATTTTCAAAATTTTCTCCAAATTTCCGTTTTTTTCACAAATAAACGCAAATGATATTGAATAAATGTTACCACTATCATGAAGTACAATATGTCATGAAAAAACAATCTCAAAATCAGGGGGATCCGTTGAAGCGTTTCAGAGTAATTACTTCATAAAGTGACAGTGGTCAGAATTGAAAAAATTGGCCCGGTCATTAACCTACAAAGTGGCTCGGTCATAAAGTGATTAATAGTCTGATGACACGGGCAGGCCGCTATAAGCTGAGCGATCTGTATTAGGCTGTGTGCCCACGATGCGTTTTTTTTAAGCGTTTCCGCAGCGGCAAAAACGCTGCAGAAATGCTTTAAAAACGCATGGTAGAAGGCCTGCCATGTTCCCCAATGATAATCCACATGTGCTGTGCACATGCTGCGGAGATTTCCGCTGCGTCTTATCATTGCGGAAAAAAACACAGCACTACCAATTATTTTGTGGAAGTGCTGCGTTTTCGCCGCCATTGACTTGCATTAGAACGCATGGATTACGCATCACTGTATATGTAGACGCGCATTCCATGCGTTCTAATGTGCGGATGGTACCCAGGTCTAGAGGAGCGGAGACTCTCCTCCGGATCCGGGTACCATAGAACCTGTGAAAAAAAAAAAAAATAAAAAAATATATATACTTACCTTCTGACAGCCCGCGGTGCGCTCCTCCTCTCATGCCGGCAGATCGCGGTGGACTGAAGGACCTGCGCTGACGTCATATGACGGGTCACGCGACACTGACGTCGGCAGTTACCGATGCCGGCAGCCGGGACGGTGAAGCAAGACAGCGGGGGCCATTGGAGGGTAAGTATATATTTATTTTTTGACATTCTGTCGGGTCACACTATATAAATCCATGCTGTTTTTTTCTGCCAGGGAGAGGCAGAAACGCTCAGGAAAAAAATCCTGAGCGTTTCTGCATCGTGGGCACATAGCCTTAGACTGGTCAGTGCACATAGGCTGCCACAGTCCTGGATGCACCGGCGACAGCGATGATCTTCTGTGCTGCACAAAAGACCATTTCACCTGAAGAACGAGCGTTCTCCTCAGTCATCAGCAGCCAGGTTACACTGAGAGCTCATTGTGCCATGAGCATGTCTAACAGCGCTCCCTCTCGGTCATCACTGTGATGGCAGCTGCGGTCAGGGCTCCTCGGCTTCCAGCTATAGGTGACTACTTCTATAGAAGCTTCTCACAGATAAGCGCCGGATGCCGCCAGGGCTCACTCACTCCTTAGTCTCACGAGCCCCAGGCCGCGCGGTGCGTGCTGGGAGTTGTAGTTTCAGCCGCCCCCATTTTTCTATTGGCCGCTTTCCGCTCCGCCTCGTGCTCTGGTAGTAGTCCTACTACGCGTGCGTCCCCAGCCAGTATAGTATAGTTGTAGTAGCAGACGCAGAAGTGTGGAGTGGACATGGCCGCGTTCAGGATTAGAGCTGTGGCCGAGCAGCTCCGGAGAATGTCACATGGCGCCCGGCACAGCAGGTAAGACAGGCACGGCTGTACCGCAGGTGGAGCACAGATAGTGTGTATGGGGAAGCCGGAGAGCGTGGCCTCCAGTGGTCTATACATGGCCGTGCTCCGCTATTATATGGCCCGACTAGGTGCACGGAACATTACTTGTTGCCATAGTAACCGCTGAAGAACCTGACCACACGTGCTGCAGAGAGGAGGGGGCACTATAACCTGTAGGGGGCTGCTAGATAACAGGAAGCTGTGGGTGGGTGGTCCGGAGATGTGGGGGCAAGTGTCACGTGTGACCAGGGCTCCTATACAGACTGCATGTCTGCTTATAGCAGTAATGGCCACTGGCATAGCTAATAGACTGGTGTCCCATTCTACCCTGTGCACTGTAGCCAGCCTTCTCCCCCACACCCTCCAGCTTGCCGGGGCTCCCTGCCTCTCTTCCCCCACCCTCCAGATTGGCAGGTGCCCCCCCACCCTCCAGATTGGCAGGTGCCCCCCCACCCTCCAGATTGGCAGGTGCCCCCCCCACCCTCCAGATTGGCAGGTGCCCCCCCCCACCCTCCAGATTGGCAGGTGCCCCCCCCCCACTTTCCAGATTGGCAGGTGCCCCCCCCCCACTTTCCAGATTGGCAGGTGCCCCCCCCCCCCACTTTCCAGATTGGCAGGTGCCCCCCCCCCCACTTTCCAGATTGGCAGGTGCCCCCCCCCCACTTTCCAGATTGGCAGGTGCCCCCCCCCCCACTTTCCAGATTGGCAGGTGCCCCCCCCCCACACTTTCCAGATTGGCAGGTGCCCCCCCCCCCCACTTTCCAGATTGGCAGGTGCCCCCCCCCCACACTTTCCAGATTGGCAGGTGCCCCCCCCCCCCACTTTCCAGATTGGCAGGTGCCCCCCCCCCACACTTTCCAGATTGGCAGGTGCCCCCCCCCCCCCACTTTCCAGATTGGCAGGTGCCCCCCCCCCCCCACTTTCCAGATTGGCAGGTGCCCCCCCCCCCCACTTTCCAGATTGGCAGGTGCCCCCCCCCCCCCACTTTCCAGATTGGCAGGTGCCCCCCCCCCCCCCCCCACTTTCCAGATTGGCAGGTGCCCCCCCCCCCCACTTTCCAGATTGGCAGGTGCCCCCCCCCCCACTTTCCAGATTGGCAGGTGCCCCCCCCCACTTTCCAGATTGGCAGGTGCCCCCCCCCACTTTCCAGATTGGCAGGTGCCCCCCCCCCCCCCACTTTCCAGATTGGCAGGTGCCCCCCCCCCCCCCACTTTCCAGATTGGCAGGTGCCCCCCCCCCCCACATTGGCAGGTGCCCCCCCCACTTTCCAGATTGGCAGGTGCCCCCCCCCACTTTCCAGATTGGCAGGTGCCCCCCCCCCCCCCCACTTTCCAGATTGGCAGGTGCCCCCCCCCCACCCTCCAGATTGGCAGGTGCCCCCCCCCCACCCTCCAGATTGGCAGGCGCCCCCTGTCTCTTACCCCCCACCCTCCAGATTGGCAGGCGCCCCCTGTCTCTTACCCCCCACCCTCCAGGTTGGCGGCGCCCCCTGTCTCTTCCCTGCCCCCCACACCCTTCAAGATTGGCGGCGCCCCCTGTCTCTTCCCTGCCCCCCACACCCTCCAAGATTGGTGGCGCCCCCTGTCTCTCCCTGCCCCCTACACCTTCCAGACTGGCGGCGCCCCCTGTCTCCCCCCTCCAGAATGGCAGGTGCCCCCTGTCTCCCCTCCCCAACCCCCCACCCTCCAAATTGGCTGGATGAGCACCTTGCTGTGTGCCTGCTGTCACCTTTGCTTGCACAGGCTCCCTACCCCACACAGACTGGCCTGCTATTATCTGCTGGTGTGATCAGTGATGGGGGCTGACAATAGGTAATTACATGGAATCAGTAACTATAGTGTTGTCAGTTACACAGCATTGGGTAATAGATGTGAATAGTTACACCGCTAAGTAATGTTGTCTGGAGCCAGACTCTGCCATTGTTCCTCATCTTATCCTCTGATAATCTGGCCATAGATGTAAGTTGGCAGTGGCTCTACATGGAGGTTATTTGTACAAGAAGCGATCAGACGGCTCAAGAAACCTTCTTCTCTAAATCCTGTTTCGTCTGAAAGGAGCATGTTGATGCCTCACACACATGACATTGCTGAGGCTTTACTGGAAACGAATGTAGGTCTGTGACGAGCTTAAAGGGCTTGTAGACTGCTGCAGTAGTTGACCAGTAGCGGACAACCCCTTTAATTGATGTAGTATGAAGCTCTAGGATGGCAGTGGATCCAGCTATTTGGGCACCTGTTGCAGTCTGATGACTATGGCTGTTTGTGCTGTGAGACGTTCACATGTGCGGTTATGATGCACAGTCTGAAGTCAAAACTAGAAGGATTAAAATAAAAAAATAGAATTGCAAACTTTTACTGTCCACTCATCATGTAGGTGTCAAGAAAGAAATCAAAACTGCATCCATAGGTCACCACAGCCGATGTCTTCAGCCACAAGGTTTCACTCAATTCCTTCTGCATTTGTGTGTGTGTGTGTGTGTGTGTTTGTATACTAATATATATTAATTAGTAGGTATACACAATTAATGGTGGCTGTACGATAGGAGATATGCTACTTCTGGGAGCTGAAATTCTGATGCGTGCATCTTTACACAGGAGATGATGATGATGACCAATCTATCTACCTTACATTGGGATCCTCTGCTTACATTGCCCCATCTGTGTACACAATCTCAGGGTCAGCAGTGTGCATAGAAGTCAGTGTACTGATACAGGGAGCAGCACCATAGACTTAGCGCTTTACCTGGGAAGGGTGAATAGGTTTTTTGTTTTTTTTTTCTTTTTTTATAACCAAATGCAGCCAGAATGAAGATTTTCTGAAAGGGGGACAACCTTTTACACTTACTGTCCCGGGGAGACCACATGGTACATAATATTTATTCACTGGTTCTGCAGTATGGTTTTAGATTCAAAAACATATATCCAGGATGGATACAGCAACCATTATAAAAAAAAATATATATATATATATTCCTCATTTTTTGCAGTAGACACAAATAGTGAATGTGCCTAAGAATTCTTCACAAAGACATACCCAAATTGCATGTTGTTAGTGATAAGACCAAGGACAACATCTACAATGAGTTTGCATGTTGTGTTTGTGTTGGCTTCCTCTCGCACTCCAGACATAGTCTTTAAATTGTACACCTTAGTGGGGACAGTGATGTCTATAAGGCCTCATTCATACATCCGTATTTCACATACATGTTGTATCCGTTTTTTTCATGGACACAACACATACCCATTATAATCTATGGTGCTGTTTACATGTCTGTTTTTCACAGACCGCATGGCCGTGTAAAAAACACGAAGACAGGTTTTTGTTTTTTTTTCCCGGCACCACGTATCACGAGCCAATGCAAGTCTATGGGTCTGGGGAAAAAATGTACAGCACATGAATGGCATCAGTGTACAGTCCGTATTTAACATTAGAAAGGTTAGGAGAAGCTTTGTAATTCATATATTTTATCCATCCATGAAAAACACTAATCGACACACGGATGCACAATACTGATCACTGTCACCGGTACCATTATTTCACGTATATGTTTAACCTCGGACCTGTGAACAAGGCCTACAGTGCTGAGGAATATGATAGTGCTATATTCAAGCATAATAAATACACTGCTCAAAAAAATAAAGGGAACACTTAAACAGACTATAACTCCAAGTAAATCAAACTTCTGTGAAATCAAACTGTCCACTTAGGAAGCAACACTGATTGACAATCAATTTCACATGCTGTTGTGCAAATGGAATAGACAATAGATGGAGATTATTGGCAATTATCAAGACACACTCAATAAAGGAGTGGTTCTGCAGGTGGGGACCACAGACCACATCTCAATACCAATGCTTTCTGGCTGATGTTTTGGTCACTTTTGAATATTGGTTGTGCTTTCACACTCGTGGTAGCATGAGACGGACTCTACAACCCACAGAAGTTGCTCAGGTAGTGCAGCTCATCCAGGATGGCACATCAATGCAAGCTGTGTCTGTCAGCGTAGTGTCCAGAGGCTGGAGGCGCTTCCAGGAGACAGGCCAGTACACCAGGAGACGTGGAGGGGGCCGTAGGAGGGCAACAACCCAGCAGCAGGACCGCTACCTCCGCCTTTGTGCAAGGAGGAACAGGAGGAGCACTGCCAGAGCCCTGCAAAATGACCTCCAGGAGGCCTCAAATGTGCATGTGTCTGCACAAACGGTTAGAAACCGACTCCATGAGGGCCTGACGTCCACAGATGGGGGTTGTGCTCACAGCCCAACACCGTGCAGGATGCTTGGCATTTGCTACAGAACACCAGGATTGGTAAAGTCGCCACTGGCGCCCTGTGCTCTTCACAGATGAAAGCAGGTTCACACTGAGGGCATGTGACAGACGTGACAGAGTCTGGAGACGCCATGGAGAGTGATCTGCTGCCTGCAACATCCTTCAGCATGACCTGTTTGGCAGTGGATCAGCAATCGTGTGGCGTGGCATTTCTTTGGATAGTTTCACAGCCCTCCATGTGCTCGCCAGAGGTAGCCTGACTATCATTAGGTACCGAGATGAGATTCTCAGACCCCTTGAGACCATATGATGGTGTTGTTGGCCCTGGGTTCCTCCTAATGCAGGACAATGCCAGACCTCATGTGGCTGGAGTGTGTCAGCAGTTCCTGCAAGATGAAGGCATTAAAGCTATGGACTGGCCCGTTCCTCAGACCTGAATCTGATTGAGTACATCTGGGACATCATGTCTCGCTCCATCCACCAACATCACATTGCATCCCCGACTGCCCAGGAGTTGGCGGATGCTTTAGTCCAGGTCTGGGAGGAGATCCCACAGGAGACCATCCGCAACCTCATCCGGAGCATGCTCAGGCATTGTAGGGAGGTCATACTGGCACGTGGAGGCCACACACAATACTGAGCCTCATTATGACTTGTTTTAAGGACATTACATCAAAGTTGGATCAGCCTGTAGTGTGTTTTTCCACTTTAATTTTGGGGGTGACGCCAAATCCAGGCCTCCATTGGTTAATAAATTTTATTTCCATTGATGATTTTGTTGTCAGCACATTCAACTTTGTACAGAACAAAGTATTCAATGAGGATATTTCATTCATTCAGATATAGGATGTGTTATTTGAGTGTTCCCTTTATTTTTTTGAGCAGTGTATATACATTGGTCTGATTCTGTTAAGGTTGTCGCACACTTTATATTTGGTCAAACCTGCCAATATCAGTGGGATTAGCCGATCGTCTGTGTATGGGGGGCCTCCTGACTGTTCCCGAGAAGAGAATGGAGGATTCGACGCTTTGTAATTCCAATGGCTGATCCTTTGTTGGTGCCCTAGCAAAGAATACAGGAGCGCTTGGCTAAATGTCCCTGGGTATGGGGGACATAGCTGTCGGCTGAATGTTCGTTAGTGAATAGTAAGTAAAGTATGGGGGCTACATTGTTCCCTGCTGTCATGCAGCACTGTATAGGAGCGGTTAGCAGCTGTGGACCGGCAGGTTTCTGTGAAATGCTGATATACACCCAGTCTGGTAAAAGTGCAATTGATTGTATCTCTGCTGCACTTTCCACTGACTGTACTACCCCACAGGTCTTTACTCCCTCCCCTATGTGAAGGTCACCATGTCCCAGGTGATGTAACACACAGGCTGATAGACGTTATGTTGTTAAAGGCTAATAGCCGCTTGTTGGATCTCGATCAGTCCAGAATGGCACCAGCGCCATGTCTACTATTGCATCACTTCTATTGCATTAGGCGTTCTTTCCATTGGTTTCAGCTAGCTGTACACTTCCTAGTTTCAGTACACTTTCTGGGTAATTGTACCTTACTCAGTGTTGGATCTAATGAGGAAACAAGAGGGGCAAAGGTTACGTGTCTGGAAGGCGTCTTTTACACATTTGTCTGCAGTGTCAGCTCATTGTGTTCTTTCTGGCTAATTATCAGCCTTGGTGGTCCCAGCTCTGGTCAAGGTGTTTGTCTGGAGATAAAGACACATTGTTGGCTCCCATTTGCTGCAATGTGTATGTAAATGGCACTACCATTATTGGTGGGAGCTTGACTATTCTTACACCATGCATGGCATTAGTTCTGGCTAAGTAATGGCCACATGGGGTGGGGTCCGCCTTTCTATCTGGATTGTACAGAGGATGAGAGCTGTCTCTGCCACTGCCCTGGTCTCTGTTTGGCCTCAGTGGTAACATCACGCGTTCTGGCCATTCATAGAGTTCAGCGGCCCTTGTCCTCTAAATCAGCAGAGCTGCTAAGCTTAGTGAATGGATTGGCTGCAGCGCTATATATATATACATTTTATAAATGTATAAGTTAAACTTGTATGGCTGTAATAGTGCAGCCAGGGGCTGATACATGCTGGATTGGGCATCATGTATCAGCTGTTAGATTCCCTATAATGCAGCAATACTATTCTGCACTTGAAAACTCGTGGGTTTTTTTTTTTTTTTTGCATATCAATCTATTATAATAATGCAGACAGTGACCTGCTGCTTTTTTGACCCTACAAGACAAGAAGCACAAAGAAAAAAAAAAATCAAATCTCGTTTTTGCAGCTACTGTAGAATTCTGCCTTTTTCTCGATCTCTGATATGAATTTCTTTAAAATATAAAGCTGGAAATAATTTTTCAACAACTTGCTGTGGTCTTCTACTGTGTGGCTTGTACAGATGCTTCGTTTATATAAGCCACACAACAAAACGCAACAATTTGCGAGCCATTTTTGCTTCACAATTTTTGGCTATATAGTACAAAATCTGTGTACAGGCATCCGAAAATCAAGAATTCTGAATATTACACAATGTCTGAGTCACCATAAACTTTTTTTCTGTGCTGAATAGATGTCTGTATTGGTGAAAGTGGTTTTCTAGCTACCGCTTGTGTAGGGAACCTCCTGCAGGGGAGGGGGTAGGAGTAGTAACCAAACAGTGAGAATCCATTCTACTCCCTCTCTCCTTCACGTAGCCTCCGTCATTTCAAGATTTATAGAGTGTTCTTGCTAGGGAGGAGAGGCGCTCCACAGAAGAGGGGGAAACTTCACACATCTGTTTGGATCGGATGCATTAAATGCTATGGGGCAAGAATGGTGCATAGCCTTAGCTCTCAAGGATTCCAGGAATTGAAACTTTGCTCAGTCACATGTCGTTATACTCTATATTCTCCCAAGAAGTATTTGCCTTTAGCAAGAACTCAGTGCTTCATATGGCTGCACGCACACATAGTGCCTGCACATCTGTTGTGGTTCTACAGATACTATGAGCTTCTTTGCTGTGCATGAACGCTAACTTGCCCTTTAAAGGGAATCTGTCAGCAAGTTTTTGCAATGTAATCTGAGAGAATCATAGTGTAGGAGCAGAGACTCTGATTTCAGTGATGTCACTTGCTAGGGTGTGTGTTTAATCAGCAGATCTTCACTATCTGACTAGTTGTCTTGTGCTTGCTAGTCCAACTCTGCCCCACACTGATTATCAGCTCTGTCAATATATAAGAGAGCTGACACTCAGTGGTGTGGGAGGGCTCGACATTCTAAGCTCTGCTAGATCTTCAGCCGAGAAAACGGATTCTGTCACAACTCCTGCACCTAGTAAACTAAGGGCTCTTTCACATTGCATTCTTCCCTGAGCTCCGTGGTCCCGACGGGGCTTACGTCCGAACCCACCCCAAAAATGTGATTCGGGCATATACGTCGACTGTTATATGAAGACTGTCAAAGGCGTAAGACAGGTCTGGCCTGGCCTTAAAGCTCTCAAACACTGCTGAACCCATGAATATCAATGATTGTCGGGGGAGATAAGGACCCAGCATGTCCAATGATTCCTCTGTTTTCTGAGCAATTAGCTGCCACCAGAGGTTTTGGTGCAGTGGCGCTTTCTGATTATTTGTGCGAACGAGCAATCTTGTATATGGGAGTCAGGCAAAATGGCTTTATGGGGGAACTAAAGCTGGACCACCCCTTTTGGAGCCTCACAGCGCACGCACCATACGTTGTCCGGAGTCTCCAGTGCCGACTACTAGATTCTTGAGTAGGTGGTCGCGTGACTGCAAGTGTGCGATTTGCATACGTGCGGTTGCGTGCCAACTAGACTTGCTCAGCCTAGTTCATTTCGCCTATATTGAACGAGGCTGTGCACATCTAGTTGGAATGTGGTCGCACTGCGGACTTCCATCCCAAACCTGGACAATCCCTTTAACCCCTTAAGGACCCTGGGATTTTCCGTTTTTGCATTTTCGTTTTTTGCTTCCCTTGTTCCCAGAGCCATAGCGTTTTTATGTTTTTGTCAATAATGTCTGTGTGAGGGCTTATCTTTTGCGGGACGAGTTGTACTTTTGAACGACATTGCAGGTTTTACCATATCGTGTTCAGGAAAAAAATTCCAAGTGTGGTGAAATTGCAAAAAAAAGTGCAATACCACATATGTGTGTTTTGTTTTTGTTTTTTTTTTGTTTTTTGTTTTTTTTTACCACGTTCACTGAATGCGAAAACTGACCTGCCATTATGATTTTCCAGGTCATTACGAGTTCATAGACACCAAACATGTATAGGTTCTTTTTTTATTTAAGTGGTGAAAAAAAAATCCAAAGTTTGCATAATAAATAAAAATAAAAAAGGCCCCATTTTTCGGTATCTGGGGCTGGGTGAGGGCTTATTTTTTGCGTGCCGAGCTGACGTTTTTATTTATACCGTTTTGGGATGGGTCCGATATTTTGATCGTTGGTTATTGCATTTTATTGCAATGTTGCGGCGACCAAAAAAATGTAATCCTGGCGTTTAGAATTTTTTTTCTCATTACGCTGTTTACAGTTTGGATTAATTCTTTTTTTATATTGATAGATCGGGCGATTCTGAACGCGGTTATACCAAATATGTCTATGTGGGTTTTTATTTTATTTTGAATGGGGTGAAAGGGGGGTGATTTAAACTTTTTTATATATTTTTATAAACATTTTTTTTACACTTTTTGCTTGCTTCTATAGTCTACATAGGAGACTAGAAGCAGCAACTGTCCGATCACCTTTGCTTCATAGAGGTGATGAACAGATGACCTCTATGTAGCAGAAATGCTCCTGTGCTATGAGCGCCGACCACTAGGTGGTGCTCATAGCGATCATTACATGACAACCACTGGGGTCTGCTGCAGACCCAGGGTTGTCATACCCACCCATCAGTGACCTGCGATCATGTGATGGGGTAAGTGACACGCTTCCGGCGCGGCACTGTTAAATGCCGCTGTCAGAGATTGACAGCGGCATTTAACTGGTTAACAGCCGTGGGTGGATCGCGATTCCACCTGCGGCTGTTGCGGGCACATGTCAGTTGTATAAATCAGCTGACATGTGCTCGGTTCAGTGCGGCGCCCTCACTGAACCGGGGGGGTGATGACCTGGGGCGTACTAATATCCCCCAGGCTTTAAAAGGGGTTAAATAAGTTGTCCACTACTTTTACATTGATGCCCTATCCGTAGGGGTCCCGCAGGCGGCACCCCGCCTATCAGCTGTTATCGGTGCTGGTGGCGGCCGCCGACTGGAAGTGCTCACCTGCGGGGCTCCGCCGTCAAGTCGTAGTGGCCGCCGCGGTGTACTGCACATCCACCTCCTATTCAATTGTATCAATGTAAAAGTAGTGGACAACCCCATTAAGTAAGTTAGACCAAAGTTATGCACTCTTGCTGATAAAATACCTTCTAGTCAATTGCTCATTACATATATTTTTGTACAAGAAAGATCAGAAATTTGATTTGGCTGTAGGATGTGGATAATAAGAAAAGCAAATTGCAGTGATTTCTCCTCTTCTCTCTGGTTTTGGGATGCTTGTAATTACCTGTGCAGGACAACATTACATAATGCCCCTGCAGTGACTATTCAGTATACAGGAATAACCCATTGTTTCTGGCTTAAAAGCTTCAACAATGTAGTAAAATAGTAGGGGTCAAGTAAAGGCCCCGTCACACTAAGCGATGCAGCAGCGATCCCGACAACGATACGACCTGTCAGGGATCGTTGCTGCATCGCTAATACATCGCTGGTGAGCTGTCAAACAGGCAGGCTCACCAGCGATGAGGGGAGCAGCGATATCGTGGAAAGAATCGTTCCACGATGTCCTGCTCCCGTTCCCAGCCTGCTGCTTAAGCAGGAGCAGGCTGGTAACTATGGTAAATATCGGGTTACTAAGTGCGCGTGTGCCCCTAGTAACCCACTGTTTACCATGGATACCACTCTGCTACGGTGCGCTGGAGCCTCCGCTCACCGTAGCAGAGTGGTATCTATGGTAAACAGCGGGTTACTAAGTGCGCGCGTGCCCCTAGTAACCCGATATTTACCATGGTTACCAGCCAGATCGTTGGTCCCGCTGGTCACACACAGCGATGTGTGCTGGCCAGCGGGAGGCCAACGACCAAAAAATGGTCCAGGACACTTTGCAACGATCAGCGACCTCACAGCAGGGGCCTGATCGTTGCAAAGTGTCACACATAGCGACATCGCTTAGTGTGGCGGGGCCTTAAGAGGCATTACTAACACAATGGCCTCTGCTCACCCGCCCTGTACAGCCTCTGTACTAATTGAGGAAGCTCTGTAATTTAGGTGTGCTGCCATTTGTCCTGCATGACTATAGATGTGGTCTGGCTTACTGCAGCCTTTATTTTAGATATGAAATGTCTACAAAACGGGACAACGTAACCCGCTGTTTTATCACTAATCAGAAATATCGGCCTTTATTTACTTGTATTTAATCAGTAACCCTTTAATATTTTAATGACAGGAGTTCAGTGTGTGCCTACAGTGCCGCTCCTCAGCAGAGAAGTTCAGGGAACCAAACCACAGGGAGCGATGATAAGTCTTTTGGTGTGAGATCGCTGGATAGGAAGACTGCCAAGCTCGAGGAAGAAGTTAGAGATTTAACAGTAAGTTTATTGGAAGACATGGTAACAAACAGTTAAAAGACAGTTCAAAGAAGTTGTGGGAAGGTCCCGGTCAGCTCTCTGATTTACAATAATTCTTAACCCTTTCGCACCAGAGCCTGTTTTCACCTTCCTGACCAAGCAAATTTTTACAATTCTGACCATTGTCATTGAGGTAATAACTCAGGAACGCTTCAACGGATCCCCCTGATTCTGAGTTTGTTTTTTCGTGACATATTGTACTTCATGATTGTGGTAAAATTTGTTTGATATCACTTGCATTTATGTCTGAAAATATCGGAAATTTGGCGAAAATTTTGCCATTTTCAAACTTTTAATTTTTATGCCATTAAATCAGAGAGATGTCACACAAAATAGTTAATAAATAACATTTCCCACATGTCTACTTTACATCAGCACAATTTTTGAAACCTAATCTTTTTTTTTTGTTAGGAAGTTATAAGGGATAACAGTTTATTGGCAGTTTCTATTTTTACAACAACATTTACAAAACCATTTTTTTTAGGGACCACATCACATTTGAAGTGACTTTGAGAGGTCTTTATGACAGAAAATACCCAAAAGGGACACCATTCTAAAAACTGCACCCCTCAAGGTGCTCAAAACCACATTCAAGAACTTTATTAACCCTTCACGTGTTTCACGGGAATTAATGGAATGTAGAAGAAAAAAATGAAAAATTTTTTTTTTCTTTTCCCACAAAAATGTTACTTTAGACCCAATTTTTCATTTTTACAAGGGTAACAGGAGAAAATGGAAGCCAAAATTTGTTGCGCAAATTCTCCTGAGTACGCCGGTACCCCATATGTGGTGGAAAACTTACTGCTTGGGCACATGGCAGGGCTCAGAAGGGAAGGAGCGCCATTGTGGCTGGAATAGGTTGCGGACACCATGTCACACTTGAAGAGCCTCTGACATGCCAAAACAGCAGAAAGTGACCCCATTTTGTAAACTACACCTCTCAATAAATTCAGCTAAGGGAGTAGTGAGTATTTTTAACCATCAGGCGATTCACAAACTTGTATAATATTAGGCTGAGTAAATGAAATATTACTATTTTTTTCCACTAAAATGTTGTTTTGACCTTAAGTTTGCCATTTTCAAAAAGGGTAATGGGGGAAAACAAACACGATTTCTCCTGAGTATACAGATATCCCATAAATGTTGAAAACTACTATTGATGCACAGTAGATACAACACACATGAAGTATAGCAATATATAAAAGGGATTTCAAGAGAGACCAAGTGGTCAATATAAAATACCTGTATCTTGAAAATATTTTCTATATGGACAAAAAATGGCAACCATTCGGATGATAACACAACAAAGAGAAGCACCGAATGTTGGGTACAAAATTCAAAATTAGAATATGAGAGAGGATAAAAAACCTTTATTAAGATGTGGTTATAGTGGCACTACAAACTCGAGTGCCCGCATATTAACACATAATTCAAGTACAACAATACTTAATGGACCAAGAAAATACTGTCAGAACGTACTGCTACAGGTAAGATACAGGTGAGATATATTAATAGAGTAAATAACTTGTACTCTAAATCATGAAATACACATTCTGCTATTGGCAGCTTTGTATCATCCATCGACGTACACAAGTACTAGTGGCCAATTATAGTATATATGCACCCCCCTAGTATGTACATGATCAAATATAAATCAATGTATATAATACCTGAACAAATAGGTCCAAAAGGTGAGTGCGGCCTATGTACATTGGTTTACAGGCAAATCGCCTGTTAGACTCTGCTTCTGACTGAGCCTAACAGGCCACTGTAGCTGGCAAAACCGGAGGTCATCGTGTGACCTCCGGCTGCCATGACCACGCTCGGACTCCCTGTGATGTGTTCTGACCAAATCACGGAGGTGTCGAAGAGGTGAGTGGATGACCCCCCCCCCCCCCCCCCCTCTAGAAGATGGAAAAGGGTTATAGTCATTGGAACCTGATCCAATTGGGTTCCGATTATGTCGCCTGTTAGAGCTGTCGCTCTGCACCGAAATCTCAGTGCTTGCAGAACTCTGGGGGTCCTGAGCGCTACGAGACCGCCGACCGCAGACAAACGTCAGCACTGCAGAGCCCAGCAAGTGTCGACTTTTATCTACAGTGGGCAGTCGGGAAGCGGTTAAGATTGTACATTCCTCTACATTGAAATTACAATACCAAGGAAAGCTCATAGGATTATGGATATCACTGGTTGATAATATGCAAATGATGAATAAAATGGAAACAAAACATCTTGAATTAATATGTATCTAGTATGAGTGCCACATGTACTTGCATGCCTTAGCGTGCGAATAATGAGGTTATTAATGGTTGTCTGAGAAATGATCTGGCACACAAATCAAGATCCGCTGCTGGCAGTTTTTTTTTTTTTTTTTTTTTTTTTTTTTGCAGTTGCCAACCATTTATATCTCGGATATGCTAGGTGGGAGACGATTCCAGAAACGCCAGGCAGACTGCTCACAGTAACATGAGCAACATCTGATCAGATGTGACTTTCATAACTGAAAGCTGTGTTTTATTCTTTACCCCTCCAATCTGACCAGCCATCAGATATTTTTTAATTCCTGTGGCGCTTGTTATTGAGAAGGCATATGCTACTATTTTTCTGCAATGAGTGAAATGATTTTGTGTTGCAAATATAAGATTGGCCAATTTTTTTTTTTCCCTAAAATATGGCCGTTTCACCTAAAGATTAATTTTCTACTTATTGTTTAGTACGCTTTCATAGTTCTGCTCAGGTCTTGTAGTCTACAGTTTCGGCCAGGGCAGGTATATAATTACTGCAGCCGATCAGTGGCCATGCTGAAAGCTATATTGCTGCAGCAATCGCATGTTTGCACGGCCACCACCGCATGCACAAATTACCTGCTCTGTATAATTATTTGGAATACCCGGCCACCTTAATAAATTACCAATTTGCAGCATTTCTTACTCTGGCTTATAGAAGGGTGTTATGAGGCACATATGCAAATCTAGGTTTTTGATTGACTTTTTCCTAAATAGTTTCAAAGAGGGCTGGAATAAATATTTACTGAAGTGTAAATTTATTCAGCAGGATTGCAGTGTAAACTATAAGTACATATCCCTTGTGTAGTATAATATTGCTTTGTAATGTTTGCAACCAATAATTTTCGATTCTATTGTTAGACTGCTCTCCATTATATGTTGGTAATTGCATATCTACCAATGAAGCAGTAGTTTCTGAATGGTCAAACTACTGCTTCATGTGACAATGTCTTTTTCCTAATCGCAACCTTTAATATTCTTTTCTTTGCTAGGAGCTTTACAACAAAGCTGTAGAGGACTCTGAGACTGTTCGGAATAAAACAAAGAAGTTTGTGGAGGATGCAAAACTCTTTGGTAAGAATCTAGATTCTAGAAGTTGAATATGTAAAGCACCACTCCAGCGTTTTTTTTGTTTTTGGACTAGTGCTACTAACAGAAGGTCCCTGCACCTAATATTATACTCGCCACCCGTCGTGTTTAACCCTTCCTCGCACCATTCCAGTCCCACGCTGCCATCTTGTGACTGCAACTTCTGACTGACTAGAAGTCAGAACTAACCGGAAGATGGGGGGTGGCAAGTAATAAGACTAGGGGCAGGGACTTTACATTAGTAGCACCACTCTAGCGCTGAAAAGAAAAAAATCAATAGTACATACGGTGGTAAGAAACTTTGTATCTTATTATAGAAAAGTGCCTCAGTCTCTACTTTATAAGACTCGTCAACTCCCTCTGCCTTCTGCACTGAGCACTCACTGTCAGATCAATAGTGATATGTCTTCATTGAAGGCTGATGATCGGATCACTTGGCGATCTCTGGGGAGAGAGCTACTCTGCTAGCGACAGATGCTGCTGTCAAATATTATATCATCTCAGTTCTGGATTTACAGCTGCCCTGCTCCACACTGCTGAATAGTGGTTTCCATGCACCTTCTGGGAGTAAGCTACATAGACAGGAGAGTAGGGTCTCCAGTTCTGTGATGTGCATGGGACACATCATAGTGGCTAGTTTTCCTTCAATTATGGAGCTGACAAATGGGGCTTGCCGAAGGAGAAAACTGTAGCCTTGTAGTACTGGGGTCTTGGACTCAAATCCCACCAAGGACAACATCTGCAAGGAGTTTGTATGTTTTTCCTGTGTTTGTGTGAGTTTTCTCCAGTTTCCTCCCATACTCCAAAGACATACTGATAAAGAATTTATATTGTGTGCCGCAATGGAGACAGTGATGTCTGTAAAACACTGCGGAACATTGTGTAATATAAGCAAGCATAATAAATAAGAAATAGAAAAAATGTAGGATACAAGTCCTATAATCTTAGTGTTATTACTCTTATACATACATGATGGCTTATCCTGAAACGTCGGGTACGTTAAAGGGAATCAGTCAGCAGGTTTTGCTATGTAATCTGAGGATAGCATAATATAGCAGCTGAGACACAGATTTCAGGGATGTGTTGCCTATTAGGCTGAGTGCTGTTTCCATACAATGAAGGTTTTATGACTAGTAGATTATCACTGGCTGGACCACAGTGCACTTAGGCTATGTGCCCATGATGCAGAAATGCTGCATATTTTTTACGCTTCTCCCTGGCAGGAAAAACGCATGCGGATTTTACATGCGTTTTTCGTGCCAGGTAGAAGTGTTTGTCAAGCTTTTTTGCATGCATTTCTGCATGTGCTTTATCAAGCGCTTTTCCAAGCGATTTTAGCATCACTTGGAAAGTGCTTGACAACTTGGTCACACTATATAAATCCATGCAACCGGCATAGATTTATAGTAGTGTGACCAAGTTAGTTTAAAAAAAAAAAAAAAAAGAATGGTGAAAAATAAAAAATAAAGATTATACTCGCCTTCCAATGGCCCCCGGTCTCCTTCTCCGATGCGTCAGGTTTCCCCGGTGTCTCGCGGTGGTGTGAAGGACTGCGGTGGTGTGAAGGACCTGCGATGACGTCATTGAGTCATGTGACAGGTCACGCGACCGCGTGACCTGTCACATGACTCAATGACGTCATGTCAGGTCCTCACACCACCACGAGCCGCCCAACACATCGCACGCATCGCTGAGGAGGCCGGGGGCCATCGGAAGGTAAGTATAATCTTTTTATTTTTTATTTTAAATTCTTTTAAAAAAAAAAAAGGTACAATGGTACCCAGGTCTGGATGAGAGTCTCTTCTTCTCCAGATCTGGGTACCATCCGCACATTGAACCGTGTGATATCCGCATGTGCAGATGCTGTGATGCGGATGTCACGTGGTCCAATGCAATTACAATTACGCTGCGTGTGCGCAAAATTAATGCACATTACTGCGGATTATCATTGGGGACCATGGGGCACGTATTACCAAGCGTTTTTTAAGCGTTTTCGCTGCGGAAATTCCGAAGCAGGAATGCTTGAAAAACGCATAGTGGGCACGCAGCCTTAATCCCTGGTCCAGCTAAGCACCCTCGTCTGATAAGCAGCTTACTGTCTATAGACAATGTACACAGAAATCTGTGCTGTGGGCAGGGTTAGCTTTCTGAGCTCTGCTACATGCCACATCTAAAAACTATCCTGCACCCAGTAAACTAAGTGATGCGTCATTGGAATCGGGGTCTCTTTTTTTTTTCCTACATTATGCTGCTCTCAGATGAGATGGCATAAACCTTCTGACAGATTCCCTTTAAAGCATCACTCTGGCATATATATATTTGCTCCGGAGGTCAGTTCTCTGTGTAAGCCTATAAGAGCCAGAACAAGGCTCTCGGACTTACATTGAGAGCTTATGATCAGTACCTCTGACTTCTGGCATGTTGCTAGAGGCAGGGAACATGGATTAGTGATACCACTGGTGATGAAATAAAAATACAATATCAGAGTGGTGCTTTAATGATTCTCCTATCTTTATGCCTTGTGATTCAGCAACTCCTCTCAGACACAAGCCACAGAATGTAAAATAGAGAATCTGCAATTGCCAGATGTCTCATTTCTGCCATAGAGAATACCAGTAAAAATCAACTAAGAAGTTAGTCTGGATATTATCCAAACAGGGGATGACTATGTGTGAGTGAGGGCAGGGTTAATGAAGAGAGATACTGCTTCTGTAGGCCACAATTATATTTATCAGTACATAGTGATGATGATGCTGATTGAAATTATTTTAATTGTTACTTAGTATATTATATCCTTCCTCCAAACCCTTGATTTGCCAGTATCAATATAGGTATATGATGTCTGAAATGCCCATCCATGGTTCATCAGTGGCCTACCACTAATAGCGGTAGACCACACAGCTGCTATGGGCTTGTTGCCTTCAACTGTATCTGCACCCTCTTTGTAGGTATATGTAGGGGGGCCATTATACTGTTTGCAGGGCTGTGTGGGGGCCACTATACTGTGTGGCACTTCTGCTCTGGGGCTCCATAATTTCTATGTATACCCTGTGGCCCATGCTAAGTTTTTAGTAAGTCATAGCCAAAAAGCTTTTTAATAACCACAAAAGTATGGATAGATCTGCAGGTCTCCAAAGTGATACAGCAGCCATACAATTTGTATAGTTGATTGGTTGCAATGGAGGAGCAAGGCCACAGTATTTGCTGGCGACCATGACCCAAAATGCCGTGAACTAATATGGCAGCATATGTCTCCTATTAGTATTTGTTGTGTGGCACATGGCACAATTTAGATGATTGAATCTAAACAGTCGCCTTCATGCAGTGTTGCATTAAACTTTGAGCGCTAATATGGCATACATGTCAAACTCTGGCCCGCAGGGTGATTTATATTTGACCTGCGAGACCGGAACCACCATCCCTATGTGGGCCCACTATCCTGTATGGAGGGCTGTGTGGGGCCCACTATCCTGTATGGAGGGCTGTGTGGGGCCCACTATACTGTATGGAGGGCTGTGTGGTTATACTGGTTGGCCCGCGACTTTGTCCCAAGTTTTTTAATTTTGGCCCTCTGTGTGTTTTGAGTTTGACATCTCTGTTGTAACGTGTGACATAAGTCTCATTTTCCTCTTTAAAAATGGGTTACAAGGGGGACAGGTATTAGTCTGGTAGTGACCTCATCCTCCGTGCTGTGTTACATCTTTTAGAGGGAGTTCTCTCACTGTTCCCTTTTGTCGTCTTGTAGGTATCCAGACCTTCAGTCGGGATTTGGTAGATGTGGCAGATCTTCTGGAGCAGGCAGTGGAAGAAGCAGAGCAAAAAGGGATGAAGGAAGTGTCGGAAACATTATCTACAATTGAAAGGAAATTGCAAAGTATTTTCACAAAACACGGACTATTGAAAATGACCCCCGTGGGAGGAGACTATGACCCGTACGACCATGAAATAGTCTGCCATGTGCCTGCAGAAGGAAGAAGACCTGGGAGTGTGGCCACCATACAGCAGGATGGTTACAAGTTACATGGTCGGACCATACGTCATGCTCATGTTGGAATTGCAGTGCTAACACAAGAGTGACAAGTATTTTGACTGATTCGTATCCCCTTCTAGGTTCCTCTGAAGAATCCCCTTTATTTATTATCAGTAGAGTTTAGATGACTTGTTTTTAGTTTTATTGTTACCTGGACACATTACCCGAAGCCTTTACTCCACAGGAGTCCCTGGTAACTCCACTGCTGGAGTGCCTTACGTAACCTCATGTTGGCACAGTTCTTCCACTGTGCTTTCCAATCATCTCTGGGATTAAGCGACTAACTCATGTCTTACATTTATTTATTGTTAGTTTATGGCACAAAGAATAGATAATGGATATTTATACAATATTCTCTTTAACTTTTCAAAGGATTAGCGTTAGTTGGTGTTTTCACTGGGGCTGTGTTACTTAGCTTGCATTCATTTGTTCTGCAGCATCTTCCCGCGCGCCATCAATGTAGTAGCAGCAGCATTGGCTCACTGAAGTGATTTAGTCTGACCTTAACTGGAATGAGGTTGCTATTCTCCTGTGGTTCTGGTTTTAATTTTGCCTGTTGTAGTGTGATGACAGTCTTATAATAATTAAAGGGTTATTCCCATCTTCATAGATATGGTCATAGATGGTAGCTGTAAAAACAAGCACACTTGCAATTTACATAAAGGGGTACTCCTTCTCAATCTGATTTGTTTTCCCCATCAAAATAAAACCATACTCTCCTCTAATGTTGGTGCCATTCCAGCGGTGTCTGCTTCTCTCCCCGCTTTCGGACGATTAAGCGCTATCCTAAAATTTGGAGGTAGCAGTGAGCTCCAATGATCTTGGACAGTTTTGGGCAAATTTTTACATGTTCAATAGGAAAAAAAAGTTTGCAAGAACTGCGCATGTTCTGCTGCTTAGCTGCGGTGGTCGGTCTCCAAGGCAGCAAGCTATAAAAGAAAGTGTTAATGTCTAAATTTTAATAAGCAATAAATTGAAAAACTGCTTGCATGTTACACGCACTATCCGACAATACCCATTTCTGAAATAACCATTTTGATGTGGGTTCACATATGCCAGTAGTGGCCAGACGCACAGAATCTGAGAAATGCAAAACTGAATATTTATGCTGCCTTTTTTCACATATCACAAAAAATGGCACAAAATTGTGGAAATGGCACTAGCAGAAGTTTGGAGTGGTGTACATTTATAAGTACTGGGCTATTGTATTTGCAGTAGTAAGTGTTGCAGCTATGAATCGGTGGGTGACTTTTGTGGTTATCTCCACAGCTAAAAATCAATCTGTTCCCTTGTCACTGGAGGATACTACAAGATACAGTGGACTTTTCATTGAGTAGACTCCCTCTGTATTCTGGTTTTACACTTATTGGGATCACTTCAAAGAATTCCACTTTTTGTAGGATGCTGTAATGAAAATTGTAGACCACTTAATCCCTTTAACTGTATTGAAAAATTATCTAGGACTATATATATATCTCTGTCTCTATCTCTTAACAGGCATGTAGTTGCTACCTACTTGCCTGTTGTGTCCAGTGCCGATGTCTCCTGGCTCAGATTGGTTATGGACCTCTCTTGCCAGCGATTCTGTGGCTTCCGATGACATCGCGTTATCAGAACACCTGTCTCTTTCTCTCTGCTCTGTTGATGGGGTGTGACTTCCAATGTCATGCTGATTGACAACCTACTCCCACGCTGCATAACTGCAGGAAGCCAGCTGTCAATCAACATGACCTCAGTAGTCACACCATGTCAACAGAGCAGCCTGGAAGAGGAAGAGCTGCTCTGACGTGTAGAAGTGGTCTGTGCCTGCTCTGAACTGGTGCCAGCAGAACAGGCAGGTAGTTAGTAACTACCTCCCTGTCAGATCTTAAGCCCATGAGATAAAATAGTCCTAGATAACCCCTTTAAGGCAATGGTAAGTGGATATATTGGAAATCTTTCTAGAGATTCCCAAACTGATTTAATTGAGATGGGTACATTAGCCTTGGGCCTCCTCATTCAGACGTCCATTTTTCTCGTGAGTTCTATCTGTGTTTTTCACTGAGAGAACTCGTACCTATTATAGTCTATGGGGTTGCTCCCATACCTGTGTATTTATTTGCAGACTGAGTGGTCCGCACAAAAGTCTCCAATCAATCTCACCAATTTTTATTTGCATCTGAGGCAAAAACAGATGAAACTGACCAAATTGTGATGGTAAAAACTGACACTGATCAAAAACATTGATGGACTGTTTTTTGCATACGAGAAAAATCAATGACCTCTGATTGCGCCCTCAGAGCCTATGCAGATGTCTATGGATTTCTGTCCCATCTCAGACCGCAATGCATGGACTGGCCACAGACCTCCCAACCTGAGCATGATGGCCTCCTAGAAATACATGAAGCTGTCATTCCCCTGTCAGGAGATCCATGGCCAGTTAGTGCACTGCGGTCTGAGATCGGACTGAGATCACGGGTGTCTGAATGAGCCCTTACTCTGTGGCTATGGGCAGACTTCCATAAGTTCAAGGGAGACCTGCTAGGTTACTGCATGAGTAAAAGCTGGTAAAGGTAACCTATTTAAGAAGATTGGGGTTACATTAACTGCCACACACAATGGTGTTTTATTTGTAAAGCACTGCTTTCAGATGTTGGTTGTAATGTATAAACCCCCCCCCCCCCCCCCCAAAAAAAAATGCTTGTAAAAGGAATAAAGATCGTGGCATTTATTATAAGTCATGTATTCCTTTGAATGCAAACCACATTTTTTTTGGGAGCATGTTAATTACACCCCATAATCATCTGAATATGAGGTAATCTGGTTTCTGCAAAATTAGTGTTAGCTGTGTAAATGGACATTTTATTTTTTAACCCCAATAGCATAGACCTGCATTCTCTCCTATAGATTAGCCCCAACGGAAATGCATTTTTTCACTTTAATTACTAACTTTGTGTGTGTGTAGAATTAATGTGTTAAGGATTCCTTCAGTAATAGAGGAATGTCTCCTGCCAGGCTGTTCGCATGTAGTAATAGTGACCCTATGTATCCCTGAGCTGTAGATACAAGGGACCACCTATGGAAAGCCCCGTAGTAGATGGTTTGCAGCCTCGTGTAGGGGGATCTCCTGCCACTAGTACAAGTCTTCTGTTTTCATAGAACTTTCTTTTTCTGTTGATTCATTTTATATTGTGTTTTGAAGGGGAATCCTTTTATAAAGGGGGTTTAAGAATAACATTTCATGCTCGAAGAATGAAGGAGAAATGTTCCCTGCACGGGTCATTTGTAGTGAACTTTCGGGTCCCACATATGCACCCTTATCTACCTCTGTACATGACCCGTACGCTGTCCTTGTGACTGTATATATGTACATTTGTTATGGGGGAACTCTACACGTTCTGTGACTCCTGTGCGGTGTCTGCAGAGAAGCAGGTGACATTGTGCGTCTCTGCTCTTGTATAGTAGTGCAGCAAAGTGTGAAATGTTGTCTATTCAGGGGACAGTCATTGTTTTTCACCAAATAAAATGATTTTCTGTGCATATTAGTACTTCTAATTTTTATTTTTGCCTTCTGACACCATCCGACCAGATTGGTAAGTTCTCCATGACGGTGTATAAGACATACTGATTTTTTTTTTTTTGCATTATGTTAGATTTTCACAGTTATTTCACTGAGCAGCTATTGTCCATGAACAGCAGTTCTATACTTGGATCTCTGCGTATAAATCCTCAGCCAAGATTGGGTATGGAATTGTGAACCATGATATATTACAAACTTTGAGAATGTCCTGTGCAAAATATTACATTACTTTGGAGAATTAAATTTAAAACATTAATTCTTACCGCTAATGTAAAAGTTACAAATCTGTAAATGGGTTAACAGTCTGGTTGGATTCAAAGCTGCAAGTGGCTGTTCTCCATTCTTTTGCAGCGCAAGTAGCGCCATCTCGTGACCAGCTGGAAGTACTGCAGAGCATTTTCAGAAAACTTCAAAAAAAATAAAAAATCTTAACCTCCAGAAATGTTGTACCCTTTGGCACCAAATTTGTAATAAGGATGGGTTCAGACAACAGTTCTGCAAGCCCATTCATAGTTGCAAGCTGCATTTTTTTTCTCCTGTATGGCGAGAACCTAAAGGGGTATTCCCAGCTCCCAAGATCCTATCCCAATATGGATACAACGGACAGCCCCAGATTTGGTTCTACAATCTGCAATCTTGGGCATCTGCTGAATCCCCCGCGATGACTACATGGGGGCGCCGATGAGGAAGGGGGCTCCAGCCTCATAAATGTTGTGATCGCTCTTGATCGCAGCATTTAGGGTGTTAAACAGCCAGGGGTGGTGCTGGCACTGTCCCTGGCTGTCACTGCAGCAACTCGGCTGCAAGCACATCCTGTGCAATCATGCCATCAGTCAGATTGACTGACCGATCGCAGCCCTCTTAGTGCGGGGACAGATGACGTGGGTCACCACACCTCTTCATGTGCTGCTCAGTTGTCAGTGCCAGCTGTCATCAAGGAGCTGTCAATGCGTATTTACACACAGTGATAATTTAAATGCATGACGGACATAGCACGTCATTATGCGGGAACTGACGCCCGCTCATGACGTGCTATGTCCATCATTGGTCGTAAAGGGGTTAAATCATAGATCAGTAGGCGATATGGATTAAAAGAAAAATTCATTAAAATAGGGATCATGAACTATTAACTTGAGGCTGTGGGATTTTTCAGTATGATTTTTCTGTTTATTAATTTATTTCCTGTTGTAAACTTGATACATAAAACAGCAGAGGCTGTTATGATGACATCACAAGGCACTTGACAGCACATCATAGACCTCACATGACATCACAATTGCTATAGAATGCACAAAGTTCTATTCCGGAGTCATCTTGTGTCACAGCTTGAAGAGGACGAGTCCAGCTAGGTAGCTCTTCACTGAACGCTGAAGATCGGGTCACATCAGACAGGGAGGAGAAAGGTCTCGCTGCACAGCATTATACACAGCACAGCAGGACCAGGACCTGATCTGCAGTGTGCACATGAATACATTGTTTTCATTTTTCCTGACCTCCCCCAAGGCTGCTCTGAGATAGGACCAGCAATCATCAAGTGAAAAGACTTTATTAGGCTATGTGCCCACGATGCAGAAATGCTCTGGATTTTTCCTGAGCGTTTCTGCATCTCCCTGGCAGAAAAAACGCATGCGGATTGTACATGCGGTTTTCCTGCCAGGGACACGCGGATGTGAAGCGTTCTTCACTTGCATTTCCGCATGTGGGTTGTCGAGCGCTTTCCAAACGATTTTAGCATCACTTGGAAAGTGCTTGACAACTTGGTCACACTATATAAATCCATGCAACCGGCATAGATTTATATAGTGTGACCCCCAAAGAATTGTTAAAAATAAATATCATACTTACCTTCTGATACCCCCCGCAGTCTTGCTTCGCTCTGTCCTGGCTGCCAGCAGATCGTGGTACACTGAAGGACGTGCCGACGTCAGCATCGCGTGACCCATCACATGACTATGATGTCAGCGCAGGTCCTTCAGTCCACCGTGATCTGCCGGCATGAGAGGAGGAGCGCAGCGGGGGCCATCAGAAGGTAAATATAACATTTATTTTTTATTTTATTATTTTTTTCACAGGTTCTATGGTACCCGGATCCGGAGGAGAGTCTCCGCTCCTCTAGACCTGGGTACCATCCGCACATTAGAACGCATGGAATGCGCGTCTACATATACAGTGATGCGTAATCCATGCGGTCTAATGCAAGTCAATGGCGGCGAAAACGCAGCGTTTCTGCAAAATAATTGGTAGTGCTGCGTTTTTTTCCGCAATGATAATCCGTGGCGGAAATTTCTGCAGCATGTGCACAGCACATGCAGATTATCATTGGGGAACATGGCAGGTCTTCTACCAAGCGTTTTTAAGTGTTTCTGCAGCGTTTTTGCCGCTGCGGAAACTCTTAAAAAAACGCATCGTGGGCACACAGCCTTAGGGTCCAACATGGAAGGTAGGTGTGCTGCATGTGTGTGTGAATGTGTGCGCACACGCAGGGATGGACACTGACAGCTTGGGGCCCCAGTGCAAGAAATGTGTCTGGGCCCCCCTCCTTTTGTGGCAGCAGATTATATGTATATACAATCATTTTATTTATATAGGTCCAACATATTCCACAGCGCTTTACAATTCAGACAGTTTACAGACATTAATTATTGGCACTGTCCCCATTGGGGCTCACAATCTATATATAATTTAACATAACGTTATTTATAGCGCCCTGTTCTTTATTACATACCGTCCTTTCTTGTTAGATATCAACTGCAGTGATGGCTGATAGACCATGGGAAAGCTTCTTTTCTGATGGAGGAGCTGATGGACTGGTCTTCTGGTCAGATGCTGCTTCATCAGCTGTCATTTTACATCTAACAAGAGACAACTATGTGATAACGAGAATACGCTATGTAAGGGGCGGTGCTATATATAACGAGATGATACTGTGTAATAATGGGACAGCACTGAACATTATAGAGGACACTATATAATAAGGGAAGGCGCCATACATAGCTAGAGAGGAATAAGAGATGGTGTTATATATAATAAAGGAGGAAACTGTAATTAAAGGAGTATTCTCATCTCCAAGATCCTATCCCAATATAAGTTAGTTTATACTCAAGTATATACAGTACATTTCTTACCCCATGTGCAGGCATTGCAGTAGCTTAGGTATCTATGGTTCTGGCCAGACACACAGTGGTCGTAACCATGGATACATACCTAAGCTACTACAATGCCATGAACATGAGATAAGCGATATAGCTAATTAGGAAATCTATACTACATTTCTAATTGGAGGTGTTTGCTAATATTACTACAACTAATGCATATTGGGATAGGATCTTAGAAATAGGAATACTCCTTTAAGGACTGTGTTATACATAATAAGTGAGTACATTGTACACTAAGGGACGGTGCTATATATAAGTCTATATTTCCATATCCGTGTGTTGCTTGATTTTTTTTTTCACAGACAACACACAGACCCACTGAGTACGTCATATTCTGATCATCAAAATCAGCTCCGAACAGGACATGCTCTGAGTCTCGCAGACCTCATTCTCGGATCCATGATTTTCACAAATATGAGAATGGACCTATGAAACTCTGAGTGTGTGCCGTCCAATAACAAAATATGGCAGCTCACAGATATTTCACACAAATGTGAGAATGTGGCCTAAGGGATTTTACAAACAACAGAATCACTCCAAGTCACACAGTGCAGATACAGAAAAAATACTTACATCCAGTGACCTCTGATGTCTCATCTGATTAGAGACGTTTTCTGTTTCTTCTCCATCTGGTCAGACCTTAATGTCAACATCTCCCGGACACGATTCATCTTATCACGATCATCGCAGCCCTGAAAACAACAAGGTCACACGTGTGTGTGTGTGTGTGTGTGTATTTATTTATATTTAGGCACACACACATATTTATATATGTATATAGATACAGATATACATTTGTCTCCCCCACATTGCACCCCTGACTACAGATATGTACCCCGCCATTTATATACAATCAGCCACATACCATTAAAAAATATAAAGTGATAACCTAGTTCTGTCTCCCATTAACTATAATTTCCAGTGCCCAATAAATATAAATTAATCTTTTTTTTGGAGTAAATATACAGCATTTTACAGTACCAGCAAATGGAATGAGAATCCTAAAGTCTTCTTTGCAGATTTGCAGCAGATTCAAATCTGCATAATGTCAATTCTTGGAAGTTTTTTGCGGCATAATTCACCCATTCTAATGAATGGAGAAAAATCTGCAACAAAAACGCCTTTAAAAAGCAAGGGAAAACCACATATTTTGTGCACCAGTTTTCCTGCAAACACATCAGGATTTTCAGCAGAATTTTCTGCTGAAAATCCTGAATGTGTGCACATAGTCTTAGTCCTTGTCAGCGTCCAACCCCCCTATTCATTATAAGTCCCTGATAGTGTCTTCTCCCATCTCATAATGACACTATCAGGGCCTTATAATGAATTGCCGGTGTGGGAGGATGTTTAGTCCCTAGCAGCTCCTTCTCCCATCCCACAATTCATTATGACGCTATCAGGGACTCTTCATCCTCCCCCACCACCCAATTAATTTTAAATACATATCAAACGTCCTCCACCCCCTCAACTTGTTTATAATAAGTCCTTGAAGTCCTATTTCCACTCCTTACTCCCATCCCAACCCTTCACAAACCACCTCTCATTGGCCTCCCCCCAGTGTCACCTCCCCCTAGTGTGTCGCCTTCCCCTGTGTGTTGCCTCCCCCAGTGTGTCGCCTCCCCCCGTTTAATACCTCCGTTTTATGCCCCTCCCATATGTCACCTTCCCCAGTTTTATGCCTTCCTATGTGTGTCGCCTCCCCACAGTTTATGCCTACCCCAGTGTGTCACCTACCCGTGTGTCACCTACTCGTGTGTCACCTTCTCCAGTTTTATGCATTCCTCGTGTGTCGCCTCCCCCAGTTTTATGCCTCTCCCAGTGCGTGTCCTCCTCCAGTTTTATGCCTCTCCCGTGTGTCGCCTTCCCCAGTTTTATGCTTCCCCCGGGTGTCGCCTCCCGTTTTATGCCTCCCCAAGTTTATTGCATCCCCCAGTGTCTCGCCTCCCCCCAGTTTTATGCCTCTCCCAGTGTGTCGCCTCCCCCAGTTTTATGTCTCCCCCATTGTGTCGCTTCCCCATTTTATTCCTCTCCCGTGTGTCGCCTCCCACAGTTTTATGCCTCCCCCATTGTGTCGCCACCCCCAGTGTGTCGCTTCCCCCTTTTTTCTGCCTCCCCCAGTGTGTCACTTCCCCCAGTTTTATACCTACCCCAGTGTTTTGCCTCCCCCAGTTTTATTCCTACCGCAGCTTTATGCCTCCCCAGTGTGTTGCCTCCCCCCATGTGTCATCTCCCCAGTTTTATGCCTCCCCCAGTTTTATGCCTACCTCAGTTTTATGCCTCCTTCAGTGTGTCGTCTCCTCCACTTTTATGCCTCCCCCAGGGTGTCGCCTCCCCCAGGTTTATGCCTCTCCCAGTGTGTAGCCTCCCCGAGTTTTATGCCTCTCCCATGTGTCGCCCCACCCAGTTTTATGCCTCCACCAGTTTTATGCCTCCCTCATATGTAGCCTCCCCCAGTTTTGCCTCCCAGTTTTATGCCTCCCCCAGTGTGTTGCCTCCCTCAGTTTTATGCCTCCTCCAGTTTTATGCCTTCCCCATTTTATGCATCCCCCAGTGTGTTGCCTCCCTCAGTTTTATGCCTCCTCCAGTTTTATGCCTTCCCCGCTTTATGCATCCCCCAGTGTGTCGCCTCCCACAGTTTTATGCCTCCCCCGTGTGTCACTTCCCCCAGATTTATGCCTTCCCCATGTGTTACCTCCCACCAGTTTTATGCCTCCCCCAGTTTCATGCTTTCCTCCGTTTTCTACCTCTCTCAATGTGTCTCCTCCCCCGTTTTATGCTTCACCCAGTTTTATGCCACCCCCAGTGTGTCTCCCCCTGTGTTTCACCTCCCCCAGTTTTATGCCTCTCCCAGTATGTCGCCTCCCCTAGTGTGTCGCTTCACCCAGTTTTATGCCTCCCCCAGTGTGTCGCCTCCCCCAGGTTCATGCCTTATTCTGTGTGTCTCCTCCCCCAGTTTTATGTCTATCCCGTGTGTCACATGCTCCAGTTTTATCCCTCCCCCAGTGTGGCGTATCCCTCAGTTTTATACCTCCCCCAGTTTTATGCCTTCCCCATGTGTCGCCTCCCCAAGTGAGTCGCCTCCCCCAGTTTTATGCCTCCCCCAGTTTTATGTTTCCCCCATTTAATGCCTCCCCAAATGTGTCACCTCCCCCAGATTTATTCCTCCCCCAGTTTATGCCTCGCCCATATTTATGCCTTTCCCAGTGTGTCGCCTCTCCCAGTGTGTCGCCTCTCCCAGTGTGTCACTTCCCCCAGTTTTGTGTCGCTTCCCCCAGTTTTGTGTCGCTTCCCCCAGTTTTATGTCGCTTCCCCCGGTGTGTCGCCTCCCACAGAGTGTCGCCTCCCTCCAGTTTCATGCCTTTTCCATGTGTCGCCTGCTCCCAGTTTTATGCCTCTCCCGTTTTATATCTCCCCAGTTTTATGTCTCTGCCAGTGTCACTTCCCCCAGTTTTTCGCCTACCCTAGTTTTATGCCTCCCCCAATGTGTCGCCTACCCCAGTGTGTCGCCTCCCCCAGTTTTATGTCTTCCCCAATTTCATGCCTCTCCCAATGTGTCGCCTCCCCAGTTTTATGCCTTCCCAGTGTGTCGCCTCCGCCAGTTTTATAACTCCCCCAGTTTTATGCCTTCTCCAGCTTTATGCCTACCCCAGCTTTATGCCTACCTCAATGTGTCGCATCCCCAAGTTTCATGCCTCCCCCGTGTCACCTCCCCCAGTTTTATGCTACCCCCAGTTTTATACCTCCCCCAGTTTTTTTACCTCCCCCAGTTTTATGCGTCTCCCAGTGTGTGTTAGAACCCTCCTGTTTATTTTTTCCATCTTGTGTTTTGCGGTCATGTTACCATCTGCCTTTGTATTCAGCTCCGCCCTTTTGGCTGTGCTGGACTTCAGTGTTTGACTTTCTCTAGCCAGGTGCTTCGGGGCCTTTGTCTGTCAGTTCGCTTGGTCCTTCTGGGACCTCTAGTACCTTTTTATCAGTTTGTCTTTTTGTGTTCTGCAACAACTTCTCTGTTTAGGAGGTGTCCCATTTTTGTCCCAGTCCTTAGTTCTTTTAGGGACCCCTCCCCTGATGCTATAGGTCTTCGTTCAGACTAGCCGAGGACTAAGGCGGTCTGTTCGCTAGGAACAGTTAGCCCGCTACATCGTAGGGATTCAGCTTAGTCTTACTGTAGGGACAGCTTTCCCCTATCTTTCCTTAGTACTTGTTGCAGATCATAACAGTGTGTCTTCTCCCCCAGTTTTATTTCTCTCCCGTGTGTCGCCTGCCCCAGTTTTATGCCTCCATCAGTTTTATGCCTCCCTCAGTGTGGCGTTTCTTTCAGTTTTCTACCTCCCCCAGTTTTATGCCTCACCCAGTTTTATGCTTCCCCCAGTTTAATGCCTCCCCAAATGTGTCGCCTCCCCCAGATTTATGCCTCCCCCAGATTTATGCCTCCCTCATATTTATGCCTCTCTCACTGTGTTGCCTCTCCCAGTGTTGAAAATAACCTCGGCACTCAATGGATATGAAAGAATAGGATTTTTTATTGTAATTTATGTAGTCCGAAAAGAAAAATAAACGTTTCGGTCACAATTGACCTTCATCAGTATTGCTGCAAAATACAAGTAATGCAGTACAAAAATTAAATTACTATAAGATCATACATTTGAACATTAACAAACTGAACTTAATGGGATAGTATTCCGTTTTCCATCCTTAGACAGGCAAGAGATATACAATCAAAGACTATTTTACGTGCGACAGTTCATTTGTGGTCTATCTCATTAAATGCCCCTGTGGCATGATTTACATTGGCGAAACCACGCAGTCGGTAAAAGACCGTATCTCTAAACACAAATCCACCATAAGATGTAAAAACATGCTACTACCCATTCCTCACCATTTTATCACAAAAGGACACAATATATCACAATTAAAGTTCCTGGAACAGGTACCACCACCACGCAGAGGTGGCGATCGGATTAGACTCCTCAAACAAAGAGAAGCTTTCTGGATCCACGAGTTGGAATCCAGAACCCCTAAAGGCTTTAATAGGGAATACGATTTATCAGCCTTTATATAAAAAGACTGCTTCTATCCATTATGCATAGTACCTTTCTTCACATATAATTTTGTTCTCATATCCAGCTTCTCTGGGATCCGTCCAGGCGTTATAGTCACAGGGTGGGAATACCCTAATATAATGCTCCACGATTGCTGTTTTACTCTCTTAAAATGTTCCACAACTGCTGGATTATTCTCATATTATCATATGTTAACATTATTGTACTATGTTTTACAATATGTGTCAGGATTGGTGTGCATTTATTCATTCTCTGTTTTTTCCCTCATAGAGATCCCTGGCCTCCTATCCAGTCCCCTCCTCCGTTTCCACGGTGGCAGCGCACGCTCAGATCACCTGGCTCCCATAGATAGTTACTTCCTCTTGCGTGGAACGCAAGCTCCTGGACCGCACGCATCATCCACATCGTCACATCCGGTGACGTCATTTCCGCTTCCGCGCCAGCGCGCTCTGCAGCGTATTATTCAATTAGTTTTGCTCCACTACCTCCCTATATATACTAGCGCCCTCCACACCACATGGCAGCGCTCTACCAGCGGGGGACACCGTGTAGCCCAAGCCATATCCAAGTCACCATTCAGGTATAGTACTCCCTGCTTCCCTTTCAGACACTGTTGTACAGCCAGTCCAATGTTATTTCTCACCTTGGCATTTGTATACTTCTAGGCAGCCTTAGAGACTTACTGTCCGGGCCGTTCAGCCACGTACATTTTCATTGGCAGTCTGGTATGTCCTCCCTAGTTGCTTGTTGCTTTGCCTCCGCGATTATAGGCAACACCCTACACCTTCTCCCACCCTTTTTCCCCCTTTTTTTCCCATCCTATCCCATTAAGTTCAGTTTGTTAATGTTCAAATGTATGATCTTATAGTAATTTAATTTTTGTACTGCATTACTTGTATTTTGCAGCAATACTGATGAAGATCAATTGTGACTGAAACGTTTATTTTTCTTTTTGGACTGCATAAATTACAATAAAAAATCCTATTCTTTCATATCCATTGAGTGCCGAGGTTATTTTCAGTACAGTACGGGTTTGGCCCCTACTCGTGCACCACTTTAAACAGCTGTGCAGTGTTTTTTTTGCATATGCCTCTCCCAGTGTGTCACCTCTCCCAGTGTGTCGCCTCCCCCCAGTTTTATGCCTCTCCCGTTTTATGCCTGTCCCATGTGTCGCCTCACCCCCAGTTTTATGCCTCTCCCAGTGTGTCACCTCCCCCAGTTTTATGTCTACCCCAGTTTTATGCCTCCCCCAGTTTCATGTCTCCCCAAGTGTGTTGCCTCCCCCAGTGTGTCGCCTCCCCGTTTTATGCCTTCGCCAATTTTATGCCTCTCCCATGTGTCGCCTCTCCCAGTTTTATGCCTCCCTTAGTTTTATGCTTCCCCCAGTTTTATGCCTCCCCCAGTCTATCGTCTCCTCCAGTTTTATGCCTCTCCAGGGTGTTGAATTCCCCAGTTGTATGCCTCCCCCAGTGTGTCGCCTCCCCCAGTTTTATGCCTCCCCTATATTTTATGACTTCCCCAGTTTTAGGCCTCCCCCAGATTTATGCCTCCCCTATTTTTTATGTCTCCCCTATGTTTTATGCCTCCCTCATGTGTCACCTCCCCCAGTTTCATGCCTCTCCCGCTTTATGCCTCCCCAGTTTTAAGCTTCTCCCAGTGTGTCGCCTCCCCCAGTGTGACGCTTCCCCCAGTTTTATGCCTCCCCCAGTTTTATGCCTTCCCCTGATTTATGCCTCCCCCAGTGTCGCCTCCACCCGGTTTATTCCTCCCCCCAGTTTTATGCCTTCCCCCAGTTTTATGCCTTCACCCAGTTTTATGCCTTACCCCAATGTGTCGCCTCCCCCAGTTTTATGCCTTCCTCGTTTTATGCCTTTCCCTGAGTGTCACTTCCCCCAATTTTATGCCTCCCCCTCGTTTTATGCCTCCACCCGTCTTTTGCCTCCCCCAGTTTCATGCCTCTCCCAGTGTGTCGCCTCCACCAGTTTTATAAATCCCCCAGCGTTATGCCTACCCCAGTTTTATGCCTACCCCAGTGTGTCGCATCCCCCAGTTTTATGCCTCCCCCGTGTGTCGCCTCCCCCAGTTTTATGCCTCCCCCGTGTGTCACCTCCCCCAGTTTTATGCTACCCCCAGTTTTATGCATCTCCCAATGCGTCTCCTCCCCCAGTTTTATGTCTCTCCCGTGTGTCGCCTGCCCCAGTTTTATGCCTCCACCAGTTTTATGCCTCCCCCAGTGTGGCGTTTCCCTCAGTATTATACCTCCCCCAGTTTTATGCCTTCCCCATGTGTCGCCTCCCCCAGTTTTTTGCCTTCCCCAGTTTTATGCTTCCCCCATATTTATGCCTCTCCCAGTGTGTCGCCTCTCCCTGTGTGTCACCTCCCCCCAGTTTTATGCCTCTCCTGTTTTATGCCTCCCCCAGAGTGTCTCTTCCCCCAGTTTATGTCACCTCCCCAGTGTGTCGCCTCCCCTGTGTATTGGCTCCCCCCAGTTTTATGCATGTCCCATGTGTCGCCTCCCCCCAGTTTTATGCTTCCCCAGTGTGTCGCCTCCCCTAGTTTTATGTCTTCACCGTTTTTGCCTCCCCCAGTGTATTGCCTTCCCCAGTTTTATGCCTCCCCCAGTGTGTCGCTTCCCCCAGTTTTATGCCTCTCTTAGTGTGTCGCCTCCCCATTTTATGCCTCCCCCAGATTTGTGCCTCCACCAGTTTTATGCCTCCCCCGTGTGTGGCCTTCCAGAGTTTTATGCCTCACCCAGTGTGGTGCCTCTCCGTTTTATGCCTTCCCCAATTTTATTCCTCCCCCGTGTGTTACTTCCTCCAGTTTTATGCCTTCATCTGTGTGTCACCTCTTCCAGTTTTATGCCTCTCCCAGTGTGTCTCCTCTCCCAGTGTGTCGCCTCCCCCCAGTTTTATGCCTCTCCCAGTGTGTCATCTCCCCCAGTTTTATGTCGCCCCCAGTTTTATGCCTCCCCCAGTGTGTTGCCTCTCCCAGTTTTATGCCTCCCCCAGTGTGCCGCCTCCCCGTTTTATGCCTACGCCAGTTTTATGCCTCCCCCTTGTGTCGCCTTTTCCAGTTTTATGCCTCCCTTAGTTTTATGCCTCCCCCAGTTTTATGCCTCCCCCAGTTTATCATCTCCTCCAGTTTTATGCCTCTCCAGGGTGTTGCCTTTCCCAGCTGTATGCCTTCCCCAGTTGTATGCCTCACCCATTGTGTCACTACCCTCAGTTTTATTCCTCACCCTGTTTTATGCCTTCACCTGTGTTGCCTCTTCCAGTTTTATGCCTCTTCCAGTGTGTCGCCTCCCCCAGTGTGTCGCCTCCCCCCAGTTTTATGCCTCTCCCTTTTTATGCCTCCCTCCAGTTTTATGCCTGTACCGTGTGTCGCCTCCCCCCGTGTGTTGCCTCTCCCAGTTTTATTCCTACCCCAGTGTCGCCTCCCCGTTTTATGCCTACGCCAGTTTTATGCCTCCCCTGTGTCGCCTTTTCCAGTTTTATGCCTCCCTTAGTTTTATGCTTCCCTCAGTTTTATGCCTCCCCCAGTGTATCATGTCCTCCAGTTTTATGCCTCTCCAGTGTGTTGCCTTCCCCATTTGTATGCCTCCCCCAGCTTTATGCCTCCCACAGTGTGTCGCCTCCCCATGTTATGCCACCCTCAGTTTTATGCCTTCCCCAGTTTTAAGCCTCCCCTATGTTTTATGCTTCCCTCAGTTTTATGCCTCCCCCAGTGTATCGTGTCCTCCAGTTTTATGCCTCTCCAGTGTGTTGCCTTCCCCATTTGTATGCCTCCCCCAGCTTTATGCCTCCCACAGTGTGTCGCCTCCCCGTGTTATGCCACCCTCAGTTTTATGCCTTCCCCAGTTTTAAGCCTCCCCTATGTTTTATGCCTCCCCAAGTTTTATGCCTATCCCGCTTTATGCTCTCCAGTTTTAAGCCTCTCCAAGTGTGTTGCCTCCCCCAGTATGACGCTTCCTCCAGTTTTATGCCTCCACCAGTTTTATGCCTTCCCCTGATTTATGCCTCTCCCAGTGTCGCCGCCACCCGTTTTATTTCTCCTCCCAGTTTTATGCCTTCCCCTGGTTTTATGCCTCCCCCAGTTTTATGCCTTTCCAGATTATCACTTCCGCCAATTTTATGCCTCCCCCCGTTTTATGCCTCCACCCGTCTTTTGCCTCCCCCAGTTTCATGCCTCTCCCAGTGTGTCGCCTCCCACGTTTTAACCTTCACCCAGTGTGTGTCGCCCTCCCCCAGTGTTTTACCTCCCTCGGTTTTATGCCTCCCCCAGTGTGTCGCCTCCCCCAATTTTATGCCTCCTTAAGTGTGTTGCCTCCCCCAGTGTGTCGCCTCCCCAACACACACACGCTCATATACTCATACACATAGGCGGATTATAATGAGGACAATCCGGGCTACCGCCCGGGGCCCCGAGCCTGCAGGGGGCCTGCGGCTCCGGGCGGGGTATCTAATGCCGGATTGCCCTCAGTATATGTGCGGGCCGAAGCGGCACATACCGGTAGCAGTGGCGGGAAGGTGGGCCCCGGACCGCTCCCCCAGCAGTGGCCGCCGCTACTTCTTCATCGGCCGGGCCAGTACTGCAGCAGTTAACTTCCCTGTGCTGGCCCAGCCGCGTCACTGCTAGGAGACATGGCCCTGTGCGCGGCCGTGTCTCCTAGCTGTGACGTCACGCAGTGCGCGCCCGGCCTGCACTGCTGCTACGGAGAAGTCAGAGCAGGCAGGAGGAATGGAGCCAGGGGATGGTGAGTCTGTGTGTGTATGTATGTATGTGTGTGTGTGTGTGCGCGTGTGCGTGCAGGCAGATATCATTGTGTGATGTCTGTTTATATGTATTTTTGTGTTTCAAATGTGTTTATGCGTGTATGTATATGTCTGTATATGTTTGTGTGTGTGCGTGACTGCATGCGTCACTGCGTGCGGCCTCCTGCTGAGTATAGTTGGCGCCGTGCGGCCTCCTTCTGTCTCTGGGGGGGGGCGCCATGCGGCCTCCCACTATGTATAGATGGCGCCGTGCGGCCTCCCGCTGTGTATAGATGGCGCCGTGCGGCCCCCTGCTGTGTATAGATGGTGCCGTGCGGCCCCCTGCTGTGTATAGATGGTGCCGTGCGGCCTCCTGCTGTGTATAGATGGCTACGTGCGGCCTCCCGTTGTGTATAGATGGCTACGTGCGGCCTCCTGCTGTATATAGATGGCTACGTGCGGCCTCCTGCTGAGTATAGATGGCACCGTGCGGCCTCCTGCTGTCTCTGGGGGGGGCGTCGTGCGGCCTCCCGCTGTGTATAGATGGCGCCGTGCGGCCTCCTGCTGTGTATAGATGGCTACGTGCGGCCTCCTGCTGAGTATAGATGGCGCCGTTCGGCCTCCTGCTGTCTCTGGTTGGGGCGCCGTGCGGCCTCCTGCTGTGTATAGATGGCGCCGTGCGGCCTCCCGCTGTGTATAGATGGCGCCGTGCGGCCTCCCGCTGTGTATAGATGGCGCCGTGCGGCCTCCCGCTGTGTATAGATGGCGCCGTGCGGCCTCCCGCTGTGTATAGATGGCGCCGTGCGGCCTCCCGCTGTGTATAGATGGCGCCGTGCGGCCTCCCGCTGTGTATAGATGGCGCCGTGCGGCCTCCCGCTGTGTATAGATGGCATCGTGCGGCCTCCCGCTGTGTATAGATGGCTACGTGCGGCCTCCCGCTGTGTATAGATGGCATCGTGCAGCCTCCCGCTGTGTATAGATGGCTACGTGTGCTCAATATTGAGTCATCCAATTAATGTAAGGCTATGTGCCCACGATACAGAAATGTTCCGGATTTTTTTTTAGCGTTTCTGCATCTCCCTGGCAGAAAAAACACATGCGGATTGTACATGCGGATTTTACATGCATTTTCCTGCCAGGGACATGCGGATGTGAAGCGTTCTTCACTTGCATTTCCGCATGCGGGTTGAAAAGCGCTTTCCAAGCGATTTTAGCATCACTTGGAAAGTGCTTGACAACTTGGTTAGGCTGTGTGCACACGATGCGTTTTTAATGCGTTTCCGCAGCGTTTTTGCAGCTGCGGAAACGCATTAAAAACGCATGGTAGAAGGGCAGCAATGTTCCCTAATGATAGTCCGCATGTGCTATGCACGTGCTGCGGAAATTTCAGCTGCGGATTATCATTGCGGAAAAAAACGCAGCACTACCAATTATTTTGCGGAAGTGCTGCGTCTTCGCCGTCATTGACTTGCATTAGACCGCATGGATTACGCATCTCTGTATATGTAGATACGTAATCCAAGCGTTCTAATGTGCGGATGGTACCCGGGTGTGGAGGAGAGTCTCCTCCACACCCAGGTACCATTAAAAAATCTGTAAAAAAAGAATAAAATAAAAAATAAATGTATACTTACCTTCTGTCGGCCCGCGCAGCGCTCCTGCTTGGTTCCCGGCCCTTTGCAGTGAGTTGAAGGACCTGCGCTGACGTCAGAGTCATGTGACGGGTCACGTGCCGCTGACGTCGGCAGGTCTTTCAATTCACTGTTGCCGGCAAGGGAGAACGGAGTGAGCGGGACACCGGGGGCCATCGGAGGGTAAGTATACATTTATTTTTTTATTTTTACCACTCTCTCGGGTCACACTATATAAATCCATGCTGTTTGCATGGATTTATATAGTGTGACCTAGTTGTCACAAGCACTTTCCAAGTGATGCTAATTGCCTGGAAAGCGCTTGTCAATCCGCATGCGGAAATGTCAGTGGGTAACCGCTCCATTTCCGCATGTCCCTGGCAGGAAAACGCATGCACAATTCGCATGCGTTTTTTTCTGCCAGGGAGATGCAGAAACGCTCAGGAAAAAATCCTGAGCATTTCTGCATTGTGGGCACATAGCCTTACACTATATAAATCCATGCAACCAGCATGGATTTATATAGTGTGACCGTAAAAGAATGGTAAAAAATAAAAAATATATACTTACCTTCTGATGGCCTGCCGACGTCAGCGGTCGCATGACCCGTCACATGACTAAATGACGTCACGGCAGGTCCTTTTCAGACCATCGCGAGCTGCCGGCAAGCCAGGACGCATCGGATAAAGACACCGGGGGCCATCAGAAGGTAAGTATAATTTTTATTTTTTATTTTATTCTTTTTTTACAGGTTCTATGGTACCCGGGTCCGGAGGAGAGTCTCCTGTCCTCCACACATTGAAACGCATGGATTCTGCATCTACGGATTCCATGCGTTCTAAATAATGCAAGTCAATGGCGGCGAAAATGCCGCGCTTCCGCAAAATAATTGGTAGTGCTGCGTTTTTTTCCGCAATGATAATCCGCAGCGGAAATTTCCGCAGCATGTACACAGCACATGCGGATTATCATTGGGGAACATGGCAGACCTTCTACCAAGCGTTTTTTTAAGCGTTTCTGCAGCGGAATTGCCGCTGCGGAAACGCTTAAAAACGCATAGTGGGCACACAGCCTAAAAAAAAATATTATAATTAATATTGTGCCAAATTAATTTCACGTGAACTGTCACATGATCTATCACAGGGGATCATGTGACATGTCACGTGATAAATCAGGTGGGGGGGGGGCGCGCCTTCTAAACTGCCCGGGGCCCTTGCTACTCTTAATCCACCCCTGCTCACACATACATACACACTCACCTCTCTGGTCCGTTCCTCTCTGCAGCATCGCTTCCTTTTTTTTGCTGAGAACTTTTTAAATGACACAGGCACGCAGTGTGATCATGCATGCTCACTCCTACGTCACAGAGAAAGGGCCCCCCACCTCCAGGCCCGGTGCAGCTGCACCAGCTGTATGTCCGCCCCTGTGCACACGTGTACATGTCCCTTGAAATGCAGCATTGAAAGGCTGTGTTAGCTGCCCCAGCACTAAAGGGGTATGTGTGTGTGTGTGTGTGTTTTGTGACCCCAACACTAAAGGGGTGTGTGACTGTGACCCCAGCAATAAAGGGGTGTGTGTCTGTGACCCTAGCAATAAAGGGGTGTGTGTCTGTGACCCTAGCAATAAAGGGGTGTGTGTCTGTGACCCTAGCAATAAAGGGGTGTGTGTCTGTGACCCCAGCAATAAATGGGTGGTTGTGTGATGGATTGTGTGTCCCTGCACTAACAGGGTGTGTGCTTGTGTACCCAGCACTACAGCAGTGAAGGGATTTGTGCGTGTATGTTTGTGTGTGTTGCAGTGAGTGTGCATGTATGTGTTTTTCTATGTACGTGTCTGTGTTGAGGGGAGTGTGCATGTGTGTTTAAGCGTCTGTGTATGTATGTAACCGGTCACTTGATTTCAGGCCCTAAACCACCACCATTACAGAACATCACTGTGGAATGAATTTATAAAGATGCCCCTGGATAAATTGTCCATTTCTGCATTGTGTAGAAAATGAGCTTATAATAAACCAAGAGTTTATACAAGGTCATATTTATGATTCTGTTGGTGCCTTGGTGGTGATTTAAAGGGGTTGTCCGGTCAAAACTGATAAGCCTGCACTCACTCTGTGCGACTGCATACTTATTAATCCCCCCAGCATATGCACTGTGCACTGTAGGGATCCGCTGATTTCAGACCTGGGATCGGAGGGTATGTATGAGTTATTTATACCCCCCGGCGAGTCGGCGCTGCCTCGCTCCATACAGTTTTATGGAGTGAGCCCATGTCTTATCAGTTTTGATCGAACAACCTCTTTAATGCTTGGTCCCCTTCCGGGGGTTGTCTGGGACTTAAGAATTTATGACCTATGACCTATCTTACAAATAGATCATCATTATGATATTGGTCGGGTCCAACACCTGGAACCCCCCAAAAATCAGCTGAAATCTGCTCCAGCAGCTGCCAAATACTCCATAAGCTTTCTGCTCCAGAACGCTGCCTCTTGTCTATAAGACGCACACTCTATTTAGCAAGATTTTTTCTTGTTAAAAACTGCGTCATATAGATTAGATAATACAGTTAATGACAGTCACTCTTTAATTAAGAAATGCATCTGTAGGGATTGTACTCACTCAGGTGCGATGTGAGGCAAACAGGAGGCATGTTCCTTTAAACTGTCCAGTACGGTTTATTGGCTTCATAAATCGACCAGAAAGTAAAATGCAGGCAAAAAGTAAAGTAAACAGTCCTTTTGGCAAATGTCTCTGGTTAGCCAGCGCTGTGGTCACACAGGCTGGTGTAGCATCCAGTACACGGCCTAGCCTGGAAACAACCACACACAAGAGGCCTTCTCCCCCCCAGACACACAGACCATTACAGACCATGTGCCAAACAACAGCCTCCATTATATAGTCTCGTAACCGCACCCAGAGGTGAGGTATGTGGGTTGCTGGACTCTCCCATTCTCTCCTAGCAACCCATCTCCCCGGTGCACAAATTAGACCTCTTAGGGCATGCGTGCACTAGAGAAATACTCCAGGTTACATCACAGAGCCCAGCCATCTCTGTGATACATACCTCCCATCAACTACACGACCATTAGCCAGCTTACACACCTTACCCCCTTAAAGACTTATGATGGGCTATGTTTATGGGTATGCTTTCTGCCCTCGATGTGGACTTGCTCGCCGAGTTTGCATCTTTCTCGGCACAGGATGGCTGTGTTATTCAGCCATCATATGCCTCTAAGAGCCCGTCCGCGGTTGTTAACCAGTTAAATGCCACTATCAATCTGTGACATTGGTATTTAATGCATACCGGTATGGGACACACTGTTCTATCTCCTTATCGGCGCTCGGGCAACGCAAATAGTGAAGACCCCTGTGTCTATCATCACTATACTCCTCTGAAAGCCAACCTGCAGTTGGCGTTCATAAGAGACTGTGATTTCTGCTAGCGATCAGATGAAAAGTCCGTAACGGGATTAACAAATACAGTGAAAAGTAAAAAAAATGTTTTAAAAAATATGTAAAAATTCAATTCTACTCCCTTTCCTCCATTAAAAATTAAGAAATAAAAAAAAACAAAAAATTACAAATATATCTCTGCATTCGTAACAAGGAAAAAAATTAAAATGGCAGTATTGCAGTTTTTCGTCTGTTGCAGCAACAGAATAAAATGTAATATCAGGCGATTAAAACATCGTATATACTCCAAAATGATATCAATATAAACAACGGTTCGGGTGCAAATAACAAGTCCTTACTCAGCCCTATGTCCCCAAAACTGAAAATGTTATGGCTTTCGGAAAGTGAAGATTCAATAATTTTTTTTAATTTTTTTACAAATTTCAGAATTTGTTTTCACCACATAACTAAAACAAAAACTATTCACGTCTGGTATCTGCCTAATTAAACTGACCTAGAGAATCATATTGTCAGGTCAGTTATATCGATGTGCTTTCGAGTACATCATATGGTAAAATAGTGCCATTTAAAAGCACAACTCGTCCCGCAAAAAACAAGCCCTCGTACGGCTATACTGAGGGAAAAATAAAAAAGCTATGGGTGTTGGAATAAACAAAAGCGCCAAAACTAAAAATCGCCCGGTTCTTAAGGTGTTAAAGGGGTTTTCCAGTAATGTGTGAAAATAACAACTGGAGCTTTACTACCCGCTGCCGCTCCAGTTCCAGCTCCAGCTCTTCACTGCTGCCTCTGATCTTTAGTCACTGGCTTCAGGGATGACCTCATGACTGCAGTTCTGCAGCCAATCACTTGACTCAGTGGCCCATGCCGGCAGAGCTTTTAAGCTCAGTGATTGGCTGCACCAATGATGTGTGCTGTACTTGAGCCATCACCGCTGCAGCCTGTCAAAAAAGACTGCAGCCAGTGGTGAAGATCCAGTGCTGGAGCAGCAGGGAGAAAATAAAGCTCTGTGTGTTTTTTTTTCAACCAATGGTAACCTACTATAGAGTTAAATAAAACATTCATGTAAAACCCCTTTAACCTGACTCTATAGAAAATGTCTACATCTGGGTACTGTCATCGCCTCCTGAATCACAAAATATGCCAAGTGTGAACAACTCCAGTCCCCAAATGAGGACTTGCTGGCGATCAGTTGAGCCTCAGCTATCACCAGGTTTTTTTTTCTGAAGGAAGTAGCGGCCTCCCCAGGACACGTTTGGTATTACATGGTGCTCTTTCAGAAGAATGGATTGCCATGTAATACATGATATCTTGAAGTTTTCCAGAACAAGATATTGGATGACAGGTAATGAATTATTACCTACCAGCCATTGTCTCCTTTATCACTCGCCCTATTAGAAGCCTCCATCGCAGATCTTATCATATAGGACGAGTGCTCAGCCAACAGCTATTTGGCCATTGTTCACATGATGTAAGCCGATGTTATATACAGCAATATGCAGCAGGACAGATGAGATCCAGGGAAATATCCGATCGCCAGAAATGGGGTCAGGAAGGAATTTTTTTTCCCCCCTGAAGCAGAACTCTCTGGGGGGTTTCTTCGCCTTCCTCTGGATCTTTGGGTCGCAGTAGCTGTCATCAGGTTCCCAATAACCGCAGCTCATTCTGTGTTCTCCATTGGAGCCAATTTGAGGGTCACTGTGACCATAGTTTAATTTCTTAAAGGGCCAGTAAAGTTTTCATTACGATGTTGCTTATTGCTACTCCAATAAAAAAATATATATTTACAGTATACTGTATATATTGTGTTTGTGTGTTTTTTGCCTGGATTTCACTTTACACAGTGACAATGATGGGAGTGATCACTACTATCTTGAATATTCCACAACTACAGATGGAAATATAAGGGGCTCCATTATCAGAGAGCTGTTGTCACAATGTCAACTCTTGTGCCAGATTACATTACACTTGTTATAGGGCTCAGTCTGTGATGGGGGCTCTAACATTGTATACAGTATGTCTTACATAACATACTGCAGAAAGAAGACTGAAGACCAGGGCACAGAGATGCAGAATACAGGAGACACAGGGTCTTATGTAAAAGTAAAAAACAGAGTAAAGATGTTCAACAAGTAGCCAGGGGGGATCCAAGACCCACCCAGGAGGGACCTCACTCATCAATTGCCACTATTTGCACGAAATGGCCCACATTTACCAGCCACATTTACCAACCGTTCAGCCACATTTACTAACCGTTCAGCAGCCATTTGTTTACATTTGTCCAGCACTTCCGTTGGTCCTTACAGTTATTACGCCACTACTGAAATTCTTTCCTGGCTATGCACAGACACGTCTGTACAAATCATGCCTCCATCACCGTACACAACCAGAGTCCTGTTACAGGCCAGTGGCCTTTACAATACAAGTCTAAGTGGGTTTAACCAAGGGTGCTGTCTCTTTAAGAGAACCATGTGGTTGCAAATTGGAACATTCTGGCACTGAGATGCACATGCAGCAAACCCTCTCTAAAAAGAGAATGGGACTCTGACATTCCCTAAGCAATAAGTTCCCACACAATTAGAGGGACAAACTGGCAGCCCTGGTTGCAGCACGGCGTATGTCCAGTGGTGGCCACTCTTAGTCTAAGTTGGCTCTTCAAATTACATGATGATAAACATTCTGAGGTCCTCATCATTTCAGGAAAAAGATCTACTAAGGGCACCACACGTTGAATTATGAAGAACACAATAATGTGCTACATAACACCTCAGCAGTGCCACAGGCTGATCGCGTCCATGCCACGCCGCATTGATGCAGTAATTGATGCAAAAGGATTTTAAAAACATTTTTTCAAGCTGTTGTTATAAAGTATTCTAATTTACTGAGATAATGACGCTTGTGTTTTCATTGGCTGCAAGCCATAATCATCAACATTAAGAGAAATAAACACTTGAAATAGATCACTCTGTTTGCAATGAATCTATATAATATATGAGTTTCACTTTTTGGATTGAAGAACTGAAAGAAATTAACTTTTTGATGATATTCTAATTTTGTGAAATGCACCTGTATGCAGAGGTTCACCCATGTGGAGTTTATTTGGGTTTACAACATGCCGAAGTACACTGGTAAGGTTTCAGAGGCTTGCGCTGGTCCCAGGTGTTACCTCAAGTGGTAAAGATTAATAAGTCATTGGTACAGCCTGTGTGTTTTGGTTTGGTAAGAAATTGTTCCAAGACAAGTATGGAGGGGAGCAAGGAACCTGGTAACCTTGGAAAAGGCTAGGAGGTTAGTAAACATTGGAAATTACATCTTTTTGTCCGGTTTTCAGGATGGCATTGATGGTGCCTTGGTTTTGTTGGGTGGCGATGGTCGGAGGAAGGAATAAGGGGTTATTGTCCTTCCATGGCAGTTTTTTCTTGGTTTTTACATGCTCACTTACTCGTGCAGTTACATCAGCATGGTGTTTTGTTTGAATAGATTACATGATGAATAAATTTAAATTTTAAGGTGGCGGTTATGGTAATAATCAATAAAATAAAGAAAAATAAAGCTGTGGCCATTCATTCACCCAATATCAGTCTTTGTGTTTTTTCTGAATTTAACAAAGCCTTTTTCCAGGTATGTCATTGGAAGCAGTCTAATCAATGGTAGCACTCACCTAAGGGTGTTGTGTGCAGGCACTCCACCTATAAACGCATGAAAAGCCGCTACCCCGTGGCTGGAGGAAAGGTTCTTCCAGAGGTATATGGCAAAAATGGATGCTGGCACGTTTAGGCAGGTTGCGCTGCGGGAATGAAGATCCTTGGGATCCCAAAATGATTTTTATTATTAATACCAATGCATTTCTGCGCCTTTCTCAAGGTATAAAAACCAAGTGAGCAGGGTACAACAATTGGAGGCATTAAATAGGAGAAAATGGCTCCAAAAACCACAAAGAACACCCCTAAAAAGGGAGTGGGAGGAAGTAAGAGAAAAAAAAAGTGTTGTCACAGAGAAGGTAAAGTGGTTAATAAAGTTAGAAGAAAAAAAAATAGGGAAAGAGAGGGGTGCAGGGAATAAAGCTGAAACTTTATCAAGCAGGTTGATATGTAAGATATAAAGAAAAGTGATAAAAAGTAGTGTTGAGCCACCCCCGTAGTGTTCGAGTTCGGTTCGGTTCATCGAACACCCGTATGTTCGCCGAACTGTTCGCCGAACTGTTCGTCGAACTGTTCGTCGAACACCTTCGAACACCGTTAAAACCAATGGCAGGCAAACTAAAACACATAGAAACACATAGAAAGCACCTTCAAAAGGTGTCCAAAAGCTGACAAACTGCTCAGAAGACACAACTAACACATGGAAAAGTGACAAGTACATATAGTCATGCGAAAAGAACAGAGGTGGAGGAGTAAAAGGAGGGGGAGACACAGATATAGGCATGTCATGCCCTTCTAAAACTTAAAAAGTGCGAAGCCGATACGGCCAGTCCATTCCTGCCCGTGCCACCTCCGTGTCGCCGGGTTTGTGCCAGAGCTGCGGTGGATCCCGACGGCCAGCCCCCCTCTCCCAATACTGGTGCCTGTCCGCTGGTGGGTCGAGCGAGGCCCCCTGTGGTGGAGGCAGGTCTAAGCTTTTTAATTTAAATTGTCTCTCTAATTTGAATGAATACACTTTAAATCCTTTTACAAGGATCTATTGGAGGGCAAGTCTCATGCCAGCAGACGCGTAATTCCAGCTCCAGTAGCGTCCACTAAAGCTGCTGCAGTTAAAAAGCTTCTATAAGGATCGAGTTCGGCGGTCCACCGCAAGGCGTCCTACCCCCAGTCCCAGCCCCTATGCCTTGGGGTGCCTCCCGATACTCTTCACTGAGTATCCCGGGGGCCCGAAGCATTTCCTTTGAAAAAATTAAGTGTCCAAACTACAGGTGGTGTAGCTTGCTTAACAGCTGGGATAATCCGCTGACTAGCAGACACTGCTACTAGGCACAAAGTGTTTCCTGGGCTAGATGCAGTTAAAAATTTGTAATTAGATACTCTCGTTGGATGCTGAGAAAGCATTCCATAGAGTCTCCTGGCACGCCATATATTATTCTCTTAAAAAGCTTGGGGTAGGGGTCTAGGGGACCCTTTTATAGCCAAAATCACGGCCCTGTATCGCAATACATCACCTAGGCTGAAGATAAACGGAACTGTAGCACCCCGAGGGCTCGGTTGCTACAGAGGTATTGCACCTCACCCAGAGGTGTGATATCTCACTCTCAGGTAACGATGGAGCGTGGATCAGGACCCCGACACCTGCATGCATTACACCACATTGCCGTGGGGCAGGGCGACCAATATGCCCCTGAGATGGGCATGACAGTCCCTGTCCCTGGCTGGAGTGGGGGGAGGGAACACAGAGGAAGGGGAACCCTGTAGTGCAGGAGCAGGGAGGAAGTAGTTCCTGGGTGCATTGAGAAGGGAGTATAAAAGGTGGGCACCATCTTAGTTCAGTGCAGAGAAGTCTGAGCAGAAGTGAGAGGGAGCAGGGGCTCTGCATGAGCTCTGCTCCAGAGGCGGGCCTAGTAACAGAGGCCCAGGCCTGGAAGAGGGAGAAGGAAGGAAGGAAGAGGAGCGGAGAAGGCTCCAGGAACGAGGAACGAAGGGATCCCAGGGGTGCGGACGGGCTACTCGCCACCGTACGCCCGAATCCACCTGCGTGGAGGGGTCAGGCCAAAGGGGGAGACCGGTCCCCGAAACTAGTGGAGGCGGGAAACGACCCTCAGCTATAAACCCGAGGCTGTGACATTTTATGTGGCGCAGCCCCTCGCTACACCAGCTAGGAAGGCACCACATAGGGTCAGGGAAACTGGCGGCAAGTTTACCAAGAGGAGGCCCGAGGCAGCCGGACAGAAGCGTGGTCACTGGTGGGGTAAGAAAGGCCAGAGAAAGGACACACAAAGGGGGTCCTGTGAAGCGCTCCAAAGTTATCTGGGAGTTGTCTGAGCCCCTCACCTGGTGAGCACAGTACGACGTGGGCAGCCGTTACCTGCAGAAGTGGTCTGGATAATAAGAACTGTGAGTAAAGGCCCTGGACTGCATCACTGATTCTGTGTCGTTACTGCTGCTGCTCTGCACCATCACCCCCATCCTCCGCATACACTGCCCTGAGGCTATACTCCTCCCGTGGGGAGTTATACTACGCTCTGCTGCACCCACAACACCAGCCTCAGCGGTCTGCCCTGCAGCGGCGGTTCACTCTGACCGCAATCCACGGGTGGCGTAGTCGGACATTTAAACATCAAAACCACATAAATAGTTCCGCCACTGGTTTGACCGCCCTGAGCCACGGAACCGGGTCGCTGCCACGGAGACTACAACCCCCAGCATCCACCAAAAAGGGTCTGGCTCCGGGTGTCCCAAGGCCCAGGGGGTATGTCAGAACATTTTCATCACCTTTCAGAATCACCAATGGGACAAGGCAGGGATGTCCTCTGTCCCCTCTCTTATACATCCTAGTGACGGAGCACCTGCTCTTATCAATTCGCCATAACCCTAATATTAGGTGGATTGAGGTGGGAGGCACCGAGTACAAGTGCTCTGCATTTGCTGATGATGTCCTAGTATATATCACTCAAATCACATATATCCATCCCTGCTGTTATGACTGAAATAGAACACTTTGTTACATGGTCAAATTTTAAAAGGCCCTCGATGTCTCTGACGCGCCCCCTGGGACATATTCCTTTTTGAGGGGAATACCCGGCACCGGATCAGATGGGGGGTTGTAGTCTCCGAGCAGCTGTGACCCGGTCCCGTGCCCAGGGCGTCAAGCTCAGTGTGATGTGGCAGTTCTCAGATGTTACTAAAGTTCTTTTGTGTCGACTACGCCACCCGTTGTGATGCGGTCACTGTGGCCGCCGCTGCAGCAGGGTCCGCTGAGGCTGATGGTGGATGCGCAGCTTGGTGGGATAACCCCCAACGGGAGGGGTATAGCCTCAGAGGGGACAGGCGCAGAGGATGGGGGTTGTGGTGGTGCGGTGCAGCCGGCAATGAAGACAGACTCGGGTTGTGCAGTTAAGGGTGTTTACTTACTGCAGATGTTGTACTGGTCACTCCAGCTGCTAGTGACCACCCGAGCCGTGCTGCGTCCACCAGGTCCTGGATCCAGCCAACCCCCAAACAAGTCCGGAGCGTGGCCCTGAGCTCTCCCTCTGTCCTTTCTTCAGCCGTCCCCACCAGTGATTCACCTAGGTCCAGCTCCCTCGGGCCTTCTGTTGGGACACCCTTGGCCCTGGGTTCCCTGACCCTTCATGTGGTGTGCCTTCGGGGTGAATGTGGTGGGTGACCGTGGCAAACGCTGCCCATGATCTCCGGTCTCTGGCTAGGGATTGTTTTTGCCCCCACCAGCTTGGGTTCCGGTACCCTGATGCTGACTCCTCACCCGGTGCTCTAATTTGGGTTCTTGGGTCCCTTCAGTCTTCCCCCTCTGGGTCTTTCTCTGCTCCACTCTCTCTCCAGGGCTGCTGTTTCCTTCTCTCTGCATCTGACTCTCTGCGTCTGACCTTGTCCTCTGCAGCTGACTGACTCTCTGCGTCTGACCCTGATTCTAGTTGGTGCCCACCTTATATATCCCTCTATGTGTGAGCTCAGGTGACCAGCACCCAATGAGCTCCTATCACTACCCAGACTGCTCCCCCTATCTGCCCCTACACTACATGGGATGTACCACCCCCCTCCCACTCCAGCCAGGAACAGGCTCGGTTGTACCTGCACATTTCTAAGTGGGAGTACCGTCGGCCTGCTCCTCTGAAATGGGATGTATGTAGTGCATGCAGTCTATCTGAGCTCAGTTCCACACTCCATCCTTACCCGGGAGTGGAATATCACACCTCTGGGTTGAGGTGCAATACCCCTGTAGCAGCCGAATCCTCAGGGTGCTACATTCCCCCCTGGTAAATCACAGCACGTCCTCGGGCTGTAAGACATAAACACCAAAACATACAATTTTTTTTTTTTCATATAAACATATAAAACATTATATATATAAAACTTTTTTATATAAACATTCTCGTAGACTTCTCGTCTCTGGTTCCTCCTCCGGACACTGTGCAACGTGTGTCCGGGAAAAGTGCGACAGTCTCTTTGAAAAACTGGTTTTCTATAAAACCGGTAGGGGGCGCTTTAGGACGCGCAACTATTTACAGGGGAAGTTGGCCGCTCTCAGTCCTCGGCCAGGTAGAGGGAAGGGAATGGCTGCTCACAGTCCTCAGCCTGTGGGATTAAGGGGTTAACGGGTAAACAGTTCACTGGTCCCAAAGGGGACTATTTTAGCAGCAACGGTTCACTGTGCCCCGACGGGCAACTATATACAGTCTCTACTCCCGTCCTCAACGACGGCTCCCTCCTGCTTTTTCTTGATTTGGTGTTGCTTCAGACCCGTCCGGGTCCTCTGGCTCCTCCTCCTCGCACCGCAACTCCTCCTCCGTCAAGCGGTGTACGTGGAGGGCGTAAGGTCCTTTGGCACACTTGTGCCGGGTAAAGGTGACCTCATCTCCGATGTAGAGGTCACGACCTCTGTGCCCCTCCGGCAGATGGGACTCCACGTCTCTGCGCGTGACAAAGACGTCGCCGTGGGTGTTGTTGTCTCGAATGAAGCCCCACCCGTGCTGCTGGTTGAACTTTATTACAGTCCCGGTGGTACGGGGACTGTGCGCTGCACGGGGGTCCCTCCTGGTCCGGCTCTTCTGCTCGGCGCTCCTTATTTGGGCCTGTTGTTCCCGGACCCGCCTCTCTCTCCGCTCCCGTGCGAACTCTTCGAGCTGCTGTCGGCAACACTCAGCACGCTCTGCTGCAGCTGCCCTGGTTTCTTGAGTGAACCCCACCAAATCTTCTCCGGTGGGGTCCCACTCAAACTGTGCTTCCGCTAGCGGGGGCGAGATCCGTGCCACGGGCTTCGGAGCCGGAATCAGGGGTTCATCCAGGGGTCTTAGTCTCTGCTGCCGTTCCAGCTCATGGTATCCTTCGGGCCAGATGAAGGGCCGCCCGTCCGGCCATGTGAGCTGGCTGAACAAGTCCTCCCCCAGGTGTGGCACCCTTGGTATTGCGGGCGCGGGCGCGGTGGTGGTGGCGCCCTGGTTGCCCAGGCCTTGCGGCCAGGCCTGGGGCACCTGGAAGGTGAAGGGCACCGTTAGGACGGCGGCGCCCTGGGCTACCTGGCCTTGCGGCCAGGCCGGAGGCTCCGCGGAGGTAGGGGGCGCTGTTGGTGATGCGGCGCCCGGGGGTACTAGGCCTTGCGACCAGGCTGGTGGTATTTCCTGCTTTGTCACGCTCCGGGTCGAGGCGCGTGACGTCACAGGGGTCGCTGCGGCGGCTTCCGGTTGGGGCCTAGTCCATAGCGGTGACGTGGCGGCTACGGGCACAGCAGGGGGACTTTCGGGCTCTGCGACGGGGAGCTGGGGCAGGTGAGCGGTGTCACGGCTTGGGGTATAGGCGTCCCCTTTACCTGCCTCCATGCATTCGGCTCCCTTCTCGGCGCCGTCTCCGGCCTTGGGTCCTCCCGCGCCATCCTCAGAGGCGGTCTGCTTCCTCTTCCAGGGTAGCGTGCTCCGCTGACTGGTCTCTGCGTGCTGAGCCATCTCCCGGCTCCACTCCGCCAGTATCTCCCGCTGTACCCGGGCCATCCTCCGTGCGAGGCCCTCCAGGGCAGTTTGTGCACACTCCCGGTCTCGGGGGAGCTGTGCAAGGACCTCCACTAGGCCTAGTGGGGTCGTGGTGTCCAGCAGGCTCCTGACCAACGGGTCGGTGCTGCTCTGCTCTTCTTCCAGCAGGCTCCTGGCCAGCGGGCCGGTGCTGCTCTGCTCTCTGGACATCTCCGGGTGAGCTTTTCTGCTGCTCCTCTCCAGGCTTCCTGCCTCCGGGTGCGCTCGCTCCAGACTGCTCCAAGCGACACCCATCTTTTCTCTTCTCTTTCGTCTCCTCCCACCTAGAGGGCGGTCCCGGGGCAACTCGGTGACTGTCAGCTCCAGGGGCAGTTCTTTCACGCTGACAGACACCTCCAGCATCACAGTCTCTGTTGGTGGGGGCGGTTTCCACTTTTGGCGCCATTTTCTGTCCCGGCCCACGATGGGAGGTGGCCTCTTGCCCTCCTTTGGCACGCCCATAATGGCGTCCGCTGCTCTTCCAAGGCGGGAAATCTGCGGTTTTGGCGGGAAGCGTCGCCCAGTGGCGGGAAACTCTGCAGATGGCGGGAACAAGTTGGAAATGGCGGACAATCGGCGGGAAACGACTGGTGATGGAGTCCGATGGCGTGGACCCTCCGGAACCGGCGGGAGACTTCTTTCTGAGGTAAACTTGCACTTTTCTTCAGGCACGCAGTACCCGGGTGTTGCGGGCACGTAATCCTGCCGACTACGCCAAAGTTGACGCGCCCCCTGGGACATATTCCTTTTTGAGGGGAATACCCGGCACCGGATCAGATGGGGGGTTGTAGTCTCCGAGCGGCTGTGACCCGGTCCCGTGCCCAGGGCGTCAAGCTCAGTGTGATGTGGCAGTTCTCAGATGTTACTAAAGTTCTTTTGTGTCGACTACGCCACCCGTTGTGATGCGGTCACTGTGGCCGCCGCTGCAGCAGGGTCCGCTGAGGCTGATGGTGGATGCGCAGCTTGGTGGGATAACCCCCAACGGGAGGGGTATAGCCTCAGAGGGGACAGGCGCAGAGGATGGGGGTTGTGGTGGTGCGGTGCAGCCGGCAATGAAGACAGACTCGGGTTGTGCAGTTAAGGGTGTTTACTTACTGCAGATGTTGTACTGGTCACTCCAGCTGCTAGTGACCACCCGAGCCGTGCTGCGTCCACCAGGTCCTGGATCCAGCCAACCCCCAAACAAGTCCGGAGCGTGGCCCTGAGCTCTCCCTCTGTCCTTTCTTCAGCCGTCCCCACCAGTGATTCACCTAGGTCCAGCTCCCTCGGGCCTTCTGTTGGGACACCCTTGGCCCTGGGTTCCCTGACCCTTCATGTGGTGTGCCTTCGGGGTGAATGTGGTGGGTGACCGTGGCAAACGCTGCCCACGATCTCCGGTCTCTGGCTAGGGATTGTTTTTGCCCCCACCAGCTTGGGTTCCGGTACCCTGATGCTGACTCCTCACCCGGTGCTCTAATTTGGGTTCTTGGGTCCCTTCAGTCTTCCCCCTCTGGGTCTTTCTCTGCTCCACTCTCTCTCCAGGGCTGCTGTTTCCTTCTCTCTGCATCTGACTCTCTGCGTCTGACCTTGTCCTCTGCAGCTGACTGACTCTCTGCGTCTGACCCTGATTCTAGTTGGTGCCCACCTTATATATCCCTCTATGTGTGAGCTCAGGTGACCAGCACCCAATGAGCTCCTATCACTACCCAGACTGCTCCCCCTATCTGCCCCTACACTACATGGGATGTACCACCCCCCTCCCACTCCAGCCAGGAACAGGCTCGGTTGTACCTGCACATTTCTAAGTGGGAGTACCGTCGGCCTGCTCCTCTGAAATGGGATGTATGTAGTGCATGCAGTCTATCTGAGCTCAGTTCCACACTCCATCCTTACCCGGGAGTGGAATATCACACCTCTGGGTTGAGGTGCAATACCCCTGTAGCAGCCGAATCCTCAGGGTGCTACATCTCCCTCCCCAAATCGATACAGGATTCCATCCAGTCCAACTTTCCCTTTGCCTGGCCCTCACAGGGTATCAAATACTTAGGAATTCCTATTCATAGAGACCTCTCCCGTCTATGTTATCTTAATTTTGGGCCCTTTATTGAACAACTCCATACAGACCACGGTTGGCAAGTTAGAACAGTAAGATTCACTACGTGAACCACTGGTGTTTTGTGGAAAAGCACATGTACACTGTGTTCCAAATTATTATGCAAAAAGTGTTTAGGAGTGATAAGGGAAGAATTTTTTTGTTTGTCAGTTAAACTCATTGATGGTGATGTGTGTCAGGGCTCTTTATATCACTGTAAGCAATTGCAGACAGCTGTGCTAATTAGTTTGGCAGGTGTGTCCAATGAAAGGCAAGACTACTTAAGAAGGCTGTCCCACATTATTAAGCAGCTTACATTTTCTGCCAAAATGGGAAAGAAAAAGGATGTGTCGGCTGCTGAGAAGCAACAAATTGTGGAGTGTTTAGGTCAAGGCATGACTATAATCAACATTGCCAAGACACTTCAACCTGATCATCGCACAATCAAGAAGTATGTAGCTGATTCACAGTACACACATGCGCGTGCTGATAAAGTAAAATTGAGGACTCTTTCCTACAGGCAATTACGTCAGGTTAAAAGAGCAGCGGCAAAAAAGCCTTGTCATAGCAGCAGACAAGTTTTTGAAGCTGCTGGTGCCTCCAACGTCCCCCGAACAACAAGATGCAGAGTCCTTCAAAGGTTTGCAGCTGTGCGTAAGCCATCCTGTCGACCTCCTCTATCCACTGCACACAAGCAGAAACGGCTCCAGTGGGCCAAACAATACATGAAGACTGACTTCAAAACTGTTTTGTTCACCAATGAGTGCCGTGCAACGCTCGATGGTCCAGATGGATGGAGTGGAGGATGGCTGGTTGATGGACACCCCACGCAAACACGGCTACGGTGCCAACAAGGAGGAGGTGGAGTAATGTTTTGGGCTGGAATCATGGGGAGAGAGATTTTCGGACCCTTTAGGATCCCTGAAGGGTTAAAGATGAACTCCATAATGTATGTGGAGTTTCTCAAACAGCACTTCCTGCCATGGTTCAAGAAGAAGAACCGTGTATTCCACAGCAAGATCATTTTCATGCATGATAATGCACAGTCTCATGCTGCACATAACACATCTGCATCTCTGGCTGCTGTGGGCATAAAAGGGGACAAACTTATGGTGTGACCCCCATGCTCCCCTGACCTCAACCCCATTGAGAACCTCTGGAGCATCATCAAAAGGAGTGTCTATGATGGCGGGAGGCAGTTCACATCTAAGCAACAGCTCTGGGAGGGTATTCTGTCCTCATGCAAAACAATTGAAGCAGAAACCATCCAAAACCTGACAAATTCAATGGAAGAGACAGTTCAGAAGCTCCTTTCCAACAAGGGGTCCTATGTGCAAATGTAACATCACCTAGAATAAAGTTTTGAGTTGAAAACTGTTTGATTTCAGTTTCTAATAACCTGCTAGTGCTTATAATTTCAAAAATGACCATTTTTTTGTTTTTTATTAAAATGAAAAGGTTGATCGAAGAGTGTGGGGGATCTAAGAGTGTGGCAACCCAGTAGTCAGGATTATTTCGAATTCTGACAATCTGAGGGTCATGTTGCAGGTAGTGCAGCAAGAAGGCACTCATGTGTCTTGCACATCTAGGAGCCCCAAAATTATTTTCCGGGCTAGATGCAGCTAAAAATTATTATTAATTTTAAATCTGGTGGAGCTTAGTATAGATGGCCTAATATAATCAGTACTGCACACTGCTACAAAGCCCAAATTATTTTCCAGCCAAGATACAGATAAACATGATTAGCAATTTGAAAGCTTAAAACGGTTGGTGAGGTGATTTTAACAAATCATCAAGCTTTTATTCTCCCCAGGATGACACAGGGGTAGAAAAGTCGTTTTGGATCCATGATTTGTTCATCTTTATGAACGTGAGTCTGTTTACATTATCAGTGGAGAGCCGCGTGCCCTTATCTGTCAGCACACCACCAGCAGCGCTGAACACACGTTCAGACAGAACGCTGGCTGCGGGGCATGACAAGATCTCCAAGGCGTAAGTGGCGAGCTCCGGCCATTTATCCAGATTGGAAGCCCAAAAAGAGCAAGGGTCCAGTGACACAGTCATGGCTTCAATGTTTACTTGGAGATACTCCTGTACCATCGTCTCTAGGCGTTGACTATGTGTCAGACTTCTTGTCTCCTGTGGCCTTGCAAAGGATGGGCTAAAAAAGTGGTGAAATGATTCCGCAAAATTGATGTTACCAGCAGATATTGTGTTTATGTTACGGTTTGAGTGCTGAACACGCAACGGACCCAAGGTTGGCAAGTTGGAACTTTGAGATTCACTACGTGCACCACTGGTGTTTTGTGGAAAAGCACATGTAAGATTCTGCAACAGTCTCTGCTGATACTCCTGCATGCCTGCATCCCTTTCTATGGCAGGAATAATTTCTGCAAATTTACTTTTGTACCGGGGATCTAACAGTGTGGCAACCCAGTAGTCAGGATTATTTCTAATTCTCACAATTCGAGGGTCATGTTGCAGGTAGTGCAGCAAGAAGGCACTCATGTGTCTTGCGCATCCAGGAGCACCAAGTCCCTGTTGTGTTGGTGGCGAGGTAACAATCATGCTTCCTTCCTCTGTCCTCTCCCCCCAACCTCGCACAACAGAAATGTGATCAAGGTCTCCCTCATCTGATGAGTCTTCCATCAGTTCATCCTCCACTTCTTCCTGGGCTCCTGCACCTTCCTCACTAGTTTGGCTGCTACCATGCGCCCTGGTAAAACCATCTCCCCCACCCTCACATGCCTGCCGCCTTGGTGCTGCCGACCATCTGGACCTTGCAGATGTTAGCCCTTCCGCATACAACTCCTCCTCCTCTACTTCCTCCACCTCCTCTTGTGCCACCACCTGACTCCGAATTCTGTTTAACATGTGCTCCAGCATGTAAATCACCGGAATAGTCATGCTGATAATGGCATCGTCAGCACTAAACATCTTCGTCACCATTTCAAAACTGTGCAGAAGGGTGCATAGGTCCCTGATCTGAGACCACTCCTCCAGCTTGATTTGCCCCACCTCTGGATCTCGTTGGCCCAGGCTATACGTCAGAACGTATTGCACCAGGGCTTGTCGGTGCTGCCACAGTCGCTGCAACATGTGCAGAGTTGAATTCCACCGGGTAAGCACATCGCATTTTAGCCGGTGAAGTGGCAGGCCCAACGACTTCAGTAGAGATGTAAGTTGCTGAGCTGCGGGATGCGAACGGCGGAAGGGAGCACACAGCAACCGTGCCCTCTGCAGAAGGCCATCTAGTCCGGGATAGTGGGCTAAAAATTGCTGGACAACCAGGTTCAACACGTGAGCCATACAAGGCACGTGTGTGACATTGCCCCGGCGAAGGGCCGCACCCAGGTTTGCAGCATTGTCGCACACGGCCTTCCCTGGTTTCAGGTCCAGTGGAGACAACCATTCATGAAACTGGTTCTCCAAAGCTGACCACAACTCCTCAGCTGTGTGACTCACATTTCCCAGACATTTCAAAGTAAAAACCGCCTGATGACGTTGAGCCCTGCTGCCAGCATAGTAAGGAGGTGTGCAGGATCCCTTCTGCGCAGTTAGAAAGCTTGTGGCATGACCAGACAGGCTTTGGGTGCAAGTGGAGGACCGAGAGGAGGTTTAGGAGGCAGAAGCAGTGGAGGAACTTTGAGATAAAGAGGATTGACGTACAACTCGTGGGGACGGCAAGACTTGGACAGCAGCCCCTTGTCCTGCTGTCACCATAGTTACCCAGTGCCCAGTCAGCGACATGTAACGCCCCTGTCCATGCCTACTCGTCCAAGTGTCGGTGGTGAAATGCACCCTGTCACACAGAGTTTCTCAAAGAAGCGGTGATGTTGTGTGCGACATGCTGGTGGAGCGCAGGCACACCTTTCTTTGAGAAGTAGTGCCGACTGGGCATCTGGTACTGGGGCACTGCGACGGACATAAGGTCTCGAAAATCCTCTGTGTCCACCAGGCGGAAAGGCAGCATTTCTGTAGCCAAGAGCTTGCAGATGGTGAAAATCAACCTCTTAGCTTTCTCATGGCTAGGAGGAAATGGTCTTTTCCTTGTCCACATCTGAGGGACCGAGGGCTGGCTGTTGTGCTTAGACGGGGTTGAGAAGGGTGTCCCCGGCAAACTGCCGGTCTGTGAGGAAGATGCAGGCGGACATGTTAGGTTGTCTTGATCCAAAGGTGGTGCTATCGATGACGGACAGCGCTGAATACCAGCTGGTGTTTCCACCTCCAAATAAAATGATGACCTGCCAATCATGCTGGCTGTTGCGGGTAAAGAGGTGGCAGGTCTGCGTCCCAAAACAGGTGTGACCGCTGTCCCCCCAGTCATAGAGGATGAAGAGGCCGCGGATGCACAAGATGTGGCAGACGGTGATTGGCCCGGCCGGCTAGGCCGCATTGTAGCACAGTGAGCTTCCCACTGCAACTTATGCTTCATATCCATGTGCCGGTTCATGCATGAAGTACTCAAACTATGTATTTTTTGGCCTCTACTTAGTTTTTGCTGACAAATGTTACAGATAACACGAGTTGGGTCATCTTTATCGATCTGAAAAAATGCCCAGGCTATGCAAGGCTTAGCACCCATGCGACCTGAAGAGCCACCACGACTTGTGGTCAGAGGCAGAGTTGTGTTTGAGGATGCAGTTGTTGACGTGCTTCCAGTACTACGTCTCAGTCCAGGAAGGCGCAACCTGACCTCGTCGTCACTAGCATCCTCCTCCACCTCCTCTGCTGACCTCATCTCTTGGCTGACTGTGGGTTGACAGTAAGTGGGATCTCCAACCTCATCATCATCACCCTGTGTGTTATCACACCCGTCGTCCTCAGAGACAACTTGTTCCTGCCCTGACAAAAAACTAAAGTTGTCGCTCCAATCAGGTATTTGAGTCTCATCATCGTCTTCCTCATTGTCTCCACCAACAGGAGTTACAGTTTGGGAAAGAGGGTCTACATTATGGTCAGAACCTTCTGCGTCTGGTCCTGGATCCGACTCATAAAGATTCTGGGCATCAGTGCAGATCATTTCCTCGTCTGGATTCACAGAAGCTCTGGAGCCGACCTCTGATTCCCAGACTATAGTATGAGTAAACAGCTCTGCAGACTCAACCATCTGTTCTACCCCATACTCAGACGGGCAGCTGGAGACTTGGGAGCTGTGAGGAAGCAAGTGCGATTGGGGTGACACCTCTGAGGACTGGAGTATTTGTGATGTTGAAGTTGAGGTGGAGGAGAGCCCACTTAAAGGAGCACTTGATATCAGTTGAAGCACCTGCTGTTTTTGTGCCTCATCTGGAATTTGTAGCGATTGGCGTGGCCGTAAGAAAGGGATCTTATCACATTGTCCGCTAAAAGAAGTAGACATTTTAGTTTGGCTGGAAGATGGTCTTTCTTCTGCAGATGTTACTGTTGCTTTAACACCTACTCCACGGACACAACCTTTTTCCCCTTCCCAACACGCCTATATTCCCCTTTCCACCAGCAGCAGGCCTTTTTCCACTCATTTTGGTGGTTAACTAATTCACAACTCTGGAGTTGTTTGCACAAAAAAACAGTGGATGGGAACCGAGCAGAACTGAGTGGCCAAACTGTGGTATTAGGCCAAAAGTATTGGCTGGGTTAGATGCAGAAAACAATTATATTGAATTTGCAACCTGATGGAGGTCAGTATAGATGGACTAATAGACCAAGTCCCACACACTGCTAGAAGCCTAAATATTTTTTCAGAGCTAGATGCAGAAAAAAAATATTTTTAATTTGCAACCTGATGGAGGTCTGTATAGATGGACTAATAGAACAAGTCCCACACACTGCTAGAAGCCTAAATATTTTTTCAGAGCTAGATGCAGAAAAAAATTATATTGAATTTGCAACCTGATGGAGGTCAGTATAGATGGACTAATAGAACAAGTCCCACACACTGCTAGAAGCCTAAATATTTTTTCAGAGCTAGATGCAGAAAAAAATTATATTGAATTTGCAACCTGATGGAGGTCAGTATAGATGGACTAATAGACCAAGTCCCACACACTGCTAGAAGCCTAAATATTTTTTCAGAGCAAGATGCAGAAAAAAAATTATTTTTAATTTGCAACCTGATGGAGGTCAGTATAGATGGACTAATAGAATGATGCTATGCCCAAAAGGTTTTACTTCACTAGGTGCAGTAAAAAAATTGGTATTCTGTACACAGGTGGTATATCTTGCAACACAGATAGGCTACTCCACTGACTAACACACTCTGCAATAGGCCAAAAAGGATTAGCTTTGCTAGATTCAGCCAAATGCTGTGAAAAAAACTTGCACAGCACTGGCACAGACCTGCCTGGCAAAAAGTGATAGGAACTGATGTAACTTAGTACTGAAAAGGACTGCAATTACAATTAGTCTTTACTCCCAACCTATCTATTTAAGAGCACAGACCTGCCTGATAAAAGTCATAGGAAATGCTGTAACCTAGTCCTTAAAAGGACTGCAATCACAACTCTTCCCTACTCCCAAGCTATCTGTAGATTTGTGCGAAAATTGGCTTGAAATTAACAAAGTATAGCGTGCACAGCAACAGCGGTGCCGTCTAACACGCAGCTGCAGCAGTGAGAAAATTGTGGCGACGGGGAAAATGGCTGGGTCTTATAGGGCAAGGACATGTGACATACACTGTCAATGACACATGCCCTTGCTTGTGTGAAAAAAAGCACTTCGCTCCGTGTGTGCGCTGCTGATAGGCTGACAGACTGCACCGCCCCACTGTAAATGCGGGAAAGAGAAAAAAAAAATGGAGATCTTCATTATTCCTGCAGAGATCCATCCCCTGCCCCTCCCCCCACCCCGCTGTACACTCAAACTGCGTATTAACATTAATTTTCATCATTACTGAGAAAAAATCCAGTTATGATTTTGGTGCACGAACAGTTATCTAGCATAACCTCGAACAGCCGAATTTTTTTCAAATCGTTCGTGTTTGCCGAACGGCTCGAACACCGCCCAAAACAGCTCGAATTTGAGATTGGAGAACAGTTCGAGTCTAACAACGCTCATCTCTAATAAAAAGATATGAATAGTGAAGGAAGATAAATATACAGTGGATACAGAAAGTATTCAGACCCCTTTAAATTTTTCACTCTGTTTCATTGCAGCCATTTGGTAAATTCTAAAAAGTTCATTTTTTTTCTCATTGAAGTACACTCTGCACCCCATCTTGACTGAAAAAAACAGAAATGTAGAAATTTTTGCAATTACCTTAATCTCTCGAGTCCAGACCTCCTGCCACGCTGTGCACCTCTGGACTTGAGAGATTAAGGTAATACACGTATTAAGGATCTTAAATACTGGTGTTATACACCATAGATTTGCTTTCAATTGATGACATGTGGGTGTATAGCGCATGACCAAACATGATATAAATGTGTATTGTCAGATCTCCCTATTATATTATATATAATATACTCCACATACAATCAGTAGATAATATGGATATATCTGTTAAAAGATTGGTCCAGCATCCTGCCATTCTGTGACACCTTTATGTTTAATGTTTTTATGGGGAAGGTGCACTACATGGCGGTCTCAGACTCAAAGTGTATCAAATGAGATTTGCAATGTGGTACCAACATGTCTTTTGGTGAATATAATATATGCTAACTATTGGTACTACTATGCAATGTTCATTTGGATGTTGCATGACTTATTATGTCTTCATTATGCTCTTGTTATATTTATTGAAGTCTCTATAAGGAAATATGAGTCTGATGCATGTCCTCGAGTAGCACTCTTTTGGGCAATTTTTATCTTTATGTCTTATGCACTCTATCCCATTTGATACTAATAAAGTTTTTTCTACTTTTTCACCTATCAAAGACCCAGTATTGTTTATTTCAGACCTTCGGGTCATCCCCTCCTATTACTAGAGTTTAGAACGATTGGTCTACAGTCATGGCCAAAAGTATTGAGAATGAGACAAATAGTAATTTTTCCAAAGTTTACTGCTTCATTTTTTGTAATGGCAATTTGCATATACTCCTGAATGTCAAAGAGTGATCAGCTTAACAGCAATTACTGTACTTGCAAAGTCAATATTTGCCCAGAAAATGAACTTTAACCCCCAAAACACATTTCAACATCATTGCAGTCCTGCCTTAAAAGGAGCAGCTAACATCGTTTTAGTGATTGATCCATTAACACAGGTGTGGGTGTTGATGAGGACAGGGCTGGCAATCAATCAGTCATGATTAAGTAAGAATGACATCACTGGACACTTTAAAAGGAGGCTGGTTCTTGGTATCATCATTGTTTCTCTTCAGTTAACCATGGTTATCTCTAAAGAAACACGTGCAGCCATCATTGCACTGCACAAAAATGGCCTAACAGGGAAGCGTATCTCAGCTACAAATATTGCACCTCAGTCAACAATCTATCGCATCATCAAGAACTTCAAGGAGAGAGCTTCCATTGTTGTCAAAAAGGCTCCAGGGCACCCAAGAAAGACCAGCAAGCGCCAGGACCGTATCTTAAAACTGTTTCAGCTGCGGAATCGGACTACCAGCAGTGCCGAGCTTGCTCAGGAATGGCAGCAGGCTGGTGTGAGTGCTTCTGCACGCACTGTGAGGCGGAGACTCTTTGAGCAAGGGCTGGTTTCAAGGAGGGCAGCAAAGAAGCCACTTCTCTCCAGAAAAAACATCAGGGACCGACTGATATTCTGCAAAAGGTACAGGGAGTGGACTGCTGAGGACTGGGGCAAAGTCATTTTCTCTGATGAATCCCCTTTTCGATTGTTTGGGACATCTGGAAAACAGCTTATTCGGAGAAGAAGAGGTGAGCGCTACCACCAGTCTTGTCTCATGCCAACTGTAAATCATCCTGAAACCATTCATGTGTGGGGTTGCTTCTCAGCCAAGGGAATCGGCTCACTCACAGTCTTGCCTAAAAACACATCCATGAATAAAGAATGGTACCAGAATGTCCTCCAAGAGCAACTTCTCCCAACCGTCCAAGAGCAGTTTGGCGCCCAACAATGCCTTTTCCAGCATGATGGAGCACCTTGCCATAAAGCAAAGGTGATAACTAAATGGCTCACGGAACAAAACAGAGATTTTGGGTCCATGGCCTGGAAACTCCCCAGATCTTAATCCCATTGAGAACTTGTGGTCAATCATCAGGTCTTGAAGAAGAAGGGGCAACACTGCAAATATTGACTGCTGCATTAACTCATTCTAACTGTCAATATAACCTATTGGTACTCATAATATGATTGCAATTATATTTCTGTATGTGATATAAACATCAGACAAACACTAATAGTTACCAGAGGCCAGCAGATCATGTGAAAATATAATTTTGGTGTCATTCTCAAAACTTTTGGCCATGACTGTATACAACAAGTCCTTTTAGTAGCACATAACAATATGGTTTTCTGTCACAAGACATTGCTACAATTTTCTCGAAGTTTTCTGTTATGAGCTTCAAGAGGTAGTCACCGGAAATGGTCTTCCAACAATCTTGAAGGAGTTCCCAGAGATGCTTAGCACTTGTTGGCCCTTTTGCCTTCACTCTGCAGTCCAGCTCACCCCAAACCATCTCGATTCGGTTCAGGTCTGGTGACTGTGGAGGCCAGGTCATCTGGCGTAGCACCCCATCACTCTCCTTCTTGGTCAAATAGCCCTTACAAAGCCTGGAGGTGTGTTTGGGGTTATTGTCCTGTTGAAAAATAAATGATGGTCCAACTAAACGCAAACCGGATGGAATAGCATGCCGCTGCAAGATGCTGTGGTAGCCATGCTGGTTCAGTATGCCTTCAATTTTGAATACATCCCCAACAGTGTCACCAGCAAAGCACCCCCACATCATCACATCTCCTCCTCCATGCTTCACGGTTGGAACCAGGCATGTAGAGTCCATCCGTTCACCTTTTCTGCGTCGCACAAAGACACGGTGGTTGGAACCAAAGATCTCAAATTTGGACTCATCAGACCAAAGCACAGATTTCCACTGGTCTAATGTCCATTCCTTGTGTTCTTTAGCCCAAACAAGTCTCTTCTGCTTGTTGCCTGTCCTTGGCAGTGGTTTCCTAGCAGCTATTTTACCATGAAGGCCTGCTGCACAAAGTCTCCTCTTAACAGTTGTTGTAGAGCTGTGTCTGCTGCTAGAACTCTGTGTGGCATTGACCTGGTCTCTAATCTGAGCTGCTGTTAACCTGTGATTTCTGAGGCTGGTGACTCGGATAAACTTATCCTCAGAAGCAGAGGTGACTCTTGGTCTTCCTTTCCTGGTGCGCTCCTCATGTGAGCCAGTTTCTTTGTAGCGCTTGATGGTTTTTGCAACTGTACTTGGGGACACTTTCAAAGTTTTCACAATTTTTCGGACTGACTGACCTTCATTTCTTAAAGTAATGATGGCCACTCGTTTTTCTTTACTTAGCTGCTTTTTTCTTGCCATAATACAAATTCTAACAGTCTATTCAGTAGGATCAGCTGTGTATCCACCTGACTTCTGCACAACACAACTGATGGTCCCAACCCCATTTATAAGGCAAGAAATCCCACTTATTAAACCTGACAGGGCACACCTGTGAAGTGAAAACCATTTCCGGTGACTACCTCTTGAAGCGCATCAAGAGAATGCCAAGAGTGTGCAAAGCAGTCATCAAAGCAAAAGGTGGCTACTTTGAAGAACCTAGAATATAAGACATATTTTCAGATGTTTCACACTTTTTTTGTTAAGTATATAATTCCACATGTGTGAATTCATAGTTTTGATGCCTTCAGTGTGAATGTACAATTTTCAAAGTCATGAAAATACAGAAAAATCTTTAAATGAGAAGGTGTGTCCAAACTTTTGGTCTGTACTGTATATATAGTAAAAATTGCGACAAAGCAGCTCAATATCAAAAAGGCGTACAGAAGTAGTGTATAAAATAACAATATAAGATATATAAAAATAAGGCTACTCTATATTTCTGTGATGGGTTGTATACCCTCATAGAACTAGAGAATTTACACTGGGCCAGTTTTAGACAAAGTGGGGCCCTAGGCAAAAGTTTAAAGTGGGGCCGCAAATGCTCACATATTGCACCATGACACGGAAACATTTTGGTTGTATTTAGAATGCACACCCCATAGTCCTCCATATTGTATGATGCACACCCCATAGTCCTCCTTATTGAATAATGCACACCCGATAGTCCTCCATATTGTATAATGCACACCCCATAGTCCTCCATATTGTATAATACTTGTTTAGTATATTGCACCCCATAGTCCTCCACATAGTATAATGCACATCCCATATTCCTCCATATAGTAAAATGCATTCCCCAAAATCTTTCATATAGTATAATGCAACTCATAGTCCTTGATAGAGTATAATGCAGCTCCCTGCCAGAGTATAATGCAGACACCCCATAGAATAATGAAGCCCCCCAAAGTATAATGCAGGCCCCCCATAGAGTATAATGCAGGCCCCTATAAAGTATAATGCAGGCCCCCCATAGAGTATAATGCAGGCCCCCCATATAGTATAATGCAGGTCCCCATAGACTATAATGCAGGCACCTGATATAGTATAATGCAGGCCCCCATATAGTATAATGCAGCCCTCCCCCCATATAGTATAATGCAGCCTCCCATAGAGTATAATGCAGGTCCCCACAGAGTATAATGCAGGCCCCCATAGAGTATAATGTAGGCCCCCATATAGAATAATGCTGGCCCCTATATAGTATAATGCAGGCCCCCCAGAATATAATGCAGCCACCCCATAGAGTATAACGCAGCCTCTCATAGAGTATAATGCAGGCCCCCTATATAGTATAATGCAGGCGCCCCATAGAATAATGCAGGATCCCATAGAGTATAATGTAGGCCCCCCATAGTATAATGCAGGCTCCCCCCATAGTATAATGTAGGCCCCCCATAGTATAATGCAGGCCCCCGAGTATAAAGCAGCCACCCCTCACCCAGAGTATAATGCAGGGCCCCCCCAGAGTATAATGCAGCCCCCCAGTCCTGCAGTTTAGCGACAGCGTACTCACTGATTTACAAAATAAACACATACTGTACTTACGCCTCCTCTTCCTTCCCCCGCTGCTCCGGTGTCCGCAGCTCATTTCAGCAGCTCCAATGCAGGCACAGCGTGGCGCGTCATCACTGCAGGCAGGGGGGAAATGATGGGAGAGGGAGCGCCACATGACGCTCTCTCCTCCATCATTGCTTTCAACTGTAACTACATGGTCGATGCAGATACAGTTGAATGCGCAATACGGAAGGAGGGGAGGGGGGCCAGCACTGGCGTTGGGTACCCCTGACTCACAGGTAGCGCACCACTGGTTGGGGGCCCCTGGGGGAGTGGGGGCCCTAGTCAGATTCCTAGTCTGCCTGCCCCTAACGCCGGCCCTCACTGGTATGCATAAATGAAAACAATTAGAGTATAAAACATAATAATAAAATGAGAATATTATGTGTAAAAAGATAATACATAAAAAAGGCTCTAGTAAAAATAATCCATAGACTTGCCAAACTCATATAAAACGTCTGTGATCTCATTAAGTCTATGAGGCTTTAAAGTATGCAACCTACAGATCCAATAAATTTTCTTCTTTTTGAGGATCTCCATCTGGTTGGGGGCTTCAGGGGGAATAAACACAATTAGGACAATAGAAATACATGCAGTGTCTTTGCCATGTTCATTGGCACAATGTCTGGAGAGACCATGATACATAAACCCTTTAGCTATTTTAGCTCGGTGTGAATTGAGCCTTTTATGTAAAGTTTGCTTTGTCCTACCAACGTACTGCAGGCCACATTTACACTCGATAAGGTAAATTATGTATAGAATCTGACATGTCATATACATTTTTAAAGGGAAGGTTTCTCCTGTTTTACTTGACTTGAAAAATTGTGTATTGTGTAAAATGCATTTGCAGCACATTCCAAACATTGTTGCTGTGTGAGCCCCCTTGTCCTTTGGTAGGCACGCTTGATTAAGCTTTTAGGGTAGCATTGGTTAGTAAATCGCTCGCTAAGAGTATCAGCTTGTTGATCAAAGTCACATAAATTACTGCAATAGCGCCTAATCCGCCAATATTGGTGGTAAGGATTGTTTGTTAGCCATTTAGTGATTACTAGAGAAATGGATGTAACCATTCAGATCTCCTTCCTTAAAATGAGTTTTGGTGATGATGGAGTACTCCTAATGGGAGATCTTTAAATCCAAAAAAATAATGGAATCCTTGCCAATAGTCGGGGTGAATGAAATGCCCCAATTATTTGAATTTAATCCCTCTATAAAGTGGGAAATTTCATTGGAGTTACATTTCCACATAAAAAAAAGGGTCATCAATATATGTTTTTACTAGAGCCTTTTTTATGTATTATCTTTTTACACATAATATTCTCATTTTATTATTATGTTTTATACTCTAATTGTTTTCATTTATGCATACCAGTGCAAATTCTCTTTTGTTTTATGAGGGTACACAACCCATCACAGAAATATAGAGTAGCCTTATTTTTATATGTCTTATATTGTTATTTTATACGCTAAACCCATGCTGAAACTCTGGAACGCTTCCGCTGAACACAAACCAAGTTTTTTTCTTCTTTCTTCCCTTTTCTGTTCTCCACTTCACACTGGATTCTCATATAGCCACACACCTAAATCTTCTGACGTCGGGTAAATCCATCCCACCTTGAGACAAGATCTAATCTTGTGTGTCACCCCAGGCCTGGGTGCCACAAATATTAAAGGCTGTGTCTGAGAGCAGGAGGGAGGTCCCCTGGTCAGGGACCATTAGCATGCAGCACCTCCTGTCCCAGGCCGCCCCTATAAAAGCTGGAACTGAGGGCAGGGTTAGAGAGACCAGGACCCACTTCTGAAGCATCCAGAAGGGTTCCCAGAGGAAAGGGACAGGTCAGCAGCAGCTGAGGTGTCCGGGAGGCAGAGGAGGAACAGCAAGCCAGGCACAGAGGCGACGAGAGCCGGTCCTGGCTGAGAGAGAACTACACAACCGGACACTGGAGTCCGAGGCTGTCAGGGTTGCAAGCTCGGCAGCAGATAACCAACCCGCAAGGGATTTCAGGTTCCTTGGCCTAAGAAGCCTGGAGGCTCCGCCACACAGAGGGACTGGTACAGCACGGAGAAGCAACAGGTAACTAAGGCCCGAGTCGCAAGCCATACAGGCGTAGTACACGGCCAGCTCAGGGACGTGGGCTATCGCACCATGAAAAGGGGGATAGTCAGCAGGGGCAGAGAGAGAACGGTAGGCCTACCCACTCACCCTGACCAGTGGGGCTCGCCCGAATGCTCTCAGACACCCAGGCCCATTCCTACCTTGTACTCCTGTTGGGTCATTAATACTAACTACAATAAAGACCCTGGACTGTTTGAAGCAGACTCTGAACCCTTATTATTGCGGCCTGCACCATCACCCCCAGCATCCTATTACACTACCCTGAGGCTACACTCTTCCCGTGGGGATTTATCCTATCCCTGTGCTGCATACCAACATCAGCCTCAGCGGTCTGCCTTGCAGCGGCGGTCATCCCTGACCGCAATCCATGGGTGGCGTAGTCGGACATTCAAAAACCCTACAAATAGACTGCCACAGCATTTGGTCTGACCACCCTGAGCCACGGGATCGGGTTGCCACTACTACCCCCAACATTGCACGGAGGCCCGGTTCCGGGTGCCCTACGGCCAAGGGGGTGAGTCACTTGCATGTCTCACTTTCCTATATTTTTTATCCTTTTTTAATTATTCTATATTTATCTTCCTTCACAATTCACATCTTTTTATCACATTTCTTTATATCTTACATATCAATCTGCTCAATCAAGTTTCAACTTTATTCCCTGCACACCTTTCCTTCCCTATTTTTTTTCTTCTCACTTTATTAACCACTTTACCTTCTCTATGACAACACTTTTTTTTCTTACTTCCTCTCCCCTCCCTTTTTAGGGGTGTTCTTTATGTTTTTTGGAGCCATTTTCTCCTATTTAATGCCTCCAATTGTTGTACCCTGCTCACTTGGTTTTTATACCTTGAGAAAGGCGCCGGCCCGGCGCAGAAACGCGTTGGTATTAATAATAAAAATCATTTTGGAATCCCAGGGCTCTTCATTTCCTCCTAAATGTGCCAGCTTCCATTTTTGCCATATACCTCTGGAAGAATCTTTCCTCCAGCCACGGGGCAGCAGCAGCGGCTTTCCATACCTTTATAAGTGTTGTGCATGCACACAACACCCTTAGGTGAGTGCTTCCATTGATTATACCCAGGGCCGCCATTAGGGCATTACTGACCTTACTGTTGTATGGGGCCCAGTGAACAGCAGTAAAGAGCAGGGGCCTGGGCCAGGTCCGGGGCCCACCCTCTTGTGCTTCTGCTCACTGGGCCCTGGGGTACCATGTGCTGTCTTTCCGCCGTCGGTGGCGTATATCTCGGCGCAGGGAGCTTCTACTTTGGAGCTCTCACAGCCGAAGGGCAGTGCAGCTCCAAGGGAGTCCCTCCACCTCTTCTGTGAAGTGCTGTAGTCAGCGCATATGCGATGACATCATCATGTACTTGCCGGCATCGAGCGCCAGGATGCCAGTCTGGAAGTGGAGCAAGGATCGTATGAGAGGTAAGTATGAAAACTTTTTTTTAATAGAATTAATTAAATGATCTTTGGGGGGGGGCATATGATGAACTGGGACTGGGGAGTGGGCAGAGCATATGATGAACTAGGGAGTGGGCAGAGCATTTGATGAACTTGGACTGGGGAGTGGGCAGAGCATATGATGAACTGGGAGTGGGGGGTGGGGAGAGCAAATAATGAACTGGGACTGGGAGGTGGGGAGAGCTAATAATGAATTAGGAGTGGGGGGAGCAAATGAAGAATGGGGGTGGAAAGAGCAAATGATGAAGTGGGGGGTGGGGAGAGCAAATTAATTAGGAGTGGGGATGGGGAAAGGAAATAATGAATTGAGAGTGGGATAGCGCAAATAATGATATATTGAGCGTGGGGGTGGGGAGAGCAAATGATAATGAATTGAGGGTGGGGGACAAAAAATGATGATGAATTGGGGGTGGAGGAGAGTAAATGATGATGCCATGGGGGCGGGAGAGAGAGGACATGACAAAATGAATTGGGGCGGAGGGGGGCATGTAAATATAATGAACTGGGAGAGGGGAGCGTTGAGGATGATGGAGTGTGACTGGTAATGAATTGAGGGAAGGAGTACAGGTTCTAATTAATTTATATATTTATTAGGTGAGGAAAGTGGCTATTTACAGTCAGTGGGGGGCGCAGTGGTGGATTACAATTTATATTTGGAATGGTGGGTTGCATAATAGCTAATTATATATTAATGGTGGGTGCACGACTGTATTCAGCTGCGTAGTGTAGAAGTTGGGGAACGTGCTCTAGATAACTGTGTGTTATTTTATGCAGAAACGAGTCCTGGCTGGAAGAAGTGATGGTGATCTGCGCTGGAGATGGAGAAAAGTGAAGATGAAGGACTTTAACTAGTGACATCACCGGTGAGTCAATGTGTTATCTGTTCCTTAACACTGTATACTATATAGAGAGCTCCCATGTATAATGCCACTTAGGGTAACATTAGTATTGTGTTTTTTTATTAAATGATCAGTATTGTAGTATTCGGTCACTATATGCTGGCAATATGTGGTCTGGTCATGGTGTGGCGGTATTTGTTCCTTGCATTTGGTATTATTCGATCAGTATGTGGTGGTAATATATGGTCTAGTCATGGTGTTGCGGTATGCCTTGTATGCGGTATTATGCTGTCATTATATGGTGGTAATTTGTGGTCTGGCTATGGTGTGTCGGTATTTGTCTCTTGTATGTGATATTATTGGTCATTTTAAAACATTTATTTGACACATTTGACTCGCCCCCTGGGCCGTGGGGCACTTGGATCCGGGCAACAGGGCAATAATGTGGGTAGTAGTGGCAACCCGGTCCGTGGCTCAGGGTGGTCAGACCAGTGGCAGTCTTCTATATGTTTTGCAATGTCCGACTACGTCACCCGTGGATTGCGGTCAGGGCTAACCGCAGCTGCAGTGCAGACCGCAGGGGCAGATGTAAATGTGCAGCACTGAATAGTACAACTCCCCACGGGAGGAGTATGGCCCCAGGGCAGTATATAATGGATGATGGAGGGGATGATTCCGACCGCAATAGCCAGAAAACGGAGGCCTCTTAAACAGTTCAGGGTCTTTATTAGAACAGGTGAGACGACCCAAAAACAGTCCCGGCTAGGAGGGGGCCTGGACGTCTGAGAAAAAGTGGGAAGCTGGCCCTGATCAGGGCGAGGGTGTAGGCCTACCGTGCTCTCTGCGCTCTCTCTGGCTATTTCTCTCCTCGTGGTGTAATAGCCCACGTTCCTGAGCTTGCCGTGTCTTCTCGCCCGTATGGCTTGCAACTTGGGTCCCTTTCTACTCCCAACCTGGTACGGCTTTGCTGGTCCCTTCTGCTGTGGCGGAACCTCCGGGCTTCTTAGGCCAGGGAACATACAATCCCCTGCGGACTGGTTATTTGCTGTAGGACTTGGAATCCTAACAGCCTCGGACACCAAAGTCCGGTAGTTTAGTTTCTCTATCTGCCAGGACAGGCTTCCCTCACCTTCCGTCCCTGGCTCGTGGCTACTTTGCTGCTACTCGTCCTCCTCAGCCTCAGCTGAACTGGCTCTCCCTTCTCTGGGACACCTCTCACTCCAGAGACAGGTCGTCCAGAACTCACTAACCCTGCCCCCAGTTCCAGCTTTTATAGCGGCAGCCTGCTCCCCCTACTGGCCTGGGACAAGAGGTACTGCATGCTAATGGTCCCTGACCAGAGAACCTCCCCCTTGCTCTCAGACACAGCTTTATTATACATTTGTGGCATCCAGGCCAGGGTGACACATTCCCCCCTAGTAAAACTTAGTACTCCGGGACTAAGCTTACAACAAGAATACTTATGCATGACCATTAAAACATTACAAGGCAAGTAAAGACAAACGATGCACAGGTTGAGTTCTTAAGGTCACAGTGTGGTCTGTGACCGGGTGTCCATTTCACCAACTACAACGGGGAGCTCTAACCAGGTGGGGGGTCTGCCGTAGCCCCAAGTCCTTGACAGTCCTTGTCCATTCCGCTGGTTAAGCTCCAAACATATTTACTGGGAAGTCCGGTTACTCACAGTTCATAACCTGTTAGTCCATTAACTGAAAGAAACTGAGAAAACGCGTAGTTACTGGTCATGCAATTACATTTCAAATAATTAAACATTTTACAGGATAGTTCCATTTGCTATTACACTCTACACTTTCCAGCGAGCTGGTATTTGCCCCTTAGTGCTCCGGGTTGACCTACGCAACCCACTGTCTGGTGGTGGTCTAACCTGTTTTTTCTCACTAGCGCTTGGGGTGCAATCACTGGCTAGACTTACAGGCAGGGCAGGCAGCTGTCGGCGGGTCCTCTGGCTTACCGCAGGCTCACTGTCAGCAGAGGGTTGATTCTCCTGGGCTGCTGGTACAGGCTCTTCTGCCTCTGGAACTGCTTGTTCCTCTCCACCTTCCTGCTCTGGTGTAGGTTGCTGCTGAGTTGGTTGCAGGAAATGCAGGACGGGTACCACTATGGCATCATTTATTCGAGTCCAGGACTGCGAGAACTCCCCAAGAACGGTGCTGATCATTTCTTCCTTGTCCTCTGCGGGTTCAAGGTCTCTTTGATCCTCTTCTGCATTCCGTAGTTGCTCGGGGCACCTTTTTAGGTGGTCTCTGGAGACGGTACTAGTGGTTTCTCCTCCATCCTTGGTGATCACGCACACCTTTGGGTTGTCGTGATCAGACTGCAGTACGGTGTAGGGTTCCCTTTCCCACTGGTCGTCTATTTCGCTTCAGGACCTGCTCACCAGGTTCTAGGGGGATCAGCAGGGGCGTGTTGGTTGAAGAGTCTTTCTTGCCTTTCTCTCACCTGGACCAGGCTCTTCTCCACACTCTCCTGTACCTTCTTGTACTGCAGTCGCCTTTCCGTATCCAAATCCGCATCTGGGGAGGTGTCCTCAGGTGTTAGGACTCCCATCTCCAGGTCTATGGGCAGCTTACCTGGTCTGGCTCGCATCAGGTAAGCCGGGGTGCAGTTTGTAGCATTCACCGGGATATGGTTGTATAAGTCTATCAGGTCCGGCAGTTTTTCTGGCCACAGGCTGCATTCCTCCAGAGGCAACGTCTTCAGGAGATCAATGACTATATTGTTCATTTTCTCACACGTCCTGTTGGTTTGTGGGTGGTAAGGCGTTGTCCGAATCTTCTTACAGCCATAGAGGTTGCAGAACTCTTGGAAGATTTCAGCCTCGAACGCTGGACCCTGGTCTGTCAGGACCAGTTCCGGATACCCGTGTGGACGGCAGAAGTATTGCTGGAAGGCTCTGGCCGCCGTTTGAGCTGTCAAGTCTTTTACAGGGACCACCACTAGAAATCGGGAATAGTGGTCCACGATTGTCAGGGCATAAACGTATCCTGACCGGCTTGGAGCCAATTTGACGTGGTCCAGAGCTACCAGCTCAAGAGGCTGCTGAGTCACGACGGGCCTCAAGGGTGTCTTCTGGCTGGTGCGGTCCTTCCTCCTTAGATTACAAGGGCCACAGTCTCTGCACCACTTCTCTACAGCCCCTCTCATGCCGATCGAGAAGAACCGGCCTCTTATCAGGAACTCCAGTTTCTTCCAGCCGAAGTGCCCCGCCCTGTCATGGTAAGCCTCCAGGACCATAGCTGCATCTCGCCTTGGGACCACGACTTGCCAGGTCAGCTCATGCATCCGGTGGTTGACGAATCTTCTGCACAGCTTACCTTCATAGAGGAACAGCCTGCTCTTCTCTTTCCATAGCTGCTTGGTTTCCTCTGGAGCATCCGGATCTAGACGGGCGTCTTCTCGGGTCAACAGGTCTTTCACCATGCAGATTGCAGGGTCACTATCTTGTGTCTCGGCCCAGCTGAGGTGAGGTAGGGGATTGATCATGACGGTTGTTAAGTCTTCCTCCTTCACGCGGTGGGAGTATTGAGTGGCTCCATACCGGTGAAACGCAGGGAGTTCTACCTCCTCCAGCTCTTCTAGGTCTTCGCCTCCGTCAGGTAAGTAAGGCATTCTCGATAGGGCGTCAGCGTTGGCATTGGTTCTGCCTCCCCGGTACTTGATCGTGAAGTCATAATTCGAGAGTCGCGCCATCCACCGCTGCTCTAGGGCACATAGTCTTGCATTGTCCAGGTGTGTCAACGGGTTGTTGTCCGTGTACACAGTGAACTTTGCGGAGGCCAGGTAATGCTTAAACCGTTCTGTGATGGCCCACACCACTGCCAAGAATTCTAGCTTGAAGGAGCTGTAATTCTCCGGGTTCCTTTCAGTGGGCCTCAGCTTCCGGCTGACATACGCGATCACCCTTTCTCTGCCCTGTTGGTTTTGCGACAGTACGGCTCCCAGCCCCACATTACTGGCGTCTGTGTGGAGAATAAAAGGCTGGCCATAATCGGGGTAGGCCAGGATCTCATCCCCTGTGAGGGCCATCTTCAACTGGCGGAAGGACCCCTCTTCTGGCTTGTCCCACTTGAAGGGTGGCTTTTGGCTTCTGGACTTAGACTGTCCTATCAGGAGGTCCTGCATAGGGGCTGCCATCTTAGTGAACCCGGGGATGAACCTTCGGTAGTAGCCTACCAACCCGAGAAATTACCTCACTTCTTTGATGTTTGAGGGGCTTGGCCAGCTCTTGATTACTGTGACCTTGTCAGGGTCGGGGGCTACTCCTTCTGCACTTACCACGTGCCCTAGGTACTGGACTTTCGGTTTCAACAGGTGACACTTTGATGGTTTCACCTTCAGGCCATAGCCTGCCAGGGCTTTGAACACCTCTGCCAGGTGTTTTAGATGGTCCTCGTAGGTCTTCGAATAGACGATAACGTCGTCCAGGTAAAGTAGGACCGTCTCGAAGTTTCGGTGCCCTAGACAGCATTCCATCAGTCTCTGGAAGGATCCTGGTGCGTTGCAGAGCCCGAAGGGCATACAGTTGGCCTCGCTCAGTCCCATTGGGGTGGTGAAGGCGGTCTTCTCCTTGTCAGCCTCTGCCACAGGAACCTGCCAGTACCCGCTAGTAAGGTCCAAAGTAGAAAAGAAGTTAGCTGATTTTAGTGCGGCTAAAGACTCCTCTATTCTAGGCAGCGGATATGCGTCTTTGTGGGTGATACGGTTGATTTGTCTATAGTCCACGCACATTCTCATGGTGCCGTCTTTCTTTTTGACCAGAACCAAAGGGGCTGCCTAGGGGCAACAGCTGTCTCTAATAACCCCAGCTTCTTTCATCTCTCTTAGCATGCCCTTTGCGTTCTGATAATGTACAGGGGGTACAGGTCTGTGCCTCTCTTTTATTGGTGGGTGGCTCCCGGTGGGGATGTGGTGTTCTATCCCCTTTACTCTGCCGAAGTCTAGCGGGTGCTTACTAAAGATTCTTTCGTACTCCTGAACCACCCGGTAGACTCCTTGTTTTTGGTGCAGGGGAGTGGAGTCAGCACCCACATGGAGTTTCTGGCACCAGTCCTCCTTTTGTTTCTGGGAGCCATTACCCTCCGCCTGTGGAGATGGAGGCTAAGACTCCATGGCCCTGATAGCTTTGTGTTCGACAGCAAACAGTTTGGCAAGTGTAGCGTACCTAGGTAAGTGTACCTCCCTCTCCCCAATGTTGAGAATGCGGACGGGCACCCTCCCATGTTGGACATCAACCACCCCCCGGGCTGTCAAAATGGTGGGCCTGCTGCCTGAGTACACGGGTTCTACCATGGCTTGGTAGTCTCTACCTCTCAACCCGATTGCAGTCCGACACCAGATCATCATTTCACTTTTGGGAGGCATGGAAATGGTGAATGGGTCACTCATCCTTACACTACCGATCTCACCACCAGACAGTTCTACCTGCTGCCGTCTCATCAGGGCTTTTATCTCTTTGTTGAGGACTCTCTGTTGGCTGGAACTAGCATTCACCACCACCTGTTGTAGAATTACAATTACCTCTGAAAGACAATTTTCAATCACGTTAGTACCCACAGTTATTTTAGGGTGACTTTCACAACGGTCAATGTCCACAATAATCACTCCCTGTGCCGGCAGTTCAATTTTACCAATCTTAATGGTCATCTCCTTGAACCCCATCTGCGGCACGGGCAAGCCATTACTGGCGATGATGCTCAAGTCATTGTCTGGATACCGTGTTATATCAGCATCAGTCCAATACTGCTTAAAAAGTACATAAGGGATAGTAGTTACTTGCGACCCGGTATCCAGCAAGGCGCTCATGGGGATACCGTCCAACACCACGGGTAAAACCGGGCGCCCCCCAACGTACTTATTACGCCAATTGTAAGGGCCTGGTGATCTTATGCCTGGGGGTTGACCCTCATCCCCAGGTTGGACCCGTTTAAATTACAGTACCTGGAAACGTGTCCGGGCTGGTTGCATCGACGGCAGATGGGCTGTCCATCCTCCGCGTAGCGTTCTGTCGACGCCACGGGACATCCTCCGGACTTGAAGCCAACTCGATGGGTCTTGACGGGTCCACTTGTAACGCCGCGACGCTCCTGGTCAGCTCCTGGACTTGGTGGTGCAGATCTTTCGATGGGGCTTGGTTCAGGGCCTGTGCATCGGCCCCCACAGAGTCCATAGAGGAGGGCGCCGCCTCCTGGTGGTAGGTGAGAGCAGGGCGCCGGGGGTTTATAGCGCCACTGGTTGCGGGTTCACGGAGCACCCTTATGGCCCTGTCCTTGAATTGGGCAAAGGTCAGATCAGGGTTCTGAAAGAACATGAGGCGCAGCTGGGTCCTGTGGGTGCTAGACAGCAGACCTTCTATGAACTGTTCTGTTAATAGCTTATCTGTATCCTGCACGCTGCCAGGGTCAGCTTGTTTGATGGCTCTCAAAGCTTCCTGCAAATTTAGGGCATAGTCTCTGATGCCGTTCTGTGCCCGCTGCTTACATCCGTAGAACCGCATTTTAATTTCAGCGGAGGTACGTGTATCAAAGGTACCCCGCAGCCGGGCCAGAATGTCCTTTACAGTTCTTTTCTCCTCAGCGGGCCATGACTTTACCTCCCGCTGGGCTGCGCCAGTTAACTGCCCTGTCAGTATGCTGATCTTTTGTTCCTCTGTCAGAGGGTAAACTTGGAATAAACTGTACAGCCTTTCCTTAAAGTCAGTTAGTGCATGGGGCTCCCCTGAATACTTGGGCAGCCAGGCCGCTCCAGGGATGTAAGGCAGGGAGAATGGCATCACCGCTGCTGCAGCTGCGCTGGTGGTAGTGGGCGCCTCTGCGTCCGACGTCTTCCTTCCCCCCTAGTTAAGCGTGGCCTACCTTCCGACGATCCTCTTCTGTAGGCCGCGGCTCCGCTGGTGCTGCTCCGGACGAGGAACTTGCATCGCGTCCTGCTGACGTCAACGTCGCTCTCTCTCCCTTCCAGGACCTTGCATAGGTCGGAGCTTCAGGTCTCGCGTGGTTTGGACATCCACGCCCCTCTTCTTCCCACACGGCGTCCTGCAGATGGCGTCCGATGGCGGGAAAAAGACTGAAGATGGCAGGAAGCTGCTGAAGATGGCGGGAGACGGCTAAAAATGGCGGGAAAAGGCTCCGGATGGCGGGAAACCTCTTTTTAAAGGTACGTGTACAGTCTTTTTCAGGCACGCAATACCCGTTTGTGGCGGGTTGGTCACAATCCTGCCGACTACGCCAAAACTGACTCGCCCCCTGGGCCGTGGGGCACTCGGATCCGGGCAACAGGGCAATAATGGGGGCAGTAGTGGCAACCCGGTCCGTGGCTCAGGGTGGTCAGACCAGTGGCAGTCTTCTATATGTTTTGCAATGTCCGACTATGCCACCCGTGGATTGCGGTCAGGGCTAACCGCCGCTGCAGTGCAGACCGCAGGGGCAGATGTAAATGTGCAGCACTGAATAGTACAACTCCCCACGGGAGGAGTATGGCCCCAGGGCAGTATATAATGGATGATGTAGGGGATGATTCCAACCGCAATAGCCAGGAATCGGAGGCCTCTTAAACAGTTCAGGGTCTTTATTAGAACAGGTGAGACGACCCAAAAACAGTCCCGGCTAGGAGGGGGCCTGGACGTCTGAGAACAAGTGGGAAGCTGGCCCTGATCAGGGTGAGGGTGTAGGCCTACCGTGCTCTCTGCGCTCTCTCTGGCTATTTCCCTCCTCGTGGTGTAATAGCCCACGTTCCTGAGCTTGCCGTGTCTTCTCGCCCGTATGGCTTGCAACTTGGGTCCCTTTCTACTCCCGACCTGGTACGGCTTTGCTGGTCCCTTCTGCTGTGGCGGAACCTCCGGGCTTCTTAGGCCAGGGAACATACAATCCCCTGCGGACTGGTTATTTGCTGTAGGACTTGGAATCCTAACAGCCTCGGACACCAAAGTCCGGTAGTTTAGTTTCTCTATCTGCCAGGACAGGCTTCCCTCGCCTTCCGTCCCTGGCTCGTGGCTACTCTGCTGCCACTCGTCCTCCTCAGCCTCAGCTGAACTGGCTCTCCCTTCTCTGGGACACCCCTCACTCCAGAGACAGGTCGTCCAGAACTCATTAACCCTGCCCCCAGTTCCAGCTTTTATAGGGGCAGCCTGCTCCCCCTACTGGCCTGGGACAGGAGGTACTGCATGCTAATGGTCCCTGACCAGAGAACCTCCCCCTTGCTCTCAGACACAGCTTTATTATACATTTGTGGCATCCAGGCCAGGTTGACACACATTCCCTTAAAGAAAAATAAAGAAAAATATACCTAAAAAGAGTATTGGGTATTATAAGAAATGTTTAATAGGTTAGAGTAGAGTAGGGCCTGACCAGAAGAGTCTACTTGTCATGATGGCAGCTTAAAAAATCTTCTGGCTAAAACAAAAGCTGATGGCTATATATGTGATCTGGTGTTCGATGGGAACTGTTATTGTGTGATTGGTGAGAACATGGTGCAGAAGTGGAGCTTTCTCAAGAGCAGGTGGTGGGACTGTGGAAGGTTCGAGGGGTGGAGGTGAAGCTAGGGTAAAGGCGGAGTCTCAAGGGGGCCAAAAATTTTGCCAGTATGGGGTCCTGAAATTCCTGGTGGCAGCCTTAATTTTACCTATCCCTCACCAGACAGTATTGCCATATTTTGTGTGCGCTTCTGTCCCTCTCCAGAGCTTCTCTCTGGTCTTTATTTAAGGCTTACTAGTGCAGTGGAGCAACAGGGGGCACTCACCCCTTGCCCCATCATGCGGTGCGGTCAATCCAGAGCAACTATCACTCTTAAAGGGAATCTGTCAGCAGGTTTTTGCTACCTCATCTAAGAGCAGCATAATAATGGAAAAGAGATCATGATTTCAGTGAACCATCACTTAGATTACTGGGTGCAGCAGTTGTGATACAATCAGACATCTTATATGTAGCATGAAGCAGAGCTCAGAAAGCTAACCCTGCCCACACCAGACTCTATATGCAAATTGTCTATTGACAGTAAGCTGCTTATCAAAGGAGGGGACGTGGTCAGACCAGTGCTCTCGTGCACTGTGGTCAGGGCAATGATAATCTCCTAGTAATAAAACCGTCATGTTAGTAAAGTACGGCACACAGCCTAATAAAAGCCACATTGGAGAAATTAGTGTCTCAGGTACTACCTCATGCTGTCCTCAGAATACATAGCAAAAACCTGTTGACAGATTACCTTTAACTGAATCGGCGTGCAGAGCATGCCGATACAATAAAACTCTGTGGAAGAACAGGGAGCCATGGTTTACCTGCCCTATCACTCTGTATTGTAGTCTGAAGGTTGCTTTAGTAATAATACGTTATAAAATAAAAGGTGAACGGATGGACTCTGCATGCCTGGTTCCCACCGTGAAGCATGGAGGAGGAGATGTGATGGTGTAGGGGTGCTTTGCTGGTGACACTGTTGGGGATTTATTCAAAATTGAAGGCATACTGAACCAGCATGGCTACCACAGCATCTTGCAGCGGCATGCTATTCCATCCGGTTTGCATTTAGTTGGACCATCATTTATTTTTCAACAGGACAATGACCCCAAACACACCTCCAGGCTGTGTAAGGTCTATTTGACCAAGAAGGAGAGTGATGGGGTGCTACGCCAGATGACCTGGCCTCCACAGTCACCAGACCTGAACCCAATCGAGATGGTTTGGGGTGAGCTGGACCGCAGAGTGAAGGCAAAAGGGCCAACAAGTGCTAAGCATCTCTGGGAACTGCTTCAAGATTGTTGGAAGACCATTTCCGGTGACTACCTCATCAAGAGAATGCCAAGAGTGTGCAAAGCAGTCATCAAAGCAAAAGGTGGCTACTTTGAAGAACCTAGAATATAAGACATATTTTCAGTTGTTTCACACTTTTTTCTTAAGTATATAGTTCTACATGTGTTAATTCATAGTTTTGATGCCTTCAGTGTGAATGTACAATTTTCATAGTCCTGAAAATACAGAAAAATCTTTAAATGAGAAGGTGTGTCCAAACTTTTGGTCTGTACTGTATATATATATATAAACAGTTGAAACCAGAAATTTACATACACTATATAAAGAGACACATATACGTGTTTTTCTCAATATCTGACATGAAATCAGAATAAACCTTTCCCATTTTAGGGAAATTAAGATTACCATAATTTTTAATATTTGCCAAATGGCAAAATAATGAGAGAGAGAGAATGTTTCAAGGCATTTTTATTACTTACTGTAGCGTCGGCCTCTTTGCCTCCTGCCCGGCAGAGACGCCGATCCACTCACCGCCGCGGCCCTGGTCCGGCGTTCCCCACTCCTCCCTCTGTCCTTCCTGCAGTGTCTGCCTAGGGTGCGCAGCTGCGCCCAGATCCTTGGGCACTGTACTTAGGGAATGCGTGTGACGCGCCCCCAGGGCCGTGGGTACTCGGCAGCCGGGCCTCTGGTTGCCAGGGGATATCATGGTGGCTGGCCCGGTCCTTGACCCAGGGCGGTCAGTGAAAAGGGGAACTTCTATTATATGGGTTTTTTGGGATTATTCGTGACGCCACCTGTGGAATGCGGCTACGGGGTGCCGCCGCTGCGGAGCAGTCCTCTGAGGCAGATGGTAGGGCAGCTGGTGATGGAATGGCTCCCCACAGCTTGAGCGGCCTCATGGCAGCATGGGGTGTAGTGGATGGTGGTGCAGGGGAGAGATGGCAGGACAGTCCCGGAGGAAGGACGGACACTCACACGGGGGTAAGCTTCAGTACCTTTACTGGTGATGCTGCAGGCACGGTCCAGGGTACTCCAGGTGAAGGGCGCACTTCTGGACTCTCCCCAGTGAGCAGGTATAGGGCTTCCTGATTCGTTGCTTTATTCTCTAAGCTTCTGGCCTGCCTGGAGCAGGGCCTAGCTTGGTTACTGTCTCTCTCTGCACCTGCTGACCTGGTGGTAGGGCCTTCTCTTTGGAGATCACTCTCCCTGGATGCTGGGACCTCCGTGACTCCTAGCCCTGGTACTTTAGTCAGTGTTTGGTGAACCTGGGACCTGTAGTCCTCCAGGGATTCCGGTGATTCCTACTGGGTGTAAAGGGTTCCTGCAGGCGCGGACCCGGTGTCCGGTATATATATCGGGGTGAGCCTGATATGCTCCTCTGTCCCCTCACTACTTCTTTCTCCTCTCGCCTTCGGCCCACTCAAGGCCCTCACTAGGCTTCCACACGTGCTGTAGGCCTTGGCTCGCCTAAGCACAGCAGCCAGCTTGCTGCTTTCTTCATTGCAATCTGAGCGTCAGCACGCTCTCTGCTCACTCTGAGCTCTGTCCCTCTCTGTGTCTCAGCAGGAACTAATCTGAGCTGCCTGGCTCCACCCTCCCTATATATGTTCCTAACGGGCTCCCTCTGCTGGTCTGAGGTGGTAGGGTGGAGGTGTGTGAATGTGTGAGGGCCTCTTGTGGAGAAGTCCATCCATGCACCCTTCTGGGTTCTGAGGCACCAATGCACAGCAGGGCGCCACACATGCGCGCTCCCTCTCTCTTAAAGGGGCCTCACGCGCTGTCCTATAAAGTCCCCGGCCAATGGTCGGAGGACTGCCCCTATATAAGGCACCTCCTCCAAAATGGAGGTGCCTGTGCAAAGTTGTTGTTTGTGTGCTGACACTCTCATCAGCCCTCAGGTCCCAGCCGTGCCCACCAGCTTGTCTATCAGCAGTGCTCACCAGTCTATCTACCAGCCGTGCCTGCCAGCCAAGCCTGTCTGCCTATCCTGCGTTACCTGCCTGCCTATCAGCCGTGCTCATCTGTCGTCCCTGTTGGCTTTTGCGTTCAGTCCCGTGGGAGTCACCTGCTCTCACACAAAGTCGGTCACGGAGTGGCACCTGGTCCACCTTCCCGGTCCCTCCTTGGTTCACAGAGTCGATTAAGCCGCTGTGTAGCCAGGGTCGGTCCGGGTAGGCACTTAGTCACGCCCCTCTGGTCCCTCCTTGCAGCACAGCACAGAGGTTCCACCACCTGGACCCGTAACACTTACTGCAAAGTCAAACGTTTACATACACTAAGATTACTGTGCTGTCCAGCTCTTTGTTTGAAAAGACTATCAGCAATTTTGGGCATTACCTAATGTTACATGATTGTATTGTTGTACTTTGCTGCCATCTACTGGCCGTTGTTATAATACTGTATGTTATAACTTGTACTGTATTATTCTTGTGTTTTACCCGCAAACCCCTTCGGTCTGTAACTCCTCCTATCTCCTGCTCAGCACTTCCTTCTTCTTCACATCCATCTTGACTACTCATGCTGCAGGACTGGAGAAAGGATTCTCTTGTTACCACTTTACCTGGCGCATCTAATACCTACAATTCCTACCCTTTCCTCATCCTTCACCTTTCCTCATCTCACCTCATCAAGAACTGTAAATAAATCTGTTGAATTCATCACTGCATCATCATTCCAGATTACCACGTGCAGTTCATGAGGAACAGGAGCGCTGGTCAGTGAGTTGACGCTATATGCCACTGCTTATACAGAGATCCGTGTCACATCCTTCAGACACATCTCGCCCCACGTACATCGGTGGCAGAATAATTACTATGCATTTAAACAATTCTGGGCTGCCCATATGATGATGTCATGTGTTTGGAAGCTCCTGTTTTTTGGCAACATCTGAGTTAAAGACAGACCTGTGGATGTATTTTAATGCACACCTGAAACACACTGCTTCTCTGTGTAGCATCATGGGAAAGTTTAAAGAAATCAGCCAAGATATCAGGAAGAGAATTGCACAAGTCTGGCTCATACTTGGGTACAATTTCAAGATACCTGAAGGTGCCTCATTCATCTGTACAAACAATTATACACAAGTACAAACAAGATGGGGATGTCCAGCCATCATACCGCTCAGGAAGGAGATGGGTTCTGAGTCCCAGAGATGAACGTGCTTTGGTGTGACATGTGCATATCAACCCAAGGACAAAGGCAAAAGACCTTGTAAAGATGGTAAGATTGTGTCAATATCCACAGTGAAACAAGTACTGTATCAACGTGGGCTGAAAGGTCACTTTGCCAGGAGGAAGCCATTACTCCAAAAGAAACATGAAAAAGCCAGATTAATGCTTGCAAATGCACACAGGAACAAAGACCTTAATTTTTGGAGACATGTCCTGTGGTCTGATGAAACTAAAATTGAACTTTTTGGGCATAATGACCATCGTTACGTTTGGAGGAAAAAGGGAAAAGCTTGGAAGCCTAAGAACACCATCCCAACTGTGAAACACGGGGGTGGCATCATGTTGTGGGGTTGATTTGCTGCAGGAGGGACTGGTGCACTTCACAAAATAGATGGCATCATAAGAAAAAAAGATTATGTGGCAATACTGAAGCAACATCTCAAGATATCAGCCAGGAAGTTAAAGTTTGGGTGGAAATGGCTATTCCAAATGGACAATGACCCGAAGGATAGTGCCAAAATGGTAACAAAGTGGCTTAAGGATAACAAAGTCAATGTTTTAAAGTGGCCATCACAAAGTCCTATCTCAATTCTATTGAAAATTTATGGGCAAAGCTGATAGGCAGCTACAAATCTGGATCAGTTACACCAGTTTTGTCAGGAGGAATGGGCCCAAATTCCAACCAACTATTGTGAGAAGCTTGTGGAAGGATATCCCAAATGTTTGACCCAAGTCATTCAGTTTAAGGGCAGTGGTACCAAATACTAATGAAATGTATGTAAACTTTTGACTTTGCAGTTAAGTAATAAAAATGCCTTAAAACGTTCTCTCTCTCTTTATTCTGGCGTTTGCCAAATATTAAAAATTATGGTAATCCTAATTGACCTAAAATGGGAAAGATTTAATCTGATTTCATGTCAGATATTGAGAAAAACATGCATATTTGTCTTTTTATATAGTGTATGTAAACTTCTGGAATCAACTGTAGTAGCAATGCCAGGTAGGCTAGGGTTAAATCGTAGCTCTGCAGGCTTTGATTAGTGCACCTGGCTAGCTCTGCATATAAACAGGCTAGGTGTTCATCTAAGTAAGTCTGCTGGGAGGCTGAGCATACTGGATGTGTCTTGGAGCTAAAAACAGGCAAGAATCTTTCTCTGAGAAGAGTCTGCACAGACTATGTGCAGAGAACCGCAAGTATCAGTGGTTTCTATTAATGATGAGCGAGCACTAAAATGCTTGAGTGCTCAGTACTCGAATCGAGCAGGTCGGACGCTCGGACGGGCTCAGCTTGAGTACCGAGTATAATGAAAGTCAATGGGAAACGCTAGCATTTTTCCAGAAGATCCTAACAGAAGGGCTGCAGGGGGCAGGAAAATCACTGAAATGGATGGAAACAATGCTCAAATGGTATGGGAACAGCATGGGGAAGACACCTGGACGCATCTCTGACTCCCAGGTCGTTGCTGGGAACAATGTTGTCATTACTCCACTTTTAGGGTACATTCCCACAATCAATGTTTGTTCAGGCTTTCACGTAGGTGAATTTCCGCTTGAATCCGGCACCTCAGCTCACTTGAATTTTTCTTTGTGTTTTTGTATGCTTTTTTGACTCATGTATTTTGTTTCTCTTTGGTATGTTATTGATGTACAAAGATATAGACCGATATGGGGTAGATAGATATCCGTGATATATATATATTTAGTGTCCCTTTCCGGTTTATATGTCCCCGATCCTGGTATATATATTCTCCATCCTTTATCCCTTTCTTGTATATACAGTATGTCCCGTTTCCTAGTATATATATCCCTCATCCTGGGCTCCTTTCTGATATATATGTCCCCCCTCAGCTTCTGCTTAAAAACAAAATATTCTTCTCACCTTCCTCTGATCCCTCGACGTGCAGCATCTTCGTCTTTAGCCAGCACAGAGGCCGGCAGCCGACATCGGCGTGCCTGCTGGAAAGCCAACGTCAGCTGCCGGCATCTGATTTGCAGGCGGTGTCTTTTGCAGTGCAGGCAACTGGACGGTCACTGCTGTTAGAACCTTGCTGTTAGGTTTTTTTTCCTTTGCTGGTCACATGACCTTGTTGGCCTATTTAATCCTGCTCCGCCCTTCTGGCTTTGCTGGACTTCATTGTATATCTACTTTCTAGCTAGCCTGTGCTCTGTATCTAACTCTGTTAGTTTGCTTGGTCTACGGACCTCTATGTTCTATCTATTTTGTTTGTTCGTCTGTCTGCTACTATTTCTGTTAGGAGGTGTCCCATATTCCTCCCAGTCCTTAGTACTTGTAGGGATTCCCTCCTCACATCTATAGGTCTCCGTACAGACTAGATTAGGACTTTAGCAGGTCTGATCGCAGGATCAGGTTCCCTGTTACATCGTAGGGATTCAGCTGAGTCTTATAGTAGGGACAGATCTCCTCTCTTTCCTTAGCTTTGGTAGCAGAACATAACAGTAAGTCCAGCCTGCAAATTCTCTAAGGAAAGATTTTTTTTTTTTTTTTTTTTTTTGTTCCATCATGGTGTCGGTTCAGGATTTGGCTAAACACCTGCAGGGACTCTCTCTGGAAGTGGCCGAGCTCCGTCAGCACGTGAGTAACTTTCCTGGAGCATATTTCTTGGAGCCTAAGGTATGTTTGCCGGATTTATTTTTTGGTGAACATCGAGAATTTTTTTCATTTAAAAATGCTTGCTTATTGTATTTTCGTTTGAGACCCAAGTCCTCTGGGGATGAATCCCAGCGCGTAGGGTTCATAATGTCACTTTTGCGCAAAGAGCCTCAGGAGTGGGCCTTTTCTTTGCAACCTAGTGATACATGCTTCAGATCAGTGGATAGTTTTTTTTCTGCTTTAGGACTATTATATGATGATCCTGACCGTGTGGCATCAGCTGAGACTGAGTTGAGACGTTTAAAACAAGGATCAGGTAATGTCGAAAAATATTGTACTCATTTTCGTCGTTGGTCCACTCAAACAGGGTGGAACGATTCTGCTCTGAAAAGTCTATTTCTTGCTGGGCTCAGTGAAAGGGTTAAAGACCTGCTAATTGCTTATCCTACACCTGAGGATTTGCAACAGGCTATGCAATTAGCTATACGGGTGGATAGAAGACTGCGTGCTAGGGTTAATGAGAGCAAATCCTCTGCTATGTCAGTTTCTGGTTATGATAATGTGTGTACTAACAGTGGTGAACCGATGGAGATTGGATCGGTGGCACCTCGCTCTCAAGAAAAAGACCGTCGTTTTTCAGAAAGCTTGTGTTTCTATTGCGGAAAATCTGGTCATTTGATTAAAGGCTGTGAGCTTCGTATGAAGAAAGAAAAAAAAATGGTCAGTCACGCCCGTATTGCCTGTTTAAATTCCAAGGGTATATTTTTAGCTGCTTCCACGATTGCTCAGGAAAAATTAATGGAATTTCGGGTGTTTGTTGATTGCGGGTCTACACTGAATGTAATTGATGGGGGATTCGTGGAAAAACTCAATTTAAAACCTGAACCTTTATCATCCCCCATTGCTGTGGTTTCTGTGGATGGCTCCCCTTTGAAGAATATTACTTTCAAGGTCAGTGAATTTCCTCTCACTATTAATGGTGTTCACCATGAGAAATTGGATTTGGTAGTGTTGAATAACTTGCCTTCTCCAGTAATATTGGGTTTGCCCTGGTTAAAATTTCACAATCCTGTACTGGATTGGTCTACCAGTGAAATTAAATCCTGGAGCCATAAATGTTATGACAAGTGTTGTAACGGGCGTATTGCAGCTGTGGATAGGGGAGAATTGCCTGTTCCTATTCAGGATTTTTGGAGAGTTTTTTCTGAGAAGGAATCGCAGGTTTTGCCTCCCCATAGAGACTATGATTGTTCTATTGAATTTGTCCCTGGAGCGACTCTTCCTAAAAGTCGTTTATTTAACCTTACCATTCCTGAGAGGAAGGCTTTGGAGGAATACATACAGACAAGTTTGGCCGCCGGTCACATTAGGCCCTCTAAGTCTCCTGTGGCGGTTGGATTTTTTTTTGTAAAAAAAAAGGACGGCGGTTTACGTCCTTGTCTGGATTTTCGTGAGATTAACAAAATTACGGTACGCAATCCTTACCCACTGCCATTGATTCCTGATCTGTTTAACCAGTTATTGGGGGCCAAGTGGTTCTCTAAAATTGACCTTAAGGGGGCATACAATCTGTTGCGCATGAAGGAGGGTGATGAATGGAAGACTGCTTTTAACACTCCTGTGGGTCATTTTGAGAATCTGGTTATGCCTTTTGGTCTTACTAATGCTCCTGCATTTTTTCAGAATCTGATTAATGACATCCTTAGACCTTTGATCGGTAAAAATGTGGTTGTGTATTTGGATGACATTTTGATTTATTCGCCAGATCTGGAGTCTCATTGGCGGAGCGTGCGTGAGGTATTACAGTTATTAATGGACAATTCGCTTTTTGCTAAGCTGGAGAAATGTGAGTTCGCTGTACAGAGAATTAGTTTTTTGGGCTACATTATCTCCAGCAAAGGTTTTGAGATGGATCCGGTTAAGGTTCAGGCTGTGCAGGAATGGCCTAGGCCTATTGGTTTGAAATCGATACAGAGGTTTTTGGGTTTCGCCAATTACTACAGAAAATTCATAAAAAATTTTTCTAGTATTGTCAAACCTCTGACTGATCTCACCAGGAAAGGTGCTGATGCGGTTCAGTGGTCTTCTGAGGCCATTGAAGCTTTTGTGTATCTCAAGGAGAGGTTCACCTCTGCTCCCATCCTTATGCAGCCTGATGTTACTAGGCCGTTTTTGGTTGAGGTTGATGCTTCCTCTGTGGGGGTTGGAGCAGTATTGTCTCAGGATAACGGGGATGGATTACATCCCTGTGCCTTTTTTTCAAAAAAATTTTCGGAGACTGAACTGAATTACGATATTGGTAATCGGGAATTATTGGCTATTAAACTCGCATTTGAACACTGGCGCCACTTCTTGGAAGGTGCGGAATTTCCCGTTCAGGTTCTTACGGATCATAAAAATCTGATATATCTTGATGCTGCCAAGCGCCTGAATGCCCGTCAGGCTAGGTGGGCACTGTTTTTCTCGCGGTTTAATTTCTCCGTTACTTACATCCCTGGTACTAAGAATGTTAAGGCGGATGCCTTGTCTCGCAGTTTTTCTCCCATAGTCGGTGCTGAGAAAGAGGAAAACATTTTACAAGAAGGTGTTGTGATAGCTGCTTTAGACTCCGTTTTGGAAGATGAGATTCTTAAAGCTCAGGAGAATGCCCCATCTAACACTCCTCATGGGAGGTTGTTTGTGCCTGGGACCTTTAGGAGAGATTTGTTTGTTGAGTGTCACGAATCTCGGTTGGCAGGTCATCCCGGAATCTCTGAGACCAAGAGACTGGTGGGTCGCAGTTTTTGGTGGCCTGGATGGCAGAAGGAAGTCATTAAGTGGGTGCGCCAATGTACTATATGTGCTAGATCTAAGTCCTCACATACTCCTGCTGCGGGGTTGCTTTGTCCTTTGGAGGTCCCCAGTGCTCCTTGGACACATTTGGCTATGGACTTTATAACTGACCTTCCCTCCTCTGAGGGTTTTACTGTCATCTGGGTGGTCGTGGACCGTTTTAGCAAGATGTGTCACTTGGTTCCCTTCGTCAAACTGCCCTGCGCTAAAACTCTCGCTAAGGCCTTTGTCAAGGAAATTGTCAGACTTCATGGCGTTCCTACTGACATTGTTTCTGATAGGGGTCCTCAGTTCGTGGCTCGTTTTTGGCGTGCCTTTTGTGACAGGTTGGGAATTCATTTGTCGTTTTCGTCCGGATATCATCCTGAATCTAATGGCCAGACAGAAAGGAAAAACCAGGATGTTGAGCAGTTCTTGCGTTGTTTTGTGGCAGACAATCAAGAGGGGTGGTCTGAGTTTCTGCCACTTGCCGAATTTGCTCTGAACAATCATACATCTTCTTCTGCTGGTTGTTCGCCTTTTTTTTGTTGTTCTGGGAGACATCCGTCGTTTGGGTCGTTCTCCAAGTTGGGATCTGCCGTGCCTGAGGAGGAGAATTTTTCCGGTGATTTGGAAAGAGTTTGGACGGATGTGCGTGGTAATCTTCAGGAGGCCAACAGAAAATCTAAAGACTACTTTGATAGGAAACGACAGGAGGTTTTGTTCGCTGTTGGTGACATGGTTTGGTTGTCCTCTAGGAATCTGCGGTTGAGGATTCCTTCTAAGAAATTGGGTCCCAAGTTTGTAGGGCCCTTTAAGGTGCTTCAGGTTGTCAACCAATCTGCTGTTAGGTTGGAGGTTCCTACCTCCTGGAGAATTAATCCGGTCTTTCATGTCTCTCTGTTAAAAAAAGCTGTTGTGTCGGATGGTGACGCCTCTGCCTCTGTTCCTCCGGTGGTGGAGGACGGGGAATATGAAATTTCTCGCATCCTTGACTCTAGACGGTATAGAGGTAGTTTGCAGTATCTTGTGGCCTGGAAAGGTTTCGGACCCGAGGATAACTCTTGGGTGAGGTCAGATGATGTTTCCGCGTCCAGACTTATCAGAGCGTTTCACAGGAGATTTCCTGATAAGCCTGGTCCTAGGGGATCCGGAGGATCCTCTTTGAAGGGGGGGTACTGTTAGAACCTTGCTGTTAGGTTTTTTTTCCTTTGCTGGTCACATGACCTTGTTGGCCTATTTAATCCTGCTCCGCCCTTCTGGCTTTGCTGGACTTCATTGTATATCTACTTTCTAGCTAGCCTGTGCTCTGTATCTAACTCTGTTAGTTTGCTTGGTCTACGGACCTCTATGTTCTATCTATTTTGTTTGTTCGTCTGTCTGCTACTATTTCTGTTAGGAGGTGTCCCATATTCCTCCCAGTCCTTAGTACTTGTAGGGATTCCCTCCTCACATCTATAGGTCTCCGTACAGACTAGATTAGGACTTTAGCAGGTCTGATCGCAGGATCAGGTTCCCTGTTACATCGTAGGGATTCAGCTGAGTCTTATAGTAGGGACAGATCTCCTCTCTTTCCTTAGCTTTGGTAGCAGAACATAACAACTGCACTGCAATACACTTCAGCTGAATGTGCATCCGTGGACAGAACATCCAGCTGAGGTGGGCATTGCTATCGACGTGCCCCTCTCCAGTACGGGCCCGGTCACGGTTACACCCTCTGCAACCACTATCATTATGCCCCTGGTGGCTGGACAAATAAAAAGATAAAAATAGCATGTATGTCAGGCTACTGTGCACTGGTGTGATTTATTTAGGTGAATTCAAAGGTCCTTTGATATTCCATGTAGGAATGCTGCCTAGATGAGAAGAACCTGCAGACAGAATACGGCATAAACATGGAATAAACTCCGCCAGCGGCATCAGTAGAGAATATTCACGCATCTTCCCTCCTTCTGTGGGATCATTACAAGCAGCATACGCCGACCAGCTGCTATAGAGCCACTACATGGTCAAGCAGAGGCCGTTACACAGGATACAGCAGGGGCACCATTGTAAGTTTATCTGTGCACAGATGGAAATAGAGCAGCAGGTCAGATGTCCGATCACCACTCCCCTCATTCTCTATGGGGCTGTCCAAAAAGTTGAGCGCATTTCATGGCAGCCTTTTTCACACACTGTTTCTGCATTTAAGTCTGTTTTTGGTAAATAAATGATGATCCGCTGTAATTCGTCATGTGTTGTTGTTCACCGGAGGTTGTATTGACCTCATTTTATACCATCTAAGGACCAGACTCTTTTTTTTTTTATATATCCTGAATCTAACACAATAGAATTCATAGAATCATAGAATGTAGAGTTGGAAGGGACCTCCTGGGTCATCTGGTCCAACCCCCTGCTCAAAGCAGGATTCACTAAATCCTGTCAGACAGATGTCTGTCCAGCCTCTGTTTGAAGACTTCCATTGAAGGGGAACTCACCACCTCTCGTGGCAGCCTGTTCCACTCATTGATCACCCTCACTGTCAAAAAGTTTTTTCTAATATCTAATCTGTGTCTCCTCCCATTTAGTTTCATCCCATTGCTTCTAGTCTTTCCTTGTGCAAATGAGAATAAAGATGATCCTTCTACAATGTGACAGCCCTTGACATATTTGTAGACAGCTATTAAGTCTCCTCTCAGTCTTCTTTTTTGCAAGCTAAACATTCCCAAATCCTGCAACCGTTCCTCATAGGACATGGTTTGCAGACCAGTCACCATTCTGGTCGCTCTTCTCTGAACTTGCTCCAGTTTGTCTATGTCTTTTTTAAAATGTGGTGCCCAAAACTGTACACAGTATTCCAGATGAGGTCTGACCAAAGAGGAGTATGGAATGGAAAACATTATTGTATTCTTCATAATTCAACGTGTGGTGCCCTTAGTAGATCTTTTTCCTGACATGATGGGGCCCTCAGAATGTTTATCATCATGCAATTTGAAGAGCCAACTTAGACTAAGAGTGGCCACCACTGGACATACGCCGTGCTGCAGCAAGGGCTACCAGATTGTCCCTCTAATTGTGTGGGAACTTATTGCTTAGGGAATGTCAGAGTCCCATTCTCTTTTTAGAGAGGGTTTGCTGCATGTGCATCTCAGTGCCAGAATGTTTCAAGTTGAGAGCTCATGATTCTCTTAAAGAGAAAGTACCCTTGTTTAAGCCCACTTAGACTAGAATTGTAAAGGTCATTGGTCTGCAACAGGACTCTGGTTGTGTACGGTGATGGAGGCATGATTTGTACAAACGTGTCTGTGCATAGCCAGAAAAGAATTTCAGTAGTGGTCTAATAATTGCAAGGACCAACAGAGGTGCAGGACAAATGTAAACAAATGGCTGGTAAATGTGGGCCATTTCATGCAAATAGTGGCAATTGATGAGTGAGGTCCCTCCTGGGTGGGTCTTGGGTCCCCCTGGCTACTTGTTGAACATCTTTACTCTGTTTTTTACTTTTACATAAGACCCTGTGTCTCCTGTATTCTGCATCTCTGTGCCCTGGTCTTCAGTCTTCTTTCTGCAGTATGTTATGTAAGACATACTGTATACAATGTTAGAGCCCCCATCACAGACTGAGCCCTATAACAAGTGTAATGTAACCTGGCAAAAGAGTTGACATTGTGACAACAGCTCTCTGTTAATGGAGCCCCTTATATTTCCATCTGTAGTTGTGGAATATTCAAGACAGTAGTGATCACTCCCATCATTGTCACTGTGTAAAGTGAAATCCAGGGAAAAAAAACACACAAACACAATATATATGCGACACCCCAGGGGTCTGGTTGCCGCAGTAATAGAGATATTATGTCGGAGAGCAAGTGGGAGGTTTCTCTGGTCAGGATCCCTAAGCATGCAACACGGTCCGCCCAGACCTGGGAGGGGAGGAATCTGCCCTTATAAACTGGGTCTGGGGCGGGATTAGAGAGTCAGAGCCTGGAGAGGGAAAGGAAGAACTAGGAGCTCTGTAGGAGCAGTAGCAGAAGTCCAGGGGCTGGAGCTGAGCAGAGTTCGCCCTGGACGAAGATACTAAAGCCGGACACAGGAGTCCGAGGCTGTGGGGACTGATATACACCCAGCAGCAGAAACCAGCCGGCAGGGGATTCCAGGTCCTCTGGCCATAGAAGCCCGGAGGCTCAGTCACAAAGAAGGGACCAGCGCCGCCATCCAGGAGCGGAGGCTAACAGAAGGCCCCAAGTCACCAGCCATACGGGTGAGCACCACACGGTATACTCAGGGACGTGGGCTACTTGTAACCGCTGACAGCAAGGTAGCCAGGAAGAGTGCAGATAAACGGGGAGGCCTACAACTCCACCTGGCCAGGGGAACTCCTGCTTGCTCGCAGACTGACCAGGCCCCTTATACTAGCCAGTACTCCCGGGAGGGTCTGCCTTGTACCATCAGTAAAGACCCTGAACTGCACCACACGTCTCTGTGATTCCTTGCCGCACCAGCACCATTAGTACTGGGACGCTCACACCATCACTCCCATCATCTTCCACCTTAGCTGCCCTGAGGCAATACTTCTCCCGTGGGGAGTCATCCCATACTCAGCTGCGCAAACAACATCAGCCTCAGCGGTCTGCAGCGCAGCGGCGGTCCCCACTGACCGCAATCCACGGGTGGCGTAGTCGGACACTTATTACCATACAAATAGACTGCCACTGGTTTGACCACCCTGGGCACGGACCGGGTCACCGCCACGGAGAACTACAACCCCCAGCGATCCGGCTCCGGGTATTCCCCCTGCACAGCAGCAGCACAGGCCCAGGGGGTGCGTCATATACACTATATATAATTTTTTTTTATTGGAATAGCAATAAGCAACATTGTAATGAAAACTTTACTGGCCCTTTAAGAAATTAAACTATGGTCACAGTGACTCTCAAATTGGCTCCAATGGAGAACACAGAATGAGCTGCGGTTATTGGGAACCTGATGACAGCTACTGCGACCCAAAGATCCAGAGGAAGGCGAAGAAACCCCCCGGAGAGTTCTGCTTCAGGGGGGAAAAAAAATTCCTTCCTGACCCCATTTCTGGCAATCGGATATTTCCCTGGATCTCATGTGTCCTGCTGCATATTGCTGTATATAACATCGGCTTACATCATGTGAACAATGGCCAAATAGCTGTTGGCTGAGCACTCGTCCTATATGATAAGATCTGCGATGGAGGCTCCTAATAGGGCGAGTGATAAAGGAGACAATGGCTGGTAGGTAATAATTCATTACCTGTCATCCAATATCTTGTTCTGGAAAACTTCAAGATATCATGTATTACATGGCAAGCCATTCTTCTGAAAGAGCACCATGTAATACCAAACGTGTCCTGGAGAGGCCGCTACTTCCTTCAGAAAAAAAAACCTGGTGATTGCTGAGGGTCAACTGATCGCCAGCAAGTCCTCATTTGGGGACTGGAGTTGTTCACACTTGGCATATTTTGTGATTCAGGAGGCGATGACAGTACCCAGATGTAGACATTTTCTATAGAGTCAGGTTAAAGGGGTTTTACATGAATGTTTTATTTAACTCTATAGTAGGTTACCATTGGTTGAAAAAAAAAACCACAGAGCTTTATTTTCTCCCTGCTGCTCCAGCACTGGATCTTCACCACTGGCTGCAGTCTTTTTTGACAGGCTGCAGCGGTGATGGCTCAAGTACTGCACATATCATTGGCTGCACCAATCACTGAGCTTAAAAGCTCTGCCGGCATGGGCCACTGAGTCAAGTGATTGGCTGCAGAACTGCAGTCATGAGGTCATCCCTGAAGCCAGTGACTAAAGATCAGAGGCAGCAGTGAAGAGCTGGAACTGGAGCGGCAGCGGGTAGTAAAGCTCCAGTTGTTATTTTCACACATTACTGGAAAACCCCTTTAACACCTTAAGAACCGGGCGATTTTTAGTTTTGGCGCTTTTGTTTATTCCTCTCTTTATTCCAACACCCATAGCTTTTTTATTTTTCCCTCAGTATAGCTGTACGAGGGCTTGTTTTTTGCGGGACGAGTTGTGCTTTTAAATGGCACTATTTTACCATATGATGTACTCGAAAGCACATCGATATAACTGACCTGACAATATGATTCTCTAGGTCAGTTTAATTAGGCAGATACCAGACGTGAATAGTTTTTGTTTTAGTTATGTGGTGAAAACAAATTCTGAAATTTGTAAAAAAATAAAAAAAAATTATTGAATCTTCACTTTCCGAAAGCCATAACATTTTCAGTTTTGGGGACATAGGGCTGAGTAAGGACTTGTTATTTGCACCCGAACCGTTGTTTATATTGATATCATTTTGGAGTATATACGATGTTTTAATCGCCTGATATTACATTTTATTCTGTTGCTGCAACAGACGAAAAACTGCAGTACTGGCATTTTAATTTTTTTCCTTGTTACGAATGCAGAGATATCAAGTATTTGTAATGTTTTTTTTTCTTATTTCTTAATTTTTAATGGGGGAAAAGGAGGTGAATTGTATTTTTATATATTTTTTATTTATTTCATATTTTTTAAAACATTTTTTTTTTTTACTTTTCACTGTATTTGTTAATCCCGTTAGGGACTTTCCATCTGATCGCTTGAGCTACACACAGCAATGCCACAGCATTGCTGCATATAGCAGAAATCACAGTCTCTTATGAACGCCAGCTGCGGGTTGGCTTTCAGATAAGAGTATAGTGATGATAGACACAGGGGTCTTCACTATTTGCGTTGCCCGAGTGCCGATGATAAGATAGAGCGGTGCGTCCCATACCGGTATGCATTAAATACCAATGTCACAGATTGATAGTGCCATTTAACTTTTTAACAACCGCGGGCGGGCTTGTAGAGGCATATGATGGCTGAATAACACAGCCATCATGTGCAGAGAAAGATGCAAACTCGGCGAGCAAGTCCACATCAAGGCCAGAAAGCATACCCATAAACATAGCCCATCATAAGTCTTTAAGGGGGTAAGATGCATTTCTTAATTAAAGAGTGACTGTCATTAACTGTATTATCTAAACTATATGATGCAGTTTTTAACAAGAAAAAATCTTGCTAAATTGAGTGTGCGTCTTATAGACAAGAGGCAGCGTTCTGGAGCAGAAAGCTTAAGGTGTATTTGGCAGCTACCGAAGCAGATTTCAGCTGATTTTTGGGGGGTTCCCACTGTTAGATCATCATTATGATATTGGTGGGATCCATCTGTAAGATGGGTCATCAATTCTTAAGTCCCAGACAACCCCCGGAAGGCAACTAGGCATTAAAGAGGTTGTCTGGTCAAAACTGATAAGACATGGGCTTACTCCATACAACAGTATGGAGCGAGGTGGTGCGAACTGGCCGGGGGCATGAATAACTCATACATACCCTTCGATCCCGGGTCTGAAATCAGCGAATCCCTGCAGCGCACAGTGCATATGCTGGGGGGATTCATAAGTATGCAGTCACACAGAGTGAGTGCAGGCTTATCAGTTTTGACCGAACAACCCCTTTAAATCACCACCAAGGCACCAACAGAATCATAAATATGACCTTGTATAAACTCTTGGTTTATTATAAGCTCATTTTCTACACAATGCAGAAATGGACAATTTATACAGGGGCATCTTTATAAATTCATCACAGAGTGATATTCCATAATGGTGGTGGTTTAGTGCTTAAAATCAAGTGACCGGTTATATACATACACACACACACATACATAAAAAAACACATACATCCACACTTACTGCAACACACTCAGAAACATACACACACACACACACACACATCCCTTCAGTGCTGGGTACACAAGCACACACCCTGTTAGTGCAGGGACACACAATCCATCACACAACCACCCCTTTATTGCTGGGGTTACAGACACACACCCCTTTAGTATTGGGGTCACAATGCACACACACATACTCCTTCAGTGCTGAGGCGGCTAACACTGCCTTTCAATGCTGCATTTTAAGGGACATGTACACGTGTGCACAGGGGCGGACATACAGCTGGTGCAGCTGCATGGGGGCCCGGACGTGGGGGGCCCTTTCTCTGTGACATATGAGAGTACGTGCGTCATCACTTTGCGTGCCTGTGTAATTTAGAAAGTTCCCCGCATGAAGAATGAATCGATGTTGCGGCAGGGGAACGGAACAGAGAGGTGAGTGTGTATGTGAGCATGTGTTCGTGTGTGTTGGGGAGACAATACACTGGGTGGGCGACACACTAGGAAGGCATAACAATGGGAGAGGCAACAAACTGGGAGAGGCAACAAACTGGGGGAAGCATAACAGTGGTGGAACATAACACTGGGGGAAGTGTAACACAGCAGGAAGCGACACACTATGGAGGCATAAAACTGGGGGAGGCGACACATTAGGGAGGCGTAACACTGAGGGAGGCATAAAGCTGGGAGAGGCATAAAACTGGGGGAAGTGACAAACTGGGGAAGGCGACTCACTGGGGGAGGTATAAAATGGGGAAAGTGACACACTGGGGGAGGAGACACCGAGGGAGACATAAAAAAGGGGGATTGAAAGATCAAAATGACTCAGCTCACCGGAAATCGACGTATAAAATCCAAAAATTTGTATTATTTCTTACTAGGATAAAACATAGTGAAAATCACAATCCATACAAAAGTAGAGGGGGTAATGTTTAAGAACAAAATGCGTCTGGGAATTTAACAGCAAGTACTGTACCCCCTGTGCCCCTCTGCTTTTGTATGGATTGTGATTTTCACTATGTTTTATCCAAGTAAGAAATAATAATTTTTTTTTTGGATTTTATACGTCGATTTCCAGTGAGCTGAGTCATCTTGATCTTTCAATCTACATTGCCAAGCGCCAGCAAAACACTGACTGCGTGCTCCTGGATTCATCGACTTCATGGAGGGTGAGCTGTTTTTTTCTCTTTTTCCATAAAACAGGGGAGGCTTAAAAAGGGGGGGGGGGCATAAAATTGGGGGAGGTGACACTGGAGGAGGATTAAAACAGAAGAAGTCATTAAATTGGGAGAGACAAAAAAAAAAATAAAATAAAATAAAAAAGGGGTAGGCATAAAACTGGGGGAGGCGACACGCTGGGGAGGCACAAAAACTGGAGATGCATAAAACTATGGAGGCAACACACGAGGAGGCGACAGTGGATAAGACAAAACTGGGAAGAGGAATAAAACTGGGGAGGCACAAAACTGGGGGAGGCATAAAAGTGGGGGAAGACGACACTGGGGGAGGTATAAAACTGGGGGAGACAACACACTGGGGAGGCTTAAAACTGGGGGAGGTGACACAATGGAGAAGGCGACAAACTGGTGGAGGTATAAAACTGGGGGAGGCGACACACTGGGGGAAATGACACATTGGGGTAGGCGACACACTGGGGGAGGCATAAAAGTGGGGGAGGCACAAAAGTGGGGGAGGTGACACATTGGGGCTAGCGAAACAGAGGGAGGTGACACACTGGGGGAAGTGACACACTATGGAGGCATAAAACTGGGGGAGGCGACACTATGGAGGTATAAAAATGGAGGAGGCATGAAACTGGAGGAGGTGACACATTGGGGGAAGCATAACAGTGGGGGAACATAACAGGGGGAAGTGTAACACAGCGGGAAGCAACACACTATGGAGGCATAAAACTGGGGGAGGCGACACATTAGGGAGGCGAAACACAGAGAGGCATAAAGCTGGGAGAGGCGTAAAACTAGAGGAGGCAAAAACTAGAGGAGGCAAAAATCTGGGGGAGGTGACAAACTGGGGGAAAGCGACACACTGAGGGAGACATAAAACTGGGGGAGGCATGAAAGATCAAGATGACTCAGCTCACCGGAAATCGCCGTATAAAATCCAAAAATTTGTATTATTTCTTACTAGGATAAAACAGTGAAAATCACAATCCATACAAAAGCAGAGGGGGTAATGTTTAAGAACAAAATGCGTCTGGGAATTTAACAGCAAGTACTGTACCCCCTGTGCCCCCTCTGCTTTTGTATGGATTGTGATTTTCACTATGCTTTATCCAAGTAAGAAATAATAATTTTTGGGGGGGATTTTATACGTCAATTTCCAGTGAGCCGAGTCATCTTGATCTTTCAATCTACATTGCCAAGCGCCAGCAAAAGGCTGACTGCGTGCTCCTGGATTCATCGACTTCACGGAGGGTGAGCTGTTTTTTTCTCTTTTTCCATAAAACGGGGGAGGCTTAAAACTGTGGGAGGTGACACACTGGAGGAGGAATAAAACAGAAGAAGTCATTAAACTGGGGGAGAAAAAAAAACGGGGTAGGCATAAAACTGGGGGAGGAGACACTAGGAAGGTATAAAACTGGGGGAGACGACACTGGTGGAGGAGACACATAGGGGAGGCGACACACTGGGGGGAGGCATAAAACTGAGGAAAGACAAAACTGGGGGGAGGCACAAAAGAGGGGGAGGCACAAAACTGACAAACAAGGAAAGGGAGAAGGGGAGAAAAAAAAAAATCAGCTCACCCGATCGTTAACAGCTGGAGGCTCTGTGTGAGTTGATCTGACAACGGAATAGCCCTGGTTCCAGGCACTCTTTGAGAACAGGAAAAAGAAATGTGGTCTTCCAGCAGATCTTCAATAAAATTAAGATTTTATTAGGAACATCTAAAAGCAGCCATGTCACAAGGACAATACATGGGATACAAGGACACAAGACATGATAGCTGAAACGCGTTGGGACTATCATGTCTTGTGTCCTTGTATACCGTGTATTGTCCTTGTGACATGGCTGCTTTTATATGTTCCTAACAAAAGCTTAATTTTATTGAAGACCAAATTTCTTTTTCCTGTTCTCAAGGAATAAAACTGTTGGAGGCACAAAACTGGGGCAGGCGACACACTATTGGAGGCACAAAACTGGAGGAGGCATACAACTGGAGGAGGTGACACATTGGGGGATGCATAAAACAGGGGGGATGAAACACTGGTGAAGGCATAAAATAGGGGAGGAGACACTGGGAAAGCCCAAAAACTCTGGGTGGCACAAAAGAAGGGGTGGCGACACATTGGGGGAGGAGACAAACAGGGAGAGGCATAAAACTGGGGGAGGCCACACACAGAGAGCCGACACACTGGGGTAAGTATGAAACTGGGAGAGGCATAAAACAGGGGTAGGTGACACACAGGGAAGGCATAAAATTGGGGGAGGTTACACACTGGGGCAGGCGACACACTGTTGGAGGCATAAAACTGGGGCAGGCGACACACTGTTGGAGGCATAAAACTGGGGCAGGCGACACACTGTTGGAGGCATAAAACTGGGGCAGGCGACACACTGGGGGATGTATAAAATAGGGGAGGAGACACTCTGGGGGAGGCAACACACTGGTAAGGGCATAAGGGAGGCATAAAACTGGGGGAGAATAAAATGTGGAAGGAGACATGCTGGGGGAGGCGACACACAGGGAGAGGCATAAAATTGGGGGAGGAATAAAAACGGGGGAGGCGACACTGGGAAGGCACAAAAGTGGGGGAGACATAACACTGGGGTAGGTACCACACTGGGAAGGGCATAAGAGGCATAAAACTGGGGGAGCCGACACACTGGGGGACGTATAAAACTGGGGGAGGAATAAAACTTGGGGAGGTGACACAGTTGGGAGGCATAAAACAGGGGAAGGAGACACTGGGAGAGGCATAAAACTGGGGGAGGAATAGAACTGGGCGAGGAGACACACTGGGGGAGGCCACTCATAGGGGGAGACGACACACAGGAAAGGCCTAAATCTGGGGGAGGCATAAACATAGGGATGGCATAAAACTGGGAAATGATAAACTGGGAGAGGTGACACACTGGGGAAGGCAGAAACCTGGGGGAGGCACAAAAGTGGGGGAGGTGATACACGAGGGATACATAAACTGGGGGAGCAGTCACACAGGGTAGGTATAAAACTGGGGAGAAATAAAACTGGGGGAGGCAACACACTGAAGGAGGCATAAAACTGGTGAAGGCAACACACGGGAGAGGCAACACACTGAAGGAGGCATAAAACTGGTGAAGGCGACACACGGGAGAGGCAACACACTGAAGGAGGCATAAAACTGGGTGCGAGAGGCGACAATGCGAGAGGCGACACAGATGAAGGCACAAAACTGGGGGAGGCGACATGCAGGGGAGGCACAAAACTGGGGGAGGTAACACACTGGGGGAGTCATAAAACTGGTAGAGGCATAAAACTGTGGGAGGCGACACTAGGGGAGGCGACAATTGGAGAGGCATAAAACTGGGGGAGGTGACACACTGGAGGACGGATAAAACTTGGGGAGGCGACAGAGTTGGGAGGCATAAAACTGGGAGAAGCATAAAACTGGGAGACGACATACTGGGAGAGGCGACACACAGAAACCTGGGTGAGGCACAAAAATGGGTGAGGCTTAAAACTGAGGGAGGCGTCACACAGGGTAGGTATAACTCTGGGGGAGACATAAAACTGGGGGAGGTTAATCACTGGGGAGGGCATAAGGGAGACATAAAACTGGGAGAGGCAACACCCTGGGTCATAATACTGGGGGAGGCATAAAACTGGGAGAGGCAACATAATGGTAGAGGCGACACACTGAGGGAGGTATAAAACTAGAGGAGGCCACTTATTGGGGGGGCAACACACTGAAGGAAGCATAAAACTGGGGGAGGCATAAGGGAGGCGACACAGTTGGGAGGCATAAAACTGGGGGATATGACACACTGGGAAGGCAGAAACCTGGGGGAAACACAAATGTGGGGGAGGCGACACACGAGGGAGACATAAAACTGGGGGAGACAAAACTGGGGGAGGATACACACTGGGGAGGGCATAAAGGAGGCAAAACTGGGAGGAGTCATAAAACTGGGGGAGGCGACACACTGGGGAGGCATAAAACTAGGGGAGGCATAAAACTGGGAGAGGCGACACACTGGGGGGAGGGGATACACGGGGAAGTCAAAACTCGGGGGAGGCAACACACTGGGGAAAGCATAAAATTGGGTGAGGCATAAAAATGGGAGAGGAGACACACTGGGGGAGACGACACTGGGTTGTCAAAAATCTGGGGGAGGCGAAACACTGGGGCAGGCAACACATGGGGTTGGCATAAAACCAAGCAAGACATAAAATTGGGGGATGCATCACAAGGAGGAGGCATAAAACTGGGGGAATCGACACTGGTTGAAACATAAAACTGGGGGATTCACAAAAGTAGGGGAGGCACAAAAGTGGCGGAGGCATAAAACTGGGGGAGGGGACACAAAGCTGAGTAAGGCATAAAATGAACTGGGGAAAGGTGACACATAGGGAGAGGTATAGACGGGGGAGGCGACACACTGGGGGAAGCATAAAACAGGAGCGAGGCGACACATAGGTGGAGGCGACACACTGGGGGAACAATTAAACTAGAGGGAGCAATACACTGAGGAAAGGACGATGAGAGGTGGTTTGTGGAGGGTTGGGATGGGAGTAAGGGTTGGAAGTGGGACTTCAAGGACCTATTATAAACAAGTTGAGGGGGTGGAGGACGTTTGATATGCATTTAAAATAATTGGTTGGTGGGGGAGGACGCCGAGTCCCTGATAGCGTCATAATGAATTGTGGGATGGGAGAAGGCGCTGTCAGGGACTTATAATGAATAGGGGGGGTTGGACACTGACAGGGACTAAGACTATGTGCACACATTCAGGATTTGCAGCAGAAAATTCTGCTGCAAATCCTGATGTGTTGGCAGGAAAACTGCTGCATAAAATATGTGGTTTAGCCTTGCTTTTTGAGGCTGCGTGCCCACTATGCGTTTTTTCAAGCGTTTTTGCTGTGGAATTTCCGCAGCGAAAACGCTTAAAAACGCTTGGTAATACATGCCCCATGGTCCCCAATAATAATCCGCATGTGCTATGCACATGCTGCAGAAATTTCCACTGCGAATTATCATTGCGGAAAAATACGCAGCATGTCCATTAATTTTGCGGACACGCAGTGTAATCGTCGCCATTGAACCGCATAATATCCGCATGACTACATGTGCACAAGCGTATATTATGCGATTTAATGTGCGGAGGGTACCCGGGTCTGGAGAAGAGGAGATTCATCCAGACTCGGGTACCATAGAACCTGTTAAAAAAAGAATTTAAAATCCTTTCACACCACCACGACCCATACAACAGACCGGACATAGCGGAGAAAACACCGGGGGCCATCGGAAGGTAAGTATAATCTTTATTTTTTTTTACCATTCTTATTCTTTTTAACTATTACTTGGTCTCACTATATAAATCCATGCCGGTTGCATGGATTTATATAGTGTGACCAAGTTGTCAAGCACTTTTCCAAGTGATGCTAAAAATCGCTTGGAAAAGCGCTTGATAACCCACATGCAGAAATGCATGCAAAAACGCTTGACAAACACTTCTACCTGGCAGGAAAAACGCATGTAAAATCCGCATGCGTTTTTCCTGCCAGGGAGATGCGGAAAAAAATCTGCATCATTTCTGCATCGTAGGCACTTAGCCTGAAGGCGTTTTTGCTGCAGATTTTTCTCTACTCATTAGAATGGTTGAAATATGCTGCAAAAACTTCAAGAGCTGACATTGCAGATTCAAATCTGCATAAAGAAAAAATTTGCAGCGTGTTCATGAGACTTCAGGATTCTCATTCCATTTGCTGGTACTGTAAAACGCTGCATATTTGCTGCGACAAAAGCGCAACATGTGCACATAGCATTGATATTAATTGGGGGGAGAGTCACAGTCACTAATTTATATTTATTGGGTGCTGGAAATTATAGTTAATGGGATACAAAGAGCTAAGTTATGACTTCATATTTTTAATGGCGTGTGGCTGATTGTATACAGTGCTGGCCAAAAGTATTGGCACCCCTGCAATTCTGTCAGATAATACTCAGTTTCTTCCTGAAAATGATTGCAATCACAAATTCTTTGGTATTAATCTTCATTTAATTTGTCTTCAATGAAAAAAAACACAAAAAGAATTGTCCTAAAGCCAAATTGGATATAATTCCACACCAAACCTAAAAAAGTGGGTGGACAAAAGTATTGGCACGGTTTGAAAAATCATGTGATGCTTCTCTAATTCGTGTAATTAACAGCACCTGTAACTTACCTGTGGCACCTAACAGGTGTTGGCAATAACTAAATCACACTTGCAGCCAGTTAACATGGATTAAAGTTGACTCAACCTCTGTCCTGTGTCCTTGTGTGTACCACATTGAGCATGGAGAAAAGAAAGAAGACCAAAGAACTGTCTGAGGACTTGAGAAACCAAATTGTGAGGAAGCATGAGCAATCTCAAGGCTACAAGTCCATCTCTAAAGAATGTTCCTGAATGTTCCTGTGTCTTCCGTGCGCAGTGTCATCAAGAAGTTTAAAGCCCATGGCACTGTGGCTAACCTCCCTAGATGTGGACGGAAAAGAAAAGTTGACGAGAGATTTCAATGCAAGATTGTGCAGATGGTGGATAAAGAACCTCGACTAACATCCAAACAAGTTCAAGCTGCCCTGCAGTCCGAGGGTACAACAGTGTCAACCCGTACTATCCGTCGGCGTCTGAATGAAAAGGGACTGTATGGTAGGATACCCAGGAAGACCCCACTTCTTACCCTGAGACATAAAAAAGCCAGGCTGGAGTTTGCCAAAACTTACCTGAGAAAGCCTAAAACGTTTTGGAAGAATGTTCTCTGGTCAGATGAGACAAAAGTAGAGCTTTTTGGGAAAAAGCATCAGTGTACAGGAAAAAAAAAGAGGCATTCAAAGAAAAGCACACGGTCCCTACAGTCAAACATGGCGGAGGTTCCCTGATGTTTTGGGGTTGCTTTGCTGCCTCTGGCACTGGACTGCTTGACCGTGTGCATGGCATTATGAAGTCTGAAGACTACCAACAAATTTTGCAGCATAATGTAGGGCCCAGTGTGAGAAAGCTGGGTCTCCCTCAGAGGTCATGGGTCTTCCAGCAGGACAATGACCCAAAACACACTTCCAAAAGCACTATAAAATGGTTTGAGAGAAAGCACTGGAGACTTCTAAGGTGGCCAGCAATGAGTCCAGACCTGAATCCCATAGAACACCTGTGGAGAGATCTCAAAATGGCAGTTTGGAGAAGGCACCCTTCAAATATCAGGGACCTGGAGCAGTTTGCCAAAGAAGAATGGTCTACAATTCCAGCAGAGCATTGTAAGAAACTCATTGATGGTTACCGGAAGCGGTTGTTCGCAGTTATTTTAGCTAAAGGTTGTGCAACCAAGTTTTAGGCTGAGGGTGCCAATACTTATGTCTGGCCCTTTTTTGGAGTTGTGTGAAATGATCAATGATTTGATTTTTGCTTCATTCTCTTTTGTGTTTTTTCCTTGCAAGCAAATTAAATGAAGATAATAATACCAAAGAATTTGTGATTGCAATCATTTTCAGGAAGAAACTGAGCATTATCTGACAGAATTGCAGGGGTGCCAATACTTTTGGCCAGCACTGTATATGGGGTACATATCTGTAGTCAGGGGCGCAATGTGGGGGAGACAAATGTATGTGTGTGAAATATTATATTATATATATATATATATATATATATATATATATATATATATATATATATATATATATATATATATATATATATATATATATATATATATATATATATATATATATATAGCCACACACAGTACAGACCAAAAGTTTGGACACACCTTCTCATTTAAAGATTTTTCTGTATTTTCATGACTATGGAAATTGTACATTCACACTGAAGGCATCAAAACTATGAATTAACACATGTGGAATTATATACTTAATAAAAAAGTGTGAAACAACTGAAAATATGTCTTATATTCTAGGTTCTTCAAAGTAGCCACCTTTTGCTTTGATGACTGCTTTGCACACTCTTGATGAGCTTCGAGAGTATGCACCCTTCGATGAATTCATTGAGAGGTGTAGTTTGTAAAATTATGTCACTAATGGCGGGTTTCTGCTGTTCTGGCACCTCAGGAGCTCTGCCAATGTGACATGGCACCCTCAAACCATTCATGCAAAATCTGAACTCCAATATGGCGCTTCTTCACTTCTGAGCTTTGCACGGTGCCTTAAAAAGTAGTTTTCGACCACATATATATGCTCATCACACATCTAGATACATTCTTTGAGGGATCTAGTTTCCAAAATGGGGTCTCCTGTTACCCTTGTGAAAATAAAAATATTGAGGATAAAGTAACATTTTTGTTAAAAAAAGTGAAATTTTTATTTTTTTCTTCCACATTCCATTAATTTCTGTGAAGCACCTGAAGGGTTAATAAAGTTCTTGAATGTGGTTTTGAGCACCTTGAGGGGTGCAGTTTTTAGAATGGTGTCACTTTTGGGTATTTTCTGTCATAAAGACCCCTCAAAGTCACTTCAAATGTGATGTGGTCCCTAAAAAAAATGGTTTTGTAAATTTTGTTGGAAAAATGAGAAATCGCTGGTCAACTTTTAACCCTTTTAGCTCCCTAACAAAAAAAAAATTTGGGTTCCAAAATTGTGCTGATGTAAATTAGACATGTGGGAAATGTTATTTATTAACTCTTTTGTGTGACATCTCTGATTTAAGGGCATGAAAATTCAAATTTTGAAAATTGTGACATTCAAAATTTGTGCCAAATTTCCAATATTTTTACCAACAAACAAGTGATATCGAAGAAATTTTACCACAATCATGAAGTACAATATGTCACGAAAAAACAATCTCAGAATCAGGGGAATCTGTTGAAGCGTTCCTGAGTAATTACCTCAAAGTGACAGTGGTCAGAATTGTAAAAATTGGCCCGGTCATTAACATGCAAAAACACCAGTTACTTATTCAAATCTGTGAAAATTGGCTAGTTGCCCACTTTGATGCCGGTTCTGATGCCCAGAACGCCTTTGGGCCAGGGTAGAGTGACCTGAATTTGATGTGGGCCATCACTGTGTATGTAATGGTGGCATGACATCAGTAGTCCAATGTCATTTAACCCTTTCACTACTGCCCTTCAGTGGGTACTTTAATGCCCAGTTGGGTGCCAGTTTGATACATTTTGTAGCTGCTTTTAAACATATTCACATCAGGACACCTCGCTGCATTATATTTTATTATTGCATTTTTTTTTATTTTTGTTGTTAAACCTGTAAAAAAGCAAAAAAAAAAAAAAAAAGAAGAAATTGCGGAATAAGAAACCAATTTCAGTATCATAAAAATGTGACAGGTGTAAATTCCCAGCCTCAGTCTGCCCCATATTGTCTTCACCTTATGAATACTCTACATCCTGGTTCCTATCAGAGAGCTGCGCTAAGTACATTACCGCCAGTACAGCCTCACACCACAGGCCACATCCGCACTATGCAGCGCTGTACTAGGGATGCAGCCACACGCATGCGCTCTGGTAAGGTTCCAAGCTGCTTGCGTTCCAAACCTCTCTCTGGTGGGGAGTCTCCTCAACCTGTCTTGTCCTTGATTGGCCGGCTGGAGAACAGTGGGTTCTCTTCTCACCTCGCATCTTCAGCATGGCTCTCCTCCTGCTGCTGACTGCTGTGGTCACCCAGCTATGCGACGGACAGCAGAGCCCCCCAGACACGCCCAGCAGAATAGGTAATAGGCTCTCGTCAGTGATAGGATGGTGCACACCATGGAGCCTCGCTCTGCACCTGCATGTACCATATATACCTGTACAGCCGTCTCTCACCTCAGTGAAGATGTGCAGGCTGCTAGATGACGTCACTGCAGATGCAATAACTCACCAATAGGACATAGTGTAACAGTCAACTATAGGTGCAGCAATGATCACGTGCTGATGTATAGCAGGGGTATATAGATCACGTGCTGATGTATCATGCCAGAGGTATATAGATCACGGGCTGATGTGTAGCAGCGGTATATAGATCACGGGCTGATGTGTAGCAGGGGTATATAGATCACGGGCTGATGTGTAGCAGGGGTATATAGATCACGGGCTGATGTGTAGCAGGGGTATATAGATCACGGGCTGATGTGTAGCAGGGGTATATAGATCACGGGCTGATGTGTAGCAGGGGTATATAGATCACGGGCTGATGTGTAGCAGCGGTATATAGATCACGGGCTGATGTGTAGCAGCGGTATATAGATCACGGGCTGATGTGTAGCAGCGGTATATAGATCACGGGCTGATGTGTAGCAGCGGTATATAGATCATGTGCTGATGTGTAGCAGGGGTATATACAGTGGTGTGAAAGTGTTTTTCCCCCTTCCTGATTTTTTATTCTTTTGCATCTTTGTCACACTTAATGTTTCAGATCACAAAACAAAATTTAAATATTAGACAAAGATAACACAAAATGCAGTTTTTAAATGAAGGTCTTTATTATTAAGGGAAAAAGAAATCCAAACCTACAGGGCCCTGTGGGAAAAAGTAATTGCCCCCTAAATCTAATAACTGGTTGGGCCACCCTTAACAGCAACAACTGCGATCAAGCGTTTGTGATAACTGGCAAACAGTCTTTTACAACACTCTGGAGAAATTTTGGCCCACTCATCTTTGGAAAATTGTTGTAATTCAGCCACATTGGAGGGTTTCCGAACATGAAACGCCTTTTTAAGGTCATGCCACAGCATCTCAATCTGATTAAGGTTAGGACTTTGACTAGGCCACTCCAAAGTCTTAATTTTGTTTTTCTTAATCCATTCAGAGGTGGACTTGCTGGTGTGTTTTGGATCATTGTCCTACTGCATAACACAAGTGCACTTCAGCTTGAGGTCACAAACAGATGGCCAGACATTCTCCTTCAGGATTTTTTGGTAGACAGCAAAATTCATGGTTCCATTTACCACAGCAAGTCTTCCAGGTCCTGAAGCAGCAAAACAGCCCCAGACCACCACACTACTACCACCATATTTTATTGTTGGTATGATGTTCCTTTTCTGAAATGCTGTGTTACTTCTACGCCAGATGTAATGGAACATACACCTTCCAAAAAGACCTGCAGTTCTTTGGATGTTGTTGTGGGGTCTTTTGTGACTACTTGGATGAGTTGTCGCTGCGCTCTTGGGGTAATTTTGGTCGGCCAGACTCTCCTGGAAAGATTCACCACTTTTCCACCTTTTGTCCATTTGTGGATAATGGCTCTCATTGTGGTTCACTGGAGTCCCAAACTTTAGAAATGGCTTTATAATCTTTTCCAGACTGATGGATCTCAATTACTTTGTTTCTCATTTGTTCCTGAATTTCTTTTGATCCTAGCATGATGTCTAGCTTTTGAGGATCTTTTGGTCTACTTCACTTTGTCAGGCAGGTCTTATTTAAGTCCGTAATCAGGTCTGTGTGTGGCTAGGGAAATTAAACTCAGCTGCCGAAAGATGTGATAAACCACAGTTAATTTATGTTTTAGGGTGGGGGGGGGGGTTGGCAATCACTTTCTCACACAGGGCCCTGTAGGTTTGGATTTATTTTTCCCTTAATAATAAAGAGCTTCATTTAAAAACTGCATTTTGTGTTTACTTGTGCTATCTTTGTCCAATATTTAAAATTTTTTTGTGATCTAAAAGATTTAAGTGTTACAAACATGCAAAAGAATATAAAGTCAGGAAGGGGACAAACACTCTTTCAAACCACTGTAGATTATGTGCTGATGTGTAGCAGAGGTATATAGCTCACGTGCTGATGTATGGTAGCAGAGGTATATAGCTCACGTGCTGATGTATGGTAGCAGAGGTATATAGCTCACGTGCTGATGTATGGTAGCAGAGGTATATAGCTCACGTGCTGATGTATGGTAGCAGAGGTATATAGATCACGTGCTGATGTATGGTAGCAGAGGTATATAGATCACGTGCTGATGTATGGTAGCAGAGGTATATAGATCACATGCTGATGTATGGTAGCAGAAGTTTATTCAGACCGTTGAATGTCCCAGTGGCCCCTCTTTGCTTTCGATCTTTCTTCCTCTCCTTCCTCAGGCTTTGTTGTTTTTTTAATGGTGCAAGTTGTAGTTTTTATAGTTACCATTTTTGGGATCCATGCAACTTTTTAATCTCTTTTTATTCATTTTTTGCGGGGAGGTGCAATGAAGCATAAAATAGCTATTTTGCCATTTCAATTTCATTGTTTTTAGCTTTGACCATGCAGGATAAATATCATGGTATTAGTTGTGCACGGAGATGCAATATTTTTTTAATTTTTTTTTTACTTACATTCTAGGATAAAGATGGGTGATACGAACTTTTATATTTTTTTGCTTGTTACATTTTTTTTTTAACATCATTTTTTTGTTGGTCTCCATAGGGCACTTGAACAAACAGATCATTTGACCACTTGTACAATACACTGCAACACCACAGTGAATTGTAAAATGACTGATCTCTTATGACGCGCTACCATTGGGCTGGGCATCACAGATGTGTAAACATGACAGACAGGAGCCTTGAGTAGGCCCGTGTCACGCACAGTGTAGGAAAGACAAAGTGCAACACGAAGGGATGAGGGGAAGGGAGCCCAGACACTAGGGAAAAGGGAGGTGGAGACCCCTAGGCTGATCTAATATCACCCTGTCTCCCCTACTATCCCTATATTGGTTCCTCACCAATCAACGAACAGGAAACCTAAGCCCTGTATATCCCTAGAACTAGGCCCTGGATAGGGAAGGGGGGGGGGGTGAGCACTGGTCAGTCCCCACTATAAACTAAAGACAACAAGGGAGACAAACACAGGGGGAAGAAACTTAGCTTGAGCAGACTTCAGAGAGATTACACCAAACATCCTCCGAAGCACCAGATAGGAAATAAGCCGACTGAAATAGCTCCAAGCCTTCACAAGGGAACATGTGAATATCACCGGCTCCTCCCTGCAGCAAACTGAAAGTATTTAAACACCCAGACCAGGGTGTCAATTAGAGCAGGAGGGAGGTAGCCAGTGGGTTCTAAAGCAGGACAGATTTAAGAAGGCATATGTAATGCCAAAAGAAGTGACCTTCTGCAACCAGCTGCAGAACGACTGTCTGCTACATCTGACACACCCATGACACCCTGTCTACCATGACAGTGCTATTGGCATTATGTTGCGAGGGGGAGGGGGGGGGATAATCATTTCCAGGCACATGCCTAGGTTTACCGTCAGGTGCCAGTGCCACTACAGGTAAATCTGGATTTATTAGGAATTGTTTGCAGCATGCCATTCACGGTAATGTCACCATTATGGATGGTAATACTCTTCTGCTTTTGCATTACAGCCATGCCCCACGAAGCTGAGTGCATTGGTTGGTGGTTTTTGTGGAAAGTGATCTTGCTTTTTGAGTACACTCTTCCTTCATCCTCTGCATGTGTCTGTGTCAACAAATAATGTATCCGTCCATCAAGTATATCATGGATGTTTTTGCACTTGTAATGCTGCAGCTTAGATTTTACTTTTTACATTAAGTGTTAAATCCGCTGTAAAAATCTGCAGCATAAATCAACAGGTTGTGCAAGTCAAATTCTCATTTTCCTCACTAGTACTATTATATGGAGACGGAAAGGAGCATTGTTTCCTACTGTGATGTCTGCTTTGTTGTCTGGATACTTTTTACCTAATCTGCATTTTTTATGTTTTTCAGCTGTCATTGGTGCTGGGATTGGGGGATCAGCTGTCACTTACTTTCTTCATCAGCAGTTCGGACCCCAAGTGCAGATTGATGTTTACGAGGCTGACCGTGTTGGTGGGCGATTGGCCACCCTAACTGTGAATAGCCAATTGTATGAATGTGGCAGCCCATCAATTCACTCCTTAAATTTACACATGCAAGATTTTGTCAAGCTCTTGGGTGAGTCTTTGTATGCATACACTCAAGGCCATGTTCACATATTCAGTATGTGGTCAGTATCTTACATCAGTATGTGTAAGCCAAAAACCAGGAGTGGTGAAAAATGCAGAAGTGGTGACGTGTTTCTATTATACTTTTCCTGATTGAATACTGAACATATGAACGTGGCCTAAACCTGATATTTAGTGTACTTATTAATAAATTTGACACTGTTTTCTTGTCATCTATATTAAAATTGCCTTCAGGCGAAAACAGCTAGCAAGATTTTTTTTTTGCTGGAACAAAGGATTGGACATGTTGAAATTTTACATGCTCAATCTCCTTTTCCTCCTTCATTAAAGTTAGAAGTCCATCATATACTTTTAATTATCCCAACAAAATAGAAAGTTCGACAACTTCATCTCCTCCCTTACTATTCTGTGCAGGTTACTGAAGTTCGGGATTTTCTTGCTTGTTTTTAGGTGCTTTTTTTCACTGTCCTTTTGTCTTTTATGTATGTACATAAAGTTCAGTGAAAAAAAAAATCTCATTCTGGTTTTGGCATAACAGTGGGGGAGGTGAATTGTTCAGGAATAGTTTACAGTGCATTGAGTTTGTATGACACTATTTACGTTCACACTATAGTCTGCCATTCAGTTGCACAGGCATTGTTCAATTTCACACCTCCCTGGGCCACAGGTATTGTTCAATCTCACACATAGCTCAGCCAGCTGCACACATCACTAATTTAATTAAACTCTCCTAATACAAACTACCATCACAGTGACCAAGACAAGATGGTAAAATCACAAAAATAAATGTGTTTCACATGCTGTTGTACTTGCTTATTTTCACTAAAAATGCAGCAAAACCTGATAGCTATATTCACACTTGGCTTTTTTCAGCGTTTTTCACTTCCCATTACTTCCAATGAGTGAAAAAACGCTAAAGGAAGTGACATGCTCTATTTTGCAAAAAAACTTGCAAAGCACAATATCCTGATAAAAAAAAACAAGCTGTGTTCATGAGACTTCTGGAATCTCATAGATTTTGCTGGTACTGTAAAACACAGCTGCAAATTTGCTTAAAAAAAGCATCAAAAAACGCTGAAAATACCAAGATGTGTGAACATAGCTGTGATCACCCTCCCCCTAAAGCATTCACTGTAAGCCAAAAAGCAGTGAATGAATTTTCTAGAAGCCTTCATCTGAGACTGCCTGCAAGAACCCCTGTGGTGACGGCTCCACTGTGTCTCAATCCACACTCACCTAGTGAGAACATTGGCTGTTGAAACAATGGACTCCTGAGATGAAGATGAGATTAGGGGAATGCTGGACATTTACAAGTGAATCTTAAGGTACCGTCTCACATAACGACGCACCAGCGATCCCGACAACGATGTGACCTGGCCGGTATCGCTGGTGCGTCACTAAGTGATCGCTGGTGAGCTGTCAAACAGGCAGGTTCACCAGCGATCAGGGGAGCAGCGACATAGTGGAAAGAATCTTTCCACAATGTCCTGCTCCTGGTTACCAGCCTGCTGCTGAAGCAGGAGCAGGCTGGTAACCATGATAAACAGCACGTTACTAAGTGCACGTGTGCCCCTAGTAACCCGCTGTTTATCATGGTTAGCAGCCTGATTGCTGGTCCCGCTGGTCACACACAGCGATGTGTGCTGACCAGCGGGAGGGCAAGGACCAAAAAAAATGGTCCAGGACACTTTGCAGCGATCAGCGACCTCACAGCAGGGGCCTGATCGCTGCAAAGTGTCACACATAGCGACATCGCTGGTGAGGTCGCTGTTGCGTCACCAAAACCGTGACTCAGCAGCGATCTCGCTATGTGAGACGGGGGCTTTACATACTGACAAGTAAGCAGAACTATATAAAACATAACAAGTAAATCACTAATACACAATAATATTGACAAAAATGGTGGTCCGTTGCTGGAAAAGTATCTTAGTCTTTAGTAAGTGTGCAGCTCCTCACAATAGCCTAAGAAGCAACCAGAACTTGATCCAATCGCTGTTGTTTAACCATCTAGGTGCCATTGTAAATCACAGCAGCATTTAAATGGCTTGATTGCCCACACTATCTTCGCGCTGCCAATGGGTTAACATGGCAGCTGATATGCCCTGTCATCTTGGTTTTTCAATGCAGCTCAGCTTGAAGCTGGGCTTCATGTAGAGAATGTCATTTTTGTTATATATATTAGTATGGATGGTACTCACTCAGCTGCGATGAGAGGCAAAATAGGAGGCATCTTCCTTTAAATGTTCCTCACGGTTTATTGGCTTCATAGACCGTCAAAAGCAAAATGCAAATAAACAGCTTTTAGTGCAGGCCAAAACACAAAGTAAACAGTCATTTTAGCAAAGTCTCTGGTTAGCCAACACTGTGGTCACACAGGCTTGTAAGCGCCCAGTGTCCTGGCTTCATCTGGAGACAAAACATACACAGGTGGCCTTCTCCCTCCAGACACACAGACCATGTGCCAAACAACAGCCTCCATTATATAGTCTGGTAACCACACCCAGAGGTGAGGTATGTGGGAAGCTGGACTCTCCCATTCTCTTCTAGCAACCCATCTCCCCGGTGCACCAATTAGACCTCTTAGGGCATGCGTGCACTAGAGAAATACTCCGGGCTACATCACAGAGACCAGCCATCTCTATGACACATACCTCCCATCGACTACACGACCATTAGCCACCTTACAATATGTATTGCAGTATAAGTGATCAAACAATCTCAGGTTAAAATCCCATAACAAAACTAAAAACTAAAGTATAAAATTAAAAAAAAATATATCAGTGTTTGAGTCACTCCCTTTTTCCTAATTAAAAAAATCTAGAGTAAAAAAAATAACCGTATTTGGCATCTTCACATCCAAAAATGTCCGATCTATCATCATTTAAAATGAATGACCCCGTATGGTAAATGTAAAGACAAAAATATCAAAAGTCTAAAATTGCTATTTGTCAATTGCCTCAAAGCAATCAAAATGTCATATGTATCCCAAAATATAAACAATAAAATATCAACTCGCCACGCAAGAAACAAGACCTCACATAGATTTACCTACTGAACAATAAAAAAATTAGTCCCAGAAAATAGCAATAAAACTGAAAAATATTTATTTATAAAGTTCCGAATATTTTTAGGCCACTACATTATATGAAAAAAAGGATTCATCGCCTTAATTGTACTGACCTGAAGAATTACCGTATTTTTCGGACTGTAAGACGCACCCCAAATTTTGGGGTGGAAAATAGAAAAAAATATATTTTTTATTAGATGGGGGTCCGTCTTATAGTCTGAATAGGTATCTTACCTGGGGGGGCGGTGGAGCCGGGGTCACAGGAGGCAGGGTCCTTCAGGAAGCCGGCGGAAGTGGATGAATACTGTGGACCCTGGATGCGAAAAGCCGGTGCTCCAGCAGCGGGGAGTTGTGGTGGTGGTGGAGCAGGATTGCGGGGCCCTCAGTTCCCTCCCTCAGGAACCTGACGGCTGCAGCAGAAGAGGTGAGATGCTCTGGGGCCGGGGCCTGTGGTGGGGCCTGGGCCTGTAGCCTGTAGCCTGGCTAGGGCCTGGGCCTGTGGTGGGGCCTGGGGCCTCTGGTGTGGCTGGAGCCTGGCTGGGCCCTATGGTGGGGCTGGAGCCTGGCTGGGGCCTGTGGTCTGGATGGGGCTTGGGCCTGTGGTCTGGCTGGGGCCCGGGCCTGTGAGCGGCGTACGCTACTGTCCGGTGGCCACGGCCATCTTCATGAAGCTGTGATGGCTCGGGCGGCCATTTTCCTGTAGATCATGGTGCACCCACCGTCGCTCAGCCTCGCCGCCGCACAGCTGCACAGACGCTCTGCCTCGCTGCCACACCCACCGCCGCTCTGCCTCACAGCTGCACCGCCGCTTTGCTGCATCGGCCCTGTGATCCCGCTACACCACCACCGCAAGTATCTGGTAAGGTTCGGACCATAAGATGCACCCCCCATTTTCCTCCCAAATTTGGGGGGGGGGGAGTGCATCTTATGGTCCGAGAAATACGGTATATTGCCAGGACTTCTAATAAATAATAGAAACACGTCACCACTTCTGCATTTTCACCCATTCCTAGTTTTGGCTTACATATACTGATGTAAAATACTGATCAAATACTGAACGTGTGAACGTGACCTTACTGTACACTAGGTGACATTTACCAATCCAGATTGACACAAACACTGCCAGTGTTTCTAGCTGCACCTGCTGGCAGAGACCTTGATCAGGACTTTTCTTGTGTATCAGAACACTGTCCAGATCAATTACACATTTTTCCATTGATGACCAGCTGTAATGACAATTTTTATTCCATAATAAGGGCTAAAGCATCGTAAAGAGTTGGCCGGAAAGAGTGCGATTTTCAATGGAGAGAATTTGGTACTGGAGGAGACAGACTGGTATCTCCTCAATCTTTTCCGTCTCTGGTGGCACTATGGAATCAGTTTCTTGAGACTGCAGATGTGGGTGGAGGAGGTCATGGAAAAATTTATGAGGTTAGTTGTTGGTAAAATATTTTCATGTGCATTTCTTATATCTTCTCCATTTTATGTGAACAACTTCTAAATCTCCATAATGTGCAATACGCTTGTCTCAGCATGATAACAGAAGAGCAATGTGAAGATAAGGCTATGTGCCCACGATGCAGAAATACTCCGGATTTTTTCCTGAGCATTTCTGCATCTCCCTGGCAGAAAAAACGCATGCGGATTGTACATGCGGATTGTACATGCATTTTTCCTGCCAGGGACAAGCGGATGTGAAGCGTTCTTCACATGCATTTCCGCATGCGGGTTGACAAGCGCTTTCCAAGCGATTTTAGCATCACTTGGAAAGTGCTTAACAAATTGGTCACACTATATAAATCCATGCAACCGGCATGGATTTATATAGTGTGACCTTAAAGAATGGTAAAAAATAAGTCTATACTTACCTTCTGATGGCCCCCGGAGTCTTTATTCGCTCCGTCCTGGCTGCCAGCAGCTCGCGGTACACTGAAGGACCTGCCGTCACATGACTAAATGACGTCAGCGCAGGTCCTTCAGTCCACCGCGATCTGCCGGCAAGTGAAGACTAGCGCACCGCGGGCCATCAGAAGGTAAATATAATATTTATTTTTTATTTTATTCTTTTTTTTACAGGTTCTATGGTACCAGTCTCCTCTCCTCTAGACCCGGGTAACATCCGCACATTGAAACGCATGGAATCCGCATGTACAGATGCAGTGATGCGTAATCCATGCGTTCCAATGCAAGTCAATGGCGGCGAAAACTCAGCGCTTCCGCAAAATAATTGGTAGTGCTGCGTTTTTTGTTTCCACAATGATAACCCGCAGCGGAAATTTCCGCAGCATGTTAACAGCACATAGGGATTATCATTGGGGAACATGGCAGACCTTCTAACAAGCGTTTTTTAAGCATTTCTGCAGCGTTTTTGATGCTGCGGAAACGCTTAAAAAACGCATGGTGGGCACACAGCCTAAGAGAAAGCATCTGAGAGTAATGTGGGCAGTCCCCTCTCTTGAGGAGTCATACAGTCCGGTCCATAAACATTCCCTTTCTTGCTTTATTAATGTCTCACAGGCCTTGAAATATCCCTATAAGCATCATCTGGTGCATGTGTAGTGAGCATTATGTTGGGTCGAAAATGTAGCAAGTTTCCTTTAAAGTTATGCATTTGACCTGGAAAGACCTGACTAAATTTCTGTATCCCATGAAACAAAGTTAAAGGAGTTGTCCAGTAAAATCAAGTTATCCTGCGCATAGGTAATTACCGATTGGTGGGGGTCTGACTCATGAGGACTGTATTGTTCCCCACAATGGAGAACTTTTCTCCACAATGGAGCATTTTTACTCATGTTACAAAATGGAGCGGAAAGTCAGTGGCCCCACCGCCGCTCCATTCTTTCTCTATAGGACTACCAGAATAAGCCGAGAGCAGTGCTCTGCGGCCCTATAGGGAATGAAACGAGAGCAGGTCAAGCATGCGCAATGCCACTCCTTTCTACCGGGAAAAAAAGTGCCCCTTTCTACCAATTGTTGAAGGTTCCAGTGGTAGGACCCTCACCTATGAATAAGTTATCACCTATCCCATGAATAGATGATAACTTGTTTTCACTGAACAATCCCTTTAAGTTTGTTTAAAGAGATTTTTGCAGTTTAGTAAAAATAATTTTTACTCCATTAAGGCGTTATTGGTGAGAGGTCCTTTGGGTCTGGAAATTAATGAATTAGTTGGAGTAGAAAGTAGTTACAAAAAGTGTCTGTTTCTCCTTAGCAATAAATTTCTCTGTCTGTGCATAAAGCCGGCGTTCACACCACATTTCACAGTCTGTATATGGACCGAAATGCCCGATCTGGTGGAGGGTCTCCATGCCCAAACTTACAGTCTCGTATATATCTATGAGGCTGTAAGTTCAGGATGGGAGACCTGCGGTCAGTCCAAGCCTTGCGGTCCATGTAGGAACCTTGAAATACGCTTCTATGAACCCGCCCTTACATGGACAGCTCTTTGATTTTAGTGCGCGCCATGTAATACTTCATATACCCCAGGATATGCTGTCTTATACCACCGCAGATCACAGTGGATCTTTTTACAGTGAATGGTCTTCGCATAAAAAACATAATAAATGTGTTGTGTATTTTTTTACAGAGTGTATAAATATCAAGCTCATGAGTACGCTTTCTCGACTATGGAAGGCCTCCTCCGTTCACTGGGAGGGGATCACTTTGTAAATATGACGCAGAAGTCGGTTGGGGAATCTCTGCAAGGTATTGGAGTGTCACAACGGTTCATTGACGATGTGATCAGTGCAGTAATGAAAGCCAGCTATGGACAATCCGTGGCAATTCCTGCATTAGTTGGTAAGTGGGAAAAAAATAATCACCATCCTGAACGAGGGAGGAAAGATTAAGCTGCTGTCCCTCTCCTCTCCTTGAGCATTTGTTGTGACACTCCGTGCTGTGTGAGGGGAGATTTCACATGTACAAAAACCAGCAGAAAGGTTCACAATATGCCGGTTACACAACTTTTCTTGAACTACATACAGTATACATCTTTAGACAGCTAAGAAATGAGTGAGATTATTAGTTCCTAATTTTTCAGTTAAGAATTACCAGTCAGTAACCATTCCAAAGTTGGTTTTGGCACATGTGGATTACTATAGATGACAGGGCAGAGAAAAAAATACTAGACCCCAATGTATTGCCTAATTCCGGAATATGTTAGATTAGCAAATCTTATCAGCACTTTTCAGAGTTATTTTATTCCAATCCAGGCTGAAACTGTATTGATTTTCTGACTATATTAAAGATGTTGTCCACTACTTGGACAACTCCTTATCATACCCGACGATTGGCCCCAATAAAATAAGAAAGTTTATACTCACCTCACGTGCTGGGGCCGTTCCCGCGGTGTCAGCACTTGCGTTCCCGGAGTTGACACGTGGTTGTTGTGACACGTGAGCCTGGCGCCCAATCAGCGCTGGCGTCACTGTCCCCCCCCTTCGGACAAAGTGAACATGAAGAGGAAGTCAGAGATCAGCTGCAGCCTGGACTTCCTCTCCTTGTTCAATTAGACAGGAGGCGGGAACAGTGACGCCAGTGCTGATTGGGTGCCAGGCTCACATGTCACAACAACCACGTGTCAACCCCGGAAACGCAAGTGCTGACACCGCGGGAATGGCCCCAGCACGTGAGGTGAGTAAAACTTTTTTATTTTATCGGTGTCAAACATTTAGATCAAGAAGGAGTTGTCAGTGGACAACCTCTTTAAGTTTGACACCTACAAAGCCCCTCACTCTTTGATACCAACTGCATGTCTTCGACCACCGCACCGTTTCTTTAATTTAATTTTTTTTTCACAGAGACTTACTTTTTTCTCTTCCTAGTGTCTATATTCCTATAGACACTAGGAACTGGTTAGACCAGTTTTGGGGCCAATTTTTTTTAATGACAGAGCTGTAATTATTTTTATAGATGAGCCAAAAAGTTTATGTCGTAAGAACTGTAGAACTGTACATATAAAGGCCCTCTACACATTACAATAATGTCTGTCGAATCCGCCAATGTTGACGGGTTCAGCCGATGGTTTAATATGCATGGCGGTGCTGGCCGACTTATGGTCGGAGAGATGTTGAGCGCGCATGTCCAATTTCGGACTAACGATTGCATTGTTTGCCGGCTGACATGTCTTATGGCGGCTGTCTTATAGAGAACACAGGAGGACTAGCGCTCCTGTGTATGGGAGAGTGGGCTGAGATTACTGTCGGTTGAACAATCGGCCAGCAGCCATCTAACTTGTATGGCCAGCTTTGGAGAGCTCTTTTGGCCGAATTCTATTCCAACAGACTTGCCCAGAAACTTGCATGCTGGCAACAAACTTATCTCCAGTGGGTACAAAGGCTCTGGCACCCTCAAATCTAACAAGCCTGATCCTTCTTTTTGCTGCTATCTGGCTTAGGGGGAAGTTACCCCAAAACACATTACTTGGTTTGTTAACCGTTACACTATGTGTCCTGATTAATCGACGCTGCACCAGCTCACCTGCGTCTTAACTTATCACTCTCAACAAGGATTTGTTGCAAACTACTGAAGTGCTTTAATACTTTGCTCCGATGCTGCTGAAAATGAAGTATTTTGCGATCGCTATCACATGTCATTTCTCTTAGGTGCCATGTCTTTGGCGGGAGCTCAGGGAAATATGTGGGCTGTAGAAGGTGGTAATAAGCTGGTCTGTTCGGGTTTGCTGAAGCTGACAAAAGCTAATGTGATCCACGCAAGAGTGACAGCTGTATCTCTACACAGCACAGGTAACATGATCATAAAAGTTCTAGAGATGCGTGAGTCGTAAAGAAAACCTGTCACCAGTTCACATGTGGCTAGTTTTTAGTTTTTACTCTTATTTTCTCCTGCTGACCCCCCACCTTGTTTGTTCGCTTTTTTTAATTTGCCATATGGTTCCTGAAATATGGGCCTTTTTATTTAGTGCTGATTTCTATGGGCTATACTAAGGTGGCATGGCTCATGGGATTCCCTGAGGCCAGTCTTTAGGCTGCTCTCCTTAATTACCCTGTGAGCCCTACTCCCTTGGTACAGACCATAAAACTTAGCACTAAACAAAAAGGCCCCTATCTCTGGAACCGTATTGTGAATTTTTAAAAAACAAAAAAACTGAATGCTCAGGGGAGCAGCGGGAGAGTATTAATAATATCTTCACTTTAATCTGTAGGTCATTATGATTGTGGTGATACCAAATTACTTTTTATGATACTATTTTAAAGAAAATAGATAATTTTTTTTAGATACTGTAAGTGTGTAATTTATTATGTTTTTCTTTACATCCTTTACTACTATCAATGAAGTTTATTTAATGCTTTGGAATACTTGGTACATCGAAACATTAACAGCCTATTTATTAGGCGCTGTATAAGTCATGACCAATCCTTTTCCTGGCGTTCGGAAACCATGTAGCACTTTGTTGCTATGGCAGAGGACATTGATGAGCTGACAGAAGGAGCCCTCTCCCTTTGTTATTTTCTTAAGATTAATAAATAGGAGCTGAGCTGCAGTACCTGGGAACAGCCACAAGCGCAAAGCACAGAATAGTGCTGTTCTGGCTCCATACACACTTTACATCTGATTGAATGAAGGAGAAAAAAAGGAGTGTTTTGATTAAAAATTTAGTCTTATTTCATATATTTTCAAAATCAAGTTAAAAAAGGACACAACAGTGGCAACACACAGAAGAGAAGATGTATCTCTGCGCATGAGCAGGTGATCATCTATTATATGTTTAAGGGTGACTGAGATTGAACGGCAATACAATATCAAACTTACAAAATATAAATAAATATGTCACCATTGGTCCAACTAATATTCATATCCCGACAATTATAAGCCTCTATTAAGTGTAGAAGTATATGTGGGATCGGTAGAGATGGACAATGGTGACATAATTTTGTGCAAAGTTGTGGAATAAGCATAAATGCTGAAAAAATCCCATCAGAAATGTACCCCAACAATGAAGAGTCCTTACCCATGTTGCAGATAGCTCTCCCATGTAGTGTGGGCAGAAGAAGTGAGGCCCCAATGCTCGTTTCGCGTGCTAACCGCACGCTTTCCCCTTGAGAACATAACCTCTATACATCTCGTAACCCATCCTTCTTAGGCCTCACCGAAACAAGGCTGACGCCCTCCGACACGGCTTCACTTGCTGTGCTGTGTTACACTGGCCTTCACTTCACCCACACTCCTCGTCCTGGCAGTAGACATGGTGGAGGAGTGGGTCGTCTTTTTTCTAAAAACCGCACCTTCAACCCAATTCCATCTCTTCCCTCCCTTTTCCTCTCTTCTTTTGTAGTGCACTCTTCAAGTTCCCTCCAAGGGGCCGTCATATACCGACCCCCAGGCCCGGCCACCAATAATAATAATAATTGATAGAAACCAGTGCAGTACAAAATCATAGAAAAACTTCTCAAATATCCAATTAAAATTAAGGCTTAAATGAAGAAATTAAGCCCTATTGGGCATACTAATACAAATTTACTTTTATGTATCTAATGAATGTGGATTGCTTTTGTTTAGCCTCCTTAGTCTTATGAAATGTGTTATATTCTCCACCAGAGGGAGCCACAGCCTTGCAATGTCCTGCAAGTTGTACTTGATTGTCTTTAGAACTTTCTGATACATAGCTGACTGGTATATCCAGACCAAACTGTTACTAAAAATGCAAAATACTAAATATAGATCCGTATCAGGTAGTGTTCATAATTTTTGTTGGAAAAACAGGGCATTATAACATTTTGCTGGTATATTATATGTATAGGGGAAATATTGTTTTTGCACTTTTCATTGCTCCATTTATTCTGTCTGATTCCTTTACAGAGAAGAAGCATCTGTACGAAGTCCAGTATGAGCAGGAGGGCACTCTTGGTTCAGATTACTATGACTTGGTGATTGTGGCTGCCCCTTTGCACAAAGCCGGATACCCCATCTCATTTCTGAACCTCCAGCCTTCTCTTCCTGAGCCTATGGGTTCTTACCATAGGGTAGTCTCTTCCATTGTCCATGGCTACCTCAATTCATCCTACTTTGGTTTTGCAGATCCCAAACTTTTTCCTTTTTCCAGTATTCTCTCTATGGATACACCAGATGCTGTATTCCATAGCCTGGAAAGTCTTTGTCCCGTGAATGTATCAGTGGGTTTTCGCCGCAAGCCTCCACAGGAAGCCGCTGTGTGGCGCGTGCTGTCTCAAAGGCCTCTAGACAGGAAAGAACTGAAGACCCTGTTTAAGTCTTACTACTCTGTTCAAGTAATCGAGTGGCAAGCTTTTCCCAGCTATGCCACTGCTGGGTCCTCTAAGCCATTGCCTCCCATTATCCTTCATGATGGCCTCTATTACCTCAATGGTGCAGAGTGGGCTGCTAGCTCGGTGGAGATGAGCGCAGTTGCGGCCAAAAATGTAGCACTTTTGGCTTTCAATCGCTGGTTTGAACTCAATGAGAAAATAGACCAGCAAGATCTAATGCACAAACTGAAGACCGAACTATAGGGCAATTATCATGCAGCCCAATTATGTGACTCTTTATCATGGCATTATTCATTTAACACTGGACTACATGGCACCACGAATTCCCAGCTGGATCTCCAGTGCTTGCCAGCTTTCTTATCAAATCTGGAGTTGGGTTATGATAATTTGCTTCAAATCACTGGAAATTTTTATTTTTTATTAAGGATTGAATGAACAAACATTGTGATCTGTGCCCCATTTTATCACCGTTGACTATTTTTACTGTATCCGCTTTGCACTTGAATCACTTCATTGTAAATTGAATGCACAAGCTATGTACCTGCTACTAGTGGGGTGATATAAGCCACTTAACTCTATATTATCACAAATGGACATCCCACGGGGCATCTATAGTGTAATTTACCTTCTAACTTATTATGACACTATTAATGTATGAGTTTTTGGGCCTTGGCTTACAGAAATGCCTGTAGCCAATTTAAAGAGAAATATTGTCTATGATTGTAGGTATTAAACTGAATGGCCTGATTCAATTTCACCACTTACACTTCCTATTTTGGGAAAGTGGTCCATCAGAAAAAAGTTTACATGATTTCTAGTGGCGACAAATAAAAAAAATTGAAATATATTTACTATTATTGCCTTGTATTTGTGGATCTGAACTCCATTGATTAAAGCCCTTTAATGCCCAGCCTTAGGATAGGTCATCAATATCAGATCAGTGGTGGTCTGACACCTGGCTTTCCCACTGAATGGAGTGGAGCAGCACAGCTCCATACACTGTTTAGTGGCAGCTCCCAGGCATTGTAGATCAGCTACTATTCACATGAACACAATGTACAATTTAACATTCATTTAAAGGGGTTATCTGGTGCAAATAAATAAGTCTACAGCCACTCTGTGACTGCAGACTTATGAATCCCCCTAGCGCACGCACTGTGTGCTGTAAGGATTCACCAGTTTCGGACCCCGGACCGAAGGGTATGTATGAGTTATACATACTCCCGGCCAGTGGGTGTAGCCTCGCTCAATACACTTGTATGGAGCGATGCCACGCCCTTTAGTCAGCCACGCCCACTGGACGGCCACGTTGCTAGTCAGGGCATGGCCTCCCTCATGGAGGAGCGAGGGCGCGCCCACTAGACTGGCTCTGGCTGGGGTTATGCATAACGCATACATATCCTCTGGCCCTGGTTCACAAACCGGGGCGAATTCCCGCAGCGCACAGTGCCTGTGCTGAGGGGGATTCATAAGTCTGCAGTCACACATAGTGACTACAGACTTATCGATTTGAACCAGACAACCCCTTTAAGATGCAGCATTATTCCTTTGAGAAAAATGATTGTAAAGTTGAGTTATTGTTGCGTTGTAATGGTAAGTACCATTCATTTTTGTGCTTGAATGATTCTGCATTTTGAAAACAACATTCCCCTTTTTGTTTTTCTTGTTCAAAATGCTGTTTGAAAAAAAAAAATAACCCTTTCACCCTTCTATTAACGCTTTTGCTAGATTCACTTTTATATGGTATTGACTGGGAAGTGCACTAGAGAAGATGCCAATATGGCTATCTCCAGTTGTATAACATACAGTACTGCACAGAAGTTTTAGCCAGGTGTGGAAAAATTGCTATAAGAATGGTTTAAAAAATAGACGTGTTTATAGTTTTATAATGCAAAGTGAATGAGCAAAAGAGATATTTAAATCAAATTTTGATACACCTATCCCGGGTGCTGCTTCCTTCACCTGGGTCCACTGCCCTCTGTTGTGCTCCACGTCAGGTTTTGCAAGTTGCCTAGTGTGGATCATGACAATCTCCCTAGACCTATTTAAACCCCATTAAGGCAGACACTTGTGTCTTGGGATTGATAATCTGGTATGTTTGGTGTGCTCCACCATCTGTGCTTTTTTTGTGTTTGTGCTTGTATTCATCCTTCCTGGTGCTCCTGAGGTTCCTGAGTGTGCCAAGTCATCACTACCAACGTGCCTTTCAGCTTGCTGCATCAGCACCTAGGGTCCATGTGCCCACCCGGATCTTGGGCTTAGAGGTTCCACCTCACTTGGTGAGCATAACACAAAGCAATATTTGTTGTGACCACCCTTTCCTTTCATAACAGCATCAATCCTTCTAAGTACACTTGCACACAGGTTTTGAAGGAACTCTGCAGAGAGGTCGGTCCAAACTTTTATGAGAACTAACCACAGATCTTCTGGGGATATAGGCTTGTACAAATCCTTCTGTTTCATCATGTAATCCCATACAAACTTAATGATGCTGAGATCATGTCTCTGTGGGGGACAAGTCATCACTTCAAGGTCTTTTTACATTACCAGGTTCTTCTTTATGCTGAAGAGAGTTCTTAATGACACTGGCTTTATGTTTGGGGTCATTGTTCTGCAGAATACGTTTGGAGCCAGATTCCTCCTTGATCATATTGTAAGTTGTATAATTATTTGCCTGTCAAATTCTCAGCATTGAGGATACTATTAATCCTCATCAAAATTGCAGCTCCATTTGTTGAAATGCAGCTCCAAAATTGCAAGTAACCGTCATCATGTTTCACTGTTGCCTGCTGACACTTGTTGTTGTGCTGCTCTCCAGTCCTTCTGCGAACAGCCTTCTTTTTACAGCCAAATATTTCACATTTTGACTCATCAGTTTAGAGCACCCAGTGCATTTTTCTGCACCTCATTTTTTTATTATTTCTAATAAATGGCAAGGTGGTGTACATGTGAAGAGGGTTTACATACATACAATACAAGTACAGTACACAAACTAACAGCGATAGAATTGTTCAAAGGGCATGAGTATACAATCTACAGGTATTGGGGAAAGACAGTAGATTGGGGGGTAGAAACTACTGCGTTGGTAATGAGGTGGCAGGAGGTTATTGCAGGCTGTAGGTTCTCCTGAAAAGATGAGTTTTGAGGTAACATCTGGAGGTTTCAATTGTAGGAGACAATCAGAGGTACTGAGGCTCTGAATTCTGAATTTTGGAAGCAGTTGGGGATGATGATTGGGGAAAATCTTGGAAACGGTTGGGTGGGTAATGTGTGGGGGCAGAGAAAAGTAGGAGATTTTGTGAGGACCGGAGATCACTTGTGGATGGGTATTGGGATATTGGTTCAGAGATGTATGCAAAGACAGATTATGGAGAGCCTTATAAGTCATTGTTAATTTAAACTGGATTCTCTGTGGAATTGGAAGCCAATAAAGGGATTGGTATAGGCAGAAGAGTAGCAAGGGAAGAGGCAGACTAATCGAGCAGCAGAGCTAAGGCTAGACTGGAGGGGTGCAAGGGTGTTAGTTGAAAGGCTACAGAGAAGAATATTGCAGTAGTTGAAAAATGTAAAATTGGACATAGAGGTTGGCTCAAGGGATAGCTCCTTTAGGATGGGTGTGATAGTTGCATGTTTGATAGATGAAGGAAAGACACAAGAAGCTAATGATAAGTTAAAATGGTGGGTTAGAGCTGGAATAAGCATGTTGGGGAGGATATGTGACGAGATAGAGTCAAGCATGCAAGTGGTGAGGTGTGACATGGAGAGAAAAATAGCAAGCTTTTATTCAGTGATTTTTGAGATGGTTATAGGGAAAGGGTCCGAGGATTCCGAGGTCAAAACCCAGGAGGGTATGTCATAAACTGAATGAAGAAACAAAGGTATAGTCAGGTAGCGGTCCGAGGTCAAAATACCAGGAAGATAGCGGATCAGAACAAAGGGGTTAGATGGATGGTCAGAATGAGATGCAAGGTCAGGCAATGAAAGATCAACAAACAGAACACAAGGCATAAAGAGACAAACCAAACAAGGCTGAATGTACGTCTGGCAGAGGTCTGGGACTAACAGCCCAGTTAAGTAGCCGGGCAATCACCTGGGACAATGAACAACTGGAGATAGCCAGCACCTCCGAGTCTCAGATTGGATAGCTGAGATGTCAATCAAAACGCTGTCAATCAAATTACTGTCAGCTTCAGCACACCACTGTACCAGATTGGACAGCTGAACCATCAGTAACTGCATCCCAGACACACTGAGGGGTGGAATCGTGACACCTATGTTTTTATTCATAGTTGAGTCACTTGGCCTTGTTTCCATGTGGAAGGTATGGTTTTTGGCCGCAATTCTTCCAAGAAGACCACTTCTGGTTAAACGTTTCTGAACAGTAGATAGGTGTAGCTGAGTTCAACTGGTTGCTGCCGGTGCTTCACTGATGGCACTGCTGGACATCTTCTGATTTACACTGACAAGCAAAAGGGTAACAATTTTTTGAACTTTTCACTTTCAGGCTCCATATCTCACCATCCACTACTGCTTCAAACATGAGACTACCATAATTTTATAGACAATCATTTTGGCTATCTAATATACATAAATTTGACTTACAACAATCTAGCATATGATTATTTATGCAGATTCTTGTCATGACACTGCATTGTTACAGTTTTGCTCCTGGTGGTGGAAAAATCTTTTTCTTCCATTACACTACAAATTACAACCCGTTCTCACTTCTCACATTCCCTAGGAGCTCAATGTGTTATTAGGTTGATTCCCAAGCTAAAGGTTACTGGTTTGAATCGAGGAGGAGCCATGAAGAAGATTTCCCAAGAAAAGAGAAACCGCATAATCCAGATCATCGATAGCGGTCTCTCGGCCAAGAAAATTACCAAACTGCATCATGTGAGTGCTATGACAGTTGGAAGAATACAAAATGAAGTTCGTTCATCCATTCAAAAGCCAAGAGGTCCAGGCAAAATATCGGAGTCAACCAGTCAGCTCATCACAAGGTCTATCAGTTCTGTCATGACATACAGGTGCATCTCACTAAATTAGAATATAATCAAAAAGTTAATTTATTTCAGTTCTTCAATACAAAAAGTGAAACTCAGATATTATATAGAGTCATTACAAACAGAGTGATATATTTCAAGTGTTTATTTCGGTTAATGTTGATGATTATGGCTTACAGCCCATGAAAACACAAAAGTCATTATCTCAATAAATGAAAATAATTAACAAAAAAACACCTGCAAATGCTTCCTAAGCGTTTAAAAAGGTCCCTAAGGCTAAGTGCCCACGATGCAGAAATGCTGCAGATTTTTTCCGCATCTCCCTGGCAGGAAAAACGCATGCGGATTTTACATGCGTTTTTCCTGCCAGGTAGAAGCGTTTGTCAAGCGTTTTTGCATGCATTTCTGCATGCGGGTTATCAGGCGCTTTTCCAAGCGATTTTAGCATCACTTGGAAAAGTGCTTGACAACTTTGTCACACTATATAAATCCATGCAACCGGCATGGATTTATATAGTGTGACCAAGTTAATAGTTAAAAAAAAGAATAAAAATGGTAAAAAATAAACATTATACTTACCTTCCGATGGCCCCCGGTCTTTTCTCCGGTGCGTCCAGTCTCTTGAATGGCTCGTGGTGGTCTAAAAGGCCCTTCGGTGACGTCATTTAGTCATGTGACAGGTCACGCAACCACCGACTTCAGCGGTCGCGTGACCTGTCACATGACTAAATTACATCACCGCAGGTCTTTTTAGACCATCTCGAGCCGTACAAGAGACCGGACACATCGCTGAGGATACCGGGGGCCATCGGAAGGTAAGTATAATCTTTATTTTTTATTTTAAATTATTTTTTTAACAGGTACTATGGTACCCGGGTCTGGAGGAGAGTCTCCTCTTCTCCAGACCTGGGTACCATCCGCACATTGAATCGCTTAATATCCGCATGTGCACATGTAGTCATGTGGATATTAAGCAATTCAATGGCAGCAATTACGCTGCGTGTCCGCAAAATTAATGGACATGCTGCGTACAGCACATGCGGATTATCATTAGGGACCATGGAGCACGTATTACCAAGCATTTTTTTAAGCATTTTCGCTGCGGAAATTCCGCGGCAAAGATGCTTGAAAAACGCATAGTGGGCACGCAGCCTCAGTCTGTTTCAGTAGCCTCCACAATCATGGGGAAGACTGCTGACTTGACAGATGTACAGAAGGCAGTCATTGACACACTCCACAAGGTCCCAGAGTTCCAATTTTCATTTGGAAATTAAGGTCCCAGAGTCTGGAGGAAGAGTGGATAGGCACACAATCCAAGCGGCTTGGGAGGTCTAGTGTGAAGTTTCCACAATCAGTGATGGTTTGGGGAGCCATGTCATCTGCTGGTGTAGGTCCACTGTGTTTTATCAAGACCAAAGTCAGCGCAGCCGTCAACCAGGAAATTTTAGTGCACTTCATGCTTCCCTCTGCCAACAAGCGTTTTGGAGATGGAAATTTCATTCTTCAGCAGGACTTGGCACCTGTCCACACTGCCAAAAGTACCAATACCTGGTTTAAAAACAACAGTATCACTGTGCTTGATTGGCCAGCAAACTTGCCTGACCTTAATCCCATAGAGAATCTATGGGGTATTGTCAAGAGAAAGATGAGAGACACCAGACCCAACAATACAGACGAGCTGAAGGCTGCTATCAAAGCAACCTGGGCTTCATTAACACCTCAGCAGTGCCACAGGCTGATTGCCTCCATGCCACGCCGCATTGATGCAGTAATTGATGCAAAAGGAGCCGTGACCAAGTATTGAGTACATTTACTAAACATTAGTGTTGAGCGAGCATGCTCGATACTGCTCGGTACTTGCCCGAGCATCACGCTACTCGGGATGTTCGGCGGGCACCGAGCATTTCCGGGTTAGTCGGGCGGGAGCTCGGGTCTCCGCCCTGCATGTTTGGCGCTCTTTACAGAGCCAATGAACATGCAGGGATTGCCAGCCAGTCACTGTAATGCCGCAGCCATGTTGGTTCTGGGCATTGCATTGATTGGCTGGCCGCACAGCGTCACCTCGAGTATTTAAAACCGGGCGCCGCCATCTTGGACACAGACGGCCGGGATCAGACAGTGTAAGGACAGCGCTGCTGATTTAGGGAGAGATATATACTGCAAAATAGTTAGTGTAGGGTCTGTAAAGGCTGCCAAATCAAACAAACAGTCCTTCTCAGGACTAATATCCGTCCCAGATATCAGGCAGGCTGTATAGGAGACGCAGTGGTTATACCAGCAAACGCTACATTACAATCCTGTGTGCTCCTGTTGCTGAAATTTCTGGACTTAGCTCCAGGTCCTGGGGGGCCAGGAAAAATCCTTTTTTTTTCATCTAAATCCTCTTTTTTTTTTCCTCCTTCACACTGTACAAATACCCATCTTTGTGTGTCTGTGACAGTTCAGACACAAATATATCTATTTAAAAGAGTCTGGTGTAGGCCAGAGAAATAGAAGTGTGGTTTTGCAGTTCCATGGTTCAAACCTCTGTATTATCCACTTTTGGGCCATTTTTACCTAAAAAAAAACAGTTTGAGTGTGTCGCTCACTGTTCAGCCGCAAATATATCTATTTAAAAAAGTCTGGTATACACCAGTAAATTATAACTGTGGTTTTGCCGTTCCACGGTAAAAAAAATCTATTATCCAGCTTTTGGTATTTTTTCCGTAAAGAAAAACAGTAATAGTGTCTCCTGATTGTTCAGACACAAATATATCTGTTTAAAAGAGTCTGGTATACACCAGTAAATTATAACTGTGGTTTTGCCCTTCCACGTTAAAAAATCTCTATTATCCAGCTTTTGGTATTTTTTCCGTTAAGAAAAACAGTAATAGTTTCTCCCTGATTGTTCAGATTGTTTAAAAGAGTCGGGTGTAGGCCAGAGAAATAGAACTGTGGTTTTCCTCTTCCACGGTTCTAATCTCCTTTTTATTACCCTTTTTCCATTGATAGTGCGAGTGTAAGCTATTTTACTTGATTTACAATGGGCAAGGCGCGTGGCAAGGGACGTGGAACTGGACGTTCTGGTGATGGTGCGTGCAGAGAACGGGGCCGTGGCCAAGGTAAAAATGTGCCACAACCAACAGCCACATCTTCTCACTCCCAGTTCTTGACCGAATTACTAGGGAAGCATAGAACAACACCAGTATTGCGACCTGATCAGTGTGAACAGGTTATTAATTGGATAGTAGATAATACTTCCAGTTACCTGGGCAACACCACCTCCGGTCTGTCTTCCACACGGTCAAATCTTAGTAGCCGTGAGTCTCGACCGCATACTCCTCACCCTGATGCTCCTTCCTCCCACCATACCGAGTGTCGTCAGACAGCAACTGATCCCACACTTGGACACTCTGAAGAGCTGTTCACTGGTCCATTTCCAGATTTGTGCCCCTCTCCTGCTCCGCTTGAAGTGGTGGAAGAGGAGATCCCATGTAGCGATGTCCAAATATTTGAACAGCCACGGCCACAGGAAGTCGATGATGGCAATTTGTCACAAGAGGTGGACAATGACGAGACAATTGCCACGAAGTGAGGAGGAGGATCGTGGTGCGCAAGTGGAAGAGGAGGAGGTGGTGGATGATCTAGTAACTGACCCAACGTGGCAGGAGGACATGCAGAGCGAGGCCAGCAGCACACAGGGTTCGGGAGGCAGAGTACCCCAACAGGCAGGAAGAAGCAGTGTGGTGGCCACACACAGAAGGCAGGCAACAGTTCCCCATAACACCAACACGAGGGACGTTGCCAGTACAACCTGTAGGTCTTCCAGAGTCTGGAATGTTTTTAAAGACTCTGCTGATAACCCCAAAAAGGCCATTTGTACCACCTGCCATGCCAGCATCAGCAGGGGTGACAAAACTACCAGCCTGACCACCACCAGCATGATCAGGCACATGGCAGCAAAGCACCCGACTATGTGGGGTGAACCCCAGGGTCCACAACCAGTGTCAGCGGGTCTCACCACTGCTTCTTCCGCTGTTGTGCGTGCAATAGAAGCCCCTGTTGTGTGTGCAAGGCAATCCCCTGTCCATACTGCATGCAAAGATGCCCCCTCCTCTCAGTCTTCACTTGTTATGGCAGTTTCTCAAGAAACAACATCCACGACCCACCGCAGCGATCAATTGTCCATATCCCAGACCTTTGAACGAAAGCGGAAATTCGCAGCCAACGCCCCACAGGCCACAGTCCTAAATTCGCACATTTCATGACTGCTTGCGTTGGAAATGCTGCCTTTTAGGCTTGTGGAGACGGAATCCTTCCGCAACCTTATGCAGGTGGCCATCCCTCGGTACTCGGTCCCCAGTCGACACTATTTTGCCCGGTGTGCCATCCCTGCACTACACAAGCACGTGTCCCAAAACATCTGCCGTGCCCTTAACATCATTAGCGTCAGCATTCCACTTGTCTGTCTTTTGCAATGCTCTCTGCAGAGAATTTAAGAGGAGGCATTGCAGCCAGAGTATGATGAGATGGATCAAGAAGCCGTAGCGGTCGATTACACACAGCCCAGCCTCATCTCATCCCAACGTTCATTGGGGGACAATGAGGGAGAGGAGGAGGAGGAAGAACAGGAGCTGGTATCATGCGCTGTAAACGGTAGTACCTGTTCAACTGTCATACCGTCAGTTCAGCGTGGGTGGCCTGAGGACAGGGGGGAGGAGGAGGAGGAGGAGAGCATTGTCAGTCGTCATCTTGGTGAGGACACGGAACTGTTGCCCGTTACCAGTCTGGCAAGCATGCCTGACTTTATATTACGCTGCCTTAACCATGACCCTCGAGTTGTTAAAATGTTGGGTGTCAGTCATTACTGGTTGTTGACACTTTTAGACGCCCGCTACAAGGAGAAATTTCACTCTCTTATTCCTGAGGTGGAGAGTTCTACAAAAATGGGGCAGTACCAGAAGGCCCTTGCTGCAGAACTGTTAAAAAAATTCCCATCTGAACACGCTAGCGGCAGAGGTCACAGTTCGTTGCCCAACCAAGGGGCACGTGCGATAGAGACGCAATCCAGCAGAGGCAGGGGGACACTGTCAACCTTGTGGGACAGTTTTCTCAGACCCTCCCTTCAGACAGACCCTGAGGCGTGGGGTAGTCTCACAAGGAGTGGAAAGTTTCAAAAGATGGTGAGGGAGTACCTTGCCGACCGTACCAGCGTCCTCCGTGATTCCTCTGTGCCTTTTAATTATTGGGTATCCAAGCTGGACACTTGGAATGAACTCGCTCTGTACGTCTTGGAGGTCCTGGCCTGCCCTGCCGCTAGCGTGTTATCGGAGCGTGTTTTTAGTGCTACTGGGGGAATTATAACTGATAAGCGCACTCGCCTGTCAACTGACAATGCTGACAAGCTGACCCTTATCAAAATGAACAAGGGCTGGATTGGGCCAGACTTCTCATCACCACCAAATGACAGCAGAGTAACATAAAGTCAAATCCACTGTGTTATTTCTGGAGGTATATTCACATGCACCGCTTCACACCCACACATGGGTATACGCTTCCTCATTTCGGCTGTTTTATGTTCTTCTTATCCTCTGCCTCCACCACCACTATACCACCAGGGTGACCGTGGTCAGTGTTGCCATTATTGGAAGTTCCTCCGTCCTTATTTTTGCCAGCTTTTGCTTGGAAGGCATAAGCAAAGACTGTGGGAGACCCACTCCCCAATAATGGGAATAATATTTTTAAGATGCTGTACTGTATGGCTCTTGTAAGGGGCATTAAAACTTTCTTGTTAAGCTACTGCGACCTCCACGTCTCTTTCGAGGGGCATTAAAACCGTCTTGTTAAGCTACTGCGACGTCCACGTCTCTTCCGAGGGGCATTAAAACCGTCTTGTTAAGCTACTGTGACCTCCACCACTTTTCCAAGGGGCATTAAAACCGTCTTGTTAAGCTACTGTGACCTCCACGTCTCTTCAAAGGGGCATTAAAAGCGCCTTCTTAAACCACTCTGAACAGTTGCTATAAATGGAAAAAACGGTTTAGTTAAGGCCCTCTGACCTCCATGTCACTTCCAAGGGGCATTGGAGTGCCTCGAAATTTTTGGTAGGCATTGCACTCACTGTATGCCCTATAACTGTGTAGCCGAACCGCTCCTGTTGTTACAGAAACATATCCTACAAGACATGTGTGGTTGACTGGCCTGATATTGATGTGAATGGTCCCTGTTCCTCCTGCTCTTTCTCCTTTGCCACTACCTCATCCATCATTTATCACCTGAAGTTTTGTTTTAACGGGAGTCATAGTACTGGGATAGTAGCAGGAAAACATCCAGCAATCCTCGGAGGAGGTAGAATATGCGCCAAAACGCTGACTACATACATGCACTTGCATTCCAAGAAAACAAAGCAGATGCTAACTTCTATCATCATCATCATGCTCCTCACCTTGGCACTCTCAACTCCCCTGATGGAGAAGCCAGGGCCCATCGGAGGAGTCTGGTTCTCTGGTGGGCTCGTTCAATGCTGCCCTAAAGCAGGCCAGGCTAAGAAAAGTGTGTGGGAAGGTGACAGGAGAAATAGGGGCGACTGTGGACCGTTTATAGACACCCGGCTGCCCCCAGACGGCTGGGGACCGTGTGTGGACACCCGGCCGCGGGGCGGCTGGGGACCGAGTATGGACACCCGGCCGCCCCCTGGCGGCTGGGGACCGAGCGTGGACACCCGGCCGCCGGGCGGATGGGGACTGAGTATGGATACCTCGCTGCCGAAGCAGCCATGAGGTAGTGCCCAGCTTCGGTCTCCTCCAAACTAAAAGGCCCCATATCAAGTGCAAGCTAGCAGTATGGTATTGCAGCCTGCGGGTGGGTGAGTGGTTGGCTGCATATTTGCGCTTGCATTGCAAGGAATGGGGGAGGTACAATTGAACACTGCCCTGGGACAAGGACTTGCAAGTCTGCATCTTCTGATGCGGCAAGGATCACTTCTGATGGGCACACTTTTAGGCAGTGACCTGGGAGTCAGAGATGCTTCCAGAGGTCTTCCCCATGCTGTTCCCATGTCTTTTCAGCACTGTATGCATGTGTCACACAGCACATGGCCAGATAACGTTGTAAAATGTTAAAATGACATTTCCCGGTGAATGCATTTGTTACAGTTGAAAGCAATACAAAAGTGCAAAAACGCATGAAAAATGCTACTTGTGAACATAGCCCAAGGTGTGGAGGAGTATTTTTGTGTTTGGTTATTTATTTTACCTTATACACAAGTCTTTACCCTGGAAAGGAAATTCCTTAACATTTTTCACAGGAAAGCAGTTTCAGTTTAGTTTTTGAGCGTTTTATTGTGAGCCCGTAAAAGTGGCTTAATACCTCTGACCACGTTGTTGACTGCAGTGACCTGGGGGTCATAAATGCTTCATGGGGCGATCCCCATGCTGCCCCCATGTCTTTTGAGCACTGTCACTATCGTTTTGGGCACTTTTTAGGCTTTCTACAGACTGCCGGGAGTGCCGCCGCAAAAATGCTTGGGTCTCCCATAGACTAACATTGGGCTCGTTGCTCGGGTCGAGCACCCGAGTATCACGGTGAGCTCGGCCCGAGCTTCGAGCACCCGAGCATTTTAGTGCTCGCTCAACACTACTAAATATAAATTTCAGTAGGCCAACATTTTGGATTTTAAAAACATTTTTCAAGCTGTTGTTCTAAAGTATTCTAATTTACTGAGATAATGACTGTTGTGTTTTCATTGGCTGTAAGCCATAATCATCAACATTAACAGAAATAAACACTTGAAATAGATCACTCTGCTTGTAATGACTCTATATAATATATGAGTTTCACTTTTTGTATTGAAGAACTGAAATAAATTACCTTTTTTTGATATTCTAATTTAGTGAGATGCACCTGTACATAGCAGTGGAGGTGGCTCATATGCTTCATAATAGTGAGATCTCAGATGTCCATGCGATGTACGTTACACAAGTCTGAAATGGTGGCCCGAAAAAAGGTGAAGAATCCTCAACTTCAAAATTGTCATATAAAGCATTGGCTTGAGTTTGCAGAAAGGTATGAAAAATGGACAGTAGAAGATTGGAAACAGGTGAGTTAGAGCGATGAGACGAAAGTCAATGGACTAGGCTCTGATGGGTGCAAATGGGTTTGGAAGAAACAAGGGAAAAAGGGGCTAACGGATCAAGAAATTGAAGGAACTGTCAAGTTCGGTGGAGGAAACCTGATGATATGATCTTGTTTCACTGCCAAAGGTGTTGGATACTTGACCAGGATCGATGGTGGTCTCAATGCTCAGCTATTTGTGAGTATCCTACAAGATGGGTTACTTCATACACTCTACTATGGGTATGAAAAGGACAACATAGTGTTCCAGCAGGACAATGACCCAAAGCATACATTGAGATTGGCGAAGAAATGGTTCAGTGACAATGAAGTAGAAGTACTGGATTGGCCCCCACAGTCCCCAGACCTCCACCAAATCAAACACTTTTGGGTAAGGTTGAAGAAAAGGCTGTATACATACCCAAGTGAGTCGACCAGTATGCTCCAACTTTGGGAACATGTAGAAGAGACCTGGGATCAGATTTCGGACGAGACATGCTTGAATCTGATCAAGAGCTTGCCCAGAAGGATTCAGACAGTGTTGAAAACCAAAGGTGGATTTACAAAATACTAACAAAATAGTGGTAAATAAATAAATAAATGGTAATAGTACATGTAAATAACATAGGGTACTTAGTTAACACTATTTTGATTTAAAAAAAAAAGCATAAGAGCCATCACACTGAGACAAGGTGCAACCGATCTGGACTGTCCTATCTCTAGTATTAAAACCTCATCTTGTGTCAGCCAACCTCAACATAGATGGGGAAGAGTAGGACCCAGACACCTGCCCATGGGAAGCTATATAAATGAGATGCCTAGCCCAAAAACGTGGAACTATGACCCTGTTTGTACAAAGTGCAAGAAACGACAGCAAACCCAAAGAAATGAGCGGGAACATAAGTTAGTATGAGTTAAATGTGCAAGAGCATGGTCACATTGTGGCCATTTAACAGACAAAACTTAAGATAAAATCAAAATGAACATATACCCTGTAGTAAGTAAATAGTAATAGTACATGTAAATAGCATAGGGTACTTATTTAACACTATTTTGATCAAAAAAGTGCAAAAGCCCCCCCCCACCCCCGCGACAAGGGCTGTCCTATCTTTAGTATTAAAACCACTTTGTGTCAGCCAACCTTAATATAGATGGGGAGCTAAGCAGGACCCAGGCCCGAGTGTTCAGACACATGCCCATGGGAGGCTATGTAGATGAAATGCCTAGCTCAAAAAGGGGGAGCCATGCCCCTGTTTGTACAAAGTACAAGAAACGACAGAAAAAAGCAAAGAAATGAGCCGGAACATAAGTTGGTGTAAGTGCAATGGGTAGGTGCATATTCACACTGGCCATTTAACAGACAAAACCCAAGATAACAACAAAATAAGCAAATACCCAATCGTGATGGTCCTTTCTCTAGTATTAAAACTTCACCTTGTGTCAAATGACCTTAATGTAGATGGGGGTAGAGTAGGACCCAAACCTGACTGTGTGTTTAAAGTTTCTATGAACAGATGCCAAATTTATATTCAACAATTATATGCATCTCCAGACTGTTTATCTCCTTAATATGTCATGAAATAATGGGGTAACAGGACCATGAAGTAAATTACCAGTCAAGTGTCCCATTACTTTTAAGGCTGTGAAATTTGGAGGGACTATGGAAGAAAGGGCTTTTTTTCTTAAACAGCCAATTCAACAATTTTTGTAAAGCCCCTTGAATCAAAGGTGAAAGTCTAGACTTCAATCACATTGAGATGGCTTTGTTATAAATGAATTGACCTGTTGTACGGAGACATATTTATGTAAATGACCAAATATTTCTGGACTCAACTATATCCATGAAAGCCATGTTGTAGTGTGTGTGTAGCAACCTACATCCTGAAATCTTCCACTCTCACTTTCTTTTCAATGGATTTAGAGATGAACTAACGTCATATTTCTGTATTTTCCGAAGGCCAGTAATTTGTGAGTAATTTTTATAAATGTACTCACATAATTTTTTAAGATTTTAAACTTTGTCCGCTACTTTACAAGCAAGCAATCCCGTCCAGATGACTACTTTAATTCCCGTCTGTCTCTGTGAATTGTCAGCAGGTTCTCTTTCCTGTGCATGCCTTTATATACACACCGGAACAATCACATGAATAATTAAACCCAGTGCCAGACCCACTTTTTTACAGTAAGAGTCAAGATTAATTAACGGAAGCTTTGGTCCGCCGCAGATTGCTGGTGCTTACTCTGATGGTTGAAGTAATCTTTTGCCGAATGAGTGAAATTTAATATCGAATTGTATGAACCCATTTACTCGATTGAAACAGAAACATTCTCTTATATCTGTAGTGTCTTTTTAATTGCGTCAGGGGGGTTCCCTGCTTTGGATTTCCTAGTTCATCCGTGTATGACATGGTTGGCCAAACATCTGAATGGTTCACATACAATACTATATTTCCATGGAGCAGCATGTATAGCCTGCATCTCCTCACAGCAATAGCAAAAATTTGCTGTCTTCATATTACAGTATTGTAGGCCTTAAATGGGTTGTCATCTACTCGGGCAACCCTTTCTCAATCAGCAGGTTTGCCCACAGTAAAATAACAACACTTATACTCACCTCAGGTGCTAGTGCCGTTTTAGTGGTGTTGGTACTGGCTCTCTTGTGGCTTACGTCACATCGTTATGTCACACGATCCCTGTGCCCCATCAGCGCTGGCTTCATTCTCTCCTCCTTCAGACAAATCAAGCATCAAGAGGAAATGATTGGCCAGTAGCTCTCACTTTATCTTGATGTCTGATTCGTCCGAAGGCGAATAGTTTGAAGTCAGCGCTGATGGGGCACAGGGATTGCGTGACATAACATTGTGACAAGAGTGCTGACATCGCTGGAATGACGCCAACCCCAGAGGTGAGTATAAGTGTTGTTAATTTACTGAGGGCATATATGTAATATGCTACTCGGACAACCCCTTTAAATTGACGAAAGCACACTAAGTGACATATGAAAATACCTTTATGAAAATTGTGGAATACATATTTTTAGGGCTTAACTTGTTCCAAAGATAAAGAGCATACTCGTTTTATACTATAGGTTATTTTCTTCATTGAATTATATAGGTGACCATGTAAAGCGACTTATGAGGAGTTTGATCTTATAAAACTCATAGTGATAATTAGCAGACAAACAGCATCAATAGCACATTATGAACTTGACTGTCTAAGAGGAAAAATCTTGGTGGTGCTGTGTGTTTGCGCTATGGATTAATAAAGTGGAAATAAAGCTGGCTGTTTTAACCCTGATGCAGGACCTCTTTGGTTATTTTGGAGTATCATTGTAAAAACCTAGGCAGAGATGAGGACCAGCAGGGAAATCCATTGCAGGCTTAAGGCCCCTGTACACATTAGACTAATCGATACCTGATATCAACGGGTTTGGCTGAAAGTCTAATGGGTAAGGGGGTTCCCGACAGATGGATGTCGGGGAAAATGAGTGTCAGGCATGTCAGATTTAGACTGCCAATCTTTGTTCTTTAAGTAAGACATAAGCCGCCATCATAGATGTTTGCAGCTGCTCTCTCATAGAGAACTCAGGAGCGCTCAACAGAAACGCTTCTATGTATGGGCGAGATGGGTGATAACAGCTATGTAAAGTGTATGAGGAGCTTTAGGTGGATCCGGTGCTACTACGTTTGTGTTTGTCCCATTTATCTACGTGGGATTTGCAAAAATACATGTACTTTCCTCCAAAAGCAACCTCATTAAAACAAATAAAGCTGATTGTCAGCCCTGTGGAAACGTAACCCCTTCTGATGTGGCCAATTTTCATTTTTGCACTTTCATTTTTTACCTCCCCCTCTTCCAAGAGCCATATCTTTGCAACTTCTCCGTCGTCATAGCCATATGGTGACTTGTTTTTTTGTTTAAATAGTTGTCGTTTTGAATGGCACTGTTCATATTACCATATAAATTACTTAAAAATCAGGGGGGGGGGATTCCAAGTGCTTTGATAAGATTAAAAAAACGCAATAGTGCCACTGTTTTTTTTTGTTTTTTTTTTAACCTGTTATAGTCCACTGTCAAACTCTGAAATCGGAATTAAAGGGGTTGTCCACTACTATTGAAAATAGCCCAATGTATTTTTATGATGAAAAGAAGTGTCTTTGCAATTACCTTCCATTTCTGTTTCTGCCTTTGAGCGGCGCTATCACTGGCTGCTCACAGGCAGCACATGACCCCCCCCCACTGACGTCATGTCAAGTGAGGCGTGACTCAGTGCTGGGGTCCCCGCGGTGGCTGCTGGGTTGTGGGCGGGGTTACCCCCCACGTCACACCCTGCACCCTGTTACTTTTTTTTTATTTCAATATTGCAGAATATAATGAAATATATGTTCCCTTAAGAGTACCCAATGGCAGTAATGGGTGTTATTTAAGGTGTTAAACTTGCTACTATGCTGTTAGTAGCAAGTACTGGATATATAACATAGCCGGCACTGGCTGTGTATGAAGCAGGCTCAGCCCCTGAGCCATACAGGTATGGCAGGTGTTGGGAAGGGGTTAAAGTCTAATGCGAAAAATATAGCTTGAATGCTGTTTCTCTAAAACTATATTATTGCATACAATCTTATGACTTTTGCAGGAATTCTGACATCGCCTGCTATGAGAGGCGTATCCGGGGGGGCAGGCGGGCCATTTGCCCCGGGTGCAACTGGCAGGGGGGCACAGTCGGGTCGCCTAATGCGGTGGTCCTAGGTGTCTCCCCCGCCAGCTGCATTTTGCCACCCCTGGACTGGGAGTCAGCAGTTCTCTGAGCCGGCGGCTACCATCTGTTGTATTCGCGTCTTTCAGATCATTCTACTGATGTCACTCGCCGGTGTTGCAGAGACGTGAACGGTGGTAAGTGCTCCTGTGGATTTGAAGACACCGAAGATTTGTTTGGGGGGGAGGCAGAATAAATAGGATCTAAGGACACAGTTATGGGAACAGAATAAATAGGTTCTAGTGACACAGTTTGGGGGGAGCAGATGTAATAAGATCTAAAGACACAGTTTGAGGGGGAGAATAAATATGATCTAGGGACATAGTTTGGGGGGCAGATGTAATTGGATCTAAGGACAGAGTTTGGGGGGAGCAGATGTAATAGGATCTAAGGACACCGTTTCGAGGGAAGGACATGTAATAGGACCTAAGGACACAGTATGGGGGACGTCAGATGTAATGTTATTTGAGGACACAGTTTGGGGGACAAGGAAGGGGTGGGTGTGGACACAATATGTAGAGGGGGAAGTGTGAGAAATTTGAGGGGGGCATGGATGCAGATGCAATATGGTGAGTGGAGGGCATGGATGCAGACTCAGTATGGTGAGTGGGGGCATGGATGCAGACACAGTATGGTGAGTGAGGGGGCATGGATGCAGACGCAGTATGGTGAGTGGGGGGACATGGATGCAGATGCAGTATGGTGAGTGGGGGGGTGGGTGCCAACACAATATGAGAAACGAGGGTGAGAATGTATGTGGCCGCAGTATAGAGAGCGAAGGTGATGGGATGAGTGGAGACACAGTATGGGGAGTCGGGGTGATGTGTGAGGAGGCAGTATGGAAAGTGAGGGGGTAAATATATGAGGAGACAGTAATGTTAGCAGGGGGGATTTGAGAGGAGACAGTATGAGGAGGGAGGGGGAAATGTGTGAGGAGACTATTAAGGGGAATAGTATGAGTGGGCACAGAATAGAGACTGAGTAGTGTGAGGGGGTAGCATGGGGAGACAATGGAAGAGCACAGCCAGGAGGGGACAGCATGCCAAGGAGGGGGAGTGTGATGAGGGGACACAGTATAAAGACTGGTCCCTATAGGGGGGAAAAAGTGTGATAGGACAGTGTGAAGAGGGGGCCCAGTTTAGAAAGGAAATGGCAGTGTGGAGGGCATTGTACCATAAGAGGGACAATGGGGGTCATATTTTGTGCAGGGAATATAGTAAGGGGCAATTATTTATTCAGGGGCTCAGCGTAGGGCAGATATTTTTATTCAGGAGCATTATAATGATACTGCTATTTTTAAGGGCATCATGTGGGGATGTGCTGCAGAAGACCGGAGAAGATGGAAGTCTGCAGAGATGAAGTGTGGATGAGAAAAGTCATCATGGCGTCTGGACAAGATGAAGAAAGACAACGACTCCAAAGACAACGTCATTTATCAAGTACCTGGATGTAAATCTTTTTTTGTGATACTGACTAATTGTCATGTTTTTATTTATATGAGGAGCATTAAAGGGGTTGTCCAAGTTTGTGATGAGTCTGCAGTAATTCTATGTGACTGCAGACTTCTGAATTCTCACAGTGCGCACTGCCCGCCGTCAGGATTCTCTGGTGCAGACGATTTGCATACATGTGATCACATGCTAACTAGACATGCATGGCCTCACTCAGTGAAAATTAATTGAGCAAGACCGAACACGTCTGGTCAGAATGTAGCCAGAAGTATACAAAATGTATACTTGCACTTACCTGACCGTCCACTGCATGTACTGTGAGAATTCAGAAGCCTGTAGTCACATACAGTGACTGCAATTTTCATCTCAAACCTGGACAAGCCCTTTAATTGTAAAATGAAGCCCTGTAGCATGCCAATCCTAACAGCGTGTGATATCCTCACTGTCAGGATTCAGCTCTGCTTGCACGTTCCAGCAGTCATCACATGGCCACTTCACTCATATGTGATTTTCATACGGTCACGTGACAACGAGCTTCTCTTCTTGCTTCTCTCAGTTTTTCACTGAACATTGAGAGAATAAGAGAGAGAGCCGCTCGTCGGCACGTGACTAAGTGTGCAAATCGCATGTGTGCTTGGGGGAAGGAGGGGACGCCAAACTGAATTCTTGTCCTGGGTGCCGAAAAAACTAGATACACCTCTGGCCTGTGAATGTATTGGTGTGAATTTACGCATTGCAGATTTGCTCCAGAAATTCATCTGTACATGGTATAACGTAATCTATGTGCATGCAACAAAAACAACCATGTTTAGATGCATGTAATGGATTTTTCTATCCCCGAAGCCAGGATCATATTCCTCACCAACCGATACACCGATACCTCTTCCCTGTGCCAGTCATTGCACTGGTTGCCCATCCAATACAGAGTTCAATATAAACTTATCACTCTTACACACAAAGCTCTCCACAATTCAGCACCGCCCTACATCTCCTCTCTCATCTCAGTCTACCGCCCTTCCCGTGCCCTCCTTTCTGCTAATGACTTAAAACTAAAATCCTCCATAATCCGAACCTCCCACTCCCGTCTCCAGTATTTCACGCGTGCTGCGCCAATTCTTTGGAATGCACTACCCAGGACAATTCGATTAATCCCCAATACCCACAGTTTTAAACGTGCCCTAAAAACTCATTTCTTTAGACTGGCTTATCACCTTAAAGGGGTTGTCCAGTACTTTATATTACCCCCCCCCCCCCAATGTTTCCCCCGGGGGCCCCTAAGGATTTTTGTAATTACCTTACATTGTTGATACTGCCTGTGAGCAGCGCTATCACCGGCCGCTCACCGGCATCACGTGACCCCCGGCTGCAGCCGGCTCTGGCTCTGACGTCACGACAAGTGCTGGCAGCAGCCGGGGGTCTCTGTCTTCTGCGTTCCACGATGGATGCCAGGCTGTGGGTGGGGTTACCCCTCTCGTCCCACCCGGCATCCACCGCGCGCTCTGACTCTCCCCATTCATTGGGAAAGCATGCGGTGGATGCTGGGTGTGACGCGGGGAGTAACCCCACCCACAACCCAACAGTCACCGCGGGGACCCCAGCGCTGAGTCACGCCTCGCTGGTCGTGACATCAGCGGCGGGTCACGTGATGCCTGTGAGCGGCCAAGGATAGTGCCGCTCGCAGGCAGAAACGGCAACGTAAGGCATTTACAAAAATCCTTAGGGGCCCCGGGGGGATACATTGGGGGGGGGGGGGTAATATAAAGTACTGGACAACTTCATTAACACACTTATCTAACTGTCCTAGTTTGGCACATAGCATTTAGCATATTATGGCTGTATTATGCAATATTTGTACATTTTACCTTTTGTGTCTCCCCTATTTCCTCATAGACTATAAGCTTGTGAGCAGGGCCCTCACTCCTTTTAATATCTGAGTTATGCTTATTCTGTAATGTCTTTTTGTCTGTTCAAGCCCCCCTAAAATTGTAAAGTGCTGCGGAATATGTTTGGCGCCATAAAAATAAAATAATTATTATTATTATCTGAAACAAATGTGTTACCTGTGGATTTAGCTATGGAATTCACATTGCACCTTTGATAGAACTCTCATGCGACTTTGTCTTGCAGATCGATCTATTTGCATGGTTGATTCTGAGTGAGAAGTAGTATTAATTAATGATTGCTGTTCTTCATTTACAGCTCCTGTAATGTTTGCCTTTGTGACACAGAACAATACAGCAGAGTTTCTGAAAATAGTGCTATCAGAGGAGGTGAATATCTGCTACACCTTGTAAGTGTGAGAGTAACTATTGCTGATTTCTAGATCCGGATAAAAGACTCATTATATTTACCATGTCAACTATCTGATTACAGTTGTATGCACACAGATTGCTGAATCAAACTTAAGCTTTCCATGACAATCACATTTGCTAGGGTCGTTCCCTTTCAATTATATTTCTCCACTGGTTTCAGTTTGCCATAAAAACAACCAAACCGCACTGTACTCACCTTCCCTGAGTCTATCAGCTATTCCCAGAGTCATGAATTGGCTGTGGTGCTGACGTCACGTAGACAAGGTTTCCCAAGAGAAAATTGCCTGGATCGCCACACTTCTACCAGCCTACAGCACTGCTATATATAGTGAAAATTATGATCTCCTATGAATGATGGGCTGACATTCACAGGAGGATCATAATGATAGGCACGGAAGTCATCATCAGACCCCAGGCTGTCATGATAACCCATCAGCACCCCGCGATCACCTCACGGGCGTGCTGATGGGAGCGTGGAACGAAGTCTCACCACCACCTGCGCCAGTGATTGACAGCGGGATTTAACAAGTTAACAGTACACAGTTAAAGGCATTGATAAAGGCACATGATCATTTACCGAATCAGTGATCATTTACAGTAAAGATGCGGGCTCAGCGTGCGAGACTGTATCAAAGGCAGGGGCACGACATATGACATACATATGAAGAGGTTCATGACAATTTAAATAAATAAATGGACTGGAGTTGATTCCAAGTGTTGAATTTGCTTTTAGTACCTATTTTAGGTACTCTCTAGAAATGTTCAAACAGGTGTCGATGAAAGTAATGAAGGCCATCATTAAGCTGAAAAAAAATTATCAGATAGCAAAAACTTCAGTAGTAGCCAATTTGGTACATAAAAAAAATGAGTCCACTGAAGCCCAACAACTCCAAAAAGACTACTAAAGTTGATAAAATCTAATTTACATATTAAGAAAAATGTGGATTTATCTGAAATAAGTAGTGATGAGCGAGTATGTTTTATTAACCCTTTCGCCTAGTATGCTCGGTCGAGCACCGAGTAGTTACAACTGCTCGGTGTTATGTTTGAATCACTCCCGTGTGCATGATTTGCAACAGTTTGACAGCTTTTATACATGTGAGGAATGTGTAAGAAATAGACATTCCTCACATGTAATAAAACTGTCAAACAGTTGCAAATCATGCACACTGGAGTGATTCAAACATAACACTGAGCAGCTGTAACTACTCGGTGCTCGACCGAGCATACTAGGCGAAAGGGTTAATAAAACATACTCGCTCATCACTAGAAATAAGACATCGGATCGCAGATATCAAGGTATCACTTTATTCAACTTTCTATGACCTACATGGCCATATAGAGTTTCCATTTTGGAGACTACTTCATGAATGTAAATCCCGAGGGTTTATGTGGAGATGCAAACCACTGGTAAAACTCAAGAGCAGGAAATCCAGATGACACTTTTCTAGAAAATATCTTAAAAAGCCATCCAGCGATTTGAAGAAAAAACAGTAGGGCTTATGAACTAAAACATAGCACATCATTTGTCAAACAAGTGGAGGTAGTGTTATGGCATGGGTATGAAACGGGGTCACTGGTGTTCACTGATAAGGTTCAGGTAGGAGTAGCAGGATGAGTTCTGAAGTGGTCTGTGGCCGGCTGCACAGGAGCGGGAGTACTGCCTCTTACTTGCCGTGGCTCTTCTTTTGATTAGCTGACCTGAGATGACGTCACATATGCAGCAAACTGCAACGATGATATCGCGCCAGGCCAACTATTCAGAAGAGGAGCCATGATTGCCATCAGGTAGGAGGCAGTACTGTGTCTTCTATGCAGCAGCCACAAGCTACTGTCGTGGTTGATTGATTGGGTCATGCAAATTGATTCGCACAAACTCTACCTGGCAGCGTAGCTGAGTTGAATATTTCAAGTTACTTAAAAGAACAATGAAGCACAGCCAGGCAGGGTAGCAGAGTTGAGTATATCAAGTCACTCACTGGAACAATTTAGCAGAGCTCGGCAGTGTAACAGTGTGAACCAATCATATAGTAAACCTAAGTAGTGGCTAGCATGTCAGACTACCTGAATACTTAGAGGGCATGCTGCCACCTGAGCCTACCTATAAAATATGGGATTGGGACTTCAGCAGTGCACACTGGGGCATCATGACAACTGCACAGAGAAATAGAAGGAGATGGTGGGAGCTATAGGGGAGAGGGAACGTCAGTGCTGGAGCCAGGATTAGTGAGTAGCAATCGCTAGATAGATGTTTGATTTTAATCGATTTTATACTAATTTTAGTCTAAGGGGTAACGTTTCTCCTTGTGGAGAGTGACACACCGTCTCTGGCATGCCAAAGTAAGGAGGCTTATTCGCCATGCAATGCTCCTCTGGGAAATTTAATATGTAAATTGCCTCTTCAGACAAAAAGAGGACTTGAACTCTATAGCGCCACCTATTGGAAGCAGCAATCCTACAAGTCCTCTTTTTGTCTGAAGAGGCAATTTGCATGTTAAATTTCCCAGTGGAGCATTGCACGGTGAATAAACCTCCTTACTTTGGCATTCCAGAGCCGATGTGTCACTCTTCACAAGGAGAAACGTTACCCCTTAGACCGCAGTCCAGAGCCTCTCACCTAGCCAAATCAGTTCTTATACTTTGCACTGACTTAACATGCCTCTGAAGAGGCAATTTCCATATACCAATTTTAGACCTTCAAATGCATTAACCATTTGGGTAGGTTAAATATATCTGTCCAGTAGCTTATTATACCCATTACGCCACATTATGCTACACTCTTTCTATCAGCAATAGATATGGACTTATGGCCTGCCGCACTTCCACAAGTGCTGCTGCAAATCCAGACTTTATTTTTGGACTTGACATCTACCTGACAATCCGATTCTGAACTGAACTCTTGTACCACTCAAGTCATATGCCAGCAAGGATGGTAGGACTACTATGGGAATGTTTCAGCATGGGTGGGGCATCTTTATTTATTTGTATTTCTGCAAATACAATAAGATCTTAATAGACCATTAATGGGCTCCAAGAGCATGCTCCTGTCCCATACTGTGTATTCAAATTTATTCTGAGACACAAAGACCTTTTTATTCTTTCACAGAATCCATTAAAAAAGATTGTGGTATGCATTATGGAAGTATCTAATATGGTACATCACAGGAGCACAATATGATGGCACACTGAGTGATTACATGTCTGTGGCTCAAGTAACAATGTGTGGCTCTTGTCCCACTGTGGTTAAGCCTTCCATTCCTAGAACACTGGACTCTCGACAGAACAGGAAAAAAATCTTACTCTAACAGAGTCCTATTGATTGAGCCTAGCAGAAGAAGATTTTGCATTTAGGTACCTGGTTCTTGAGGGAACAAAGACATGGGTATTACAAATCTTACATTGGGAGCCAAGATGTGTCTTTCCTAACCTATCATGTGTAGTAAACTACCTCCGCAACAAATTTTATGTTCCATTTTTGTGTTACCTTATTAAGCAAGTGCTGCAGAAATGAAACTTGTATATTTGCATACAGGCCACATTAAGAAGATATCAAGCATCCAGTATCATTTCTCATGGTGTGCAGAAGAGGACCTCTATGGGAATCTTTCGGCATGGATGGTTTTGTTGCCAGCTCTCCCATAGAGAACGTCTTTCTACTTCATTAGACCGCTCAGTTATAGTCCTCATACACATTTTCTGTCTCGATATATGACTGCAGCTGAGACTGGGAAACCAAATGATATTAGATGCAAATCTGATAAAATGGTGCTTGTACGCAGGACAATGTACTAAGCTAAACAATATGCATTTACTTATTAATTATACTGATTTATAACATTCTTAATAGATAAAGATATTAAACGGGCTGCATGAGATTTCACAATATTTTTTTCAATATAAGAGGGATAATTATTAAACTATGCTTCATTTACCATGGAATGATTGTTATTAGTATATACAGTATATTGCCCCAGGAGGTTAAATTACACGCAAGTATGATTAGCAGTACTTGTAGATTAGGATATTGCTGGTTTGTCGAGTATTGTGAAATAAATAGAAAAATTTACTTTGAAACCCTTATACAGCGAGAAGGGTACACATATGCATATGTGTTCCGTCATTGAAATAATGATTCACTTTTGCTGTATCATTCTGCATACAGGAATGAAGAAATAAGGAGATGAGAGGAACTAGTGCTGTCTTCAGAAGATACAGGTACATCCTACAGCTATGTTCTCCATAACTGCAGTGTATTCTTTTTGACACTTCTTTCTTCTCCTTCCCCGTAGTCCAGCCAAACTGTTCTCACAAAATCGCCTACGAACTGGAATTTTGCTATGGATGGGAATACTGGACATGCTCAGGTCCTCCTGCATAGTAAAAGGGTTGATGCAGCCAGTGCACAAGCATTGCGCTTCCGGTATGTCGACTGGGATGCGGCTCTCATCATGGTTTATACTGGAAGGAGACAAACAAATATTCTATAAATGTTTGACAATGTTTTTTCTTAATCTCATAACTCTGTTTACTCTTATGCTTTTCGAGAGAGTAATTTCTGATATGTGGATCTGGCCATACGTTGCCTATTTTTGGTACCGTCTGGAGTATTCAGAATTATGATTTCAAATGGAAGAGTATTTTTCAATTTTTTGGAAGAACATTTTTTTGTCGCTGCCAATAGCGTGCCTGGACAGATATCTCCTCTCGCTGAGAAACTTCTAGGTCAGTGACCACTCTTTTTACAGTAGTAAATTGTCAGTCAAAAAATCCTTTAATGTTTATGACATATTCACAGGACATGCCATAAATGTCCAATAGATGCTGTTCCCACCTCTGTCATTGGCACTTACAAAAATAAATAACAAGTAGTGTTGAGCATTCCGATACTGAAATATCGGGTATCGGCCGATATTCACTGTATCGGAATTCCGATACTTAATTCCGATACTTTTATAATATCGAATACCGGAATCGGAAGTTCCCATAATGCCTGCGCTCTGCAGTGTCTGTGAAGGATGACAAGCTGGGTGGCAGCGCTCAGCTGCGATCCAGCTTGTCATCAGAATGCCATCCCAGCGTGGGAGAATTCTCCTGATTGTTTAAAAGCCGGCGCGCGGTAAAAAGCCGCCGGCTTTTAAACAATCACGCAGCCCCATACTGCTTCCCCGCAGCCTCCCACCCCGATCCTCCGCTCCCCTCGCCACCTCCCATCCCGATCGTAAATTAGGACCGGGCGGGGAGCACAGCACCAAGGAGCGAAGGACCCGGGCGGGGAAGCCGGCAGTGAAAAGACTTCACCGCCGGCTTTCCCGTTCTGTGCTGCGCTTTCCCGCCGGTTATTTCAAATGAACAGCTGAGGTATCAGGTGATGCCGATCAGCTGTTCATTTGAAGTAGCCGCGGTGCCCTCAGAGGGTTCATGTGAGTTCATGCTTGACTGCATGAACTCACATCAACTTTCCCACGGCCGCACAGGTCAGCCTCACCTCCCAGACCCGTCATGATTAGTGTGTGCGGGGTGTGTGTGTGTGCGGGGTGTGTGTGCGGGTGTGTGTGCGGGGTGTGTGTGTGCGGGGTGTGTGTGTGTGTGTGTGTGTGCGGGGTGTGTGTGCGGGGTGTGTGTGTGCGGGTGTGTGTGCGGGGTGTGTGTGTGCGGGTGTGTGTGCGGGGTGTGTGTGTGCGGGTGTGTGTGCGGGGTGTGTGTGTGCGGGTGTGTGTGTGTGTGTGTGGGGTGTGTGTGTGGGGTGTGTGTGCGGGGTGTGTGTGCGGGGTGTGTGTGCGGGGTGTGTGTGTGTGCGGGGTGTGTGTGTGCGGGGTGTGTGTGTGCGGGGTGTGTGTGTGCGGGTGTGTGCGGGGTGTGTGTGCGGGGTGTGTGTGTGCGGGGTGTGTGTGCGGGGTGTGTGTGCGGGGTGTGTGTGTGCGGGGTGTGTGTGTGCGGGGTGTGTGTGTGCGGGGTGTGTGTGTGCGGGGGTGTGTGTGCGGGGGTGTGTGTGTGGGGTGTGTGTGCGGGGTGTGTGTGCGGGGTGTGTGTGCGGGGTGTGTGTGCGGGGTGTGTGTGCGGGCAGACATAGGCCGATGTGACACTACTACTCCCATCGGCCTATGTCTGTCCCCCGTCCACTCCTGCCAGCAGGATCAGCTCGATGGGAGCAGTAGTTCCCATCAGCCTGATCCTGCTATTTAAATTGCCCTACTGTGTCCCCAATAAATGTTAAATACATGTCATTGGTGGCCAGTGGTTACCTAAAAGAAATTAGTTCATACATTACCTGTCCCCGCCGATCGTCACCTAAAATAAAGTAAAAAATAAAAAACTACACCTATACTCACCTAGACACCTAATTCCCCGAAGCCATCGATCTCCTGTAATAAAATATAAAATAATAAACCACAACCTTATCCTTACCCCTCCGTAGTAGTCCACGAGTGTCCCACGAAGATCTCCAGTTCAGAGCAGCCACATAGAATGTGACCGCTCTGAACCGCTGCCGCCGCTAGAATGACGGGGCCGTAAGGGTTCACCGGAGTTCAGGCAGCGCTGCTCCGGTTAGCTCCTTTACGGCACTGCTGTATCGTGAGAAATTCCCACGGTACAGCACTGCCGTAAAGGAGGTCTCCGGAGCTGCGCTGCCTGAATGCACTCCGGTGACCTCAGTCAGTGGCTCCCGCTGCCGGGAGCGGACGTGTTCCCGGCAGCGTGAGCTTACAGCAGCCATGCACAGCTGTCACCATCTCCAGATGTGACAGCTGTGCATGGGAGATCAGCGCAGGAACGTGGACAGGTAACTATTTTTTTTTTAGTAAACTAAGAATTAAATAAAATGGTGTTTTATTTCAAATAAATTATTTTTTTCTGGGTGTAGTGTGTTTTTTCTTTTTAACACTTTGTAGGTTAGTAATGGGGGTGTCATATAGACGGCCATCATTACTAACCTGGGCTTCATGGCAGCTGGCGCTGACATGAACCCCACCACTATTACCCCCTGCCACCGCACCAGGGCAGCGTGGAAGAGCGAGGCTAAGTGCCAGAATTGGCGCATCCTATGGATGCGCCATTTCTGGGGCGGCTGACGGCTGGTGTTTCTAGCCTGGGAGGGGGCCAATATTCATGGCACCCTTCCTGAGCTATTAATATCAGCCCCCAGCTGTCTGCCTAGCCTTTGCTAGCTATTAAAATAGAGGGGACCCCACGTCATTTTTTTTGGGGGGGTCCCCCATTTTAATAGCTAGTAAAGGCTAGGTATTCAGCTGGGGGCTGATATTAGTAGCCTGGGAAGCTCCGTGGGTTTTACCCCCTTCCCAGGCTTCAAACATCTGCCCCAGCCGTCTGCTTAACCTCCGCTAGAGACTAAAATTATGGGGGATCCCACGCCATTTTTTTTTTAAATAAATCCTTTATTTTAACACTAAATGACATTTGAGGACTTAATAAAGATGCAGTCCCTAAATTATTATTTATTTTTTAATAAATTTTTCCCAAAACTTTTGACCTGGGCTTCGCCATATTTTTGTATGCCAGCCAGGTACAGCATCCAGCTTCTATGAACGCGCCATTTTCCGGGGCGGCCGCGGACTGCAATTTTCAGCGGGGGGGGGGAGGGCAAAAAGCTTGGGCCTCCCTGCGCTGCAGATTCCATCCCCCAGCTGCCTAGTTGTACCTGGCTGGACACAAAAATAGGGAGAAGCTCCACGTTTTTTTTTTTTTAATTATTTCATGAAATTCATGGAATAATTAAGAAAAAAAGGGCTTCCCTATATTGTTGTGTCCGGCTAGGTACAAATAGGCAGCTGGTGGTTGGGGGCAGCCCGTTCCTGCCTGCTGTACCTGGCTGGACACAAATATAGTGTGAAGCCCCACGTCAATTTTTTTTTAATTATTTCAGGAAATTCATGAAATAATTAAAAAAAAATTATGTGGGGCTTCGCCCTATAATTGTGTCCAGCCAGGTACAGCAGGCAGGAACGGGCTGCCCCCAACCACCAGCTGCCTATTTGTACCTAGCCGGACACAACAATATAGGGAAGCCCTTTTTTTCTTAATTATTCCATGAATTTCATGAAATAATTAAAAAAAAAAATGTGTGGCGCTTCGCCCTATTTTTGTGTCCAGCCAGGTACAACTAGGCAGCTGGGGGCTGGAATCTGCAGCGCAGGGAGACCCAAGCTTTCTGGGTCCCACCCGCTGCAAATTGCAGTCCGCAGCCGCCCCGGAAAATGGCGCGTTCATAGAAGCGCCATCTTCTGGCGCTGTACCCAACTCATCCAGGGCCCTGGTGCGGTGGCTCACTGGGTAATAAAGGGGTTAAGGCCAGCTTGGCATTATCAGCTGGCCCTAAGCCCGAAATTCATGGGGTCACGCCAATATTAGACATGACCGCCATGAATTTCTAGTAAAGTATTTAAAAAAAACACAAACACCCAGAATAAAGTCCTTTAATTGAAATAAAGACACAATTCTTTATTGTTCTAAATTAAACCATACTTACCGCCACACCCATTCCAGCTGAAGCCAACGATCTCCTGCAATAAAAGTAAAATAATAAAGCAACCTCATCCTTACCTTTCCATGGTTCCCACGACAGCTTCAGCTCTGCTACATCGAGATGACAGGCTGGACCCCAGCAGAACGCCGCCATCCAGTCTGTCATCCCGCAGACACTGAGAAGCGCAGGCAAGCTTGCGCTCCTCAGTGTCTTTCTGTGACGTCATCCAGATGAGCCGAGGTCATGTCCAATGAACTCAGCTCACCTCATGCACGTCACTGACAGCGTGGGAAAATTCTCCTGCACTCAGCGCTTCAGCGTGAGAATTCTCCCACGCTGTCAGTGACGTGCATGAGGTGCGCCGAGTTCATGGGACATGACCTCACCTCATGCACGTCACTGACAGCGTGGGAAAATTCTCACGCTGAAGCGCTGAGTGCAGGAGAATTCTCCCACGCTGTCAGTGACGTACATGAGGTGAGCCGAGTTCATTGTCGGCTCATCTGGATGCCGTCACAGCCAGACACTGAGGAGTGGAAGTATGCCTGCGCTTCTCAGTGTCTGCGGGATGACAGGCTGGATGGCAGCGTTCTGCTGCTGTCCAGCCTGTCATCTCGATGTAGCAGAGCTGGAGCCGTCGTGGGAGCCATGGAAAGGTAAGGATGAGGTTGCTTTATTATTTTTCTTTTATTGCAGGAGATCGTTGGCTTCAGCTGGAATGGGCGTGATGGTAAGTATGGTTTAATTTAGAACAATAAAGAATTGTGTGTTTATTTCAATTAAAGGACTTTTTTCTGGGTGTTTGTGTTTTTTTTAAATACTTTACTAGAAATTCATGGTGGTCATGTCTAATATTGGCGTGACCCCATGAATTTCGGGCTTAGGGCCAGCTGATAATGCCAAGCTGGCCTTAACCCCTTTATTACCCAGTGAGCCACCGCATCAGGGCCCTGGATGAGTTGGGTACAGCGCCAGAAGATGGCGCTTCTATGAACGCGCCATTTTCCGGGGCGGCTGCGGACTGCAATTTGCAGCGGGTGGGGCCCAGAAAGCTTGGGCCTCCCTGCGCTGCAGATTCCAGCCCCCAGCTGCCTAGTTGTACCTGGCTGGACACAAAAATAGGGCGAAGCGCCACGTTTTTTTTTTTTTAAATTCATGAAATTCATGGAATAATTCAGAAAAAAAGGGCTTCCCTATATTGTTGTGTCCGGCTAGGTACAAATAGGCTGCTGGTGGTTGGGGGCAGCCCGTTCCTGCCTGCTGTACCTGACTGGACACAAATATAGGGCGAAGCCCCACATCAATTTTTTTAAATTATTTCATGAATTTCCTGAAATGATTTAAAAAAAATTGACGTGGGGCTTCGCACTATATTTGTGTCCAGCCAGGTACAGCAGGCAGGAACGGGCTGCCCCCAACCACCAGCTGCCTATTTGTACCTGGTTGGACACAACAATATAGGGAAGCCCTTTTTTTCTTAATTATTTCATGAATTTCATGAAATAATTAAAAAAAAAAAATACGTGAAGCTTCTCCCTATTTTTGTGTCCAGCCAGGTACAACTAGGCAGCTGGGGGATGGAATCTGCAGCGCAGGGAGGCCCAAGCTTTCTGCCCCCCCCCCTCCCCCCGCTGAAAATTGCAGTGCGCAGCCACCCCGGAAAATGGCGCGTTCATAGAAGCTGGATGCTGTACCTGGCTGGCATACAAAAATATGGCGAAGCCCACGTCAAAAGTTTTGGGAAAAATTAATTAAAAAATAAATAATAATTTAGGGACTGCATCTTTATTAACTCCTCAAATGTCATTTAGTGTTAAAATAAAGGACTTATTTTAAAAAAAATTGACGTGGGGCTTCGCCCTATATTTGTGTCCAGCCAGGTACAGCAGGCAGGAACAGGCTGCCCCCAACCACCAGCTGCCTATTTGTACCTGGCCGGACACAACAATATAGGGAAGCCCTTTTTTAAAAAAATTATTTCATGAAATAATTAAAAAAAAATTGACGTGGGGCTTCGCACTATATTTGTGTCCAGCCAGGTACAGCAGGCAGGAATGGGCTGCCCCCAACCACCAGCTGCCTATTTGTACCTGGTTGGACACAACAATATAGGGAAGCCCTTTTTTTCTTAATTATTCCATGAATTTCATGAAATAATTTTAAAAAAAAATGCGTGGGGCTTCGCCCTATTTTTGTGCCCAGCCAGATACAACTAGGCAGCTGGGGGCTGGAATCCGCAGCGCAGGGAGACCCAAGCTTTCTGGGCCACCCCCGCTGCAAATTGCAGTCCGCAGCCGCCCCAGAAAATGGCGCGTTCATAGAAGCGCCATCTTCTGGCGCTGTACCCAACTCATCCAGGGCCCTGGTGCGGTGGCTCACTGGGTAATAAAGGGGTTAAGGCCAGCTTGGCATTATCAGCTGGCCCTAAGCCCAAAATTCATGGGGTCACGCCAATATTAGACATGACCACCATGAATTTCTAGTAAAGTATTTAAAAAAACACAACACCCAGAAAAAAGTCCTTTAATTGAAATAAACACACAATTCTTTATTGTTCTAAATTAAACCATACTTACCACCACGCCCATTCCAGCTGAAGCCAACGATCTCCTGCAATAAAAGTAAAATAATAAAGCAACCTCATCCTTACCTTTCCATGGCTCCCACGACAGCTTCAGCTCTGCTACATCGAGATGACAGGCTGGACCGCAGCAGAACGCTGCCATCCATCCTGTCATCCCGCAGACACTGAGAAGCGCAGGCATACTTCCACTCCTCAGTGTCTGGCTGTGACGGCATCCAGATGAGCCGAGGTCATGTCCAATGAACTCCGCTCACTTCATGTACGTCACTGACAGCGTGGGAAAATTCTCCTGCACTCAGCACTTCAGCGTGAGAATTTTCCCACGCTGTCAGTGACGTGCATGAGGTGAGCTGAGTTCATTGGACATGACCTCACCTCATGTATGTCACTGACAGCGTGGGAGAATTCTCACGCTGAAGCGCTGAGTGCAGGAGAATTTTCCCACGCTGTCAGTGACGTGCATGAGGTGAGCTGAGTTCATTGGACATGAACTCGGCTCATCTGGATGACGTCACAGAGAGACACTGAGGAGCGCAAGCATGCCTGCGCTTCTCAGTGTCTGCGGGATGACAGGCTGGATGGCAGCTTTCTGCTGCGGTCCAGCCTGTCATCTCGATGTAGCAGAGCTGGAGCTGTCCTGGGAACCATCGAAAGGTAAGGATGAGGTTGCTTTATTATTTTTCTTTTATTGCAGGAGATCGTTGGCTTCAGCTGGAATGGGCGTGATGGTAAGTATGGTTTAATTTAGAACAATAAAGAATTGTGTCTTTATTTCAATTAAAGGACTTTACTCTGGGTGTTTGTGTTTTCTTTTAACTTTGACTATGGGGTTAGTAATGGGGGTGTCTTATAGACGCCTCTCCATTACTAACCTGGGCTTGATGTCAGCTGGCATTATAAGCTGACATCAACCCCAACCCTATTACCCCCTGCCACCGCACCAGGGCAGCGTGGAAGAGCGAGGCTAAGTGCCAGAATTGGCGCATCCTATGGATGCGCCATTTCTGGGGCGGCTGACGGCTGGTGTTTCTAGCCTGGGAGGGGGCCAATATTCATGGCACCCTTCCTGGGCTATTAATATCAGCCCCCAGCTGTCTGCCTAGCCTGTGCTAGCTATTAAATTAGGGGGGACCCCACGTCATTTTTTTGGGGGGGTCCCCCATTTTAATAGCTAGTAAAGGCTAGGTATTCAGCTGGGGGCTGATATTAGTAGCCTGGGAAGCTCCGTGGGTATTACCCCCTTCCCAGGCTTCAAACATTTGCCCCAGCTGTCTGCTTAACCTCCGCTAGAGCCTAAAATTAAGGGGAACCCCATGTCAATTTTTTTTTAAATAAATCCTTTATTTTAACACTAAATGACAAGTACAGTAATCAACACTGTCACTGTACTTCATATATATGTGACTGACATGTTTCTATCTATCTAATCTATGTGTGATTCTCTATTCCTTCTATTCTAAATTGTCGGGTACAGATGCTGAATTGCCGGCCGGCTTTCTTAAAGAGACGGTGCATGAAAACACTATTATTTTTTTAAATAAATCCTTTACACTAAATGACAAGTTCTGTAAGCAACACTGTCACTGTACTTCTTATATATGTGACTGACATGTTTCTATCTATCTAATCTATGTGTGAAGCTCTATTCTGTCTGTTATAAATTGTCGGGTACAGATGCTGAATTGCCGGCCGGCTTTTTTAAAGAGACGGTGCACGAAAACACTAATATTTTTTTTAATAAATCCTTTACACTAAATGACAAGTACAGTAAGCAACACTGTCACTGTACTTCATATATATGTGACTGACATGTTTCTATCTATCTAATCTATGTGTGAAGCTCTATTCTTTCTGTTGTAAATTGTCGGGTACCGGTGAATGCCGCTGATGAATTGCCGGCTTTTCATGTCATTCTACATTATTCTTAGTTGTTTTACTTCATGTAGAATTAACCTACAAGGAAAGAAAGGGTTTATTTTCATTCCGATATTTGTGTCCCATTGACTTGCATTGGTTTCCGGTATCGGAATCGGCGATATCCGATACTTTTTGGGTATCGGCCCGATCCAATCCGATACGATATTTCCTGATATCGGAAGGTATCGCTCAACACTAATAACAAGACCTCATCTAGCATTTAGGGAAATTGATAAGTGGCTGCGCTCACATGTTTCTTTCCACAGTCACTCTAGATCTGGCTACAGAAGGTCACTGCGTTTGACATTGCAGACGCCTTCTTAATCCTTCTGACTTTTGGACCCAGGGGCAACCTCCCTCCTTCTCTGATTGACACACCCTGGTCGGGGTGTTTATAAACGCTCAGTTTGCTTCTGGGAGTCGCTTCCTCTCTGGTGCCCTTGGAGGACATTTGGTGTTATCTCTTTGGTGTCTGCTCAAGCTAAGTTTTCCCTCCTTTGTTTGTCTCCCTTGTTGTCCTTAGTTTATAGTGGGGACTGACCAATGCTCACCCCCCCTCCCTATCTAGGGCCTAGCTCTAGTGATATACAGAGATTAGGTTTCCTGTTCAGCGATAGGTGCGGAACCAATATAGGGACAGTAGGGTAGGCAGGGTGTTGTTAGATGTGCCTAGGGGTCTCCAATCCCCCTTTCTCTAGCGTTGGGCTACCCTCCCCTCATCCCTTTGTCTTGCACTTAGTCTTTCCCACACTGTACGTGACAGGGACTTCCGATAATAGTGAAGTAAGTATGCACCAATATAAGTTCTGTCCTAAATCACTGGTATCTCTAATATGACATGGCGGAATTGGTGAGGCTTGTTTACATACATCGCATTCATGGACTTGGGACATTTATTTAGAACCTATACCTCATCAATTTGATCTACATGTAACAACATAGTTTACGTTGCAGCCAAGACATACCCAATATCAGCCCTCAATGTTTGGCCGGCTTAACACATCATTCACAGTTATGGAACGTGCTATATGGAATAGCCACAAGTCTCCTGACCCAAACTTGTCAACCTCATATATCCCTAAGACGTTGTTGATTTCGGGTCAAGAGATCTGCACCCAGTCATTACTCGAACCGTGAACTATGGATGTGTGAAGCTGAACACAGAGTTACAGCAAGTATTCATTCCCTATAAGAAAGTCGTGACACTCTAATAAAATATATACTAAACACTGTAGTATATTAAATTTCATAGCTGGTTTATAGCAACAACATTCAACTTTGGCTCATGATTGTGTTCTCTATGTTACGTCATTTTCATGAAGTAGAACTTTATATTCTATAGTTGTGTTTGTTTGTCATTGATGACTACATTTAGCAAATAAAGCTGGTGAGACAACACTCAAAGCAGACAAACTTATTTCTAAAGTACATTACCTCATTTTTGAACTTGCTAATACTGAGGGCTTCCAAGCACCTTAATTAGTAAATGACCGGGATGCTTGAAAAATGAATATGAGTCCTGACATGTTCTTTGCCTGATGGCATCAGATAAAGGGCATACATAAGAGAGGAAAAGTGTGTGCGAAACTTGGAGAGAGAAGAAGGCGACTAGAAAAACCAAAGGTGGTGAGAGGCATCTGAAGGGGATTTTGGGTTGTTGAGTTGATAAAGAAAAATAACTACCCCATCAGTTTAATTTATTGAAAATATTAAAGGTCACCCTAAATAAAATGTAATAGACTAAGATTAAGGAGGTCCTATGTAATTAACTATCAAAATGACATACTGTATCTATGGCAGTCTTGAAAGTTCTTATATTTACTGATTTTTTAATGTCAAAAAGTGCAGTCCCAAAACAACTAGCCAAGTTACTGTTAGGGACAAGTCCATCACTTTTTGACTGAGACAGTTTTCCTACAATGGGACCAGACAGTGCCTCGTCTTCTTACATTAGATGGAAACCTAAGCACTTGAGTTTGACAGTCGTAGCCCAATATTATGAAAGTTTTTAAAGTCATTCCAGAACCTGACATCCAAAATTGCCTGCAACAATTTGATTGGTTTCCTTGGATTTCTCTCTTTAGTCTAATGTTTGCCAACTAGAATTCCTTGCAATCTATTTTCCATGAAGAGAGCAAGACTTGCCACTTTTACAGTAGAGATGGCACAATTATTGCAACTTTTTTTGACAATGCTTGGTAATGAGGTAGGTAAAGTATGGCAAAGCAGTATGCATCCCGGCCTGAATATAGAATGCTGTACCCACACAGACACAATTTTTTGAGTTTAGAATGTGAATAGGGTTTCTGTTGCAGTGGGATTTTTTAAGTAAATAGGACTAAGTTTAGCTTACCTTAAATATAGTCATAGATCAGCTTAGTGGAGTTCAGGAGAAGATAGATAAGAGTTACAAACCCTGCTGTCAAAACAAACTCACTTACGGATTCTTATTTAACTCATTCAGCCAGTTATGTAGAGTGAAACAGAGGTTTTGGGTTCTACATTTTTAATGGAGCACATTACAAATTTTTTTTTTTTCAAAATGCATGTATTTAAGTAAAAATTGCCCCCACAGGTGTTCATATCCATAACATCTTTAACTACTTTTCTTCTGCAGCTTTTATGTATTGTGTGTATTACAATACCCTGGATGCTGCTTGTTCCGTCTAAATCAGGGCAACCTGCTTCCTGTCGACTCACTCTTCAGCTTTTCTATCTTCTCTCGTTAATGCTCATTAAAGCTCAAATCTGATTTGAGTTGACTTTATTTGATCAGATTTGATTTAAAGTAATCTGTGAGATCGATTTCACACCCCAAACTATTTATATGCGCACATAGCTTGTTCAAAGACAAGTCCAATACCTTTACATATACAGTCCTTTCCTCCATTCCTGAGAAATCAGCGTTTGAATTGATATGCAAATGAGGCTGAAAATCTGAAACCTTGGTCACTCCAGCTCTATTCCCTGGCCGGCACCACCTCCTCCTACTTTGCCTGAAGTCACATGTCATAAAGGCTGTCAGCCAAGCAGGAGGAGGTGGCACTAGGTGAGAAATAGTGCTAGATTGACAGAGGCTCCAGATCTACACCCTCATTTGTATATACATTCGAATGCTGATTTCTCAGCAATGGAGGAAAAGACTGTCTATATAAAGGCATTGCTGGACTTGTCTTTGAAAGAACTATAAATATATTTTTTAAGGGGTGAAATCCTACTAACAGATTCCCTTTAAGATAAGCATTCAAGAAGGAAAGATGAGCTGTAGACTGACCCAATAGGGAGACATCTGTTGGCATTGAGACCGAACAGAATTGAACAACTTGCAGAGTATTATAATACATTCAGATAAGGGAATGCACAGCACTCCTGCTGGATGGGTGCACAAATGGAGTTCCACCTCAAATCCAATAAATATGGAGAACTTGGCACTCCATAAATGCAAATTTCAGAACTTATTAAATAGCCAATCCACAATAAATCATATGACGTTTCGGTCAGTATATAATCAGACCTTCATCAGAAACAGGTTGCAGTGAAGGACAGAAGAAAATTAAAAGAATCTGATGTAAATGTGATCAAGATAAAGCGAATCCTCACTGGAAGCATAATGAAGATACGCTTTACCTTGAGTGCAGTTACAGCAGCTTGTTTTAATTTTCTTCAATTCTTCACTGCAATCTGTTTCTGATGAAGGTCTCACTACATATACACAGAAATGTCTATCATAATTAATGCAGATACTTAGACCTTGATTATATGCCACAATGTACTACAGGGGAATCATGGAATTCTTATCATTAAAGTTTATTACTGATAAATTATTTCTTAAAAACGTTGATTCAGAAAATATAACATTATTAAGTTGTAGGAAAACGTTACCTGTAAGCCCAGGGTGATAAGCTTCTCCTATTAGAAAGCCAAAGCCTTAGGTTCACTTCACATTTTCCACCAGAAGATTCAGAGCCATTTCGCAGCTGGTGCACCATTTCCATTAAACTTTGTTCATATTCCTCCACTAAACTATAAATCTGTGAAGGAGCAAAAGAATTTACACCCAGCACGGGGTCTGGAGAAGTCTTCCCATGGCCTTTATCCTGAGTGGGATTCTGCTTTCCTTTGGTTTGACCTTTTTTCCTTGTTTTCGAAGGTTTTGATGTGTCTGAACTTAGGACATGGACGAGGAGGAGAGAACTGGCATAGAAAAGTATCTATGAAAGAAGATAAACTTTCATTAGTAAATAATATGGTAATGTTAAAAAGGGTTTATCAAGTTCAACCGATAATCCTGCCATCATGATCCAGAGAAAGGTAGAAAACCATGAGGCAGATGTCAATTGCCCCATGTTAGGGGAAAATTATTTTCTGACCCCAAATATGGCAATCAGAATAATCCCCAGGCTCAGTGTGCCAACATTTGACAAATATAAATATATATATAACAAAATTATTGTTCAAGAGCCATTTTCTAATATTAAAGGGGTATTCTGAAGTTTGAATGTTATTCCCTATCCACTAGATAGAGGATAACTTCATAATTCCTGGTTGTCCAACCACTGGAACTCCCACCAATCATAAGAAACAGGACTCTGAACAGCCCTGTCTGAATGGAGTGAAGATCAATAATGCTTACTCATTCATTGCTCCATTTATTGTTATAGGCGTGCAAACTGTCTAGCTGAGTGCAATTCTTGACTATCTCGGGTTGTCATATTAGGAGTGAATGGAGCAGCAGTGCGCATGATGAACCACTCACTCTATTCACACGGGGTACTTCAGGGTTTCATGATCACTTGGGTTCCAGCGGTCATACTCCCAGTGATCGGGAAGTTATCCCCTATTGCCTTTACTTTGCTAGTTTAGTGTTTAGAATGATATTACATCTTATATACAATATAATAAGATGACACAGGGGTAAAGGTCCAGTTTTTATTCCTTCCTGCACTCAGGTGTTAATGAATATCACTGGACAGGAAAGGGACAGACTAGCAGACCTCAAGTTACAATAAACTAGCAAATGACATGTTCCCATAAACATCCTCCAGATATGAATAGCTAGAAAACACAACACACACAATATTTCTTAGTCTTGTCAGAATCACGGCTCTTTGAGCTCTTCCATATGACTGCATTAACATACTAGAAAAGAAAAAGGAAGAATTACTTCCACTTGATGACCAACTAGGGTGTAAGTCTATTACACAGGTGTTCTGGCTCTTGTTCAGTAGTATCTAAGGTAAGGAATAAATAAGTTATATAATGTGGGTTAGATATATTATACCTACGTTTTATCTGATAAATAATGAAAGTTAGATTTTAGGGGTTTTTCTTCTTTTTATCGTTTGGTGTACTTCAGTAGTGACATTATCTAGAACTGGACATCCCTCAAAAATTGCTGAAAAGACAAGAAGAAAATTGGTCCGGAAGCCTGCCAAAATGACTACATCAACATTAAAAAAGCTACAGGAATTTTTGGCAAATACTGGCTTTGTATTGCATGTGACAACAATCTCCCATGTTCTTCCTATATCTGGCCTGTGGGGTAGGGTGGCAAAATGGAAGCCTTTTCTTACGAATAAAAACATCCAAGCCCAACTATATTTTGTCAAACCATAAATCAAGTCTGTCAAAAACATCTCGAAAAATGTGTTATGTCCTGATGAGACCAAGGTTGGACTTTTTGGTCATAATTCCAAAAGGGATGTTTGGCCCAAAGCCAAAACTGCGCATCACTAAAAGAGCACAATACTCACATCAAAGCATGGTAGAGTCAGCATTATGCTTTGGGGCTGTTTTATCGGCAGCTGGAAGTGGGGCTTTAGTCAAGGTGGAGGAAATTATCAAAAGTTTCAAATATCAGTCAATTTTGCATCAAAACCTTCAGGCCTCTGATAAGACGCAAAAGATGAAGAGGAATTTCACCTTTCAGCACTACCCTAATCATACTCCAAATGAACAAAAGAATGGCTTCGCCAGTAAAAGATCAGAGCCCAGGCTAGAATCTAATTGTAAAATCTGCGGGTGACCTGAAGAGGGCACCGTACATAGAGATGCCTTGCAATCTGACAGATTTGGAGCTACTGCAAGGAAGAGTGGACAAAGATTGCCAATTCTAGATGAACCGTGCTGATAGACTCCTTCCCAAAAAGATTGAATTCTGTCTTAAATTCAAAGGGTATGTCAACAAAGTATTAGTTTAAGGCCACGGCCCCAGTATCAGTATTTGGTCAGTATTCGGTCAGTATTTTTTCTCCGGAGTGGGAGCCAAAACCAGGAGTGGGTGATAAATGCAGAATTGGTGACTTGTTTCTATTATACCTTTTCTCTGATTGTTCCTCACCTGGTTTTGACTTTCCCTCCTGAGAAAAAATACTGACCAAATACTGGTAGTGGGACCGTGGCCTAAGGGTGTGCATATTTATGCAACTACATTATTATAGTTCTATATTTTTATTTTTCCAACCGAAAAGATTTCAGTTTGTTTTTCAATGGATTTGTACAGATTCTGAAAAATCTGGAAAATGGAAAAAGTTCTAAAATGATTCTTATTGATATGATTTTTTTACATGACAAAAATATGCCATTTTAGCAGGGGTATGTAGACTTTTTATATCCACTATAAGCTACAATCAGGTTAGTTACATTTATTATTGAATGTATTATATATTACAGTTTACAATTGATTGTATACATGTATTACATACATCAGACGCATTATATGCACTCCTCAACATTGAAATTGCAGCATCAAGAAGGAAAAGTCGTGTAATTATAGAAATTGCGGGATCAATATACATGTTAATGATATGCAAATGATGAAAAAATAGATACTATATTTTCAAAATATCTCAGTATTGATTCTGAGCGGAATGCTGAGAAATATATGCACTCATACACCTTGGCATGCTATCAATGAGGTTATTAATGGTTGTTTGAGGAATCTTCTGCCACACTGAATGCATTTGGGCATGCTAATCATCAAGATCCACTACTGGCAGCTCCCTTTGCAATTGCCAACCAATGATATCCCAGATGTGCTTGATGGGAATCAAGTCAGAGGAGCTGCAGGTCACGGTAGCACATTTAGACCATGCAGACAACTCACAGAAGAACGAGCAACAAGTGGCCTGGCGTTGTGTTGAAAAACAGCTTCCGGAAACTTTTGTGAAATGCCAATACCACTCTTTCTTTTCAGTGTTGCAGTTTCAATATTAGACTATATTTCAAGCTATTAACAAATATACTGTATGTATACATACACTAAAGGCTACTCTCACATGTATTACGTGTACTGCAAGTAATAGCTAAATTTATCATGTACTATCAAATGTGCATCTTACATGTACAATGAAATATGTTTTTTATGGCTTACAAAAAATGTCTGCATGGATTAAATTTTCTCTCGGCTGTATCTCAGAGATAACCGACCACTATCAGATGTACCCAATGTATTACCGACAACATGTGTTAAGTACGTAATGTCTTAATTTAGTGTTCAGAAATATAATTACAGTTTTGTTAAAGGAAAAAAAATGAAAAGATAATTTCTCAATTTTACCTGGCAAAAGGGTTATAGCAAAAAAGAAACCTATAACAACTAGATAGCAGTTTCTTTCCATACACAGTATCCATCAACTGCTACATGGCATCTGCTCATACACAAGGCTAAAGATGCAACATACATTACTACATGCACGTATCATCAATGACATGCTAAATTATACATCTGATTAGCGGCACATGGCTCCTGTTAATAGACAAAGGCACATAAAGACATCATATATTTGCAGCTTATGCCCAGGCAGTCTGATCACACAACATTGATATCGGTTTGCCTCCTGGAGAACTTACCAGTGTGTTTGAGCCAAGCATTGTGTGGTGAGGAGTAGCTTAACGCAGCTGCAGACTTCACAACCCTCAGGGACTGTCCCCAGTGTCAGTGGGGCACAAGCTGCACCTACTCTGGGTGTCTCCAGTGGGGCTGGGCCCAATCCAATGTACTGTTAGATTTCTAAAGGTGCTGAGTACAATGTTAACAAAGGCCCAGCTTGTCCCTTTCGCCTTTTGTTCTGCGCCTCTTGTTTTGTGTCCCTGACTCCACATGCAGGGACTGTGTTTGCAGACTGGGAACACGGTGCACAGCGGCTCTGTTCTCACACTCGACACACAGACCTGGCTGATATCTGCTGTTTGTTTGCTTGTTCTGTAAACTCTTTTTGGAATAGAATTTCCCATTTAATAGTTCAATAGAGAATTGTGAAAATGTAATTTCACCATCTGGAGAAAAGGGCAGAGTATCCATTTTCACACTCTGTATGGCTGTGGCTAATTTAGGAATAGGCATGAACGCAATGGTTGGCCTGTAAATGTTCCATGTGAGAATCAAGCGTAGTGTACGTTCAGTATTGGCAGTGGGTCTAGTAGTAGAAATTTCCATCTCAAATAATTGAAAATATGTAAGTCATCCATCTGTCATGGTGTCTAAACTTTGGAAACACTACTCAACTACTATTCTGCTATCCTGATTTATCTTGTACCCACACTGGGTGGTGACAAATAGCAATGTCAGCCATTGTGGTGCCCTTTTGTCAAACAGATGCTGTATGGTATGAATATGTGTATTATGCAAAGCTACACTACAATGTGTGCACAATTATTAGGCAATTTGTATTTTTAATTAATATAATTCTTGAACAACTACAGTTCTGTCAGACAATCCGAAAGGTTAATGAAACCTGAATATTTAAGAAAGGAAAGAGAGGTTTTGTCTTTTTTGAGAGAATATTTATGTGTGCAGAATTAATGGACAACTATTAGTGTGCACAATATATGGTCCATTTTTCACAATTATTTGGAAAGCCATAGTACATGGCTAGGTGCTTGATGTCTTACTCCTGTGAAATCTATGTTTTTCTTATATGTAAATGAACTGTTCAGGACTATCTGCATAAGAATCTGCCTCCAGAGATTATTTGCTTATTTTACATGACAGGGAGAGTTCCCAGTGTGATATATGATGGTTCCCAGTGTTACCAGTGTGATGTGTAATGGTTACCAGTGTTACCAGTGTAATGTGTAATGGTTACTAGTGTGATGTGTAATGGTTACCAATGTTAGCAGTGTGATGTGTAATGGTTACCAATGTTAGCAGTGTGATGTGTAATGGCCACTCCTGATCTCACTGCAGAGCTGTGTGTGATTATACCTGACACTAACACATCTGCAGGCTCCTCTCAGCTTCCATCTAGCAGTAAGGGTTGTAATACATCAGAGCTGTGACAGCTGCAGCAAATGTGTTTGCAAGAAGACAAACTTCAGCTTTACTGCTCTGTGCTAGTTACGTATCTCACACTGATAACATCCCCTTTCATTTATAATAATCTCTGGAAACATATTCTCATGCAGATCAGTGTCCGGCCCATAGTTCGTAACAGCTCATTTACATATAAGAAAAATGTGAATTTCTCTGGGATAAGACATAGGATCTCGGATATCAAGCTATTGTTTTATTCAGCTTTCTATGCCTACATATCCATATACACATCTTAGAAGGGTTGATCCTACTGACAGATTCCCTTTAAGCCTACTGCCATATCATGGAAACCCCTGAAGTGGGTCAATACTTTATGTATAGCACAGCATGGACTGTGTATGTTATATGAATATTTTGCACTGTGCACAAATATAATTATTTGTGAAATTATGACGCCCAGACAACAAAGACCATAAATGAGAATTTCCTCTATTTCTCATATGTTGTGTTTTTGTCCAGTTTAGGCAAGGCTGATATTTCCTTAGTAGTTGTTGAAGACAAGAAAATGACTATTCCTGTTGCCAAGAGCCTTTGTTCTGGGGAATATCTCTGAGCAGCACTCGTGTTGTTTGACCTTCCCCGTGTCATTTTAAGGAAAGGAAGTGGAGATAAATGTTTGGTTGTTCGCAGTTCATCTGTTCCTCTTTTTCTTCCATACAAGTCATTTCTCAAAGATCTGGTGCTGCACAAGTTATGCATCTGCTACATCCTGAACTGAAGAAGGCTGTTGACATAGAGGTGTGCTGCGTGCAAGACACTGAACATCCCATCACCCCTCCTGCAGACGTGTTTATACAGAGCACATTGACAGGTGAGTTAGGGCCAATACAGGTGTCCAGGATCCAAACATCTAGAAATGCTAAAGATAATGGGGAGGAATCAACTCTTTTTTTATTAGGGCTCTTTCAGATGAGCGTATAATAGGGATATATGGTGTCCAAGTACAAGTCGGATAGCACACTGACCAATTTTATCAACAGGGCTCTTCAGATTACAGTTTTTACATGGACTGAGTGAGTATCTGTGAGAAAAAAAATCGCCGCATGCACTTTTTGGAGTTTTGGATGAGACTCGTCCTTTAAGTCTATAGGTTCAGAAAATAATTGTGATCCATACGGATCATCTGTATAGCATACAATTTTTAGGGATACATTGCCATTTTTAAACTAGGTATTTATAATGTATATTTTAAATTGTTATGTATGAAATCAGATGTCACATGGATGTCATAGAGATGTAAAAAATGGGCACACAGATGGCACATGAATGTAAAAACCGATGAAAATCATCTAAGTTTTATGGATAAAACTCTGACAATTTTTCATACACTCATCTGAAATTGGCCTTAAGCATCAATTATTTACATTTATTTTCATCTATTAGCACGATGGCAAAAAATATCCAAATTGCTCTATATATTGCATTTCATATGCTAATGTTAACCGAAAGTGTGATGGAGAACAATGTGGCAAATTTATTAAGAGGTCCATGCTTCCTAATAATCTTGGTACATTTTTTTGTGCCTTGTATGCCAGAAAAACAAATCTATACCTGTTATCAGCGAGCAACAATTTGAGCCTAATTTCTGGCATTAGTTATAGTAAATCTGTCAGTCCGCAGGAGGCCTCAGCTCTTGTACTAGACCCAATTCTCTCAACACTTTTAAAAAGTGGTAAGTGAAAGGCAAATCTGCAAAAATCACAATTCAAGGCAAACATTTCCAGTTTTGTACTCTATTTCTGCATGTATTGCGGAACTATGCAGGTTTAAAGGGAAACTGAGGGATCCATGGGCATGTATCAGACACTGGGTGTTTGATTTGAAGCCATGTATGTTTGACTCTGAAACACTGCAGTGTTTCAGAGAAAAACATACTTAAAAGCTGCCAGCGGCAAAGCTGCACAAGAGATTAGTCAGAAAGGCGGGTCCCTGGTACCTTCTTCCCACTCAGGCTTGGACTGGCCCATCGGACAACAGGAAAATCCTCCGATGGGCCCCCTTGCAAAAGTGCTCCACCACCCTCTTATATGAGCAGTACTTGGCACAATGTACTTGAATCACCATGTACAGACAAAGGCAGCATCTTATTCATTTAACAATCTACCCAGTTCATTGTTATATAAATTTATGATTGAGGATAATGTCACATTTACATGTAGCTGAAAAGTGGGGCCCTGGAGTTGGTTACTGGTGGGCCCTTGGCACCCAGTCTGACGCTGTTCCCACCCACTCCTTTTGAGTGACAGGTCACACTTTGTGTGCATGTATAGGAAGAGCCCTGTGACAGGGAGAAGCTACCAGGGACTCGCCTTTCAGATTAGTCTCCAGTTAGCCTCCGAGATGCAGCTCGGTCCCTAGTGGTTTTTAAAGTATGTTTTTCTCAACAACGGTACAGAGACAAATATACGTGGCTGAAATCATACCAATAGGATATCAGATGTGAGGTTCCCTTTAAATTTTAAATCCCAAAAGCCCAGTAGCTATTGAAACTATAAATTAGATGCATTTGCTTGACTATCAAAAATATCAGACTGGATCCGGGTGTGGAAAGACTGGCTCAATATGTACAAAAATTTGACCATCCCTATGAGAAATAAAGTAAATGTCGTGTTGGGAATTTAAAGGGAATTAGTGATGGGCGAGCACTAAAATGCTAGGGTGCGCAATGCTCGGGTCGAGCACATTGGAATACTTGGGTGCCCGACCCGAGCAACGAGCCCAATATAAGTCTATGGGAAACTCGAGCATTTTTCAGGTGACTCCCCCCGGCGGTCTGCAGAGGGCCTAAAAATTGCCCAAATCAATGGGAACAGTGCTCAAATGACATGGAAACAGCATGGGGAAGACTCCTGGAAGCATTTCTGACTCCCAAGTTACTTCTGTCAACAACGTTGTCAGAGGTATTACGTCACTTTTACGGACTCCCAATAAAAGATACAAAAACGAAACCAAAATGGATTTTCCTGGGAAATATGTTAAGGAACATCCTTTCCAGGGTAATGACTTGTATATAAAGCAAAATAAATAACCAAAAACAAAAATGCTCCTCCATACCTTGGGCTATATTTACACTGTTATGGAGACCCTCTTTGTTTTAAGGAGAACTTTGGAATAGACAGCAAAGGGTCTTCACATTGCCAGTGAGATTCAAATTAAAATACTTCATCAATGAAGGGAGAGAGACAAAATACATGCAACATGCCTTGTCAGCAGGTAGAGTCTTCTGGTGTGACAACAAAGACTCACCACATTTATTAGCTAGACAAAAAGCGGAACTACATTTCTTACATGCAACTGAACAGTAAACCGAAATAGACAATCAATAATATCACACTTCTGTGGCACCCCTGCGAGTTCAGTCGCCACAGAGGTACTGAATCTCACCCAGAGGTGTGGTACCCCACTCTTAGGTAAGGAGGGAGTACTGCCCGGGACCCACCCACCTGCATCCAACACTACACCATTGCAGACCAGCAGGCAGGGCAAGATGCACGTGTACAATGCTGAACCCTGTCCCTGGTTGGAAGGGGGGGGACCAAGAGAGGGGGAACCATGTAGTGGGTGTGGGTGGAGGAAGTAGCACAGGGGAGCACCGTCAGGAAGGAGTATAAAAAGAAGGTAGAAGGTTCTAGAACAAGCCAGTCTCCTGCTCCAGTGCTGGGAGCAGGAGTGTAGTGTGAGGAGAGAGAGCTGGAGTGGGAGCTCAGAAGGAGCTTTGCCCAGGAGAGAGGAGCCGGGCCTAGTCTGAGAGGCCCAGGAGAGAGAGTGAGAGAGGACTTGAGCAGAGGGAAGGCTCCAGAGACAAAGGGGATCCATTGTGAGTGCAGGAAGCTACCCGTGTGCCCGAATCTACACGGACGTGGAGGGATTAGGCCGCAGAGGGGACCGGCCCCTAAACTAGTGGAGAACAACCAGGCTTAGCTAGATAACCGGAGGCTACTGCACTTTCAAAGTGTAGCTGCCCACTATCACAATTACATCGCCGAAAAAGTGGCCGCATAGGGTCCAGGGGACTGCACGTCGCCCGACAAGATCCGAGGCTACTGGCTTAGGACACTGATTGTGAGGCACAGGGCAGGAGGGTGAGAGCCAGAGCAGGAAGACGACCGAGGAAGGAACATAGAATGGGGTCCCATTTAAGTACGCCTGAAATACCTGAGAGCTGCTGAACCCCTTCCTTGATGAACGCAGGACGACGTGGGTGGTTATAAGCTGGCAGTTGTAACCTGGAGCAGTGTGATAACTGTGAGTAAACCTTGAAGACTGCACCCCACTGTGTCCTGGAATTATTGCTGCACCATCACAAGCCATGCACTACACAGCATAACAACATCTGCCTCATAACATCACTATACTGCCCTGGAGCTTAGCTCTGCCTGTGGAGAGCTGAACCAACTCTGCTGCGTCACCATCAGCATCAGCTCAAGAGGATCTGCACCATAGCGGCGGCCCCATATAGCCACGTACCACAGGTGGCGTCACGAACATTATCTCTACAAAAACTTCATTCCCCTTTTACTTTTCCCCTTTTATTGACCGCCCTGGGTCACGGACCGGGTCACTGCCACTGTGACATCCCCCAGCATCGACCGGCCCAGCTACCGAGTACCCCACGGCCCAAGGGGCACGTCACTTCCCTTGGCCCAACGTAAAACCTTATCAGGGAATTCACTAGAAACCAGTATCTTAGTCAGACATTCCACAATGTAAGTCTTAAGCAGAGACTTCAGACATAGCAAAAATATAAATTGTTTCCCTAAATAATAATAATGTATCTAGATATAAAAAATTAACCATAACAACACGTAGCGTTTTTGATGCGTTTTTGCACTTTTACATTGCTTTCAACAATGACAAATGCATTCACCAGAAAATGTCATTTTGACATTTTACAACCTTATCTGGCCATGTGGTGTGTGAGATATCATCAGACACATTGTGTTTCATTTATGAAGGAGGGACTCTGAAAGTCACAAAGCCTATTTTTATTGGGCCATCAGGTGGCCTTTACTATTCTTAAAGGGCAAGCAGTCGGCCCTTACTATTCTTAGCAAGCCATCAGCCGGCTATGTTTTATTGTTCCCATTACTAAAGAGTGGGTCTCCTATACTGTTATTACGCATGCAGTGAGTGGCAGGGCTGCCCAAAATTTGGACGTACCCCAATACCACTTTGAAAATTTGGACGCACCCCAATACCCCTTTGAAGAGACTTAGAGGAGGGCCTCCAGAAAACAATGTTCCCATTATTAGGAAGTAGGTCTTCCATTGTGTTTGCCTATGCAGTGAATGCAAGGGTTGCCAAAAATTTGGAGGCACTCCAATGCCCCTTGGAAGAGACGTGGAGGTCAGAGGGCCACCTGAAAACAATGTTCCCATTATTAGGAAGTGGGTCTCCCATTGTGTTTGCCTATGTAGTGAGTGCAAGGGTTGCCAACAATTTGAAGGCACTCCAATGCCCCCTTGGAAAAGATGTAGAGGAGGGCCTCCTAAAAAAAAATATTTCCATTATTAGGAAGTGGGTCTCCCATTGTGTTTGCCTATGCAGTGAATGCAAGGGCTGCCAAAATTTGGGAGGCACTCCAATGCCCCTTGGAAGAGATGTGGAGGAGGGCCTCATAAAAAAATGTTCCCATTAGAAAGGGTCTCCTATACTTGTAATGCCCATGCACTAAGTGTATGGGCTGACAAACATTTATCCCTGGGGGGTATACATCAACATACTGTATAAAAAAATTTTTTTACGGGCATCATAAACACCCTTTAAAAAAATGATGTGGGTGTTGCATCACGCACCACGGTCACCCTGGTGATATGGTGGTGGAGGATGAGGAGAAGGAGGAGGACAAGAGCAAATAGCCAAAATCAGGAAGCGTATACCCATGTGTGGGTGTGAAGAGGTGCATGGGAATACACCTCCCAAAAAAAGACACTGGATTTGAGTTTATGTTACAATGCTATCATTCGGTAGTGTTGAGAAGTCTGGCCCAATCCAGCCCTTGTTCATTTTTATAAAAGTCAGCCTGTCAGCATTTTCAGTTGACAGGCGGATGCACTTATCAGTTATAATTCCACCAGCGGCACTAAAAACCTGCTTTAATAAAACGCTGGCGGCAGGGCAGGCCAGGACCTCCAAGGTGTAGCGAGCTAGTTTATTCCACGTATCCAGCTTAGATACCCAATAATTATAAGGCACAGAGGAATCACGGAAGGCACAGAGGAATCACGGAGGACGTTGGTACGGTCGGCAAGGTACTCCCTCAGCATCTTCCAAAACTTTGCACTCCTTGTGAGAGTACCCCGCGCCTCAGGGCTTGTGCGATGGGAGGGGCTGAGAAAATTCTCCCAGAACTTTGACAATGTTCCCCTGCCTCTGCTGGATTGAAGTTGTGTCTCTCTCGCCTGTACTCCTTGGTTGTACATCGAACTGTGACCTCTGCCGCCAGCGTTTTCAGATGGGAATTTTTTTTAATAGTTCCGCAACAAGGGCCTTCTGGTACACCCAATTTTTGTAGACCTGTCCGCCCCAGGAATAAGAGATATAAAGTTCTCCTTGTAGCGTGGGTTTAGAAGTGTCACCAACCAGTAATGACTGTCACCAAAAATTTTGAGAACGCAAGGGTCATGGGAAAGGCAGCGTAACATAAACTCAGCCATGTACGCCAGACTGCCAACAGGCAAGTCTTCCGTGTCCTCACCAAGAGGATGACTGACCATGCTCTCCTCCTCCTCTCTGTCCTCTGGACATCCATGCTGAACAGCCGGTATGACAGTTGTGCAGGTAGTACCATCTCTAGCGCATGAATCTAGCTCCTGTTTTTCATCCTCCTCTTCCTCATTGTCACCCAATCCACGTTGGGATGAGATGAGGCTGGGCTGTGTGTAATCACCCTGTATGGTTCCTTGCTCCATCTTGATCTGCCTGCAATGCATCCTCTTTGATTGTGAGCAGAGAGCATTTCAGAAGACAGAGAAGCGGGATGGTGACGCTAATTATTGCGACATCGCCGCTCACCATCTTGGTAGAGTCCTCAAAATTTTGGAGGATGGTACAGATGTCTGACATCCATGTCCACTCCTGAGGTCTTATGAGTGGAGTCTGAACTGAATACCGACGGCCTTGTTGATGCTGGTACTCAACAACTGCCCTCTTCTGCTCACAAATCCTTCCCAATATCTGCAGTGTAGAGTTCCAACTTGTGGGGACATCACACACCAGTCTGTGAGCCGGAAGCTGCAATCGTTCCTGAAACATGGCAAGGGTGGCGGAAGCTGTAGGTGACTTTCTAAAATGGGCACACAGGCGACGTACTTTAACAATCAGATCCGGCAGCTCCGGGTAGGATTTGAGAAACCGCTGAACCACGAGGCTAAGCACATGGACCCGGCATGGTACGTGTGTGAGCTCGCCTCAGAGCCGCCACCAGGTTTCGGCTATTGTCACACACGACCATGCCTGGCTGTAGGTTCAGCAGTGTAAGCCATAGATCTGCCTGCTCTTTCAGAGCTGTACACAACTCTTCAGCATTGTGTGGTTTGTCACCTAAGCATATTAGCTTCAGCACAGCCTGTTGCCGCTTGGCTGAGGCAGTGCTGCAGTGCTTCCAGCTTGTGACTGATGTGGTCATTTCGGAGATGGAGGCTGAAGAGGAGGAGGAGGATGAGGTGCAGGAGCTGAAGATTGTGGAGGCAACCCTGATTGACCTAGGGCCCGCAATCCTTGGCGTCGGGAGGACGTGTTTCGTCCCATTGTCCGACTGGGTCCCGGCTTCCACTATGTTAACCCAGTGTGCCGTCAGCGAGATGTACTGTCCTTGCCCACAAGCACTTGTCCACGTGTCCGTGGTTAGATGGACTTTCCCAGTAACTGCGCTATTGAGGGCACGGCTAATGTTTTGGGACACGTGCTTGTGTAATGCGGGGATGGCTCACCGGGAGAAATAGTGGCGGCTGGGGACCGAGTACTGAGGGACGGTCGCCGCCATCATGTTGTGGAATGCTTCCATCTCCACAAGCCTAAAAGGCAACATTTCGAGCGCAAGCAGTGGTGAAATGTGGGAATTTAGTAGAGTGGCCTGTGGGGCGTTGGCTGCGTATTTGCAGTTGCGTTCCAAGGACTGGGGTGTGGACAACTGAACGCTGCTCTGGGACAAGGACGTGGACGTGCTTCCTGATGCTGCTAGTTGAGAGTGTTCAAAGACAGGTACAGGGCAGGAGGCATCTTCACATGCACCATGGACAGGGGATTAGCTTGCATGCACAACAGCGAAAGAAGCAATGGTGCCACCCGCAGACACTGTTCCTGGACCCTGGGGTTCGGCCCACAAAGTCGGGTGCTTTCTGCCATGTGCCTGATCATGCTGGTGGTGGTCAGGTTGCTAGTTTTGCCACCCATGATGATGATGGCCAGGCAGGTGGTGCAAATGACCTTTTTGGGGTTATCAGCAGGGTCTTTAAAAAAACAACCAGACTCGGGAAGACCTAACAGTTGTACTGGCAACTTCCTTTGTGTTGATGTTACGGGGAACGGTTGCCTGCCTTCTGTCTGCGGCCACCACACTTCTTCTTCCTGCCTGTTGGGGTGCTCTGCCTCTCTCCCCCTGTGTGCTGCTGTCCTCGATCTGCATGTCCTCCTGCCAGGTTGGGTCAGTTACTATATCATCCACCACCTCATCTTCCACTTCCACACCCTGGTCCTCCTCCTGACTTTCTGGCAATGGTGTCTCATCATCGTCCACCTTTTGTGACACTTTCCCACCGTTGCCTTTGTGTGACCGTGGCTGCTCAAATATTTGGGCATCGCTACATGCGATCTCCTCTTGCCCCGCCTCAAATGGACCGGGCGAGAGGCCCGAATCTATAAATGGAAAAGTGAACAGCTCTTCAGAGTGTCCAAGTGTGGGATCAGTTGTCTCCGGGCACTCGGAATGGTGGGAGGAAGGAGGATAAGGGTGAGGAATATGCAGTCCAGACTCATGGCTACTGAGACTTGACTGTGTGGAAGACAGGGTAGTGGTGGTGGCTAAGTGACTGGAAGCATTATCCACTATCCAACCAACAACCTTTTGACACTGCTCTGGGTTCAATAGTGGTGTGCTGCGGTCCCCTAGAAATTGGGACAGGAAGGTCGGGCGAGAAGATGTGGCAGTTTGTTGAGGCACAATTTCAGCTTGCCCACGGCCTCGGCCTCTGCATGCACCATCACCATCAGATCCAGTTCCCCGTCCCTTGCCACGCGTAAATGGAGGACAATATCTTCCATGCTCACTACAAATAGCTGAATTTGGAGCGAAGTTGTATGTGATTCGTGTGACGGACAAACCATAGTTTTAAATACCTGGCCTGTAGGTAAATGTTTTGTACAGCAAACCGCTGCCAAAAACTTTGCTGACACACTGAAAAAAAATTTGAATGGAGGCCAAAAATGGCAGTATTTTCAGTGCAATTATATGTTATCCGTGTGACAGACAAACCACAGTTTTAAATAGCTGGATTTCTAGCGCTGTAATATGGAAAGGACTTGGCTGTATTCTGCACTGCCAACAAGCAAATGGTGCAGAAAAACGGTGTTCTCTGGATTGCTTTTTAAGCAAATAATGAGGATTAAGATCCAAAAAAAAGTATTCCTGGCCCCTGAGACCTGGGCCTTTGTCTAGAAATATCTAACAGCAGCAGAAGGCAGAACTGGAATGGAGCCTCTTGTGCTATATACACTGCAGTCTGCTATATACACTGCCTGCCTGATATCTCTGCAGATGGATTAGTCCTCAGAAGGACTGTTTGTTGAGATGGATATGTGTAATGTACTTGTTTTCTCCCTACACTACCTAATACACAACCAAATCTCTCCATAGCTCAGCAGCACCTCTCTCTACACTGCCTGATTGCGGAGTAGACTGACGAGCACAGCGGCGCCAGGTCTGATATAGACCTGATGACGCTGTGCGGCCAGCCAATCACTGTAATGTCATAACCAACATGGCTGCAGCATTACAGTGAGTGGCAGGCAATCCCTGCATGTTGATTGGCGCTCTAAAGAGCGCCAAACATGCAGGAACGGGACCCGAGCATCCGCCCGAGCATCTTGCAAGTACTCGGCGAGCTCCGAGCATCTCGAGTACTGAGATGCTTGGGCGAGTACCGAGAACTTGCGAGTATGCTCGCTCATCACTAAAGGGAATCTGTTATGAGGTTTTTTGCAATGAAGTCTGAGAGCATCATGATGTAGATGCAGAAAGCCTGATTCCGGAGGTGTATCACTTGCTGGATTGCTTGGTGAAGATTTTATAAAATCCCTGTTTTCTCTCCTGTAGATGTAGCATTACTATGAATGCTGAGCAGTGTATAACCCCGCCCACACCCCTGATTGGCAGCTCTCCATACAGTGTATATTGTCAGCAAGCTGCCAATCAGCAGTGGAGGTGGGGTTAGACAGACTAGCTGGACTGCCCACCTAGTCCTGCAGTGACAATCTCCTGCTGATAAAACACTGATATTATTGAAACTGCAGCAAGCTGCTGAGCAATTGACACATCCTTGGAATCCAGCTCTCTGCCCCTACATTATGCTGCTCTCAGATTAAATAGCAAAAACCCACTGACAGATTCTGATTAATTTAAACTAAATCTTAAATTATAAATATTATAATCGATTGTCACTTGTTAGAAATCATATGTTCCAACTAGTAAGTAAATTTATAAAAACATGTAAAATCCTGTTACTGACTGATTAATTTATTGCAGTAAATTAATAGTGATGTTGAATGCTGGCAGCTGTTCATGTACAGATTCCATGGTCAAAGTATCTATAGAGGAAATGTATGTACTGTAGAGAGACCAAGGCCCCGATTCATCATTTGTCTTGAGGTATTCATTGCTGTTTTTTGCGCCAAATTCTTCAAAATGGTGCACGTGGTTCAAGAACTTTGTGGAAAGCCAAAAATGGTCTTCATTTTCATCTTTGACCGTTTTGTTCCTTTTAAGAGGAAAACATCTCATGATCTGCAAAATGTGGAGTACATTTGCGCAAAAACGTTGCGACTTTTTAAAAAGTCTCATTTGATAAATCAGTCTAAAACATCTGGAAAAACCATACTGACATAAAAAAAATCAGGATAATAACTAAACAACAAAAGATAACTGTAAAACGGTGTAAAATCATGGCTCTAAGGACGTGTTCACACGTAGCGTAAATGCATTTATCTGCATGTCTTCTGTAAGTATATGGACCAAAATTAGCAATAAATATCTTCTATGATGATGCCGTTTTACTGGGGTTTTTTTTATACGTTTTCCCCTTTATTTGATGTATTTTTGGAGCAGAATTAAAGCATTGTCTTTTAATGATTTTTTCAGTACAGAAAAGCTTTGATTCTGTATTATATGATACGTATACTTTGATCTTGTAATGTCAGAAGATGGGTGCGCATGAGCCGAATATCGGAGCCACTCACAGCATGCCGAATCGGCATGAGAAAATAATCGTAGATCTCCACTGCACGATAACATTCGGCCGAGAGCTATCTGATAAAACATAACGTAGCACTCAGCCGTGTTATACGATAGTATGAGTGAGCCCTGTGGGATACGATGCGACACATGGTTTCTTTGTCTGATATCAATGTCATTATAGAGCTACTTTATATTGCTCTTATACAGCGTCCCTGTGCAGATATGCTGGGCCAGTGATTTATACTTTGAGTTTAGCGCGCTACGAAACACTTTCATACGACCAGTATAATATACAGTGTTTCTATGTGGATCTATTCCGTTTGCATTTGTACTATTCTAATGCTGGTGGGCCTTCAGAAATGAAAGCTTTTGTTCTCCGCAGCAGTTTGCTACCAGGAGGCTAGAAGAAATAGCTCTTCCAGTAATCACATTATGTATTCTGATGATTATTCTGATGATTATTATATGCACCAGATTAGGGACACAGTAGTGTTTCTTCAGATGTTATTTCTTTAAATTAGATCTTCAGATCTTTTAAAAGCCACAATGGATCATTCTTCTTGTTGTCTTTTTTTTCTCGCTCTTTTCAAAGAGCTGGATTTTCTTGATCATGAGCATTATGCTTCATATTTATCAATGTCAATTTACATAGAAAAATGAGAAGTACTTATCAGCAACTTCAATGTGAATGGGACCTTCTGAAACAGCCAAATGAGTATTATTCCCACAAAGATTGAATGTTCTGTTCTCCATTCAAGAATAGGATTTCATTCCTCCCCTGCTCTCTTATTTGTCTAATGGATCATAATGTAAAAAAAAAGAGGGTGTCGTGAGATAGCCCCTTTAATCATGTAGGGTTTTAGCATAAAGTGTCATATTTTGGTAAAAGTAGACATAACTTATTATGCATGTTTTGCTCTCAGATAAGACTTCCTGCCTTGCTTGCCTAAAGTAGCAATCTGTTCATGTTAAATTTTTTTTACATGTATCAATATTACAAATCAAAATTGTATAGTGGCACATGCTGCATTCTATTCTTTAACCAGCAGGGAGCACTGCACTCTTCTTATTCACCAATTCATGATTAATCTTTTGTTTTTCCCTATCATAAATATGCCAATTGAATTTGTGTGATTATATTTGTGTAGAATGTACTTGGCAAGGAATGTAAGCGTAGACAACTAATAAATTATTTTTGGCACATCAGTTATTTTCCAGTAAAACCAATCAAAATATTTTTGTCAGTTTTTTTTTCACTGTAAATGATATTGTCGGGTGTGTAAATGTTACACGTCAATGTTTCAGATTGCTATTGTCCCAGAGCAATGTTGTTAAAACTTGCATACACGGTAGCAAGGTGTTAATTTTTGCAGTCGTTTATATAGCGCAGACATATTTGTAGCGCTGTACTGATTTTATCATCGTTCACATCAGTTTCTATTATTCCCATCTCATCTAATTCCTCTACGTCAATCACACTCATATGTACTGGGTTCAATTCCATGGGAAGCTAATTAATCAGTATGTTATTATTTAGGAAAACCAGGACTTAAAGGGGTTGTCCGGTCAAAACCGATAAGTCTGCAGTCACTTTGTCTGACTTCAGGCTTATGAATCCCCTAAGCGCACGCACTGTACGCTGCGTGGATTCACCAGTTTCAGACCCAGTAGTTGAGGGTATGTATGAGTTATCCATACCCTTGGCCAGTGGGTGCGGCCGCACTCAAAATACACTTGTATGGAGCCAGGTCACGCCCACTGGCCAGGGGAATGTATAAAGCATTTTTCACACGTCCGACTATTTCCCATAATGGAAAAAACAGTACCGGAGATATCCGTGTCTGTGTGTACGTGTGTCTGTGTGTATGATATGTGTGGCAATCGTGTGCCGCCCGTGTGCTGCATCACTATTACACATACCGACGCCTGGGAATCAGCGGTACAGTTAGCGCAGTTCCCAAGCGCCGGGTGCTGAACGCTGCCCTCATCATTGTCCCCTGCTTGTGCTGCGATCAGTGCCAGCAGGGGACAATGTTGAGAGTAGTATTCTGCTCACGCTGTCTCCTAATGTAAAAATAAGAATAAAATAAAAAAATCCTTATACTTTTGGAACCCTTCGGGTTCAGTCGCCACAGAGGTGCTGCATCTCACCCAGAGGTGTGGTACCCCACTCTCAGGTAAGGAAGGAGCACTACCCGGGACCCACACACCCACATCCAATACACTCCACTTCAGTAGGGAAGGGCGAGATTGCTCCTAAGGGAGAGCACAGTCCCTGGTCCCTAGCTGGAGGGTGGAACTAGGTAGAGGAGGTGGGTGGAGGAAGAAGATCAGGGGAGTACAGAGAGTAGGAGTATAAGAAGAAGGGGGAACCATCTAGAACCGGTCAGTTGTGAGAAGTCAGTCAGAGGGAGAGTCCAGAGCAAGAGCTCAGGAGGAACTCTGCTCAGGAGGAGAGAGAGAGGATTTGGGCCTAGCCTGAGAGGCCCAGGAGAGAGAGTGAGAGAGGATGGGAGCAGAGGAAAGGTTCCGGAGACAGAGGGGATCCCAGGGGCACGGTGAGTGCAGGAAGCCACCTGTGCGCCCGAGTCTACACGGACGTGGAGGGATCAGGCCGCAGATGGGGACCGGCCCCTAAACTAGTGGAGAACAACCAGGCTCAGCTAGATAACCGGAGACTACTGTGCTTTCAAGGTGCAGCTGCCAACTACCACATTTACATCGCCAAAAAGGTGGCCGCATAGGGTCCAGGGGACTGCACGTCGCCCAACAAAACCCGAGGCTACTGGCTTGGGACACTGATTGTGAGGCACAGGGCAGGAGGGTGAGAGCCAGCACAGGAAGATGACCGAGGAAGGAACATAGAACGGGGTCCCGTTTAAGTACTCCTGAAATACTCCTGAGAGCTGCTGAACCCCTTTCTTGGTGAACGCAGGACGACGTGGGTGGTTATAATCTGGCAGTTGTAACCTGGCAGTGTGATAACTGTGAGTAAAACCTTGAAGACTGCACCCCACTGTGTCCTAGAATTATTGCTGCGCCATCACAAGCCGTGCACTACACCGCACCAACAACATCTACCTCATAGCATCACGATATCCTTCCCTGGAGCTAAGCTCTGCCTGTGGAGAGCTGAACCAACTCTGCTGCATCACCATCAGCTCCAGAGGATCTGCACAGCAGCGGCGACTCCATATAGCCGCATACCACAGGTGGCGTCACGAACATTATCTCTATAAAAACTTCATTCCCTTTTACTTCCCCTTTTATTAACCACCCTGGGTCACGGACCGGGTCACTGCCACCGTGACATCCCCCAGCATCGACCGGCCCGGCTACCAAGTACCCCAGGGCCCAGGGGGCACGTCATACTCACCTCTCCAAAGATGAAATAAGTATCCCACGCTAACCGCATACTCTGAGGAGCAGGGCAGTATGACTCGCTGCAGCCAGTGGGCCCCTGATCTGTGCTAAACTCAGCTGCGTCCTGTCACTCACTGAGCTCAGCGCAGTTCAGGGGCACGCTTGCTGCAGTGAGTCATTCAGCCCTGCTCCTCAGCCTGTGTGTTCGCCTCAGGCCACCGCAGACGCTGATGCAGAATTGTCAGTCAGATGGATTACAGCATGGGACAGTATGTCAGACAGGTGAATATTATGGTTGTTTTTTATTTTTTACAGGGGATAATGACTTCAGGGAATTAAAGGTGAGTGTAATGTTTTTATTCTATTCTTATTTTACACTTGCTGGACACAGCGAGGGCAGAATACAGCTGTCAACATTGTACCTTGCTCTCGCTGATCACAGCGCAAGCAGGGGACATTGATGACAGATGCCTGCAGCTCCCGATGATTGGGAACAGTGCGAACTGTACCGCTGATTCCCAGGTGCCTGTAAGTGTCACATGGATGTGATCCATGTGTCATCAGTGTGCACGTATGAGGAATGTTTTGCGGCCCGTGCTGCAGGTAAAAAACGGACATGTCAGCGTGTTTTGCCCACAAACACATGGTCCGTGAAAACACACTGACATGTTCACAGATCCATTCATTTGAATGGGTCTACGTGTGTCAGTGTCTCCGGTACGTGTGGAAATGGTCACCACACGTACTGGAAACATGGGTGTGTGAAAGAGGCCCAACACATACATACCCTCCATTACCGGGTCTGGAACCGGCGAATCCACGCAGCGCACAGTACATGCACTTGGGGGATTCATAAGTCTGCAGACTTATCGGTTTTGACCGGACAACCCCTTTAAAAAATATATATAATTTTTTGTATATATAGTAGTATAAAACTAGATGGAATGATGGTCATTTGCTTGACACAATATGTTATTTCTGTATTGGAGAGATGTAAAGAGAAACCGTTTAAAGGGTTATTCTCTTTTATTTATTACAATTTTTACTTTTAATTAAAATTTGGTCCTGTTCTCATAAAAATCTTTCCTTTTTTTCATCTTATTGTTTACTGCTCGTTGCCAAGAGAATCGATCACCTCCACTGAGATGCCTCATATAGCAACATCAGAAGAATACAGTTTGGGCCAGCAGTTCCACAATGCTGCTGGCCTGAACTGTCAATCCATCAGTAGCAGTACCCTCCTGAAAAAAAGAAGGAAATAACCCTGTAAACAGTGTCTGCTATAACTTGAACCCCTCATAAATGCATATGTTAGCAGTGTGAGTGTTATAAGGGACCTGGACATTTTCAACGTCTCCATTTTAACAGTGCCATATCTTAATAATTGTTATGCATATCAGGGACGGACATACCTTTGGTGCAATCTGGGCAGTCACATGGGCCCAATAGGTAAGTAGGCCCACCTCCACCTCCAAAGCAAGTGATATTGTGCATTATGATGAGCTATTGGACTACAAAGGTCCCTTTTATTGTTCTAGCACACTTTGTTTGTGTCCAATCCTGGTGTATGGGAGAGCAGCAGGAGCAATACCGCTGTCTCTTTAGGCTCCAGTGCTGATATAAGCCAATAGCAGGAGGGTGCTGCTGGGTCTAACAAGACCCAGAACTCCCTAACACTGCCACTTTTCACTATAACAAAGCTGATCTTAGAATAACAGCTGAATTAAAAATACCATTCCCAAATAATATTTTATGACTTTTGGTGAACATATTCAAAAAAAAAATAATAATTCACATAGACACCCCAATAAAGTAAAATAATCAGGGATTGAAGCTTGAAGAGGACAATTTGCATATTCCAGGTGCCTTCTGGGAAAAGCGAAGAGTCTCCTTCAGCTAGAAGATCGTTGGGTACAGCCGGGACCAGCTGCTTGGAAAGCATCGCCAAACCAGGGATTGAAGCTTGAAGAGGACAATTTGCATGTTCCAGGTGCCTTCTGGGAAAAGCAAAGAGCCTCCTTCAGCTAGAAGATCGTTGGGTACAGCCGGGACCAGCTGCTTGGAAAGCATCGCCAAACCAGGGATTGAAGCTTGAAGAGAACAATTTGCATATTCCAGGTGCCTTCTGGGAAAAGGGAAGAGTCTCCTTCAGCTAGAAGATCGTTGGGTACAGCCGGGACCGTCTGCTTGGAAAGCATCGCCAAACCAGGAATAGAAGCTTGAAGAGGACAATTTGCATATTCCAGGTGCCTTCTGGGAAAAGCGAAGAGTCTCCTTCAGCTACAAGATCGTTGGGTACAGCCGGGACCAGCTGCTTGGAAAGCATCGCCAAACCAGGGATTGAAGCTTGAAGAGGACAATTTGCATGTTCCAGGTGCCTTCTGGGAAAAGCGAAGAGCCTCCTTCAGCTAGAAGATCGTTGGGTACAGCCGGGACCAGCTGCTTGGAAAGCATCGCCAAACCAGGGATTGAAGCTTGAAGAGGACAATTTGCATGTTCCAGGTGCCTTCTGGGAAAAGCGAAGAGCCTCCTTCAGCTAGAAGATCGTTGGGTACAGCCGGGACCAGCTGCTTGGAAAGCATCGCCAAACCAGGGATTGAAGCTTGAAGAGGACAATTTGCATGTTCCAGGTGCCTTCTGGGAAAAGCGAAGAGCCTCCTTCAGCTAGAAGATCGTTGGGTACAGCCGGGACCAGCTGCTTGGAAAGCATCGCCAAACCAGGGATTGAAGCTTGAAGAGGACAATTTGCATGTTCCAGGTGCCTTCTGGGAAAAGCGAAGAGCCTCCTTCAGCTAGAAGATCGTTGGGTACAGCCGGGACCAGCTGCTTGGAAAGCATCGCCAAACCAGGGATTGAAGCTTGAAGAGGACAATTTGCATGTTCCAGTTGCCTTCTGGGAAAAGCGAAGAGCCTCCTTCAGCTAGAAAATCGTTGGGTACAGCCGGGACCAGCTGCTTGGAAAGCATCGCCAAACCAGGGATTGAAGCTTGAAGAGGACAATTTGCATGTTCCAGGTGCCTTCTGGGTAAAGCGAAGAGCCTCCTTCAGCTAGAAGATCGTTGGGTACAGCCGGGACCAGCTGCTTGGAAAGCATCGCCAAACCAGGGATTGAAGCTTGAAGAGGACAATTTGCATGTTCCAGGTGCCTTCTGGGAAAAGCGAAGAGCCTCCTTCAGCTAGAAGATCGTTGGGTACAGCCGGGACCAGCTGCTTGGAAAGCATCGCCAAACCAGGGATTGAAGCTTGAAGAGGACAATTTGCATGTTCCAGGTGCCTTCTGGGAAAAGCGAAGAGCCTCCTTCAGCTAGAAGATCGTTGGGTACAGCCGGGACCAGCTGCTTGGAAAGCATCGCCAAACCAGGGATTGAAGCTTGAAGAGGACAATTTGCATGTTCCAGGTGCCTTCTGGGAAAAGCGAAGAGCCTCCTTCAGCTAGAAGATCGTTGGGTACAGCCGGGACCCGCTGCTTGGAAAGCATCGCCAAACCAGGGATTGAAGCTTGAAGAGGACAATTTGCATGTTCCAGGTGCCTTCTGGGAAAAGCGAAGAGCCTCCTTCAGCTAGAAGATCGTTGGGTACAGCCGGGACCCGCTGCTTGGAAAGCATCGCCAAACCAGGGATTGAAGCTTGAAGAGGACAATTTGCATGTTCTAGGTGCCTTCTGGGAAAAGCGAAGAGCCTCCTTCAGCTAGAAGATCGTTGGGTACAGCCGGGACCCGCTGCTTGGAAAGCATCGCCAAACCAGGGATAGAAGCTTGAAGAGGACAATTTGCATGTTCCAGGTGCCTTCTGGGAAAAGCGAAGAGCCTCCTTCAGCTAGAAGATCGTTGGGTACAGCCGGGACCCGCTGCTTGGAAAGCATCGCCAAACCAGGGATAGAAGCTTGAAGAGGACAATTTGCATGTTCCAGGTGCCTTCTGGGAAAAGCGAAGAGCCTCCTTCAGCTAGAAGATCGTTGGGTACAGCCGGGACCAGCTGCTTGGAAAGCATCGCCAAACCAGGGATTGAAGCTTGAAGAGGACAATTTGCATGTTCCAGGTGCCTTCTGGGAAAAGCGAAGAGCCTCCTTCAGCTAGAAGATCGTTGGGTACAGCCGGGACCAGCTGCTTGGAAAGCATCGCCAAACCAGGGATTGAAGCTTGAAGAGGACAATTTGCATGTTCCAGGTGCCTTCTGGGAAAAGCGAAGAGCCTCCTTCAGCTAGAAGATCGTTGGGTACAGCCAGGACCAGCTGCTTGGAAAGCATCGCCAAACCAGGGATTGAAGCTTGAAGAGGACAATTTGCATGTTCCAGGTGCCTTCTGGGAAAAGCGAAGAGCCTCCTTCAGCTAGAAGATCGTTGGGTACAGCCGGGACCAGCTGCTTGGAAAGCATCGCCAAACCAGGGATTGAAGCTTGAAGAGGACAATTTGCATGTTCCAGGTGCCTTCTGGGAAAAGCGAAGAGCCTCCTTCAGCTAGAAGATCGTTGGGTACAGCCGGGACCAGCTGCTTGGAAAGCATCGCCAAACCAGGGATTGAAGCTTGAAGAGGACAATTTGCATGTTCCAGGTGCCTTCTGGGAAAAGCGAAGAGCCTCCTTCAGCTAGAAGATCGTTGGGTACAGCCGGGACCAGCTGCTTGGAAAGCATCGCCAAACCAGGGATTGAAGCTTGAAGAGGACAATTTGCATGTTCCAGGTGCCTTCTGGGAAAAGCGAAGAGCCTCCTTCAGCTAGAAGATCGTTGGGTACAGCCGGGACCAGCTGCTTGGAAAGCATCGCCAAACCAGGGATTGAAGCTTGAAGAGGACAATTTGCATGTTCCAGGTGCCTTCTGGGAAAAGCGAAGAGCCTCCTTCAGCTAGAAGATCGTTGGGTACAGCCGGGACCAGCTGCTTGGAAAGCATCGCCAAACCAGGGATTGAAGCTTGAAGAGGACAATTTGCATGTTCCAGGTGCCTTCTGGGAAAAGCGAAGATCCTCCTTCAGCTAGAAGATCGTTGGGTACAGCCGGGACCAGCTGCTTGGAAAGCATCGCCAAACCAGGGATTGAAGCTTGAAGAGGACAATTTGCATGTTCCAGGTGCCTTCTCGGAAAAGCGAAGAGCCTCCTTCAGCTAGAAGATCGTTGGGTACAGCCGGGACCAGCTGCTTGGAAAGCATCGCCAAACCAGGGATTGAAGCTTGAAGAGGACAATTTGCATGTTCCAGGTGCCTTCTGGGAAAAGCGAAGAGCCTCCTTCAGCTAGAAGATCGTTGGGTACAGCCGGGACCAGCTGCTTGGAAAGCATCGCCAAACCAGGGATTGAAGCTTGAAGAGGACAATTTGCATGTTCCAGGTGCCTTCTGGGAAAAGCGAAGAGCCTCCTTCAGCTAGAAGATCGTTGGGTACAGCCGGGACCAGCTGCTTGGAAAGCATCGCCAAACCAGGGATTGAAGCTTGAAGAGAACAATTTGCATGTTCCAGGTGCCTTCTGGGAAAAGCGAAGAGCCTCCTTCAGCTAGAAGATCGTTGGGTACAGCCGGGACCAGCTGCTTGGAAAGCATCGCCAAACCAGGGATTGAAGCTTGAAGAGGACAATTTGCATGTTCCAGGTGCCTTCTGGGAAAAGCGAAGAGCCTCCTTCAGCTAGAAGATCGTTGGGTACAGCCGGGACCAGCTGCTTGGAAAGCATCGCCAAACCAGGGATTGAAGCTTGAAGAGGACAATTTGCATGTTCCAGGTGCCTTCTGGGAAAAGCGAAGAGCCTCCTTCAGCTAGAAGATCGTTGGGTACAGCCGGGACCAGCTGCTTGGAAAGCATCGCCAAACCAGGGATTGAAGCTTGAAGAGGACAATTTGCATGTTCCAGGTGCCTTCTGGGAAAAGCGAAGAGCCTCCTTCAGCTAGAAGATCGTTGGGTACAGCCGGGACCAGCTGCTTGGAAAGCATCGCCAAACCAGGGATTGAAGCTTGAAGAGGACAATTTGCATGTTCCAGGTGCCTTCTGGGAAAAGCGAAGAGCCTCCTTCAGCTAGAAGATCGTTGGGTACAGCCGGGACCAGCTGCTTGGAAAGCATCGCCAAACCAGGGATTGAAGCTTGAAGAGGACAATTTGCATGTTCCAGGTGCCTTCTGGGAAAAGCGAAGAGCCTCCTTCAGCTAGAAGATCGTTGGGTACAGCCGGGACCAGCTGCTTGGAAAGCATCGCCAAACCAGGGATTGAAGCTTGAAGAGGACAATTTGCATGTTTCAGGTGCCTTCTGGGAAAAGCGAAGAGCCTCCTTCAGCTAGAAGATCGTTGGGTACAGCCGGGACCAGCTGCTTGGAAAGCATCGCCAAACCAGGGATTGAAGCTTGAAGAGGACAATTTGCATGTTCCAGGTGCCTTCTGGGAAAAGCGAAGAGCCTCCTTCAGCTAGAAGATCGTTGGGTACAGCCGGGACCAGCTGCTTGGAAAACATCGCCAAACCAGGGATTGAAGCTTGAAGAGGACAATTTGCATGTTCCAGGTGCCTTCTGGGAAAAGCGAAGAGCCTCCTTCAGCTAGAAGATCGTTGGGTACAGCCGGGACCAGCTGCTTGGAAAGCATCGCCAAACCAGAGATTGAAGCTTGAAGAGGACAATTTGCATGTTCCAGGTGCCTTCTGGGAAAAGCGAAGAGCCTCCTTCAGCTAGAAGATCGTTGGGTACAGCCGGGACCAGCTGCTTGGAAAGCATCGCCAAACCAGGGATTGAAGCTTGAAGAGGACAATTTGCATGTTCCAGGTGCCTTCTGGGAAAAGCGAAGAGCCTCCTTCAGCTAGAAGATCGTTGGGTACAGCCGGGACCAGCTGCTTGGAAAGCATCGCCAAACCAGGGATTGAAGCTTGAAGAGGAAATTTTCCATATTCCAGGTGCCTTCTGGGAAAAGCGAAGAGCCTCCTTCAGCAAGAAGATCGTTGGGTACAGCCGGGACCAGCTGCTTGGAAAGCATCGCCAAACCAGGGATTGAAGCTTGAAGAGGACAATTTGCATATTCCAGGTGCCTTCTGGGAAAAGCGAAGAGCCTCCTTCAGCTAGAAGATCGTTGGGTACAGCCGGGACCAGCTGCTTGGAAAGCATCGCCAAACCAGGGATTGATGCTTGAAGAGGACAATTTGCATATTCCAGGTGCCTTCTGGGAAAAGCGAAGAGCCTCCTTCAGCTAGAAGATCGTTGGGTACAGCCGGGACCAGCTGCTTGGAAAGCATCGCCAAACCAGGGATTGAAGGTTGAAGAGGACAATTTGCATATTCCAGGTGCCTTCTGGGAAAAGCGAAGAGCCTCCTTCAGCAAGAAGATCGTTGGGTACAGCCGGGACCAGCTGCTTGGAAAGCATCGCCAAACCAGGGATTGAAGCTTGAAGAGGACAATTTGCATATTCCAGGTGCCTTCTGGGAAAAGCGAAGAGCCTCCTTCAGCTAGAAGATCGTTGGGTACAGCCGGGACCAGCTGCTTGGAAAGCATCGCCAAACCAGGGATTGAAGCTTGAAGAGGACACTTTGCATATTCCAGGTGCCTTCTGGGAAAAGCGAAGAGCCTCCTTCAGCTAGAAGATCGTTGGGTACAGCCGGGACCAGCTGCTTGGAAAGCATCGCCAAACCAGGGATTGAAGCTTGAAGAGGAAATTTTCCATATTCCAGGTGCCTTCTGGGAAAAGCGAAGAGCCTCCTTCAGCTAGAAGATCGTTGGGTACAGCCGGGACCAGCTGCTTGGAAAGCATCGCCAAACCAGGGATTGAAGCTTGAAGAGGACAATTTGCATATTCCAGGTGCCTTCTGGGAAAAGCGAAGAGCCTCCTTCAGCTAGAAGATCGTTGGGTACAGCCGGGACCAGCTGCTTGGAAAGCATCGCCAAACCAGGGATTGATGCTTGAAGAGGACAATTTGCATATTCCAGGTGCCTTCTGGGAAAAGCGAAGAGCCTCCTTCAGCTAGAAGATCGTTGGGTACAGCCGGGACCAGCTGCTTGGAAAGCATCGCCAAACCAGGGATTGAAGGTTGAAGAGGACAATTTGCATATTCCAGGTGCCTTCTGGGAAAAGCGAAGAGCCTCCTTCAGCAAGAAGATCGTTGGGTACAGCCGGGACCAGCTGCTTGGAAAGCATCGCCAAACCAGGGATTGAAGCTTGAAGAGGACAATTTGCATATTCCAGGTGCCTTCTGGGAAAAGCGAAGAGCCTCCTTCAGCTAGAAGATCGTTGGGTACAGCCGGGACCAGCTGCTTGGAAAGCATCGCCAAACCGCGCGCGAATTTGTTTGATTTGTTTATCCTAGGGTATCACAAGAAAGAAGACAGACATCAAGTCAGCAGGGACAAGGAGCAGCATGGCAGATGTGACAACCTACATGGTGAGCTGCAACATGTGCTACATGTTCACAGATCGACCAGAAGCTGAAACCAACTTCACCTGCCAGAAGTGTAGACTACTGGCGATTTTAGAAGAAAAGGTGCGGGGACTGGAAGAAAGAATTGTGACATTAAAACTCATCAATGAAAATGAAGACTTCCTGGACAGAACAGAAGCGTCACTACTGGTCACGGAAAGTCAAGGAAGCATCAGAGAACCTCCAGAGGCAGACAAGTGGAGGCAAGTGACCAAAAGAAGCAAGAAGACCATGGAGACACCACCAACCACACAACTGAGAAACAGATTCCAAGGACTTGTGGAGGACGAAGATGGCACACCTAAGGATGAGGAACTACCAGCAAGCAAAAAAGAAAAGAGCACCCAGAAACACCCAGAAGCGACAAGAAAAAGGACAGCCAAGAAGGGAAGAAGAGTGGTGGTGGTGGGAGACTCACTACTGAGAGGAACAGAAGCAGCTATCTGCAGACCGGACATAACCGCAAGAGAAGTATGCTGCCTCCCAGGGGCGAAGATCAAGGATGTTACCGATAGGATACCGAAGCTCATCAGTTCCAAGGATGTCCACCCATTTCTTCTGATACATGTTGGCACCAATGACACGGCGAAGAAGGCCCTACCGACAATCTGCAAGGACTTTGAAGCATTGGGGAAGAAAGTAAAAGAACTGGATGCGCAGGTAGTTTTTTCTTCTATCCTTCCAGTAGACGGGCATGGCGTCAGGAGATGGAACAGGATCCTTGATGTGAACAACTGGCTGAGACGATGGTGCAGACAACAAGGATTTGGATTCCTGGACCACGGTGTGAATTACCTCTATGACGGACTCCTTGCCAGAGACGGACTACACCTCAACAAACCCGGGAAACACACATTCGCCAGGAGACTCGCAACACTCATCAGGAGGGCGTTAAACTAAAAGAAGAGAGGATGGGAAGAAAAACGCCGGACACGAACATGCAACCAGAGAACATACTAATGAAAGATATGAAGTGCGACAAAGAAGGTCCAAGACAAGATGCTTGGAAGGGAGGTAAGAAAATTTCTAATAGAATCCACAGGGAGAAGATTGGAACAAAACAAAATCGTGTAAACTGCGTGCTAGCAAATGCCAGGAGCCTGACAAACAGGATGGATGAACTGGAAGCAGAAATATCTACAGGTAACTATGACATAGTGGGAATAACCGAGACATGGTTAGATGAAAGCTATGACTGGGCAGTTAACTTACAGGGTTACAGTCTGTTTAGAATGGATCGAAGAAGTCGGAAAGGGGGTGGAGTCTGTCTATATGTAAAGACGTGTCTAAAGCCTACAATACGGGAGGATGCATGGGAGGGAAATAAGGAGGTCGAGTCCTTATGGGTGGAGATACATGGGGCAAAAAACAATAACAAAATTATCATAGGAGTCTGTTATAAACCACCAAATATAGCAGAAGCCATGGAAAGTCTATTAATGAGACAAATAGACGAAGTAGCAAAAAATAACGAGGTGCTTATTATGGGGGACTTGAACTACCCCGATATAGACTGGGAAACCGAAAGCTGTAGATCTCAGAAAGGAAACAGGTTTCTGTCAATTATCAAAGACAATTATTTGTCACAACTTGTGCAGGAACCAACTAGAGGGACGGCCCTTTTAGACTTAATATTAACTAACAGGCCAGACAGAATAACTGAGGTGCAGGTCGGGGGGCACCTGGGAAATAGTGACCACAACATTATACAATTCCACATGTGCTTCAGTAGGGTGCCCAGCAAGGGAGTCACAAAAACACTGAACTTCAGGAGGGCAAAGTTTGATCAGCTAAGAGATGCCCTTCACCTTATAGACTGGGATAGTATCTTCAGTAATAGGAACACGGATAGAAAATGGGAAATTTTCAAAACAGTCCTACATAGTCACTGTAGAAGGTACATACCTTATGGGAATAAAAGGGCGAGGAATAGGAGGAAGCCAATGTGGCTAAATAAGGAAGTCAAGAGGGCAATGAAAAACAAAAAAAGGGCTTTCGGTAAACTTAAACAAGAAGGCAGTGAGGAAGCGCTAATATCTTATAGGGAAAAAAACAAAATCTGTAAGAAACAAATAAGAATAGCAAAAGAGGAGACAGAGAGACTAATTGCCAAGGAAAGTAAAACGAATCCCAAACTGTTCTTTAACTATATAAACAGTAAAAGGATTAAAACTGATGGCGTTGGCCCATTGAAAAATAACCTGGGTAAAATCATAGAGGGCGATGAGGGTAAAGCAAACCTACTCAATAGCTTCTTCTCCACTGTTTTCACAAAAGAAAACAATTTATCGGAGGAAATGCAGAGTGATAAAGTAAACCCTCCGCTAAATATCACCCACCTAACCCAGGAGGAAGTTCAGAAACGCCTAAATAATATCAAAATAGACAAGTCACCAGGCATACACCCCCGGGTACTAAAAGAATTAAGTAATGTGATAGACAGGCCGCTGTATCTTATATTCAAGCACTCTTTATGGACAGGGACTGTCACACTAGACTGGCGCCAAGCAAATGTGGTACCAATATTCAAAAAGGGGTCTAAAAGTGACCCTGGGAACTATAGACCAGTCAGCTTAACGTCTGTTGTGGGTAAATTGTTTGAAGGATTTCTTAGAGATGCTATTGTAGAATATCTTAATGATAATAACTGTCTAACTCAATATCAACATGGATTCATGAGGGATCGCTCCTGCCAAACAAACCTGATCGTCTTCTACGAGGAGGTGAGCTCACAGCTGGACCGGGGAGAGTCAGTGGATGTTGTATACCTTGACTTCTCCAAAGCGTTTGATACTGTGCCACACAAAAGGTTGGTATATAAAATGAGAATGCTTGGTCTGGGGGATAATGTGTGCAAGTGGGTAAATAGCTGGCTGAGTGATAGAAAGCAGAGGGTGGTTATCAATGGAGTAAGCTCAGGGTGTGTCAGGGTTACTAGCGGTGTGCCTCAAGGGTCTGTCTTGGGCCCTATATTATTTAATATATTTATTAATGATCTAGTGGAAGGGTTGCATAGTAAAATAGCAATATTTGCAGATGATACTAAACTTTGTAAAGTAGTTAATACAGATGAGGATAGGGCACAGCTACAGGAGGATTTAGATAAATTGGGGAGTTGGGCCAAAAAATGGCAAATGGGGTTCAATGCCGATAAATGTAAGGTCATGCACATGGGAAAGAAAAACAGCAGTCACCCATACATATTAAATGGGAAACCGTTGGGGAAATCTGACATGGAGAAGGACCTGGGCGTCTTGGTTAATAGCAAATTAAATTGGAGTGCCCAGTGTCAGGCAGCAGCTGCGAAGGCAAATAGAGTCATGGCATGCATCAGAAGAGGAATAGGGGCATATGATGAGAACATTGTTCTTCCTCTGTATAAAGCGCTGGTAAGGCCGCACTTAGAATATTGTGCACAGTTCTGGGCTCCGGTGCTCAGGAAAGACATATTGGAGCTAGAGAGGGTACAAAGGAGGGCGACTAAGGTAATAAAGGGAATGGAGGGACTAGAATACCCAGAGAGGTTGTCAAAATTAGGCCTATTTACATTGGAAAAGAGAAGGCTTAGGGGAGACCTCATAAACATGTATAAATACATCAGGGGGCAGTACAGAGATCTCTCCCATGACCTGTTTATACCAAGGATGGTGACAAAGACGAGGGGGCACACTATGCGTCTGGAGGAAAGGAGGTTCCTGCACCAGCATAGAAGGGGATTCTTTACGGTCAGAGCCGTGAGACTCTGGAACTCTCTGGGAGAGGAAGTGGTGATGTCCAACTCACTTAATGAGTTCAAGAGAGGCCTGGATGCCTTTCTTGAGAACAATAAAATTACATCTTATGCTTAGTTAATTAATCCAGGGATTTAATCTGACTGCCAGATTGGTGTCGGGAAGTGAATTTTTCCTCAATGATGTAAATTGGCCTATACCGCATGGTATAGGAATAGCGGAATAGCTGCAGTGCACAAGAAATAGGCTGAACTGGATGGACGCTTTTCTTTTTTCAGCCTTATAAACTGTGTAACTGTGTAACCCCAACCAATCATTATTGTGCCTTGTTACCCAGATCAATTATCTTAAAACTGAGTCTCATGTATTAAAATAAAAAGGCAATGTAATAAAAAAAACACTAAACTGTGTCTGATCCTGGTCAGCCACAATACATAAATTGGCTAAAGTCCCAATTGTCCAATATTACAATTTTTGTGACGTTAGCAGCAGAGCACATTGAAATTTTTGGAATCCAATTTCTAATGTACATGATCAGCCTTGATACATACATGTGATAAATTTGCAATAGCTGTTCCAGCTCTGTTTTATCTTATTTATTTTTTTTATTTGGCTAAGGAACACTAATACTTAGCTATGGTGGACAACTGTCTGTCTCGGAATTGCATTAAAGGTGTCTACTCATGGCAGGGAAATAGAGCCACCGTACGAGAAGGCTCATGATGTCTACAGCTTTCTCTGAAGACTAGTTTTCTATAATGGTCTATGACTTTTTTGATGGCGCCGCTTGCTCTCCCAACATTATGCACCTCTCCTGAGAATTGGATGGAGCAAAGGTTGAATTGTCTACTGCATAAATCAAGTGCGTACTCTGTATGAGAATATCTATGTCACGAGTACTTGCTACAGTGCATTATATCTGTAGGAGCCTGAAACAACAAAGTCTACCCATATCTGCAGACGGTTGGTCCAGAATCCTATCTGAGGCATAGGGTTACCATTTACTTGTAGGCTAAATGTGTCTGTTGTATTTACTTGTAGGCTAAATGTGTTAGGTCAGTGACAAATAGTGCACTTCTTATGATCTATACAATTTTTTCCAAAGATCAAAAACAACTTCAAAGGCCATTATAGTATGGATGTTGCAAACATGTAGCAGCAGGTACAAACTTTGTAAAGAAACTACAGCCATCTTCTCTCCATTATCCACTGCAGCTGGTGTGTACATAAGAATAAAGGCCACAAAAAGGCGACTGAGCTTCCATACTGCTGAATACAACTCCCATTGTGCTACTGTTATACCATAGCAGTGTTATTAAATCTATGTAAGTGGCGGGTTTATACATTTTCTGGGGCCATCGGGAATAAGGTTATAGTGCCCCCCAGAGTCCAAAAATATCCGGGTGAGCTGAGACACTGAAGAACACGATAAGGGCCGGATTTTCCGGTCCCCAAATAAGTGATCGCTGTTATTCAGTGGATAACGGAGATCAAGTAAAAAAAAAGTGAGTGCGCTGTTAAAATGATTTGTCCTCTGACATGATATACATGTCAGAGGAGAGAGAAATTATGTCCCTTAGCCCCCTTTGATACCTCCGCCCTCCCCCAGGCCCCCCTGCTCCGTCACCCAGCCCTCCGCCTCCCCTTCCTGAAAAAAAAATGGCGGGAGCATACACATTGCGCCCACCGAGATCTGCCGGTGGGCACCCGGCAACAGCAGGGATTTTTACTATTGATACCTTTTGATCACTGTGATAGGCCCTATCACAGTGATCAAAGGCCAATAATTAGTAAATCACCCCCTGGTCAGATTATTTTTTTCTTTTATAATTTTAATGTTTTTCATTTTTTGCCATTAGGGTTAGGTTTAAGGTTGGAGTTGGACTTAGGGTTGGGGTTATGTTTTTTTCAAAAGTAAAGCAGCTGCAAAACATGCGGGGCGAGGATTTGAGCATGTCACTCGAGCTGCCCGCGATACTCAGTGCATACCCGAACACCTGATGCAAATTGAAGTAGTGAGCACTTGTGCTCAACACTAATGACGACATATTCATTATGACGACCTAATGTTATCAAATTCTGTGTAGTACCTTTGGGTTCACAATGCTCACTATACTCCTGGGTAAAATCCTTGAGGGGTGTAGTTTCCAAAATGGGGTCCGTTGTGGGGGGTTTCTGCGGTTTGGGTGCCTTTGGGGGCCCTGCAAATGTGACATGTCGCCTGCAACCTATTTCAGCCAATATGTGTTCCGAAATTCAAATATTGTTCCTTCCGTTCCGAGCCCTGCCGTTTGTCCAAACAGAACTTTTTAATTATATGTGGGGTATCTTCGCACTCGTAAAAAAGTGGGTAACAAACTGTGGGTTCTACTTTTTGGTGTTACCTCTTGCAAAAGTGAGAGATTTGGGGCTAAAGGTTAATTTTAGAGGTAAAATGTAAAAGAATTTTTCATTCCACTTGCATTAATTCTTGTGTAGCAACTGAAGGGTTAAAATATTTCCCGACAACAGTTTTGAAGTATTTGAGGGGTGGGGTTTTTAAAATAGTCTCACTTTTGTGGAGTCTCCAATATACAGGCCCCTCAAAGACCATTTAAATCTGAATAGGTCCCTAAAGAAACAGGTTTTGAAAATTTGTAGAAAAAATGAGAAATTGCTGCTAAAGTTTTAACCCCTCTAACATCCTAACAAAAAAAAAAACTATGTTTCAAAAATGATGCAGATGTAAAGTAGATATATGGGAAATGTTATTTATTAATTATTTAGTGCGGTATACAAGTATCTGATTTAAGGGCATAAAAACTTAAAGTTTGAAAATTGCAAAACTTTCACATTTTTTGTCAAATTTTCAATATTTTCATAAATATATGCAAATCATATCGACCAAAATTTACCACTAACATGAAGTACAATATGTAGTGAAAAAACAAACTCAGAATCACTGGGATCCGTTGAAGCGTTCCAGAGTTATTACCACATAAAGTGACAGTGGTCAGATTTAAAAAATTTGGACTGGTCATTAAAGTCAAAATTAGCTCCGTCACTAAGCGGTTAAAGAGACAGTCAAATACTCAATAGCATATCATCACTAAGGGTAAGGCCAAAGCATAGCACTCACATCGCGGGAATGTGTAGTCTCTGATTTTTTAATTTTGCTGGGTGAACAGCAATTTTACCCGTGAAACCGTGAGGCTATAACAGTCGATGGCAGAGTTTTGTGGGTGAAACGGCTATCCCACCATGTAAAATCAGATAATTGTTTAGTAGCTAATTCTAAAACCATAGCGGCAACTGCCAATCACAGTTTTTGCCTGCATTGAGGCTGTATCACGCCCATGATGTGAGCGCCACTTCTGACCTTATCCTTAATCGCTGTTCTTAAAAAGGGCTAATTAGCCCTTGATACCTCACCTTTATCATTATTATTGTGGTGGAGGCATTATTATTATACATTGCAATGATCATGCCAAGATCAGTTGTAAGCAGGGGTTCCTTAAGTCAGAATTTATTTTTTTCCATGGTGTATAGCAATCCTTTCATGGTATAAAGGTTGAGAATCTCCAACAGGGCCCACAGCTATTGTGGGTCTTTAATAGTACTGGTCTTCTCATATGGGCCAAAGGGACCTCCAGGGCCCAGGTTCTACTGTAACCCCTGTACCCACTATAGTTACTCTTCTGCTTTATAGCTGTGACAAAACTACAAATCCCACCATGCCCTAACAGCCAGGGCCACTATCTGGGCATTACTGCTCTTACTATTTATGGGGCCCGATGAGCAGAATCACAGAGGGGGGCCCGGACTGTCTGGGCTCCAACGCTTGTGCTTCTGCTACCAGGCCTCAGGGTGTTACAAAGTGCTGTGCACCGGGGTGCCGCCTTCGGGGTGCCTCCGCACACCTCATCCCTAGGGGCTTTCACGGAGCTCCACGACCGTCAAACCTGAACAGGTGTGCAGCTCCAGCTGTCTCCGTCTTTTCCAGACTTCTGGTCAGGTGACAGATCATACGCGATGACGTCATTGCATACGCACTGTCATGTATGCTCGCCACTGGTCGTTGCCAGGACACCAGAAGCGGAGCTGCGCCTGTAGGGGATTGTAAATGAGGTAAGTATGAAAAATGTTTTTTTTCTTTATAAAATTAATTAAATTGGTGAGGGAGGGAGGAGGGGGACTGCAAATGATGAAGTGAGATCCGGAGGGGGACTGCAAATGATGAAGTGAGATCCGGAGGGGGACTGCAAATGATGAAGTGAGGAGGGGAACTGCAACTGATGAAGTGAGAGGTGGAGGGGGACTGCAAATGATGAAGCAAGAGGGAGAGGGGGACTGAAAGTGATGAAGTGAGGTTGGGGATGGAGACTGCAAATAATAAAGTGAGGTGGGGTTGGGGGACTGCAAATGATGAAGTGGGGGGGGACTGCAAATGATGAATTGAGGGTGAGGGATGGGGACAGCAATTGAATTGAATGTGGGGGGTGGGGAGAGTAAATGATGACTTGGGGGGCTGGGGAAGAACAAATAATGATGAATTTTGAGGGTGGGGGGGAGTAAATAATGATGTATTGAGACTGGGGGATGAGGGACAGTAAATGATAATGAATTGAGGGTGGGGGCATCAAATGATGATGAATTGGGGCGGGGCAGCAAATAAAGATAAATTGAGGGTTGGGGATAGTAAATGATGTATTGAATGTGGGGGAGAGCAGTTGATAATGAATAGTGAGCAGAGGTGGGAGAGAGAGGACATGACATAATGAATTGGGGCAGAAGGGGGGCATGTAAATACAATGAATCGGGGGAGCGGGAGGTACAGATTGGGGGGCATTAAGGATGCAGGAACGTGACTGGTATTGAATTGGGGGAAAGAGTACAGGAGCTAACTAATTTATATATTTATTAGGTGGGGAAAGTAGCTATTTATAGTTAGTGGTGGATTACAATTTATATTTCGAATGGTGGTTTGCATAATAACTAATTATATATTAACGGTGGCTTCACGTCTGTATTCAGTTGTGTAGAAATTGGGGAAAAAGTGGGGAATATGCTCTGGAAGCGGTGCTCTAGATAACTGTGTTATTTTCTGTAGAGACGCGTCCTGGCTGGAAGGAGAAAAATTAATAAAAATATACCTAAAAAGAGTATTGGATATTTTTAAGAAATGTTTAACAGGTTAGAGTAGAGTAGGGCCTGGCCAGAAGAGTCTACCTTGTCGTGGTGGCGGCTTAAAAAAAATATTTTGGCCAAAACAAAAGCTGATGGCTATGTATGTGATGTTCGATGGCAACTGCTAATGTGTGATTGGTGAGGACGTAGTGTAGAAGTGGAGTTCTTCCAAGAGTGGGTGATGGGACTGTGGAAGGTTCAAGGGGTAGAGGCGGAGCTGGGGTGGAGCCTGGGCGGAGGCTTAAGGGGGCCCAAAATTGTTGCCAGTATGGGGCCCTGAAATTCCTGGTGGCAGCCCTGCTGTCAGCTACAGGCTGCTGTGGATATATGATTTCTATATTTTAGTCATATTATTAACCTTGCCTGTTAGTGGCACTAAAAGTCTGGAGTTTAATATTGCTTGTCTGGGAGATTATGTATTTTCTGTGCAGCCAGCAGTTACTTGGCTGATTCTTCTGGCCTTCTGCCTTCATAATATCAACATTTGGAAGTAATGTTTAGACATGAGGGGAAGGAAAGATAGTCTGCGGCCACAACCAATTACAGAGTTTTGATCTTTTTTGGTGAGATGGAAACTCACCCTGTAAAACCGTGCCAAATTTGATAAGGCCTAAGGAAAAAGCAAGTGGGAATTGGGAATCAAATAGAAATATGGCAGGGAGAAGAAAGGTTTATATAAACCTTGTTTCTAGCCATTTATTGCTTTTCCTTTGTTGAAAAAAAAAATACATATATGTTTTCCTGCCTTTTTATATACTCACACTCTTGCTGGATAGAAATAGAAACCATCAGTAATGCCAGCACCAATATATGTTCCCGAACGTGTGTTACTCATCTCAGCCATACTTGTACACCTTCATATATCAACCAATAATACACACGTATCTGCATATATTCTCAGTGCCATTATTTTCCTCAGCCATACATGTTCTCTGCATATCAGTCTATTGCCATAAATTACATCTCAGCTATACAGATACATCGTACAACATGATAGGAAACGGTATAACTATATCACAAATCTTTATTAGATACCGCCAATATTGGCCACATAAAAAGACAACATGTAAATAACCAATTAAAACGTGTGTGAAAGGAACAGCATAATCCCCAGCTGGCCGATGACCCCAATAGTTAATATCTCAAAGTGGTTCATATATAAAGGGGGAAGGGGAGAAGAGAGGGGAAGACAGATCAAATTTGGGAGTTAGGCAAGGTGATTAAGGTGTCCGACCAAGTGGTAAATAGTGGTTAATCAGTAGTAGCACTGTCTCAGATAGCCACAAGCCAAACTCCCATATAATACAAAAAATATTTGTAGCATCCATGAATTGGTATTGTAATCAGTGATGAGCGAGCGTGCTCGTTTAACCCTTTCACCGAGCATGCTCGGGTGCTTTCCGAGTATCTTCAGCGTGCTCGTATATTATGTTGGAGTCCCTGCATCTGCATGATTTATGGCTTTTACACAGCTTCAACACATGTGAGGATTTCTTAACAAACAGGCAATCCCTGCATGTGTTGAAGCTGTCTAGCCGCCATAAATTATGCAGATGCATTGACTCAAGCATAATATACGAGCACGCCGGAGATACTCGGGAAGCACCTGAGCCTGTTCGATGAAAGGGTTAAATGAGCACACTCGCTCATCACTAATTGTAATAGATATTGCTTACCCAATGTAACTAGAAGGCCGCTGGGGAAGAAAATAGTTGGTACTTCCAACTTCCTGACGCGCGTTTCGCGTAAATAATCTTCTATCTCAATGGAAGGTCAGATACATACAGATACATGTTCATATTTGCCAAAGATCAATCTGTATCTGCATATCTACACAGTGCCATAAATATTCACTCCCCTATAGATATAATTTTCTGCCATAAGTCACGTCACACTCATACATGTATATATATCAGCTAGTGCAATACATGTATCTTATATCTTCACAGTTCCATAGATCTACAATCACTCAGTCATCCTATGCATATAATCGCCCTACCATGAATCACATCCCAACCAGACATGTACATGTCCATACACTCCTCACCATTGAGGAGTAATAGCTGATATATGAAGGTGTACATATACGCACTGGCTGATTTACACTCCTCATTTATAGATTTATTTAATTTCAAGAATGAGCGCCACACACAGAAATACACATAATTACATGCCTTGACATGTTATCAGTGAGGTCACTAATGGTTGTCCGAGGAATGTTCTTCCCACTGAATGCACTTGGGCACAAAAATTATCAAGATCGCCAAGACGAGGCCTTCAGAATGGATCCTCACACCTGTCCTGCTCACAGGATTATGATGTGGGGTGGTATCATTTACAATAGCCAGACCCCTTTAGTCTTTATTGCAGGTATAGTAACACCTCAGAGTTACAATGATTTGGCTGTGGAACGACATTAGTAGTACGGCCATTTCTCCAAACATTGTGTGGTACTGCCATTTCTCTTCAACACTACAACACCAAGTCGCATGTTGTTTATGCTACTGTGAGCAGTCTACATGGCTTAAACATACTACTAAAGCCTGCTGCATCTATGCACATGTCTCCCATCGAGCACATCTGGGACATTATTGTTCAAAAATTGCAAATGGAGCTGCGAGAAGTGGATCTTGATGAATTGCGTATACTGAGGGCATTTAGTGTGGCAGAACATTCCTCAGACAACCACTACTAACCCTACTGATAGAATGCCAAGGCGTGTAAGTGTGGGGATTCTGTGTGTGGCGCTCATACTTTATACTGAATAAATCTAGATCTTTTGAAAATTTTGCTACCATCTTGTCATCATTTGCATATCATTAACATGTCTATTGAGCCTGCGATCTTCATAATTCCATGACTTTTCCTTCTTGATTTTGTAATTTCAATGTTGAAGAGTGTATATCAGCCAGTGCCATACATGTAAAACTTCAGCTAAAACTTTTTAAATGAAAGGGGGCGTTACCAGCATGAGACATGTAATGACTGACAGTCTGCTCTCCTGATCTACATGTCTCACCCTGGTAATATCCCATTTTATTCATAATAATCTCTGGAGGCAGATTCTCATGTAGATCAGTGTTCCGTTCATAGATCTTAACAGCTCAATTACATTTTAAGAAAAATGTGGATTTCTCTGGGATAAGACCTGAGATTATAGATATCAAGGTATCATTTTATGCAGCTTCTTATGACCTACATGCCTATATAGATGGCTTGGGGTACTTGATCAAACCAACAGATTCCCTTTAAAGCCATACATATACCTCTGCACATCTACTTATAGCCATAAATGTCCATTTGAAAACTAGCAAAATGCCATATATGTATAGACAGGCATATGTATAGTTGTAGATACCAGCCTGTCCCATAAATCACGATTGCTCAGTTCTAGCCTTTTCCAGTGTACATTAACTATGTGTATGTTAACCTGGTGAAATACACATGCAGAACAAAATGCATGGTTTAGTATGTATATATGTAAGTAGAGAATGGTCACGACAGTGTATGCTGCACATTATGCCAGGCCACATGAAACATCCCCATTCTAAAGATACACAGGATTGTTCTCTGTTCCGTCCTGACAAACACTGTGACATACTGAGGTTATTCAGTCCCCCTTAGCTTGCACCGTTGCAAGTATTTATAATCAAGTGCAACATAAACCACATTTCCTTGTAGGGTAAAAGGCAAGCGTTTTGTATGGATCTAGATCTCTACAAGATAAATCATGACATATTCTTAAAGCTGAGAGAAGGGGGGGTTTATAGTATAATTTGAAATACCTGGAGTCGGAAAAACACTGCATATATTAAATGCTTTTCTGTTGTGAATTAAAGCATTTTTCAAAAGGAATAAAAATGACCTTGAGCCATTTATCCAGGGTCGGCTCCAGGTTTTTCTGGGCCCTGGGCGAAAGAGTCTCAGTGGGCCCCTTTAACACATACCACGATTCATGATGCACAGACATGACAGAGAAATATAGATATAGTACAAGGTTAAAGATTTCACTTCTTACATTACATGAGCGATATCTATTGTAAATTCTAAAATAGCTCAGAAACCGGCAAATTCTCTCAACGCACAGTGCAGGCCGGACAGTATAGTCCTCCATACAGTATTATGGGTCCCATATAACCCTCCATACAGGATACTGGTCCCCATATAATGCTCCATACAGGATACTGGTCCCCATATAATGCTTCATACAGGATACTGGTCCTCATATAACGCTCCATACAGGATACTGGTCCCCATATAACGCTCCATACAGGATACTGGTCCCCTTATAACATTCCATACAGGATATTGGTCCCCATATAATGCTCCATACAGGATACTGGCCCCCATATAATGCTCCATAGAGGATACTGGCCCCCTTATAACACTCCATACAGAATACTGGCCCCCACATAATTCCCATGGCAGGATGTCACCCCCCCCTTATAATGCCCCATGCAGGATGTCACCTCTCCCCCCCATATAATGCCCCATGCAGGATGGCACCTCTCCCTCCATATAATGCACCATGCAGGATGTCACTCCCCCCCCCATATAATGTCCCATGCAGGATGTCAACTCTCCCCCTCATATAATGCCCCATGCAGGATGTCACCTCTCCCCCATATAATGCCCCAAGCAGGATGTCACCTCTGCCCCCCCATATAATGCCCCATGCAGGATGTCACCTCTCCCCCCATATAATGCCCCAAGCAGGATGTCACCTCTCCCCCCAAATAATGCTCCATTCAAGATTGTCATAGCCCCATATAATGCCCCATGCAGGATGTCACCTCTCCCCCCCATATAATGCCCCATGCAGGATGTCACCTTTCGCCCCATATAATGCCCCATGCAGGATGTCACCCCCCCGATATAATGCCCCATGCAGGATGTCACCTCTCCCCCCATATTATGCCCCATGCAGGATGTCATCCCCCCCCATATAATGCCCCATGCAGGATGTCACTTGTTCCCCCCCACCATATAATGCCCCATGCCTCCATACACATAAAAAAAAAATCAAATACTCACCTCACTTCTCACCTGCTGCTGCTGCTCCGGGCCCTTCACCCGTGCCGGGGTCTTCCCGCTCTGCGCTGCATGTGACAGCTCAGGAGAGAGCGCGGTGTAAAGACGTCACCGCACCCTCTGACCTGAGACATCACAGTGCAGCAGCCGCGGAAGTGACCGGAGCTGCTGCGGAGGCACGGGGAGAGGTAAGTATTCTGCCGGGGCCCTGAGCAAGCAGGGGGGAGCGGGTGCTGACACTGGCACCGCACTGCTCACGGGTCCCATAGCACACCAGAGTGCCCGACGGTGAGTGGGCCCCCCCCCCCGCCTGTTCAGGGCCCTGGCACTTGCCCGGGTGCTGACGCTTGCCCTGCATTTATTACACAGCGGCAACTGATAAAAGTAATGCAGATATTTATTCCACACCATCTAAACAATGGACAGCCATGGAAGGGTGACCAGTGACGCTTTGCAAAGGAAGGATTTTCCATAATAAACCTATGGAGCTGCAGGGAAAGCAAATTCATTATTGTGGGGAGTGGGCTCACAGGGGTAAGTATGTATGCTGCCAATACAGGATTAGCTCAAAGGTTATCGTGTACATGTAGACATGTGCGTCCATAGAACCTACAGTGTAAAGAATATTCTGCCATCAGCTTTCAAAGAGTTTCCGTGGGTAAGGCCAGGTACATACCTGTCATCTTTGTAGTTACCATTTATAAATTATTGTTTATTTTAAAGTGCCATTAGATTTCAGCATGTTTTATATATGAAATACAGAAATTATACATGAAAGAAAAAAATTAACAAAAATAAGTCAGTACATGAGCTTTCTGACTATTAAACAATCTACAAGGGAAAAAGACAGCCAGATTGAAGCAAAGAATTGGAAAAGGTTGACAACCTTGTTTGACATTCTCAAGACAACCCCTTTTCAGGAGTCAGCCAAGAAGCTAATCGTAGGGAGTCCATCTTCTCCGACTCGGTCTGGAAAAACGTCATCTCTTCAGACATTTCCCCTTTAACCACCACTACAGGGTAAATGTAGAATTGCATGACAGTATTTTGAATGAATGATGTTCCATTTGAATCATTAATCACCAGGGTCTGTGTAGACACTGATCAAGCAGGGAGTGCTGAAAATGTTAGATTTCAAACCTGAAGATTTGCGAGTTCAGTTCTTCACTATACTATACAACAGGCCTGGCACAAATACGGCCTGCTGGACACGTCTAGCCCTTTGACCGTATCTGTCCAGTCCGCAGACAACCAGATAGATAAAAATCAAAGGCTGCAGCATTGGTGGCAGTGCTATGGGTAGGGATGCAGGTCAGGTACACAAAGTATGTCGCACACTGTGTGACCAACTACTGAAGCGCTCCTCAATGTGCGCCAGCATTTGTTACAGTGTGGGCACTGATCACTGTAGCCCATCTGACCGCTGCAGCGCACTGAGAGAATTCACCTGCATTGCCTGAGTGAAGTTCCCACCCTGCAGCCACCTGACCTGCTAAGCATCCATTTAAAGTATATAGTGTGTAGTAATGTGAGATAAGTAATGTATAGTATAGGATGCATAGTATAAAGGACAGGTAGTATAGGGATGTAGATATTTGACACTAGTATAGGGAGTAACGATAGGGTAAGTTAGGATAGCGTTAATGTTTGGGACTGGCCCACAAGGGTGGGGTTAGTGTTAGGGCAAGTGACTGCTGTGAGTTAGCTAGTTCAAGTTTTGAGTGTGAAATGAGCAGTGCTGCCTAAAAGGTGGACCCTTCTGAAAGGAGACTAAGGCAAGGGATAGTGTGAGTCTGAAGAAAAGTGACTGACAAGACAGAATGGCCTTTCGGAGAAGGGTCCTTGGAGAGGATGCTGAGTCACGAACCCCAGAGTTTGTAATGCAGAAGGTAACAGACTAGTGTGGGACTTCAGTGCAAGGGTTTCAGGGCGCCAGTAGGGGAAGAAATAGTCTGCAAAACCACTGAACAAGAAAGGAGGCTTGCTGATCAGAACTGATCAGGAGTGTAGCATTAAAAGTGGGTTGTGGCGAAGTAAGAAGAAACAGTGTGCCTCACTAGCCCTGGAGTATATTACAGAGGAAGGATACGGTGTGTAAAATGCTTCATAGTGTAAAGGAAATGTCCATTATACTTTGTACCCGCTATCTCTTGTATATAACCCTTACCAAGTTACCATTCAGTAAAGAGTTTATTTCGGAACGGAAGTCTCCCTCATTGAACTGTAAAACACCTGGTCCTGGCCAGCCCACACCACCAGCCCTCACAGCACAAGTCCATATACCCAGCCAGGACCCACATTTTCATGTAGCGCACCGGGGCGTAAAAGGAGACAAGTGCCTCGCCTGCGGTTACCAGTCTGTGCCACGTCACACATGCATGTCAATTACATAATCATAATATGTAAATCCCCCCTAAACCCCTTCAGCCCTGGAGTGAAGGGGTTAAGGGGGGATTTACATATTCCGTTTTTTGCTCCTCTTCTTCCCAGAGCCATAACTTTTTTATTTTCAGTCAATATGGCCATATATGGGCTTGTTTTTTGTGGGACAAGTTGTACCTTTGAAAGACACTTTTTTTACCATATAGTGTACTGGAAAACGGCAAAAAAAATTCCAAATGTCGTGAAATTATAAATAAAAAGTGCTATTCCACAATTGTTTTTTTTTTTTTTATCACCATGCTCACTACATGCTAAAACTGACCTGCCATTATAATTCTGATTCTCCAAGTCATTACGAGTTTGTAGATAACAAACATGTATAGGTTATTTTTTATTTAAGTGGTGAAAAGAAAATCCAAAGTTAGTAAAAAAAAGCACCATTTTCAAAGCCCTGTGGCGTCTCCATTTTTAGGGATCTGGGGCTGGGTGAGGGCTTATTTTTTCCATGCTGAGCTGACGTTTTCATTGATACCATTTTGGGCTAGATACAATGTTTTGATCGCCCGTTATTGCATTTTATTGCAATGTTGCAGCGACCAAAAAAACATAATTCTGGCGCTTTGATTTTTTTTCTCATTACGCCGTTTACCGATTGGATTAATTATTTTTTTATATTGATAGATCGGGCGATTCTGAACTCGGCGATACCAAATATATGTATGTGTGATTTTTTTATTGCTTTATTTTGAGTGATTTGAACTTTTATGTTTTTTAATTGTTTTAATATTTTTAAAAACATTTTTTACACTTTTTACTTGCTTCAATAGTCTCCATGGGAGACTAGAAGCTGCGATCGTCTGATCGCCTGTGTTACACATAGCAGGGCTTCAGCCCTGCTATGTGTTACAGAAATGCTCATCTGCTATGAGCGCTGACCACTGGGCAGCGCTCATAGCAGATCGGCTATGACAACCAAAGGGGTCTTCTACAGACCCTGGGTTGTCATGCCAACCCATCGGCGCTCTGCGATCATGTGACGGGCACGCTGATGGGCAGGTCTTATGACGTTCTTCTGGCGCACCCATATTAAATACCGCTGTCAGAGATTGACAGCGGCATTTAACATGTTAACAGCCGAGGGTAAATCGCAATTGGATCAGATCAGATGTCATGTGCTTGAAACAATGCGGGCTCAGTGCCGGAGCCCACATCAAAGGGAGGGAGGTAACATATGACGTATATATACGTCATATGTTGTGAAGGGGTTTTAAAGGTGTTATCAACTGCTGGACAACTCCTTTTAAATGCCCTCAGACCACTGCATTAAATTAAAAAAAGTATACTGCACTGGCACCATTTAGCTCCTCTAAGCCATTTGTGACACAGTGACACAGTGATGAGCGACAAAAGGGCTGAGAGCAGCCTAATGGCTCTAGTGCAGGAGCCAGGTATACTTTATTTATTTTTTATTATTTAAAGGGGTTATCCAGGACTTTTATTATTTTTGTGCTTGGAGCTAAGAATTAACAGGCAGGAAGTTGCGAACTACCTGCCTGTTCTGCCCGGGGATAATCTCTGATGGATCAACTAGTGATTCCCCTGCTTTATTTCACCTCTTGTTAACAGAGCAGCTCCTTCTCTCTCGCTCTGCTCTGTCGATGGGGCATCACTGCAGATGTCTTGCTGATTGACAGCCATGTCCTTGAAATTAGGCAATGGGGAGCCAGATGTCAATCAGCATAACATTGGCACAGACTCCCCGTCAACAGAGGAGAGTGGAAGAGAAATCTCTGCTCTGTCAATGTGATGTCAGTGGAAGTCGCAGAATTGCCGGCAGGCGCAGTACGAAACCTTGAACTGGCAGAGATTGGCAACAGGCATAGCAGGAAGGTAGTTAGCAACTATCTGCTTGTTACTTTTTAGCCCAGAATATTAAAAGTCCCGGATGACTCCTTCAGAGATGTCTTCTGGTTATAAAATTAATTTTCAGCAGATTGGTTCAGTCCTCCTCTACAGTCCCAGTTCCTCATGTGACCCCTTGGGAAAATGAATTGCCTATCCTTGCTATACGGGCTTTGGTTCAAGATCAGTATGAGATAAGTAATACAATGAGCAGGCATGTTAAGCTGCACTTCCATGTACTGCAGATGGACTATTTGGCTGTTTTAACCAATGGTGAAAGTTTTGCTTGATCATTTGCAATGGCACCTTCCACTGCTGTCTACTGTAAAACTTTTCAGAATCTCAGTGCCTAAGATATCATAACCACTTGATTTGAAACTTCTGGTCATGTGTATATATGGCATTGGGCCACAGCACAATTTTTAATTTTTACACTTTTATTTTCCCTCCACTTCTTCCAAAAGCTATAACTTTTTTATTCCTCTATCAATTTAGCCATACGAGGGCTTGTTTTATGGGGGATGAGTTGTAGTTTTTTCAGTGACACCATTCATTTTACTGTACTGTGTAAGGAAAAATGGGATAAAAATTGCAAGTATGGTAAAATTTGAAAAGACTGCAATTTTGTTATGGTTTTTCAGGTTTTGCTTTTACAGCGTTCATTGTGCGGTAAAAATTACCTAGAAATGTGATTCTTCGGGTCAAAAAAACTTGAGTATTATTTTTTGTATTTCAGTTGTGAAAAAAAATCAGAAATTTTGCTTGTGTCGTCATTTTCTGAGACTCATAACTTTTTTATTTTTCCATCGATGGAGCTGTGTTTTTGTCTGCCAAGAAGTAGTTTTCATTTTTACCATCTTAGGGTACGGGCGACAAATTTATAATTTTTATTAATACATTTTGTGGGGGACCTTTGGTCACTAAAAAAGTGCAAGTCCTGCGTTTTGATTTATTTTTGTTTTCAGCATTTACCGTATGTTTTAAATAATTTTATATTTTGATAGACCAGGCTTTTATGGACACAGCGATGCCAAATTTGTTTATTATTTTTATTTTTTTTACTTCTTCATTTTAAAACTGGGAAAAGTGGCATGATTTAAACATTTATATTCTTTTTTTCCATATTTTTAAAACAATTTTTTTCATTCTTACTTTATATGTTAAGTCCTTTTAAGTACTTTAACCTGTGATCCTTTGATTGCTTAGACTACATACTACAATACAATAGTATTGTAGTATGCAGAATAAATCTCCATCTCCTTTGAAGCTCAACCTATAGCTTAGCTTTAGGGGAGCACTACAACCCCTGGCAAAAATTATGGAATCACCGGGCTCGGAGGATGTTCATTCAGTTGTTTAATGTTGTTGAAAAAAAGCAGATCACAGACATGGCACAAAACTAAAGTCATTTCAAATGGCAACTTTAGGGCTTTAAGAAACACTAAATGAAATCAAGATTAAAAATGTGGGACTCAGTAAGGGTAATTTTTTGCAGACCAAGAAAAGGGAAAAAAATATGGAATCACTCAATTCTGAGGAAAAAATTATGGAATCACCCTGTAAATTTTCATTTCCAAAACTAACACCTGCATCAAATTAGATCTGCTCGTTAGTCTGCATCTAAAAAGGAGTGATCACACATTGGAGAGCTGTTGCACCAAGTGAACTGACATGAATCATGGCTCCAACATGAGAGATGTCAATTGAAACAAAGGAGAGGATTATCAAACTCTTAAAAGAAGGTAAATCATCACGCAATGTTGAAAAAGATGTTGGTTGTTTACGGTCAGCTGTGTCTAAAATCTGGACCAAATACAAACAACATGGGAAGGTTGTTAAAGGCAAACATACTGGTAGACCAAGGAAGACATCAAAGCGTCAAGACTGGAAACTTAAAGCAATATGTCTCCAAAACAGGAAATGCACAACAAAACAAATGAGGAATGAATGGGAGGAAACTGGAGTCAATGTCTGTGACCGAACTGTAAGAAACCGCCTAAAGGAAATGGGATTTACATACAGAAAAGCTAAACATAAGCCATCATTAACACCTAAACAGAAAAAAACAAGGTTACAATGGGCTAAGGAAAAGCAATCGTGGACTGTGGATGACTGGATGAAAGTCATATTCAGTGATAAATCGCGAATCTGCATTGGGCAAGGTGATGATGCTGGAACTTTTGTTTGGTGCCGTTCCAATGAGATTTATAAAGATGACTGCATGAAGAAAACATGCAAATTTCCACAGTCATTGATGATATGGGTTGATGATGTCAGGTACAGGCAATGGGGAGATGGCTGTCATTACATCTTCAATAAATGACCAAGTTTACATTGATATTTTGGACAGTTTTCTTATCCCATCAATTGAAAGAATGTTTAGGGATGATGACATCATTTTTCAAGATGATAATGCATCCTGCCATAGAGCAAAAACTGTGAAAACATTCCTTGAAAGAAGACACATAAGGTCAATGTAATGGCCTGCAAATAGTCCAGATCTCAATCCAATTGAATATCTTTGGTGGAAGTTGAAGAAAATGGTCCATGACAAGGCTTTGAGTGATTCCATAATTTTTCCCTCTGCTTGGTCTGAAAAAAATTACCCTTAGGCTATGTGCCCACGATGCAGAAATGCTCAGGATTTTTTCCAGAGCATTTCTGCATCTCCCTGTCAGAAAAAAAACGCATGTGGATTGTACATCCGTTTTCCTGCCAGGGACATGCGGATGTGAAGCGTTCTTCACTTGCATTTCCGCATGCGGGTTGACAAGCGCTTTCCAAGCGATTTTAGCATCACTTGGAAAGTGCTTGTCAACTTGGTCACACTATATAAATCCATGCAAACGGCATAGATTTATATACTGTGGCCGAAAGAATGGTAAAAAATAAAAAAATAAATCTATGCTTACCTTCCGATGGCCCCCGCAGTCTTGCTTCCCTCCGTTCTCCCTTGCCGGCAGCGGTACACTGAAGGACCTGCCGACGTCAGCGTCGCGTGACCCGTCACATGACTATGACATCAGCGCAGGTCCTTCAGTCCATCGCATGAAAGGACGAGTGCAGCAGGGGCCGCCAGAAGGTAAATATAATCTTTATTTTTTATTTTATTCTCTTTTTCACAGGTTCTATGGTACCCGGGTCCGAAGGAGAGTCTCCTCTCCTCTAGACCTGGGTACTATCCGCACATTGGAACGCGTGCATTACGCATGTCCTTATCTAGTGAAGTGGAATGCACGCGTTCTAATGCATGTCAATGGCGGCGAAAACGCAGCACTTCCGCAAAATAATTGGTAGTGCTGCGTTTTTTCCCACAATGATAATCCGCAGAGGAAATTTCCGCAGCATGTGCACAGCACATGCGGATTATCATTGGGGAACATGGCAGACCTTCTACCATGTGTTTTTTAAGCGTTTCTGCAGCGTTTTTGCCGCTGCGGAAACGCTTAAAAAACGCATCGTGGGCACTCAGCCTTACTGAGTACCACATTTTTAATCTTGATTTCTTTTAGTGTTTCTTAAAGCCCTAAAGTTGCTTTTTTTCAACAACATTAAACAACTGAATGAACATCCTCCGAGCCTGGTGATTCCATAATTTTTGCCAGGGGTTGTATAATGGCAGTGAAATCATTGGTCTCTCGATATCACATTGCGTTAGGCCGGTGGCTGCCAAAAAGCACTCACACCAACTCTCTTGTTACTTAAATGCCTATGTCAGAGTTTGACACCAGCATTTCAATAGTTAAACTACAGCCACTACTGCTGTTATGTGCCAATGATGGCTATGTATTACAGCTGACATCTGACTTGTATTGAGCGGCCACATCTCCTGAGCGCACCTTGACCGTGACGAACATGTACGGGAGAGTGCGCAAAGGGGTTAAGAAAATAATGACACCTTGTTGAAAATTAAGCTTTATTTGAGCGTTTCATTTATTCACGTTTAGAAAGTTTTAAATCAGGTACTACGGAAATTTGTAGCAATGCTGCACTGCAGTACATAACTATGTTTCCCAGTTTTATAAGGTTGAAATGGCTGATAACATTGTATGCAACAAGGAAATATCGATACTCCTGCAACTAAAGTGTTAAGACTTCTGCAAATATATCAGAAGAAGGATTAAGTGCTGTTGGCTGGCACTTTGCTGAGCTCAATTTGGAGGGAAGTATGTGACTTTATTTTGCTGTCTTATTGACTAGACTACAGAAAAAAAATCCAAATTTGGGCACATGTACTCTATTTAGATGTCTGGAGGTCGGTAAGGAAATCACTGGGCAACGCGAGAGGGGGTTGGGATCGCTGCATTTAGATATTGTCTCCTGCTGAGATCTAGCCTCTGATCCTAATATTTATGTGTGAAGCAAAGTCCTGGCATTTAAAGGGAAGCCATAATCAGAAAATGACATTATTTAAATCACGTTTTTGTGTTGTGTTTACATTTTGTCAAATTTCTTTGCTTTATTTTTTTTTAGATATCACAATTAGTGATGAGCGAGTCTGGCACCCTGCTGTTCACAGGTACCACAGGACCCAAAAGGGTGCATGGATGGACTTCTCCACAAGAGGCCCTCGTTACAAACAAACACCTCCACCCTTCCACCTCATACCACCAGAGGGAGCCCGTTAGGGATATATATATCTAGGGTGGAGTCAGGCAGTCAGAAAGTCAGAGTGAGTTGTTCAGAGAGTGTGGTGCCACTGAGAGCAGTGAAGACGCAGCACGTCTGCTGTTGTATTGAGGGCCCCAAGTGTGGCCGGAGGCAAAGAGGAGAGGAGAAAGGAATTGAGGGGGCAGAGGAGCATCATAGGCTCACCCCAAGACACGATCCGAACACCGGGTCCACGCCTACAGGGTCCTTTATACCCAGTAGGGATCACCGGCATACCAGGAGGACTACAAGTCCCTGGTCGACCTGAAGCTAAACCCTTGACAGGACTAGGAACCACGAAGGCCCCGGCGTCTAGGGATAGTGGTTGCCAGAAAAAGGTCCTACTACCAAGCGACAGGTGAAGGAACAGCACGACACAGGAGCTAGGCCCAGTTGCAGTCTGGCCAGGAGCTTTGAGAGAGGGAGACACGGACCAGGAGGCCTTATACCCGCTCACTGGGGAGAAGTCCTGAAGTACACCCTTCCTACCGAGTACCCTGGACCTTACCTAACATCCGCACCAGTAAAGGTACTGAAGTGAATCCCCTGTCTCTGTCAGTTACTCCTGCTGCGCCATCTCTCCTGCACTACAAGCCCCAGCATCACCACCATCTGCACCTACACTGCCCCGGGGGCCCGCTCCGCCTGTGGGGAGCAGAAACATCCCAGCTGCCATCCCATCACCCCCCCGGAGGTCTGCAGCAGCGCCGGTAACCATTATCGGGAACCACAGGTGGCGTCACGAGACAAACTGTACACTAAAACCCCTTTTTAAAGAGAGACCCAGAGTAGGGGTCCGGGAGCCGACTGCCGTGACCTCCTAAACAAGGTAAAAGGCCCGGGTACCGAGTCCCCTATATCCCCCTGGCTGACACAGCTCTCTTTCCTAGCGTCACGAACAGGATTTAGTGCCCATTGCCACCGGGTACTGTGTGCCGTATTTGAACTGTGTTTTAACTGTGGTGAACATCGCCGCTATTACCGCGTCGCCGCGCGGGAAGATGAGGGGCGTAACCGCGGGAATCAGAGAGGTGTGACTGTTGGAAGCGCGCGAAGCTCAAGCCCCGCCTCGCGCTCTGACGCAGCACCAGGAAGCGTCAGGTCCTGGAAGGAGACCGTCGTCTGCGGAGCTGCGGCCTACCCGAAAAAGAAACAGGAGGTAGGCTACGGTTTACTAGGGGGGCGCAACCATGGCCGACGACCAGCAAAACGGCGGCGCATCGGTTAACGCTCCTGATGCTCAACTCGCACCCGGCGCTGCTCTGGCCGGAGCGGCCACCCCACCAGCAGGGGTCATGACTCCGTTGATATGACGCGCCCCTGGGCCTGTGTCGCGCTGCGTTGCGCACGCGGGAGCTTACCCGGAGCCGGATCTCTTGAGGGTTGTAGTCTCGTGGCGGTGACCCGGTCCGTGCCCAGGGAGTCAAACTGAGCGGCGATGTAACAGCGGTAGATGTAGGACGACTACGCCACCCGTTGAATGCAGCTATGGAGCTGCCGCTGCAGGACAGTCCGCTGAGGCCGGTGGATGGATGGTGCAGCGTAGATGGTATAACCCCCAACGGGAGGGGTATGGCCTCAGGGCAGCAGGTGTGGATGATGGGGGTAGCAGGAACCACTCAGAGACGGTGCGGTGTAATTCAGGGTCTTTACTGGTAACAACGATAGACCCTCCCGGAGTACTTGCTAGTGAATGGGGCCTGGTCAGTCCTTGAGCAGATGGGATCTCCCCTGGCCAGGCGGAGTTGTAGGCCTCCCAAACTGACTGTACTCTTCTGGCTACCTTGCTAGAAGCGGGTATAAGTAGCCCACGTCCCTGAGTGTACCGTGTGGTGCTCACCCGTATGGCCGGTGACTCGGGGCCTTCTAATGGCTTCCGCTCCACGATGGCGGTGCTGGTCCCACGCGTGTGACCGTGCCTTCGGGTTTCTGGGCCTGAGGACCTGAAATCCCCTGCCGGTCGGCTTCTGCTGCTGGGTAAGAGTTAGTCCCCACAGCCTCGGACGCCGGGTCCGGTAAGAAAGCTTCTCAGTCAGGGCGAGCTCTGCAGCTGCCAGCCCCTGACTCGTAGTAGTATTGCTTCTGCTGTTTCTTGTCTCTACTCTCCTTGACTGCTCACCCTGCTTCAGCCCCGGGTTTATATAGGGGAAGTTCTTCCCCTCCCAAGACTGGGCAGGAGGTGTGGCATGCACAGGATCCCTGACCAAAGGACCTCCCACCTGCTCTCAGACATAATATCTCTATCACTGTGGCAACCAGACCCCTGGGGTGTCACAGATACCCGCCGTATATCCCTGGAGCAAAATGGCTTCCCCAGTATGACGGCAAACCAGACACCCTGTCTGGATTCAAAAGGAAAATATGCGGTGTAATGGATATGTACTCAATGACTGGTAAACAGAGAGCCGCTGTTGTTTTGGGACAATTGACTGGTGCCGCAGAGCAGAAAGTTGAAACCTGGCCAGCCGCAGACCAGGAATCAGTATCCATTATCTTTAAGAGACTGCAAACTGTGTTTGAAAACCGCACTGAGACAGAGACAGAGGATGTCCCCTGGATGAGGAGAAGAAGGACAACGCCACCCTGTAGGAGGACAATGCCACCCCGTGGGAGGACCAACGACCAACGTCGCCCTCCGGGAGAATTCATCTGCTGCCGTTGCCACAAGGCAGGCCACACCGCGCGGAACTGTCTTTTAAACGGGCAAACCCTGGGGCCAAGGGCCGACACCCAGGAGAAGATCAACCAGGCCCATCAAGCTGGTACGACCGGTTTGTAGGAGGAAGGCCTTTCCTGTCCATCGTGCTGGACGGCATTGCAACACCTGCATTACTGGACACCGGCTCACAGGTAACCATCATACCTGATGTCCTCTACAAAAGGTACTTGTCCATATATGAACTCCACCCACCAACCCCAAATCTCTCTGTGTATGCTTCCAATGGCCTTCCTCTTAACCTAGTAGGGGTTAAGGACGTGAAAGTGAAGGTGGGGAGAGCGGAACTAAAGGACCAAGGGCTGATTGTAGTGGAGTCTAACCCTGGTGATACAGACTTGTATATGATACTTGGTACAAATGTGGTTGGTAACTGTTTGGGAGAAGTGTTGTTCTTACTAGAGATGAGCGTTGTTCTACTCGAACTGTTCGCCAATCTCAAATTCGAGCTGTTTTGGGCGGTGTTCGAGCCATTCGGAGAACACGAACGATTTGAGAAAAATTCGGCTGTTCGAGGTTATGTTCGATAACTGTTCGTGCACCAAAATCATAACTGGATTTTTTCTCAGTAATGATGAAAATTAATGTTAATACGCAGTTTGAGTGTACAGCGGGGTGGGGGGAGGGGCAGGGGATGGATCTCTGCAGGAATAATGAAGATCTCCATTTTTTTTTCTCTTTCCCGCATTTGCAGTGGGGAGGTGCAGTCTGTCAGCCTATCAGCAGCGCACATGACGCGCCCCCTGGGCCAGTGCTGTTAGGGATACCCGGAGCCGGATCAGATGGGGGTTGTAGTCTCCGAGTGGCTGTGACCCGGTCCGTGCCCAGGGTGTCAAGCTCAGTGTGTGGCAGTCCTTATGATGTTACTAGATGTTCTTTTGTGTCGACTACGCCACCCGTTGATTTGCGGTCAATACGGCCGCCGCTGCAGCAGGGTCCACTGAGGCTGATGATGTGAGTGCAGCTTAGGTAGTATAACCCCCAACGGGAGGGGTATAGCCTCAGGGGGTCAGTTGCAGAGGATGGGGGTTGTGGTGGTGCAGCGAGGATGGAAATGAGACTCAGAGTCGGGCTGTGCAGTTCAGGGTTTGTTTACTTACTGCAGTTGTTCTGGTCACCCCGGCCTTGAGTGACCACCCGAGCCGTGCTGCGTCCACCAGGTCCTGGACTCCGCCAACCCCCAGGTGATTCTGGAGCGTGGTCCTGAGCTCCCTTTCTGTCCTGTCCTCTTCTCTGGCCTTCCCCACCAGGGATCCACCTATGTCCGGCTCCCTCGGGCCTCTTGGTGGTAAACCCTTGTCTCTGGGTTCCCTGACCCTATTCCTGGTCTGCCTTCTGGGTGGATTTAGTGGGTGATCGTGGCAGATCCTGCCCACGACCTCCGGTTCCTGGCTAAGGTGTGCTGTAGCCTCTGCCAGCTTGGGATCCGGTACCCTGTTGCCAACTCTTCACCCTCTGGTCTAATTTGGGCTCTTGGAGTTCCTTCTTTCTCCCCCTCTGGGTCTTTCTTTCTCCTCTCTCTCTCTCTTGGCCTTGGAGCTGCTCTTCTCCTCTGCTCTAACAGACTGACCTCACTCTGCAAAAGACTGACAGACTGACCCTGATCTAAGATGGTTCCCACCTTATATACTCCCTCTATGTGTGAGCTCAGGTGACCAGCACCCAATGAGCTCCTAGCATTACCCAGACTGCTCCCCCTATCTGCCCCTACACTACTGGGATGTTCCACCCCCCTCCCACTCCAGCCAGGAACAGACACTGTCGTACCTGCACATTTCTCTAGTGGGAGTACCGTCGGTCTGTTCCTCGGAAATGGGATGTGTGTAGTGCATGCAGCTAACTGAGCTCAGTTCCACACTCCATCCTTACCCGGGAGTGGAATATCACACCTCTGGGTTGAGGTGCAATACCCCTGTAGCAGCCGAATCCTCAGGGTGCTACATTCCCCCCTGGTAAATCACAGCACGTCCTCGGGCTGTAAGATATAAACATCCACAAACATACATTTTTTTTTTCATAAAACATAAACATATAAAACATCATATATTATCAGCATAAACTTTTCATATAAACATTTTTGTTCCTCCGGCCACGGTGCAACTTGTGACCGGGTAAAGTGCTACAGTCTCTTGAAGAAAACAGTTTCCTATAAAACCGGTAGGGGGCACTTTAGGAAGTGCAACTATATACAAGGGGATATGGCCGCTCTCAGTCCTCGGCCAGGTATTAGGAAAGGTTTGACCGCTCTCAGTCCTCGGTCAGTGGGAATAGGGACACACGGGGTTAACAGTTCACTCTTGGCTGGTCCCAACGGGGACTATATTTTAACTAGAACAGTTCTTATACCCTGACGGGTAACTATGTACAGTCTCTCTCTACCGTACTTCAACGACGGCGTCCTCCTGCTCCTTCTTTAGATTCTTCAGACCCGTCCGGGTCCTCTTGCTCCTCCTCACACCGCAGCTCCTCCTCCGTCAGGCGATGCACATGGAGGGCGTAGGGTCCTTTGGCACACTTGTGCCGGGTGAAGGTGACCTCATCACCCAGGTAAAGGTCACGACCTCTGTGTCCCTCCGGCAGATGGCTTTCTACGTCTCTGCGGGTTACAAAGACGTCGCCGGGGGTATGATGGTCTCTTATGAAGCCCCACCCATGCTGCAGGTTGAATTTAATCACAGTCCCGGTGGTACGGGGACCATGAGCTGCACGGGGGTTCCTCCTGGTCCGGCTCTTCTGCTCCGCGCTCCTTATCTGCGCTTGCTGTTCCCGGACCCGCCTCTCTCTCCGCTCCCTCTCGAAGACCTCGAGCTGCTGCCGGCAGCACTCTGCACGCTCTGCTGCGGCCGCCCGAGTCTCCTGAGTGAACCCCATGAGGTCTTCTTCGGTGGGGTCCCACTCGAACTGTGCCTCCTCCAGCGGGGGCGAGGTCCTCTTTACAGGCTTCGGAGCCGGAATCAGGGGCTCGTCTAGGGGTCTCTCTTTCCGGAGTCGGGGATGGTGAAACTCCGGTGGCCATATGAAGGGCTGCCCATCCGGGCACGTATGCTGGGCAAATAGATTTTCACCCAGGTGCGGCACTCTAGATGTTGAGGGCGCGTTGATGGTAGTGGCGCCCGGGTCGACCAGGCCTTGCGACCAGGCTTGGGGCACCCTAAAGGCAAAGGGCACCGTAAGAACGGCGGCCCCCTGGGTTATTCGGCCCTGCGACCAGGCCGGTGGCTCCGCGGAGGTAGGGGGCGCTGTTGGTATTGCGGCGCCCGGGGGTACTAGGCCTTGCGACCAGGCCGGTGGTATTTCCTGCTTGGCCACGCTCGAGGTCGAGGCGTGTGACGTCACAGGGGTCGCGGCCGCGGTTTCCGGTTGAGGCCTAATCGGCGGCGGTGACGATGCAGCGACGGGCACGGCAGGGGGAATTTCGGGCTCTGCGACGGGGAGCTGGGGCAGGCACGCGGTTTCCCGGCTCAGGGTAGAGACGTCCCCTTTACCTGCCTCCGTCCGTTCAGCTCCCTTCTCGGCGCCGTCTCCTGCCTTCATTCCTCCTGCGCCATCCTCAGAGGCGGTCTGTCTCCTCGTCTCGGGTGGCGTGCTCCGCTGACGGGTTTCGGTCTGCTGGGCCATCTCTCGGCTCCACTCCGCCAACGTCTCCCGCTGCACCCGGGCCATCCTCCGTGCGAGGCCCTCCAGCGCGGTCCGTGCACACTCCCGGTCTCGGGGGAGCTGTGCTAGGATCTCCAGCAGGCCTTCTGGAGTGGCGACCTGCAACAGGCTCCTGACCACTGGGTCGGTGCTGCCTGACTCTCCCTCCATCTCCGGGTACGCTCTCTCTGGACTCTCTTCCAGACGTCTTGTCTCCGGGTGCGCTCTCTCCAGACTGCTCCAGGCGACACCCATCTTCGTTCTCTTGTTCTGTCTCCGCCCACATCGAGGGTGGTCCCGGGGCAACTTTGTGATTGTCAGTTCCAGGGGCAGTTCTCTTACGCTGATGGACACTTCCAGCATCACAGTCTCTGTTGGTGGGCGCGGTTTCCGCTTTTGGCGCCATTCTTCGACCTGGCCCACGATGGGAGGTGGTCTCTTGCCACCCTCTGGCACGCCCATAATGGCGTCCGCTCCCCCAAGGCGGGAAATCTTCGGAAATGGCGGGAATCGTCTCCCAGTGGCGGGAAACTCCATGGATGGCGGGAAAAAGCTGCAAATGGCGGACAACCGGCGGGAAACGACCTGTGATGGGGTCCGATGGCGGGGACCCTCCGGAACCGGCAGGAGACTTCTTTTTAAGGTAACGATGAACTTTTCTTCAGGCACGCAGTACCCGGTTGTTGCGGGCACGTTATCCTGCCGACTACGCCAAAGTTGACGCGCCCCCTGGGCCAGTGCTGTTAGGGATACCCGGAGCCGGATCAGATGGGGGTTGTAGTCTCCGAGTGGCTGTGACCCGGTCCGTGCCCAGGGTGTCAAGCTCAGTGTGTGGCAGTCCTTATGATGTTACTAGATGTTCTTTTGTGTCGACTACGCCACCCGTTGATTTGCGGTCAATACGGCCGCCGCTGCAGCAGGGTCCACTGAGGCTGATGATGTGAGTGCAGCTTAGGTAGTATAACCCCCAACGGGAGGGGTATAGCCTCAGGGGGTCAGTTGCAGAGGATGGGGGTTGTGGTGGTGCAGCGAGGATGGAAATGAGACTCAGAGTCGGGCTGTGCAGTTCAGGGTTTGTTTACTTACTGCAGTTGTTCTGGTCACCCCGGCCTTGAGTGACCACCCGAGCCGTGCTGCGTCCACCAGGTCCTGGACTCCGCCAACCCCCAGGTGATTCTGGAGCGTGGTCCTGAGCTCCCTTTCTGTCCTGTCCTCTTCTCTGGCCTTCCCCACCAGGGATCCACCTATGTCCGGCTCCCTCGGGCCTCTTGGTGGTAAACCCTTGTCTCTGGGTTCCCTGACCCTATTCCTGGTCTGCCTTCTGGGTGGATTTAGTGGGTGATCGTGGCAGATCCTGCCCACGACCTCCGGTTCCTGGCTAAGGTGTGCTGTAGCCTCTGCCAGCTTGGGATCCGGTACCCTGTTGCCAACTCTTCACCCTCTGGTCTAATTTGGGCTCTTGGAGTTCCTTCTTTCTCCCCCTCTGGGTCTTTCTTTCTCCTCTCTCTCTCTCTTGGCCTTGGAGCTGCTCTTCTCCTCTGCTCTAACAGACTGACCTCACTCTGCAAAAGACTGACAGACTGACCCTGATCTAAGATGGTTCCCACCTTATATACTCCCTCTATGTGTGAGCTCAGGTGACCAGCACCCAATGAGCTCCTAGCATTACCCAGACTGCTCCCCCTATCTGCCCCTACACTACTGGGATGTTCCACCCCCCTCCCACTCCAGCCAGGAACAGACACTGTCGTACCTGCACATTTCTCTAGTGGGAGTACCGTCGGTCTGTTCCTCGGAAATGGGATGTGTGTAGTGCATGCAGCTAACTGAGCTCAGTTCCACACTCCATCCTTACCCGGGAGTGGAATATCACACCTCTGGGTTGAGGTGCAATACCCCTGTAGCAGCCGAATCCTCAGGGTGCTACATTCCCCCCTGGTAAATCACAGCACGTCCTCGGGCTGTAAGATATAAACATCCACAAACATACATTTTTTTTTTCATAAAACATAAACATATAAAACATCATATATTATCAGCATAAACTTTTCATATAAACATTTTTGTTCCTCCGGCCACGGTGCAACTTGTGACCGGGTAAAGTGCTACAGTCTCTTGAAGAAAACAGTTTCCTATAAAACCGGTAGGGGGCACTTTAGGAAGCGCAACTATATACAAGGGGATATGGCCGCTCTCAGTCCTCGGCCAGGTATTAGGAAAGGTTTGACCGCTCTCAGTCCTCGGTCAGTGGGAATAGGGACACACGGGGTTAACAGTTCACTCTTGGCTGGTCCCAACGGGGACTATATTTTAACTAGAACAGTTCTTATACCCTGACGGGTAACTATGTACAGTCTCTCTCTACCGTACTTCAACGACGGCGTCCTCCTGCTCCTTCTTTAGATTCTTCAGACCCGTCCGGGTCCTCTTGCTCCTCCTCACACCGCAGCTCCTCCTCCGTCAGGCGATGCACATGGAGGGCGTAGGGTCCTTTGGCACACTTGTGCCGGGTGAAGGTGACCTCATCACCCAGGTAAAGGTCACGACCTCTGTGTCCCTCCGGCAGATGGCTTTCTACGTCTCTGCGGGTTACAAAGACGTCGCCGGGGGTATGATGGTCTCTTATGAAGCCCCACCCATGCTGCAGGTTGAATTTAATCACAGTCCCGGTGGTACGGGGACCATGAGCTGCACGGGGGTTCCTCCTGGTCCGGCTCTTCTGCTCCGCGCTCCTTATCTGCGCTTGCTGTTCCCGGACCCGCCTCTCTCTCCGCTCCCTCTCGAAGACCTCGAGCTGCTGCCGGCAGCACTCTGCACGCTCTGCTGCGGCCGCCCGAGTCTCCTGAGTGAACCCCATGAGGTCTTCTTCGGTGGGGTCCCACTCGAACTGTGCCTCCTCCAGCGGGGGCGAGGTCCTCTTTACAGGCTTCGGAGCCGGAATCAGGGGCTCGTCTAGGGGTCTCTCTTTCCGGAGTCGGGGATGGTGAAACTCCGGTGGCCATATGAAGGGCTGCCCATCCGGGCACGTATGCTGGGCAAATAGATTTTCACCCAGGTGCGGCACTCTAGATGTTGAGGGCGCGTTGATGGTAGTGGCGCCCGGGTCGACCAGGCCTTGCGACCAGGCTTGGGGCACCCTAAAGGCAAAGGGCACCGTAAGAACGGCGGCCCCCTGGGTTATTCGGCCCTGCGACCAGGCCGGTGGCTCCGCGGAGGTAGGGGGCGCTGTTGGTATTGCGGCGCCCGGGGGTACTAGGCCTTGCGACCAGGCCGGTGGTATTTCCTGCTTGGCCACGCTCGAGGTCGAGGCGTGTGACGTCACAGGGGTCGCGGCCGCGGTTTCCGGTTGAGGCCTAATCGGCGGCGGTGACGATGCAGCGACGGGCACGGCAGGGGGAATTTCGGGCTCTGCGACGGGGAGCTGGGGCAGGCACGCGGTTTCCCGGCTCAGGGTAGAGACGTCCCCTTTACCTGCCTCCGTCCGTTCAGCTCCCTTCTCGGCGCCGTCTCCTGCCTTCATTCCTCCTGCGCCATCCTCAGAGGCGGTCTGTCTCCTCGTCTCGGGTGGCGTGCTCCGCTGACGGGTTTCGGTCTGCTGGGCCATCTCTCGGCTCCACTCCGCCAACGTCTCCCGCTGCACCCGGGCCATCCTCCGTGCGAGGCCCTCCAGCGCGGTCCGTGCACACTCCCGGTCTCGGGGGAGCTGTGCTAGGATCTCCAGCAGGCCTTCTGGAGTGGCGACCTGCAACAGGCTCCTGACCACTGGGTCGGTGCTGCCTGACTCTCCCTCCATCTCCGGGTACGCTCTCTCTGGACTCTCTTCCAGACGTCTTGTCTCCGGGTGCGCTCTCTCCAGACTGCTCCAGGCGACACCCATCTTCGTTCTCTTGTTCTGTCTCCGCCCACATCGAGGGTGGTCCCGGGGCAACTTTGTGATTGTCAGTTCCAGGGGCAGTTCTCTTACGCTGATGGACACTTCCAGCATCACAGTCTCTGTTGGTGGGCGCGGTTTCCGCTTTTGGCGCCATTCTTCGACCTGGCCCACGATGGGAGGTGGTCTCTTGCCACCCTCTGGCACGCCCATAATGGCGTCCGCTCCCCCAAGGCGGGAAATCTTCGGAAATGGCGGGAATCGTCTCCCAGTGGCGGGAAACTCCATGGATGGCGGGAAAAAGCTGCAAATGGCGGACAACCGGCGGGAAACGACCTGTGATGGGGTCCGATGGCGGGGACCCTCCGGAACCGGCAGGAGACTTCTTTTTAAGGTAACGATGAACTTTTCTTCAGGCACGCAGTACCCGGTTGTTGCGGGCACGTTATCCTGCCGACTACGCCAAAGTTGACGCGCCCCCTGGGCCAGTGCTGTTAGGGATACCCGGAGCCGGATCAGATGGGGGTTGTAGTCTCCGAGTGGCTGTGACCCGGTCCGTGCCCAGGGTGTCAAGCTCAGTGTGTGGCAGTCCTTATGATGTTACTAGATGTTCTTTTGTGTCGACTACGCCACCCGTTGATTTGCGGTCAATACGGCCGCCGCTGCAGCAGGGTCCACTGAGGCTGATGATGTGAGTGCAGCTTAGGTAGTATAACCCCCAACGGGAGGGGTATAGCCTCAGGGGGTCAGTTGCAGAGGATGGGGGTTGTGGTGGTGCAGCGAGGATGGAAATGAGACTCAGAGTCGGGCTGTGCAGTTCAGGGTTTGTTTACTTACTGCAGTTGTTCTGGTCACTCCGGCCTTGAGTGACCACCCGAGCCGTGCTGCGTCCACCAGGTCCTGGACTCCGCCAACCCCCAGGTGATTCTGGAGCGTGGTCCTGAGCTCCCTTTCTGTCCTGTCCTCTTCTCTGGCCTTCCCCACCAGGGATCCACCTATGTCCGGCTCCCTCGGGCCTCTTGGTGGTAAACCCTTGTCTCTGGGTTCCCTGACCCTATTCCTGGTCTGCCTTCTGGGTGGATTTAGTGGGTGATCGTGGCAGATCCTGCCCACGACCTCCGGTTCCTGGCTAAGGTGTGCTGTAGCCTCTGCCAGCTTGGGATCCGGTACCCTGTTGCCAACTCTTCACCCTCTGGTCTAATTTGGGCTCTTGGAGTTCCTTCTTTCTCCCCCTCTGGGTCTTTCTTTCTCCTCTCTCTCTCTCTTGGCCTTGGAGCTGCTCTTCTCCTCTGCTCTAACAGACTGACCTCACTCTGCAAAAGACTGACAGACTGACCCTGATCTAAGATGGTTCCCACCTTATATACTCCCTCTATGTGTGAGCTCAGGTGACCAGCACCCAATGAGCTCCTAGCATTACCCAGACTGCTCCCCCTATCTGCCCCTACACTACTGGGATGTTCCACCCCCCTCCCACTCCAGCCAGGAACAGACACTGTCGTACCTGCACATTTCTCTAGTGGGAGTACCGTCGGTCTGTTCCTCGGAAATGGGATGTGTGTAGTGCATGCAGCTAACTGAGCTCAGTTCCACACTCCATCCTTACCCGGGAGTGGAATATCACACCTCTGGGTTGAGGTGCAATACCCCTGTAGCAGCCGAATCCTCAGGGTGCTACATTCCCCCCTGGTAAATCACAGCACGTCCTCGGGCTGTAAGATATAAACATCCACAAACATACATTTTTTTTTTCATAAAACATAAACATATAAAACATCATATATTATCAGCATAAACTTTTCATATAAACATTTTTGTTCCTCCGGCCACGGTGCAACTTGTGACCGGGTAAAGTGCTACAGTCTCTTGAAGAAAACAGTTTCCTATAAAACCGGTAGGGGGCACTTTAGGAAGCGCAACTATATACAAGGGGATATGGCCGCTCTCAGTCCTCGGCCAGGTATTAGGAAAGGTTTGACCGCTCTCAGTCCTCGGTCAGTGGGAATAGGGACACACGGGGTTAACAGTTCACTCTTGGCTGGTCCCAACGGGGACTATATTTTAACTAGAACAGTTCTTATACCCTGACGGGTAACTATGTACAGTCTCTCTCTACCGTACTTCAACGACGGCGTCCTCCTGCTCCTTCTTTAGATTCTTCAGACCCGTCCGGGTCCTCTTGCTCCTCCTCACACCGCAGCTCCTCCTCCGTCAGGCGATGCACATGGAGGGCGTAGGGTCCTTTGGCACACTTGTGCCGGGTGAAGGTGACCTCATCACCCAGGTAAAGGTCACGACCTCTGTGTCCCTCCGGCAGATGGCTTTCTACGTCTCTGCGGGTTACAAAGACGTCGCCGGGGGTATGATGGTCTCTTATGAAGCCCCACCCATGCTGCAGGTTGAATTTAATCACAGTCCCGGTGGTACGGGGACCATGAGCTGCACGGGGGTTCCTCCTGGTCCGGCTCTTCTGCTCCGCGCTCCTTATCTGCGCTTGCTGTTCCCGGACCCGCCTCTCTCTCCGCTCCCTCTCGAAGACCTCGAGCTGCTGCCGGCAGCACTCTGCACGCTCTGCTGCGGCCGCCCGAGTCTCCTGAGTGAACCCCATGAGGTCTTCTTCGGTGGGGTCCCACTCGAACTGTGCCTCCTCCAGCGGGGGCGAGGTCCTCTTTACAGGCTTCGGAGCCGGAATCAGGGGCTCGTCTAGGGGTCTCTCTTTCCGGAGTCGGGGATGGTGAAACTCCGGTGGCCATATGAAGGGCTGCCCATCCGGGCACGTATGCTGGGCAAATAGATTTTCACCCAGGTGCGGCACTCTAGATGTTGAGGGCGCGTTGATGGTAGTGGCGCCCGGGTCGACCAGGCCTTGCGACCAGGCTTGGGGCACCCTAAAGGCAAAGGGCACCGTAAGAACGGCGGCCCCCTGGGTTATTCGGCCCTGCGACCAGGCCGGTGGCTCCGCGGAGGTAGGGGGCGCTGTTGGTATTGCGGCGCCCGGGGGTACTAGGCCTTGCGACCAGGCCGGTGGTATTTCCTGCTTGGCCACGCTCGAGGTCGAGGCGTGTGACGTCACAGGGGTCGCGGCCGCGGTTTCCGGTTGAGGCCTAATCGGCGGCGGTGACGATGCAGCGACGGGCACGGCAGGGGGAATTTCGGGCTCTGCGACGGGGAGCTGGGGCAGGCACGCGGTTTCCCGGCTCAGGGTAGAGACGTCCCCTTTACCTGCCTCCGTCCGTTCAGCTCCCTTCTCGGCGCCGTCTCCTGCCTTCATTCCTCCTGCGCCATCCTCAGAGGCGGTCTGTCTCCTCGTCTCGGGTGGCGTGCTCCGCTGACGGGTTTCGGTCTGCTGGGCCATCTCTCGGCTCCACTCCGCCAACGTCTCCCGCTGCACCCGGGCCATCCTCCGTGCGAGGCCCTCCAGCGCGGTCCGTGCACACTCCCGGTCTCGGGGGAGCTGTGCTAGGATCTCCAGCAGGCCTTCTGGAGTGGCGACCTGCAACAGGCTCCTGACCACTGGGTCGGTGCTGCCTGACTCTCCCTCCATCTCCGGGTACGCTCTCTCTGGACTCTCTTCCAGACGTCTTGTCTCCGGGTGCGCTCTCTCCAGACTGCTCCAGGCGACACCCATCTTCGTTCTCTTGTTCTGTCTCCGCCCACATCGAGGGTGGTCCCGGGGCAACTTTGTGATTGTCAGTTCCAGGGGCAGTTCTCTTACGCTGATGGACACTTCCAGCATCACAGTCTCTGTTGGTGGGCGCGGTTTCCGCTTTTGGCGCCATTCTTCGACCTGGCCCACGATGGGAGGTGGTCTCTTGCCACCCTCTGGCACGCCCATAATGGCGTCCGCTCCCCCAAGGCGGGAAATCTTCGGAAATGGCGGGAATCGTCTCCCAGTGGCGGGAAACTCCATGGATGGCGGGAAAAAGCTGCAAATGGCGGACAACCGGCGGGAAACGACCTGTGATGGGGTCCGATGGCGGGGACCCTCCGGAACCGGCAGGAGACTTCTTTTTAAGGTAACGATGAACTTTTCTTCAGGCACGCAGTACCCGGTTGTTGCGGGCACGTTATCCTGCCGACTACGCCAAAGTTGACGCGCCCCCTGGGCCAGTGCTGTTAGGGATACCCGGAGCCGGATCAGATGGGGGTTGTAGTCTCCGAGTGGCTGTGACCCGGTCCGTGCCCAGGGTGTCAAGCTCAGTGTGTGGCAGTCCTTATGATGTTACTAGATGTTCTTTTGTGTCGACTACGCCACCCGTTGATTTGCGGTCAATACGGCCGCCGCTGCAGCAGGGTCCACTGAGGCTGATGATGTGAGTGCAGCTTAGGTAGTATAACCCCCAACGGGAGGGGTATAGCCTCAGGGGGTCAGTTGCAGAGGATGGGGGTTGTGGTGGTGCAGCGAGGATGGAAATGAGACTCAGAGTCGGGCTGTGCAGTTCAGGGTTTGTTTACTTACTGCAGTTGTTCTGGTCACTCCGGCCTTGAGTGACCACCCGAGCCGTGCTGCGTCCACCAGGTCCTGGACTCCGCCAACCCCCAGGTGATTCTGGAGCGTGGTCCTGAGCTCCCTTTCTGTCCTGTCCTCTTCTCTGGCCTTCCCCACCAGGGATCCACCTATGTCCGGCTCCCTCGGGCCTCTTGGTGGTAAACCCTTGTCTCTGGGTTCCCTGACCCTATTCCTGGTCTGCCTTCTGGGTGGATTTAGTGGGTGATCGTGGCAGATCCTGCCCACGACCTCCGGTTCCTGGCTAAGGTGTGCTGTAGCCTCTGCCAGCTTGGGATCCGGTACCCTGTTGCCAACTCTTCACCCTCTGGTCTAATTTGGGCTCTTGGAGTTCCTTCTTTCTCCCCCTCTGGGTCTTTCTTTCTCCTCTCTCTCTCTCTTGGCCTTGGAGCTGCTCTTCTCCTCTGCTCTAACAGACTGACCTCACTCTGCAAAAGACTGACAGACTGACCCTGATCTAAGATGGTTCCCACCTTATATACTCCCTCTATGTGTGAGCTCAGGTGACCAGCACCCAATGAGCTCCTAGCATTACCCAGACTGCTCCCCCTATCTGCCCCTACACTACTGGGATGTTCCACCCCCCTCCCACTCCAGCCAGGAACAGACACTGTCGTACCTGCACATTTCTCTAGTGGGAGTACCGTCGGTCTGTTCCTCGGAAATGGGATGTGTGTAGTGCATGCAGCTAACTGAGCTCAGTTCCACACTCCATCCTTACCCGGGAGTGGAATATCACACCTCTGGGTTGAGGTGCAATACCCCTGTAGCAGCCGAATCCTCAGGGTGCTACACACACACGGAGCGAACTGCTGTTTTTCACACAAGCAAGGGCATGTGTCATTGGCAGTGTATGTCACATGTCCTTGCCCTATAAGACCAAGCCATTTTCCCCGTCGCCACCATTTACTCACTGCTGCAGCTGCGTGTTAGACGGCACCGCTGTTGCTGTGTGCGCTATACCTTGTTAATTTCAAGCCAATTTTCGCACAAATCTACAGATAGCTTGGGAGTAGGGAATAGTTGTGATTGCAGTCCTTTTAAGGACTAGGTTACAGCATTTCCTACGACTTTTATCAGGCAGGTCTGTGCTCTTAAATAGATAGATTGTGGGAGTAAAGACTAATTGTAATTGCAGTCCTTTTCAGGACTAGGTTACATCAGTTCCTATCAGTTTTTGCCAGGCAGGTCTGTGCCAGTGCTGTGCAAGTTTTTTTCACAGCATTTGGCTGAATCTAGCAAAGCTAATCCTTTTTGGCCTATTGCAGAGTGTGTTAGTCAGTGGAGTAGCCTATCTGTGTTGCAAGATATACCACCTGTGTATAGAATACCAATTTTTTTACTGCACCTAGTGAAGTAAAATCTTTTGGGCATAGCATCATTCTATTAGTCCATCTATACTGACCTCTGTAACATACCTGGCGGCGTCCTTGCATGGTGGTCCATCTCCCACTGTGCAAGAGAGCGCACTTGATCTCCTGTCCAGAGTGTCTCTCTGGCTTCCCTCCATGCTGTCTGTTTGTGTCTGTCTCTGCTGCTTAAGGGCGGCGCCCGATCACTTCCTGCTTTTTGTACCTGCTGTGGGTCACACCCCTTGTGCGTCCTCAGCCAATTGCTGTCTGACACTTGGTATATAGCTCAGCAGCTCCCTTCTATCCCTGCCTGAGCATATGTGTTTCTTTCAGTGTGTGCTTGCACTCTGAAGTTGCCAGGTCCCGTTCCTGTTTCCCTGTCCGCCTTTCCTGGAGGCTGTATTTCCAGGCCTGTCTGAACTGTGTCCTGTATTTCTCCTGCCTTGCGGTGTCAGCTCCCGTGTCTGAACTGTGTCCTGTTTGTCTCCTGCTTTACGGTATTAGTTCCCGTGTCTGAACTAAGTCCTGTATGTCTCCTGCTTTACGGTATTAGTTCCCGTGTCTGAACTAAGTCCTGTATTTCTCCTGCCTTGCGGTGTCAGCTCCCGTGTCTGAACTGTGTCCTGTTTGTCTCCTGCTTTACGGTATTAGTTCCCGTGTCTGAACTAAGTCCTGTATGTCTCCTGCTTTACGGTATTAGTTCCCGTGTCTGAACTAAGTCCTGTATTTCTCCTGCCTTGCGGTGTCAGCTCCCGTGTCTGAACTGTGTCCTGTATGTCTCCTGCTTTGCGGTATTAGTTCCCGTGTCTGAACTGAGTCCTTTCTGTGTATCTTGTCTGTCCTGTCTGAACACGCTCCTAGCCTGTTCCTCCCGCCTTCTAGGGGCCGATTACCTAGACCCGCTCCTGTATCTTGTCTGTCCTGTCTGAACACGCTCCTAGCCTGTTCCTCCCGCCTTCTAGGGGCCGATTACCTAGACCCGCTCCTGTATCTTGTCTGTCCTGTCTGAACACGCTCCTTGCCTGTTCGTCCCGCCTCTCTGGGGGCAGTATTCCCAGACCCGCTCCTGTATCCCGCTGCAGTGTCGATCTCCTCCGTACACTCAGTTCCAGTCTGAACTCTCTCCTATCCTTTACCTGTTTTGTCTATGTCCATTCCCTTCCTTTTCCTGCAGAGTCTGAACTCGTACCTAACTCCTGCCAGTTGTCTCTGTACTTCCGTTTGTGGTCCACTCGCTACTTCACTGCAAGTACCCTGTGGGTGTCTGGCTCTGTCTTTCCCTTCCTGTCTGTTCCGTGTGAACAGAGTCCTGTCCTGCCCTGCTTCTGCCCGCTGCTCCGGCAGTCCTGTCCTGCCCTGCTTCTGCCCGCTGCTCCGGCAGTCCTGTCCTGCCCTGCCTGTACCCCTCTGCCTGTAATGTTCCTGAGTCCCAGTGTGTACTGGGCCCTATCCTGCCTGTATTGTTCCTGAGTCCCAGTGTGTACTGGGCCCTATCCTGCCTGTATTGTTCCTGAGTCCCGGTGTGTACTGGGTTCTATCCCGCCTGTGTTCCTACCTGCTAGTGCCTCCTGTCTGCACTCTAGCTGTGCTTGCCTTTACCCCCCTGCCTGCATACCCGCCTGCCTGCATACCAGTCGTGCCTGCCTATACCCTCCAGTCTGTGTGCCAGCCTACCAGCCTGTTCCTGTATTCCCTGTGTGGGTCAACAGCCGTGTCCGGGGTCTGTCCTGGAGTAGCACCTGGTCCCTCTGCTCGGTTCCTCCTTGGTGCACTGGCGTCGTATGCCGTCGTGCGACCCTGGTCGGATCGGGTGAATACTTAGTCACGCCCCTCCAGGCATACACTCTCCGGCACGGTCCAGTGGAATCACTACCAATCACCCGCACACGCCGCTTAGCCCGGGCGTGTGCATAACAGCATGCTCAGGCCATGGTTCCCGTTGAGCCCCACGGCCTTCGCTCTTTGAGAAGTTTTTCCAGCGAATACATGTATTAAAATAAATAAATAAATTTTTTTTCCCTTAGCTGAGTTCCAGGCGAATTACGCACCGTCCAGATGGATCTATCAGCTCTCGTTCCTGCGGATCCGCCACGTTACTATGGGGATCCAAGACAGTGTCGTGCATTTGTGGAGCAATGCATGCTACACTTTAAGGCCTACCCTCTTTATTTTCCTTCCGATTGGGCTAAAGTGGCCTTTATGATGTCTTACCTGGCGGGGGATGCCTTGGAATGGATCAACCCCCTATATGAGACACAGGATCCGATCCTCCGGGACCTAATGGCCTTCCTGGTGGCCTTTCTAATGGTCTTCGATGATCCTAACCCGGAGGCTCCTGCTGAAGCTTCACTTCCCAATATCCCGGAGCAGCCCCAATGGGTAATGTGTGTGGGTAGCGTAATAGTTCTCCAGCCCAATGAGACTACTGCCCACCCAGAATCCTCACAGGGTGACTACGCTTTCCGGAATACTTCTCCCAACCTCAAGAGGCAGTCCAGACGTGCTAGACTTAGAGGCAAGCAGTCACGCCTGGGTCTGTCCTCCCTGAGACCTCCTGAACCCTTCGGGGTGCTACCTGGTAACGAAAGGACAGAGACTCTCCTATACTCTGTACCTGATACCTCGCTCGCTTCGTCCAGTGAGTCCAACCTAGTGTACTCCGAAGCAGAGGTTACTCCCGAGTCTCTACACCCCTCCGACCAGGCGGAGGACCTCCAGTTGTGTTCAGAACCCTTCGGGGTGCCACCTGGTGGTGAATGGACAGAGACTTTCCTATTTCCTGTACCTGATACCTCGCCGGCTTCCTCCAGTGAGTCCAACCTAGTGTACTCCGAAGCAGAGGTTACTCCCGAGTCTCTACACCCCTCCGACCAGGCGGAGGACCTCCAGTTGTGTTTAGAACCCTTCGGGGTGCCACCTGGTGGTGAATGGACAGAGACTTTCCTATACTCGGTACCCGATACCTCGCCTGCTTCCTCCAGTGAGTCCGACCTAGTGTTCTCCGAAGCAGAAGTTACTCCCGAGTCTCTACACCCCTCCGACCAGGCGGAGGACCTCCAGTTGTGTTTAGAACCCTTCGGGGTGCCACCTGGTGGTGAATGGACAGAGACTTTCCTATTTCCTGTACCTGATACCTCGCCTGCTTCCTCCAGTGAGTCCGACCTAGTGTTCTCCGAAGCAGAAGTTACTCCCGAGTCTCTACACCCCTCCGACCAGGCGGAGGACCTCCAGTTGTGTTTAGAACCCTTCGGGGTGCCACCTGGTGGTGAATGGACAGAGACTTTCCTATTTCCTGTACCTGATACCTCGCCTGCTTCCTCCAGTGAGTCCGACCTAGTGTTCTCCGAAGCAGAAGTTACTCCCGAGTCTCTACACCCCTCCGACCAGGCGGAGGACCTCCAGTTGTGTTTAGAACCCTTCGGGGTGCCACCTGGTGGTGAATGGACAGAGACTTTCCTATTTCCTGTACCTGATAACCCATCTATTTTTTCCTGTGAGCTTGACAAGATGTACCTCGAAGCAGAGATTACCCTCAAGTCTCTGTCCCCCTCCAACCCAGTGAACGACTGGTCCTCGAATTCCCTGCGGAAGATTCTGGCAGGCCTGAAGAAGAGGGGGCGTAAGGGGGGAGGTACTGTAACATACCTGGCGGCGTCCTTGCATGGTGGTCCATCTCCCACTGTGCAAGAGAGCGCACTTGATCTCCTGTCCAGAGTGTCTCTCTGGCTTCCCTCCATGCTGTCTGTTTGTGTCTGTCTCTGCTGCTTAAGGGCGGCGCCCGATCACTTCCTGCTTTTTGTACCTGCTGTGGGTCACACCCCTTGTGCGTCCTCAGCCAATTGCTGTCTGACACTTGGTATATAGCTCAGCAGCTCCCTTCTATCCCTGCCTGAGCATATGTGTTTCTTTCAGTGTGTGCTTGCACTCTGAAGTTGCCAGGTCCCGTTCCTGTTTCCCTGTCCGCCTTTCCTGGAGGCTGTATTTCCAGGCCTGTCTGAACTGTGTCCTGTATTTCTCCTGCCTTGCGGTGTCAGCTCCTGTGTCTGAACTGTGTCCTGTTTGTCTCCTGCTTTACGGTATTAGTTCCCGTGTCTGAACTAAGTCCTGTATGTCTCCTGCTTTACGGTATTAGTTCCCGTGTCTGAACTAAGTCCTGTATTTCTCCTGCCTTGCGGTGTCAGCTCCCGTGTCTGAACTGTGTCCTGTTTGTCTCCTGCTTTACGGTATTAGTTCCCGTGTCTGAACTAAGTCCTGTATGTCTCCTGCTTTACGGTATTAGTTCCCGTGTCTGAACTAAGTCCTGTATTTCTCCTGCCTTGCGGTGTCAGCTCCCGTGTCTGAACTGTGTCCTGTATGTCTCCTGCTTTGCGGTATTAGTTCCCGTGTCTGAACTGAGTCCTTTCTGTGTATCTTGTCTGTCCTGTCTGAACACGCTCCTAGCCTGTTCCTCCCGCCTTCTAGGGGCCGATTACCTAGACCCGCTCCTGTATCTTGTCTGTCCTGTCTGAACACGCTCCTAGCCTGTTCCTCCCGCCTTCTAGGGGCCGATTACCTAGACCCGCTCCTGTATCTTGTCTGTCCTGTCTGAACACGCTCCTTGCCTGTTCGTCCCGCCTCTCTGGGGGCAGTATTCCCAGACCCGCTCCTGTATCCCGCTGCAGTGTCGGTCTCCTCCGTACACTCAGTTCCAGTCTGAACTCTCTCCTATCCTTTACCTGTTTTGTCTATGTCCATTCCCTTCCTTTTCCTGCAGAGTCTGAACTCGTACCTAACTCCTGCCAGTTGTCTCTGTACTTCCGTTTGTGGTCCACTCGCTACTTCACTGCAAGTACCCTGTGGGTGTCTGGCTCTGTCTTTCCCTTCCTGTCTGTTCCGTGTGAACAGAGTCCTGTCCTGCCCTACTTCTGCCCGCTGCTCCGGCAGTCCTGTCCTGCCCTGCTTCTGCCCGCTGCTCCGGCAGTCCTGTCCTGCCCTGCCTGTACCCCTCTGCCTGTAATGTTCCTGAGTCCCAGTGTGTACTGGGCCCTATCCTGCCTGTATTGTTCCTGAGTCCCAGTGTGTACTGGGCCCTATCCTGCCTGTATTGTTCCTGAGTCCCGGTGTGTACTGGGTTCTATCCCGCCTGTGTTCCTACCTGCTAGTGCCTCCTGTCTGCACTCTAGCTGTGCTTGCCTTTACCCCCCTGCCTGCATACCCGCCTGCCTGCATACCAGTCGTGCCTGCCTATACCCTCCAGTCTGTGTGCCAGCCTACCAGCCTGTTCCTGTATTCCCTGTGTGGGTCAACAGCCGTGTCCGGGGTCTGTCCTGGAGTAGCACCTGGTCCCTCTGCTCGGTTCCTCCTTGGTGCACTGGCGTCGTATGCCGTCGTGCGACCCTGGTCGGATCGGGTGAATACTTAGTCACGCCCCTCCAGGCATACACTCTCCGGCACGGTCCAGTGGAATCACTACCAATCACCCGCACACGCCGCTTAGCCCGGGCGTGTGCATAACAACCTCCATCAGGTTGCAAATTGAATATAATTTTTTTCTGCATCTAGCTCTGAAAAAATATTTGGGCTTCTAGCAGTGTGTGGGACTTGTTCTATTAGTCCATCTATACTGACCTCCATCAGGTTGCAAACTGAATATAATTTTTTTCTGCATCTAGCTCTGAAAAAATATTTGGCCTTCTAGCAGTGTGTGGGACTTTCTCTATTAGTCCATCTATACTGACCTCCATCAGGTTGCAAATTAAAAATAATTTTTATCTGCATCTAGATCTGAAAAAATATTTGGCCTTCTAGCAGTGTGTGGGACTTTCTCTATTAGTCCATCTATACTGACCTCCATCAGGTTGCAAATTAAAAATAATTTTTATCTGCATCTACCTCTGAAAAAATATTTGGGCTTCTAGCTGTGTGTGGGACTTGTTCTATTAGTCCATCTATACAGACCTCCATCAGGTTGCAAACTGAATATAATTTTTTTCTGCATCTAGCTCTGAAAAAATATTTGGCCTTCTAGCAGTGTGTGGGACTTTCTCTATTAGTCCATCTATACTGACCTCCATCAGGTTGCAAATTAAAAATAATTTTCATCTGCATCTAGCTCTGAAAAAATATTTGGCCTTCTAGCAGTGTGTGGGACTTTCTCTATTAGTCCATCTATACTGACCTCTATCAGGTTGCAAATTAAAAATAATTTTTATCTGCATCTAGCTCTGAAAAAATATTTGGCCTTCTAGCAGTGTGTGGGACTTTCTCTATTAGTCCATCTATACTGACCTCCATCAGGTTGCAAATTAAAAATAATTTTTATCTGCATCTACCTCTGAAAAAATATTTGGGCTTCTAGCTGTGTGTGGGACTTGTTCTATTAGTCCATCTATACTGACCTCCATCAGGTTGCAAACTGAATATAATTTTTTTCTGCATCTAGCTCTGAAAAAATATTTGGCCTTCTAGCAGTGTGTGGGACTTTCTCTATTAGTCCATCTATACTGACCTCCATCAGGTTGCAAACTGAATATATTTTTTTTCTGCATCTACCTCTGAAAAAAATATTGGGCTTCTAGCTGTGTGTGGGACTTGTTCTATTAATCCATCTATACAGACCTCCATCAGGTTGCAAACTGAATATATTTTTTTTCTGCATCTACCTCTGAAAAAATATTGGGCTTCTAGCTGTGTGTGGGACTTGTTCTATTAATCCATCTATACAGACCTCCATCAGGTTGCAAACTGAATATATATTTTTTTCTGCATCTAGCTCTGAAAAAATAGTTGGCCTTCTAGCAGTGTGTGGGACTTTCTCTATTAGTCCATCTATACTGACCTCCATCAGGTTGCAAATTAAAAATAATTTTTATCTGCATCTAGCTCTGAAAAAATATTTGGCCTTCTAGCAGTGTGTGGGACTTTCTCTATTAGTCCATCTATACTGACCTCCATCAGGTTGCAAATTAAAAATAATTTTTATCTGCATCTACCTCTGAAAAAATATTTGGGCTTCTAGCTGTGTGTGGGACTTGTTCTATTAGTCCATCTATACTGACCTCCATCAGGTTGCAAACTGAATATAATTTTTTTCTGCATCTAGCTCTGAAAAAATATTTGGCCTTTTAGCAGTGTGTGGGACTTTCTCTATTAGTCCATCTATACTGACCTCCATCAGGTTGCAAACTGAATATATATTTTTTCTGCATCTACCTCTGAAAAAATATTGGACTTCTAGCTGTGTGTGGGACTTGTTCTATTAATCCATCTATACAGACCTCCATCAGGTTGCAAACTGAATATATTTTTTTTCTGCATCTACCTCTGAAAAAATATTGGGCTTCTAGCTGTGTGTGGGACTTGTTCTATTAATCCATCTATACAGACCTCCATCAGGTTGCAAACTGAATATAATTTTTTTCTGCATCTAGCTCTGAAAAAATAGATGGCCTTCTAGCAGTGTGTGGGACTTTCTCTATTAGTCCATCTATACTGACTTCCATCAGGTTGCAAATTAAAAATAATTTTTATCTGCATCTAGCTCTGAAAAAATATTTGGCCTTCTAGCAGTGTGTGGGACTTTCTCTATTAGTCCATCTATACTGACCTCCATCAGGTTGCAAATTAAAAATAATTTTTATCTGCATCTACCTCTGAAAAAATATTTGGGCTTCTAGCTGTGTGTGGGACTTGTTCTATTAGTCCATCTATACTGACCTCCATCAGGTTGCAAACTGAATATAATTTTTTTCTGCATCTAGCTCTGAAAAAATATTTGGCCTTCTAGTAGTGTGTGGGACTTTCTCTATTAGTCCATCTATACTGACCTCCATCAGGTTGCAAATTAAAAATAATTTTTATCTGCATCTAGCTCTGAAAAAATATTTGGCCTTCTAGCAGTGTGTGGGACTTTCTCTATTAGTCCATCTATACTGACCTCCATCAGGTTGCAAATTAAAAATAATTTTTATCTGCATCTACCTCTGAAAAAATATTTGGGCTTCTAGCTGTGTGTGGGACTTGTTCTATTAGTCCATCTATACTGACCTCCATCAGGTTGCAAACTGAATATAATTTTTTTCTGCATCTAGCTCTGAAAAAATATTTGGCCTTCTAGCAGTGTGTGGGACTTTCTCTATTAGTCCATCTATACTGACTTCCATCAGGTTGCAAATTAAAAATAATTTTTATCTGCATCTAGCTCTGAAAAAATATTTGGCCTTCTAGCAGTGTGTGGGACTTTCTCTATTAGTCCATCTATACTGACCTCCATCAGGTTGCAAACTGAATATAATTTTTTTCTGCATCTAGCTCTGAAAAAATATTTGGCCTTTTAGCAGTGTGTGGGACTTTCTCTATTAGTCCATCTATACTGACCTCCATCAGGTTGCAAACTGAATATATATTTTTTCTGCATCTACCTCTGAAAAAATATTGGACTTCTAGCTGTGTGTGTGACTTGTTCTATTAATCCATCTATACAGACCTCCATCAGGTTGCAAACTGAATATATTTTTTTTCTGCATCTACCTCTGAAAAAATATTGGGCTTCTAGCTGTGTGTGGGACTTGTTCTATTAATCCATCTATACAGACCTCCATCAGGTTGCAAACTGAATATAATTTTTTTCTGCATCTAGCTCTGAAAAAATAGATGGCCTTCTAGCAGTGTGTGGGACTTTCTCTATTAGTCCATCTATACTGACGTCCATCAGGTTGCAAATTAAAAATAATTTTTATCTGCATCTAGCTCTGAAAAAATATTTGGCCTTCTAGCAGTGTGTGGGACTTTCTCTATTAGTCCATCTATACTGACCTCCATCAGGTTGCAAATTAAAAATAATTTTTATCTGCATCTACCTCTGAAAAAATATTTGGGCTTCTAGCTGTGTGTGGGACTTGTTCTATTAGTCCATCTATACTGACCTCCATCAGGTTGCAAACTGAATATAATTTTTTTCTGCATCTAGCTCTGAAAAAATATTTGGCCTTCTAGTAGTGTGTGGGACTTTCTCTATTAGTCCATCTATACTGACCTCCATCAGGTTGCAAATTAAAAATAATTTTTATCTGCATCTAGCTCTGAAAAAATATTTGGCCTTCTAGCAGTGTGTGGGACTTTCTCTATTAGTCCATCTATACTGACCTCCATCAGGTTGCAAATTAAAAATAATTTTTATCTGCATCTACCTCTGAAAAAATATTTGGGCTTCTAGCTGTGTGTGGGACTTGTTCTATTAGTCCATCTATACTGACCTCCATCAGGTTGCAAACTGAATATAATTTTTTCTGCATCTAGCTCTGAAAAAATATTTGGCCTTCTAGCAGTGTGTGGGACTTTCTCTATTAGTCCATCTATACTGACTTCCATCAGGTTGCAAATTAAAAATAATTTTTATCTGCATCTAGCTCTGAAAAAATATTTGGCCTTCTAGCAGTGTGTGGGACTTTCTCTATTAGTCCATCTATACTGACCTCCATCAGGTTGCAAACTGAATATATTTTTTTTCTGCATCTACCTCTGAAAAAATATTTGGGCTTCTAGCTGTGTGTGGGACTTGTTCTATTAGTCCATCTATACTGACCTCCATCAGGATGCAAATCGAATATAATTTTTTTCTCCATCTAACCCAGCCAATAGTTTTGGCCTAATACCACAGTTTGGCCACTCAGCTCTGCTCGGTTCCCATCCATTGTTTTTTGTGCAAACAACTCCAGAGTTGTGAATTAGTTAACCACCAAAATGAGTGGAAAAAGGCCTGCTGCTGGTGGAAAGGGGAATAGGCGTGTTGGGAAGGGGAAAAAAGGTTGTGTCCGTGGGGTAGGTGTTAAAGCAACAGTAACATCTGCAGAAGAAAGACCATCTTCCAGCCAAACTAAAATGTCTACTTCTTTTAGCGGACAATGTGATAAGATCCCTTTCTTACGGCCACGCCAATCGCTACAAATTCCAGATGAGGCACAAAAACAGCAGGTGCTTCAACGGATATCAAGTGCTCCTTTAAGTGGGCTCTCCTCCACATCAACTTCAACATCACAAATACTCCAGTCCTCAAAGGTGTCACCCCAATCGCACTTGCTTCCTCACAGCTCCCAAATCTCCAGCTGCCCGTCTGAGTATGAGGTAGAACAGATGGTTGAGTCTGCAGAGCTGTTTACTCATACTATAGCCTGGGAATCAGAGGTCGACTCCAGCGCTTCTGTGAATCCAGACGACGAAATGATCTGCACTGATGCCCAGAATCTTTATGAGTCGGATCCAGGACCAGACGCAGAAGGTTCTGACCATAATGTAGACCCTCATTCCCAAACTGTAACTCCTGTTGGTGGAGACAATGAGGAAGACGATGATGAGACTCAAATACCTGATTGGAGCGACAACTTTAGTTTTTTGTCAGGGCAGGAACAGGTTGGCTCTGAGGACGACGGGTGTGATAACGCACAGGGTGATGATGATGAGGTTGGAGATCCCACTTACTGTCAACCCACAGTCAGCCAAGAGATGAGGTCAGCAGAGGAGGTGAAGGAAGATGCTAGTGACGACGAGGTCAGGTTGCGCCTTCCTGGACAGAGACGTAGTACTGGAAGCACGTCAACAACTGCATCCTCAAACACAACTCTGCCTCTCACCACAAGTCGTGGTGGCTCTTCAGGTCGCATGGGTGCTAAGCCTTGCATAGCCTGGGCATTTTTTCAGATCGATAAAGATGACCCAACTCGTGTTATCTGTAACATTTGTCAGCAAAAGCTAAGTAGAGGCCAAAAAATACATAGTTTGAGTACTTCATGCATGAACCGGCACATGGACATGAAGCATAAGTTGCAGTGGGAAGCTCAGTGTGCTACAATGCGGCCTAGCCGGCCGGGCCAACCACCGTCTGCCATATCTTGTGCATCCGCGGCCTCTTCATCCTCTGTGACTGGGGGGACAGCAGTCACACCTGTTTTGGGGCGCAGACTTGCCACCTCTTTACCCGCAACAGCCAGCGTGATTGGCAGGTCATCATTTTCTTTGGAGGTGGTAACACCAGCTGGTGTTGAGCGCTGTCCGACATCGATAGCACCACCTTTGGATCAAGGCAACCTAACATGTCCGCCTGCATCTTCCTCACAGACCGGCAGTTTGCCGGGGACACCCTTATCAACCCCGTCTAAGCACAATAGCCAGCCCTGAGTCCCTCAGATGTGGACAAGTAAAAGACCATTTCCTCCTAGCCATGAGAAAGCTAAGAGGTTGAATTTCACCATCTGCAAGCTCTTGGCTACAGAAATGCTGCCTTTCCGCCTGGTGGACACAGAGGATTTTCGAGACCTTATGTCCGTCGCAGTGCCCCAGTACCAGATGCCCAGTCGGCACTACTTCTCAAAGAAAGGTGTGCCTGCGCTCCACCAGCATGTCGCACACAACATCACCGCTTCTTTGAGAAACTCTGTGTGTGACAGGGTGCATTTCACCACAGACACTTGGACGAGTAGGCATGGACAGGGGCGTTACATGTCGCTGACTGGGCACTGGGTAACTATGGTGACAGCCGGACAAGGGGCTGCTGTCCAAGTCTTGCCGTCCCCACGAGTTGTGCGTCAATCCTCTTTATGTCAAAGTTCCTCCACTGCTTCTGCCTCCTCAACCTCCTCTCGGTCTTCCACCTGCACCCAAAGCCTGTCTGGTCATGCCACAAGCTTTCTAACTGCGCAGAAGGGATCCTGCACACCTCCTTACTATGCTGTCAGTAGGGCTCAACGTCATCAGGCGGTTTTTACTTTGAAATGTCTGGGAAATGTGAGTCACACAGCTGAGGAGTTGTGGTCAGCTCTGGAGAACCAATTTCATGAATGGTTGTCTCCACTGGACCTGAAACCAGGGAAGGCCGTGTGCGACAATGCTGCAAACCTGGGTGCGGCCCTTCGCCGGGGCAATGTCACACACGTGCCTTGTATGGCTCACGTGTTGAACCTGGTTGTCCAGCAATTTTTAGCCCACTATCCCAGACTAGATGGCCTTCTGCAGAGGGCACGGTCGCTGTGTGCTCACTTCCGCCGTTCGCATCCTGCAGCTCAGCGACTTACATCTCTACAGAAGTCGTTGGGCCTGCCACTTCACTGGCTAAAATGCGATGTGCCTACCCGGTGGAATTCAACTCTGCACATGTTGCAGCGACTGTGGCAGCACCGACAAGCCCTGGTGCAATACGTTCTGACGTATAGCCTGGGCCAACGAGATCCAGAGGTGGAGCAAATCACGCTGGAGGAGTGGTCTCAGATCAGGGACCTATGCACCCTTCTGCACAGTTTTGAAATGGCGACGAAGATGTTTAGTGCTGACGATGCCATTATCAGCATGACTATTCCGGTGATTTACATGCTGGAGCACATGTTAAACAGAATTCGGAGTCAGGTGGTGGCACAAGAGGAGGTGGAGGAAGTAGAGGAGGAGGAGTTGTATGCGGAAGGGCTAACATCTGCAAGGTCCAGACGGTCGGCAGCACCAAGCCGGCAGGCATGTGAGGGTGGGGGAGATGGTTTTATCAGGGTGCATGGTAGCAGCCAAACTAGTGAGGAAGGTGCAGGAGCCCAGGAAGAAGTGGAGGACGAACTGATGGAAGACTCATCAGATGAGGGAGACCTTGATCACATTTCTGTTGTGCGAGGTTGGGGGGAGAGGACAGAGGAAGGAAGCATGATTGTTACCTCGCCACCAACACAACAGGGACTTGGTGCTCCTGGATGCGCAACACACATGAGTGCCTTCTTGCTGCACTACCTGCAACATGACCCTCGAATTGTGAGAATTAGAAATAATCCTGACTACTGGGTTGCCACACTGTTAGATCCCCGGTACAAAAGTAAATTTGCCGAAATTATTCCTGCCATAGAAAGGGATGCACGCATGCAGGAGTATCAGCAGAGACTGTTGCAGAATCTTACATGTGCTTTTCCACAAAACACCAGTGGTGCACGTAGTGAATCTCACAGTTCCAACTTGCCAACCGTGGGACCGTCAAGTGTTCAGCACTCAAACCGTAACAGAACCACAGTATCTGCTGGTAACATCAATTTTGCGGAATCATTTCACCACTTTTTTAGCCCATCCTTTGCAAGGCCACAGGAGACAAGAAGTCTGACACATAGTCAACGCCTAGAGACGATGGTACAGGAGTATCTCCAAGTAAACATTGAAGCCATGACTGTGTCACTGGACCCTTGCTCTTTTTGGGCTTCCAATCTGGATAAATGGCCGGAGCTAGCCACTTACGCCTTGGAGATCTTGTCATGCCCCGCAGCCAGCGTTCTGTCTGAAAGTGTGTTCAGCGCTGCTGGTGGTGTGCTGACAGATAAGCGCACGCGGCTCTCCACTGATAATGTAGACAGACTCACGTTCATAAAGATGAACAAATCATGGATCCGAAACGACTTTTCTACCCCTGTGTCATCCTGGGGAGAGTAAAAGCTTGATGATTGGTTAAAATCACCCTACCAACCGTTTTAAGCTTTCAAATTACTAATCATGTTTATCTGTATCTTGGCTGGAAAATAATTTGGGCTTTGTAGCAGTGTGCAGCACTGATTCTATTAGGTCATCTATAATAAGCTCCACCAGATTTAAAATTACTAATCATGTTTATCTGTATCTTGGCTGGAAAATAATTTGGGCTTTGTAGCAGTGTGCAGCACTGATCCTATTAGGCCATCTATACTAAGCTCCACCAGATTTAAAATTAATAATAATTTTTAGCTGCATCTGGCGCGCCCCCTGGGCCAGTGCTGTAGTGCGGCGCACGTGTGCGCGGGGGAATACCCGGAGCCGGATCCGATGGGGGTAGTAGTCTCCGAGTGGCGGGGACCCGGTCCGTGCCCAGGGTGTCAAACTAAGTGGCAGTCTATGGCAGTAGATGTTAACTTGGATGTCGACTACGCCACCCGTTGAGTGCGGCTTTGCAGCCGCCGCTGCAGAACAGTCCGCTGAGGCCGGTGGTATGGGTGCAGCGATGATGTTATAACCCCCAACGGGAGGGGTATGGCCTCAGGGCAGCAGGTGAAGATGATGGGGGTTGTGACGGTGCAGTAAGAAGAGTCAGAGTCAGGAGATGCAGTTTCAGGGTTTTTACTCACGGGTGTTCTCTCAGTCACTCTGGCCTTGAGTGACCACCCGAGCCATGCTGCGTCCACCAGGTCCTGGACTCGGCTAACCCCCAGGCAGTTCCGGAGCGTGGTCCTGAGCTCCCTTCTCTCTCTCTGTCTCTGGCCGTTCCCACCAGGGATCCACCTTTGGCCAGCTCCCTCGGGTCTCTTGGTGGTCAAACCTCCTCTGGGTTCCCTGACCCTATACTTGGTGTGCCTTTCTGGTGGATTTGGTGAGGGTCGTGGCAAATCTTGACCACGACCTCCGGTTCCTGGCTGAGGATAAGTGGCCTCCACCAGTTCGGGTTCCGGTACCCGTGTCCGCCAACCCTTCACCCTTTTTGGTCTGATTCTGGGTTCTTAGGGTTCCCTCTGGTCTTCCACTCTGGGCCTTTCTTTCTCCTCTCTCCTCTGCAGGCTTGGCTCTGGAGCTGGGCCCAGCCGGAGCCACAGCTCCCTGTCAGCCCTCCTGGCTGAACTCTTCCTAAAGACTCCCTCAGCTCTCTCTGTCCTAAGATGGTGCCCACCATATATACTCCCTCTATGTGTGAGCCCAGGTGACTAGCACCCAATGAGCTCCTAGCTTTACCCAGAGTACTCCCCCTATCTGCCCCTACACTACTGGGATGTTCCACCCCCCTCCCACTCCAGCCAGGGACAGACGCTGTCGTACCTGCACATTTACTTGGTGGGAGTACCGTAGTTCTGTCCCCCGGAAATGGGATGTATGTAGTGCATGCAGCCTACTGAGCTCAGTCCCACACTCCATCCTTACCCGGGAGTGGAATACCACACCTCTGGAGTGAGGTGCAATACCCCTGTAGCAGCCGAGTCCTCAGGGTGCTACATTTTCCCCTGGTAAATCACAGCACGTCCTCGGGCTGTAAAAGAATAAAATATCCAAAAACATACAATTTTTTTTCAAAACATACAAGAACATATCAAACATTAAACATTATCAGATTTAAACAATATAAACTTTTTCTTTCATATAAAACTCTTTCATAATAATGTTCTTTGAGTTACTGGCCACTGTGCGCTTGTGACCAGGTAGAAGTGCAACAGTCAGTTCAAGAACAACAGTTTCCTATAAAACCAGTAGGGGGCGCCTTAGAAAGCGCAACTATATACAAGGGGAGGTGGCCGCTCTCAGTCCTCGGCCAGTGGGGAAAAGGAATGGCTGTTCACAGTCCTCAGCCTGTTAAGGGATAGGGGACACACGGGTTTAAGTTCACACTTGTCCCAACGGGGAACATATTTAAATTAGCAGCAGTTCTTATACCCTTACGGATAACTATGTACAGTTCTTTTTTACCGTACTCTAATAACGGCGTCCTCCTGATGCTTCCTCCCTGTATTCTTCAGACCCGTCCGGGTCCTCTTGCTCCTCCTGACACCTCAGCTCTTCCTCCGTCAACCGGTGTACATGAAGGGCATAGGGTCCTTTGGCACATTGGTGCCGGGTAAAGGTGACCTCATCACCCAGGTATAGGTCACGACCTCTGTGTCCCTCCGGCAGGTGGGACTCAACATCCCTGCGGGTCACGAAGACGTCGCCGGGGGTGCGGTGATCCCGGATGAAGCCCCAACCATGCTGCAGTTGGAATTTAATTACAGTCCCGGTGGCACGGGGACCGTGGGCTGCACGGGGGTTCCGTTGGGTCCGGCTCTTCTGTTCTGCACTCCTCACTTGCAGCCGCTCCTCGCGAACCCACCTCTCTCGTCGTTCCCGGTCGAAAACCTCTAATTGCTGCCGGCAGCACTCTGCTCGCTGGGCTGCGGCCGCCCGGGTCTCTTGAGTGAACCCGATGAGGTCTCCTCCAGTGGGGTCCCACGCAAACTGCGCTTCCTCCAGCGAGAGTGGGGTGATCTTGGCGGGCGCCGGAGCCGGGATCAGGGGCTCATCCAGGGGTCTTTCTTTCCGGAGTCGGGGATGGTAGTACTCCGGTGACCACTGAAAGGGCTGCCCATCCGGGCAAATATGCTGGGCTAACAAGTCTTCACCCAGGTGCGGCACTGTGGAGGTTGAGGGCGCGGTGGTGGTAGCGGCGCCCGGGTTCACCAGGCCTTGCGACCAGGCCTGGGGCACCCTGAAGGTGAAGGGCACCGTGAAGACGGCGGCGCCCGGGTGTACTTGACTTTGCGACCAGGCCGGTGGCTCGGTAGAGGGCGCTGTTGGTACTGCGGCGCCCGGGGGTACTCGGCCCTGCGACCAGGCCGGTGGCGTCTCCTGCTTGGCCGCGCTCAGGGTTGAGGCGCGTGACGTCACAAGAGGCGTGGCCGCGGCTCCTGCTTGAGGCCTAGTCTGGAACGGTAGCGGTGCGGCAACGGGCACGATCGGTGGGATTTCGGGCTCTGCGACGGGGAGCGGGGGTAGGCTTACGGTGGCTGGGCTTGGGGTAGTGACGTCCCCTTTACTTGCCTCCGTCTCTTCAGCTCCCTCTGCGGCGTCGTCTCCGGCCTCCGTCCCTTCTGCATCCTCTTCAGGGGCAGGCGTGCTCCTCGTTGCGGGTGGTGTGCTTCGCTGGCGGGTTCCAGCCTGCTGGGCCATCTCCCTGCTCCACTCCGTCAGCGTTTCTCGCTGCACCTGGGCCATCCTCCGTGCGAGGCCCTCCAGCGCGGTCTATGCACGCCCCCGGTCTCGGGGGAGCTGTGCCAGGATCTCCACCAGGTCTTGTGGAGTGGTAGCTTGCAACAGGCTCCTGACCACAGGGTCGGTGCTGCCTGACTCTCCCTCCATCTTCGGGTACGGCTTCTCTAGACTCCTCCAGGCTGCACCCATCTTCTCTGTTTTGTTCTGTATCCGCCCCCATTGAGGGCGGTCCTGGGGCAACTTGGTGATTGTCAGTTCCAGGGGCAGACCCCCCACGCTGATGGACATCTCAATCATTGCAGTCTCTGCTGGTGGGGGCGGTCTTCGTTTTTGGCGCCATTCTTGGTCCTGGCCCACGATGGGAGGTGGCCTCTTGCCACCCTCTGGCACGCCCATAATGGCGTCCGCTCTGCCAGGGCGGGAAATCTTCTCAGATGGCGGGAACCGCTTCCCAATGGCGGGAAACTCTGTGGATGGCGGGAAAAGACTGCAGATAGCGGGCAAACGGCGGGAAACGATCCGAGATGGCGCCCGATGGCGGGGACCCTCCGGAATTGGCGGGAGACTTCTTTTTACGGTAAATATGAACTTTTCTTCAGGCACGCAGTACCCGGTGGTTGCGGGCACGTTATCCTGCCGACTACGCCAAAGTTGGCGCGCCCCCTGGGCCAGTGCTGTAGTGCGGCGCACGTGTGCGCGGGGGAATACCCGGAGCCGGATCCGATGGGGGTAGTAGTCTCCGAGTGGCGGGGACCCGGTCCGTGCCCAGGGTGTCAAACTAAGTGGCAGTCTATGGCAGTAGATGTTAACTTGGATGTCGACTACGCCACCCGTTGAGTGCGGCTTTGCAGCCGCCGCTGCAGAACAGTCCGCTGAGGCCGGTGGTATGGGTGCAGCGATGATGTTATAACCCCCAACGGGAGGGGTATGGCCTCAGGGCAGCAGGTGAAGATGATGGGGGTTGTGACGGTGCAGTAAGAAGAGTCAGAGTCAGGAGATGCAGTTTCAGGGTTTTTACTCACGGGTGTTCTCTCAGTCACTCTGGCCTTGAGTGACCACCCGAGCCATGCTGCGTCCACCAGGTCCTGGACTCGGCTAACCCCCAGGCAGTTCCGGAGCGTGGTCCTGAGCTCCCTTCTCTCTCTCTGTCTCTGGCCGTTCCCACCAGGGATCCACCTTTGGCCAGCTCCCTCGGGTCTCTTGGTGGTCAAACCTCCTCTGGGTTCCCTGACCCTATACTTGGTGTGCCTTTCTGGTGGATTTGGTGAGGGTCGTGGCAAATCTTGACCACGACCTCCGGTTCCTGGCTGAGGATAAGTGGCCTCCACCAGTTCGGGTTCCGGTACCCGTGTCCGCCAACCCTTCACCCTTTTTGGTCTGATTCTGGGTTCTTAGGGTTCCCTCTGGTCTTCCACTCTGGGCCTTTCTTTCTCCTCTCTCCTCTGCAGGCTTGGCTCTGGAGCTGGGCCCAGCCGGAGCCACAGCTCCTTGTCAGCCCTCCTGGCTGAACTCTTCCTAAAGACTCCCTCAGCTCTCTCTGTCCTAAGATGGTGCCCACCATATATACTCCCTCTATGTGTGAGCCCAGGTGACTAGCACCCAATGAGCTCCTAGCTTTACCCAGAGTACTCCCCCTATCTGCCCCTACACTACTGGGATGTTCCACCCCCCTCCCACTCCAGCCAGGGACAGACGCTGTCGTACCTGCACATTTACTTGGTGGGAGTACCGTAGTTCTGTCCCCCGGAAATGGGATGTATGTAGTGCATGCAGCCTACTGAGCTCAGTCCCACACTCCATCCTTACCCGGGAGTGGAATACCACACCTCTGGAGTGAGGTGCAATACCCCTGTAGCAGCCGAGTCCTCAGGGTGCTACACATCTAGCCCGGAAAATAATTTTGGGGCTCCGAGATGCGCAAGACACATAAGTGCCTTCTTGCTGCACTACCTGCAACATGACCCTCATATTGTCAGAATTCGAAGTAATCATGACTACTGGGTTGCCACACTCTTAGATCCCCCAAACTTTTCGATCAACCTTTTCATTTTAATAAAGACCAAAAAAATGGTCATTTTTGAAATTATAAGCATTAGCAGGTTATTAGAAACTGAAATCAAACAGTTTTCAACTCAAAACTTTATTCTAGGTGATGTTACATTTTCACATAGGACCCCTTGTTCGAAAGGAGCTTCTGAACTCTGTCGTCCATTGAATTTGTCAGGTTTTGGATGGTTTCTGCTTCAATTGTTTTGCATGAGGACAGAATACCCTCCCAGAGGTGTTGCTTAGATGTGAACTGCCTCCCGCCATCATAGACACTCCTTTTGATGATGCTCCAGAGGTTCTGAATGGGGTAGAGGTCAGGGGAGCATGGGGGTCACACCATAAGTTTGTCCCCTTTTATGCCCATATCAGCCAGAGATGCAGATGTTTTATGTGCAGCATGAGATGGTGCATTATCATGCAAAAAAATGATCTTGCTGTGAAATACACGGTTCTTCTTCTTGAACCATGGCAGGAAGTGCTGTTTGAGAAAATCCACATACATTATGGAGTTCATCTTTAGCGCCTTCAGGGATCCTAAAGGGGCCGACAATCTCTCTCCCCATGATTCCAGCCCAAAACATTACTCCACCTCCTCCTTGTTGGCGCTGTAGCCGTGTTTGCGTGGGGTGTCCATCAACCAGCCATCCTCCACTCCATCCATCTGGACCATCGAGCGCTGCACGGCACTCATCCGTGAACAAAACAGTTTTGAAATCAGTCTTCATATAATGTTTAGCCCACTGGAGCCGTTTCTGCTTGTGTGAAGTGGATAGAGGAGGTCGACAGGATGGCGTATGCACAGCTGCAAACCTCTGAAGGACCCTGCATCTTGTTGTTCGGGGGACGTTGGAGGCACCAGCAGCTTCAAAAACTTGTCTGCTGCTATGACAAGGCTTTTTTGCCGCTGCTCTTTTAACCTGACGTAATTGCCTGTAGGAAAGAGTCCTCAATTTGCCCTTATCAGCACGCACACGTGTGTACTGTGAATCAGCTACATACTTCTTGATTGCCAAGACACTTCATCCTGATCATCGCACAATGTTGATTGTAGTCATGCCTTGACCTAAACACTCCACAATTTGTTGCTTCTCAGCAGCCGACACATCCTTTTTCTTTCCCATTTTGGCAGAAAATGTAGGCTGCTTAATAATGTGAGACAGCCTTCTTAAGTAGTCTTGCCTTTCATTGGACACACCTGCCAAACTAATTAGCACAGGTGTCTGCAATTGCTTACAGTGATATAAAGAGCCCTGACACACATCACCATCAATGAGTTTAACTGACAAACAAATTCTTCCCTTATCACTCCTAAACACTTTTTGCATAATAATTTGGAACACAGTGTACATGTGCTTTTCCACAAAACACCAGTGGTTCACGTAGTGAATCTTACAGTTCTAACTTGCCAACCGTGGTCTGTATGGAGTTGTTCAATAAAGGGCCCAAAATTAAGATAACATAGATGGGAGAGGTCTCTATGAATAGGAATTCCTAAGTATTTAATACCCTGTGAGGGCCAGGCAAAGGGAAAGTTGGACTGGATGGAATCCTATATGGATTTGGGGAGGGAGACATCGAGGGCCTCAGACTTCGCTGCATTGATTTTAAAATTTGACCATGTAACAAAGTGATCTATTTCAGCCATAACAGCATGGATGGATATATGTGATTGAGTGATATATACTAGGACATCATCAGCAAATAGAGAGCACTTGTACTCGGTGCCTCCCACCTCAATCCACCTAATATTGGGGTTATGGCGAATTGATGAGAGCAGGTGCTCCGTCACTAGGATGTATAAGAGAGGGGACAGAGGACATCCCTGCCTTGTCCCATTGGTGATTGTGAAAGGTGATGAAAATGTTCTGATGCACCCCCTGGGCCTTGGGACACCCGAGCCGAACCCTTTTTGGTGGATGCTGGTGGTTGTAGTCTTCATGGCGGCGACCCGGTTCCGTGGCTCAGGGTGGTCAAACCAGTGGCGGAACTATTTATGTGGTTTTGATGTTTAAATGTCCGACTACGCCACCCGTGGATTGCGGTCAGAGTGAACCGCCGCTGCAGGGCAGACCGCTGAGGCTGGTGTTGTGGGTGCAGCAGAGCGTAGCATAACTCCCCACGGGAGGAGTATAGCCTCAGGGCAGTGTATGCGGAGGATGGGGGTGATGGTGCAGGGCAGCAGCAGTAACGACACGGAGTCAGTGATGCAGTCCAGGGCCTTTACTCACAGTTCTTATTATCCAGACCACGTCTGCAGGTAACGGCTGCCCACGTCGTACTGTGCTCACTAGGTGAGGGGCTCAGACAACTCCCAGATAAATTTGGAGCGCTTCACAGGACCCCCTTTGTGTGTCCTTTGTCTGGCCTTTCTTACCAACCCTTCTGTCCGGCTGCCTCGGGCCTCCTCTTGGTAAACTTGGCGCCAGTTTCCCTGACCCTATGTGGTGCCTTCCTAGCGGGTGTAGCGAGGGGCTGCGCCACATAAAATGTCAGAGCCTCCGGTTTCTAGCTGAGGGTCGTTTCCTGCCTCCACTAGTTTCGGGGTCCGGTCTCCCCCTTTGGCCTGACCCCTCCACGCAGGTGGATTCGGGCGTGCGGTGGCGACTCACCCGTCCGCACCCCTGGGATCCCTTCATTCCTCGTTCCTGGAGCCTTCTCCGCTCCTCTTCCTTCCTTCTCCCTCTTCCAGGCCTGGGCCTCTGTTACTAGGCCCGCCTCCGGAGCAGAGCTCATGCAGAGCCCCTGCTCCCTGTCACTTCTGCTCAGACTTCTCTGCACTGAACTAAGATGGTGCCCACCTTTTATACTCCCTTCTCAATGCACCCAGGAACTGCTTCCTCCCTGCTCCTGTACTACAGGGTTCCCCTTTCTCAGTGTTCCCTCCCCCCACTCCAGCCAGGGACAGGGACTGTCGTGCCCATCTCAGGGGCATATTGGTCGCCCTGCCCCACGGCAATGTGGTGTAATGCATGCAGGTGTCGGGTCCTGATCCACACTCCATCCTTACCTGAGAGTGAGATATCACACCTCTGGGTGAGGTGCAATACCTCTGTAGCAACCGAGCCCTCAGGGTGCTACAGTTCCATTTATCTTCAGCCTAGGTGACGTATTGCGATACAGGGCCGTGATTTTGGCTATAAAAGGGTCCCCTAGACCCCTACCCCAAGCTTTTTAAGAGAATCATATATGGCGTGCCAGGAGACTCTATGGAATGCTTTCTCAGCATCCAACGAGAGTATCTAATTACAAATTTTTAACTGCATCTAGCCCAGGAAATACTTTGTGCCTAGTAGCAGTGTCTGCTAGTCAGCGGATTATCCCGGCTGTTAAGCAAGCTACACCACCTGTAGTTTGGACACTTAATTTTTTCAAAGGAAATGCTTCGGGACCACGGGATACTCAGTGAAGAGCATCAGGAGGCACCCCAAGGCATAGGGGCTGGGACTGGCAGTAGGATGCCTTGCGGTGGACAGCCGAGCTCGATCCTTATAAAAGCTTTTTAACTGCAGCAGCTTTAGTGGACGCTACTGGAGCTGGAATTACGCGGCTGCTGGCATGAGACGTGCCCTCCAATAGATCCTTATAAATGGATTTAAAGTGTATTCATTCAAATTAGAGAGACAATTTAAATTAAAAAGCTTAGAGCTGCCTCCACCATAGGGGGGCTCTCTCGACCCACCAGCGGACAGACACCAGTATTGGGAGAGGGGGGCTGGCCGTCAGGGTTCACCGCGGCTCTGGCACAAACCCGGCGACACGGAGGTGGCACGGGCAGGAGCGGACTGGCCGTGTCAGCTTCTCACTTTTTGGATTTTAGAAGGGCATGACATGCCTATATCTGTGTCTCCCCCTCCTTTTACTCCTCCACCTCTTTTCTTTTCGCATGACTATATGTACTTGTCACTTTTCCATGTGTTAGTTGTGTCTTCTGAGCAGTTTGTCAGCTTTTGGACACCTTTGAAGGTGTTTTCTATGTGTTTCTATGTGTTTTTGTTTGCCTGCCATTGGTTTTAACGGTGTTCGAAGGTGTTCGACGAACAGTTCGACGAACAGTTCGGCGAACACACGGGTGTTCGATGAACCGAACCGAACTCGAACACTACGGGGGTGGCTCAACACTAGTTATAAGTGATACGTCTGACAGAGAACCACAGTTTTAAATAGCAGGCCTTTAATTTACTAATATTATTCTACACAGAGACCTAGTGTGAATAGCTTGACCGACACACTGCAACAGAATGGAAATGGAAGAAATGTCTGATTTTGGAACAGTCTTATAGTTGATATGTTTGATAGAGAACCAAGGTTTTAAATAGCAGGCCTGTAATTTGCTAGTACTATTCTTCACAGACACCTAGTGTGAATAGCTTGACTGACACACTGCAACAGAATGGAAAAGGAGACCAATATTTTCCACGTTCAGTTTAAATATCTGGATTTTTATTGCTGAAATATGGAACAGATCTGGCTTTATTCTGCAGTGAGAAAAAGCAAATGGAGCAGAAAAATGGTGTACTCTGGATTGCTTTTTAAGCAAATAACCATGATTAAGATAGAAAAAAAAATTGCCCTGGCCCCTGATATGTGGGGCCATGTCTACAAATATCTGTAATTATTAAAGCAGCAGCAGACAGGACATTCAATAGACTCTATATGCACTGCAATCTGGCCCACACATTGCCTGCCTGCCTGCCTAGCATGGATTATATGCAGCTGGATTAGTCCTCAGAAGGACTGTTAGTTCAGATGGATATATATATATATATATATATATATATATATGTTGTGGAATACCTATACTAACAGGGCGTTCAATGGACCCTCTTGTGCTGTATCATGCACTGCAGTCTGCCACATACACTGCCTGCCTGCCTAACTCCTGCTATCACCACTGAATATATGCAGCTGGATTAGTCCTCAGAAGGACGGTTAGTTCAGTTGGATATATATATATTTATATGTTGTGGAATACCTATACTAACTATAAAAAAGCAAATCTCTCCCTGACGCAGCAGCACCTCTCCCTACTCTGCCTGATTCCGGGGTACACTGTGATAAGCATATCGGCGTCAGGTCTTATATAGACATGATGACGCTGTGCGGCCAGCCAATCACTTCAATGCCCACAACCAACATGGTTACGGCATTACAGTGCATGGCAGGCAATCCCTGCATATTCATTGGCCCTCTAAAAAGCGCCAAACATGCAGGGAGGGGACCCGAGTTCCCACCCAAGGAACCTGGAAATACTCGCCGAGCTTGTCGAGCACCGTGATGCTCGGACGAGTACCGAGCAGTGGCGAGCACGTTCGCTCATCACTAATCACAATCTGTATTTAAAAAAAATAATATAGAATAATATAGAATATAAAAAGATTAAATTTTCACATTGGTCACTTTATCTTTTTAAGACTTTTACTTTATTGTGATTGGTTGCTCCTGTGTTATGAATTGTGTAAAGAGGTGTTACTTGCATTGTAATCCTGCCTCTGCTGATAAGGAGGACTGGTGAAAACTCTTCCTGAAAGAATGTATAAATCTAAAAAAAAAGCCACAGTGACCAGGGTGAAAATTTCAAGAATACAAATTTTGTTTCTTGAACAAAAATCATTAAAAAATTTGCCATTTTTTTAAGAATACATGTAACATAAAACCTTCATTAAAACATTATGTCATTTTCTGATGATAACTTCCCTTTAAAGTGTACATATGTTTTCTTTTTTTCTTTTTGTTTTATTATCCTTGAAGCTCCAGCGTTGTTTTTATTTTCAGTGCTGAAGTGGTGCTGCTATTGTAAAGTTCCTGCACCTAGTATTATACTCATCACCCGCCATTTTCAGCTCTTCACGCTGCCGCTCCGGGTCCTACAGATTGGTGGATGACCAGGTATTGAAACCCAAACAATTGCTTACAAATCAGCTCAGAAGCACCCATTTCAGCAAATAGAAGCTGTCCGTTACTGCATAAGTGTGCACACAGTGTAGTATACGAGTACAGTAGTAAAGTCTATGGATCCACTTATTGCTTTGTGCATACACATGCAGTGCAGTGCACTTCTGAACTGCTTTATAAGTGATCAGTGGGGTCTCAAGACTCGGTCTCACACAAAATCAGCAGGAAGTATAAAGGGTCTAGAAAATATATACATTGTCGTAGAGAAAAATAAAAAATCCTTAATTCATCTCCAGAGAGGGGACATATCACCCTCACATTGATATAAGGGATTACTTATAACTGGGGAAGTGAGGAACTAATTATAAGTGGGGAAGTGAGAGAGATGACATTTCAATCCCCATTGATGTAGGGGTCTCCTGCATTGACCAGGTAATTACAGAAGAGATCTGCTCTGGGAACCAGCCACCAAGACCCAAGACAGGGATTCGTTTACGCAGAGGCAGAGAAGTACACTTCTGAGGCAAGAGATTCCTTTGTTCAAAGGGCTTGTCTGAGACACTTTTTAGCCAGGTGTCAGTGATGAATATTGGGGTTTGCATCGATCCGATATTTATGGAAAATAGATTTTCGGCGTCGTAGCGAATGGACAAACTTAACACATTCACTCACATTACAATAAGGCCATTCTAACCCCTCCAACTTAATATTGCACAATGGATGATGCAATACATGCCATGTGAGCTCACCAAGTGGAGGTATGTGGTCGTAACCTTGATCTAGTAAAAAACTGAGTTTGGGGTTCTGTCATTGTTCATTCTGGAAGACACGGTTCTCTGAGAGAGTGTTCCATTTTCCTAATGGGAGTGAGTACCTCCATAAAAATAAGAGCCATTCCTGCAACATCAGATTCCATTATTCCTCTTTAGTGAATGCAATTGTATATACCGTATTGTTTTATTCCCATTTTGTATCATCTTTGTATATGTATCACCCCTTTAAGCCGCCTCTGTGTGTTCGGTAGTTCTCACCTTAATATAGCGCAATGCCTCCACTCGAATCTTGCTGGGAATTGTAGTGGGATGAAGGAGGGTCTTTCTCTTCTGCCATGGGTTGACTCGGTAAACCCCTGTGCACACTCCGTACACACTCACAAGAGATGAGGTTGAAAAATTAACAGGTTTATTGTAGAAGGAGGTAAATTTTGAATATGGTAAGGGGGATAGCAAGTAACAATGAAACAAATAGTATTCACAATTTACAAGTACAAACACATTTAAGGCTTTGCAATTAAACTGAATGTTAGGGATAACATTTCCCCTTTAAATAGAAACAAGCAGAATCCAAACTAATACTGCTTAAACTATAAAGGGCTGCAGCCAGGAAAAACAACAAAGTTCAATGTTGGGGCCCAGTTGCCGCGGTTGTTGGAGCTTTTGAAGAGTTCATTGGTGCACATAATGCCATAGAAACAAGACCTCCTTCACAGCTAGTCCTATTATAACTCCAAGTGTGTTCAACCACAAGTCTCAGCAATGCTCCCTTATAGAAAGTTCTTATAAAGGGTGGGCCATTTATATAGATACACCTAAATTAAATGGGAATGGTTGGTGATATCAACTTCCTGTTTGTGGCACATTAGTATATGGGAGGGTGAAAACTTTTCCAGATGGGGGGGTGACCATGGCGGCCATTTTGAAGTCGACATTTTGGATCTAACGTTATTTTTTTCAATGGGAAGAGGGTCATGAAAAACTCATGAAAGCATAAAGTTACGTTAAAACCAAGCACACCATTGTTTTTCTTATGAAATTCTCAATAAGTTTGATGTGTCACATGAGCCTCTTCCCATTGAAAAAAATAAAGTTAGATCCAAAAAGGCCGACTTCAAAATGGCCGGCATGGTCACCACCCATCTGGAAAAGTTTTTCCCCTCCCATATACTAATGTGCCACAAGCAGGAAGTTGATATCACCAACCATTCCCATTTAATTTAGGTGTATCCATATAAATGGCCCACCCTGTACACTTGTCCCAGTGGAACCACAAATCCCAGCAAGTTACTCACCCTTTAATGTAGCCGGTCTGCAGTCACACAGGGTTCCAGCCTGGGGCTTCAGGATTCAATCTCTTAGGAATGGGAGGCAGAGTTCTTCTTCTTTCTGTGATGCCAGGGAAAGAAGGGCATTTCCGGATAACCTGGCTGGTCTGGGGTTCTGGTGCAGTTCCAAGATTCACAGTTCTTTCACAGGGAGCAGCAGAACTATCAGTCCGCACACTGTGCTCTGCTTCTGTTTTCCTCTTATCTCCCCTCAGTAATGGCTCACAGACCTCATGTTCGGTCTTGTCTCACCTCCTTTCTTCCCCAGATTGCTCAGCAAATCAGTCCTGTCCTCTCCTGCAGCTCTGTTCCTTTTGCTCAGTAAACCGCACCCCTGAAGCCATACACTACCTCTAACGGGTGTCCAGTCGGTCTGTATAAATGATTGATGGTGGCAGATAGTAAATCCTTTTGTTATTGTGGAGTTGGCAGTGATTGTATTGGGGTATATATACTTGATGCATTGGAATCGGAGGTGTATATACCATATGCTCACTAAGAGTTCCCCAGTAACCGGCCTAGTAGTGGAAGCAGTTGTGGCCTCGTCCATCACTCGTCAGTCAATTGCGTAATTTCCCTGATGTTTGGAGGCAGGAGAATTGCATCTCCCTGACAAACTGGTGGCAGCGGTGGGATCTGCACCATTCCCCCTGCTGTTGTCCTTGACAAGCTCCTCAGTGTTATCCGTGACAAACTGGTGGCAGCAGTGGAATCTACGTGATCTCCCCAGTGTTATCTGAGACATACAGTATATAAAAAAGTAAATGATAGTTACATTTTAATAGTATTAAACTATTATTAATGAGGCTTTGTATGCACCCACATATTTTAAACCCAACGCCTAGGCTGGATTTATACATAGACTTTGGCTTGAAATCAGGCCAATGTTAATTGACAATACATGTGACTGAAAAATTGCCATACAGTGAATTTGACTTACTGTTCTAATGCATTCCAGGTACTCAGCTAAACTGTAAGTTGACAATTTTGTATAACAGCCAGAATAGTGATTGCAGCTGTGGGATTAAATACGGACAGTTCAGAACCCTGTAGTCACTTTTGTCTGAGAGTTATCATTATCACTAATTGAAGTGCTGAGCTAGCTATTTCAGTAATGGCAAATTATTAATTCTCTAAAAATTTTAAACCTAAAAAGATAATTTTATGTTTTAATGAACCACTAATACTAATGAATTAATTAATCCTAATGCTTATATTTCTACAATTAAGAATCAAAATCTTTGACAATCAAATATGTAGTGTTGATAGCAGTTCCTTTAGCAGGTCTATTCTCAGGGTAAGGCTAAGGTCACACGAGCATATAATCTTTTTTTCATCCAGAAAAGTGGAACAATTTTTTTCTCACTTGTCATCTGTGTGCTGTCCATGTGCGATCTGTTTTTTATATTAGCATTAATTAATCATTTACAAGACCATTTACCATTTATAGTTTCCTATTTTACAGAATTGCAATGTATCCCTAAAAATTGGATGACACACCTTGGCATCCCATTTTTTTTCTCGCACCCATAGACTTGAATGGATGATTCTCATCTGACTTCAGAGCGAAATCGTTATACTGTGGCTCCGTATGGTGTCTGATGTTTTTTTACATATGCACAGACTTGAATTGGTGAGTCTCATCCAATTTACAGAAACTAGTGCATACTGCGATTTTTTTCACACTCAGATTTGGTCAGTGAAAAAAAAAACACTGCAATGCCCCATTGAATAACATTAGTCTGAGTGCTGTCTCTTTTTTCACGGACAACACTCGTACCGAAAATACGGTCCATGATGTTGGGAGGGTCCCCTGCCTGGCAGGGTACCTTTCAACCGTACCGGCATCCTAGATGCCGACACAGTTAAAGGCAATGATGGAGGAAGGAGCATCAGCTGACTCTCCCTCTCCAATATTTCCCCCTCTGCATCTGACGTCTCAGCTCAGCGGGTATGATGACGTCATTTCAACGCGCCTGTGCCGAGGTATGTAGAGGATCAGAAAAAAACATGAAGAGACCAGAACAGTGGGAGAACTGGGAGACGTGAATATTTTTTTTTTAATGTGGGGCCTATAACACTTCATGAAGCACTATGTGGGGCCATTATACTGTAAGGAGCACTATGTGGGGCCATTATACTGTATGAAGCACTATGTGGGGCCATGATACTGTATGAAGCACTATGTGGCGCCGGTAAACTGTATGGAAGACAATGCAGGGCCCCATTATACTGTATGGAGGACTATGTTGGGCTCACTATATTGCATGGAAGGTAATGCAAGGCCCCATTATACTGTATGGAGGACTATATGGGGACCATTATATTGTATGGAGACTATATGGGGGCCATTATATTGTATGGAGGGCTATGTGAGGATTACAGTTGGGAAATCATACTGTGATGAGGTCACCATACTTTTCCAGGGGGAATGAGGGGTGGGAGGGGACTACAGTAGGGTCATCATACTGTGTATGTGTAGTGTACTGTGGAGGAATTCACTGTGGGGGTATCATACTGTGTTTGGGGGGGGGGGGCACTTTTTCTGGCATCATACTTTATTATCTGTGTTATTCAAAGTTTTTTATCCTTTGTTATTACATATTTAAATTAGGCCACACATATTATATTATTCCAATATTTTATTTTAAGATCTATTAATTAAAATGTAATTTGTTCGTGGGACAACCCCTTTAAGTTTGTTTGCGTATGAAAAGGGTACACTACAAGGATTACTGCATTAATCCCCTAATATTGACAGTATTTGCACTTCAGGCAAGCATCCCAAGCTGTATGCCCCAGATGAAAAAAAGTTTGAGGGTATACGTTGCTTCTATGTTGTTGTTATTAAAGCAAGAGGCAAAAGCATGGAGTAAAATTCTATTTGCTCCCTTTAACCTCAGACCTGTAGACAGGGGCGTACATAGGATTCATGGGGCCCCATAGCAGAAGTTCAAATTGGTCCCCCCCCCCAAAAAAAAATGTAAATAATTGTCAGGGTCACAGAAGAGCAGATCACACAACCTTTCAGCCTTTACATAGTAATTTTCCTCCTGATGACGTCCTAGGCCCCTCTTTCATTGTCCCATAAAGTGTGATACCAACAAAAGTGTCCCCCAAACACAGTATGATACCCCCATGGTGAATTTCTCCACATGCGCAGTATAATGACATGACCCTACTGTACCTCACCTCAACTCCCAGGGAAAAGTTTGCTGACCCTAACACAGTATGATCCCCCAATTGTGAGCCCTAGAGCTAGAGAGGATGGTAGGTAAAAAGGGAGGGTGTTATATATAATAAAAGATGAAACTATATAACCAAGGACGGCGCTATACATAATAAGCGAGTACACTATATACTAAGGGCGTATGCTATACATAATAAGTGAGTACACAATATACTAAGGGACTGTGCTATACATAATACGGCTATATTCCTGCATCTGTTTGCAGTGTCAGTGTGCTGCCCTGTTTTACAGACGCACTGAGCATGTCCTATTCTAATCCTCAAAATCGGATCAGAACAGGACATTCTCTGATCCTCACAGATCTCATTCTCAGATCCGTGATCTATAAAACTCTACAAGTCCGTGGACCATCCGATAAAAAAATCTGACATTTCACACAAATGTGAGAATGCAGCCTAAGGGATTTTACATGTAACATTATCACTCCAAGTCATACAGCACAGATACAGAATAATATTTACATCCAGGCACTTACCGCTGACTTCTCGTCTCATCAGAGTCAGCTTCTGCTGCTTCTTCTCCATCTGGTCAGACCTTCATGTCGACATCTCCCAGTCACGATTCGTCTTGTCATGATGATCTCCAGCCTAGATAATAACAAGGTCACATATATTGTATATATACATGTGTCTCCCCCGCACTGCGCCCCTGAATACAGATCTGTAACCCCCCATTAATATACTATTAGCCACATAGCAATCTATATATATAATCGTCTTATCCCGTCTGTCTGTCTGTCTATCTGTCTGTCTGTCTGTCTGTCCAGGAAATCCCGCGTCACTCATTGGTCCGGCAGCGGCCAATCAGCGCCGGGGGATTTCTAAAAAAAGATGGCGGCCGTTAGCGGCTCATCTGCGGGACGGAGCTGAGCGGCGATGCAGCGGGGAGATGAGCGCCGCGAGGTGCTCATCTCCCGGCCGGCAACAGCAGAAGGAACCCGACCGCCAGACCCATCTGCGGGACGGAGATGCAGCCGGGAGATGAGCGGCGCGAGGCGCTTATCTCCCGGCCGGTATCAGCCGAAGGACCGCCGGCGCCGCTGACCTCCATGCGGAAGGGAGGACCGGGGAGCGGCGCTGCGGGTCGGGATACTTCTGCTGCGAGCGCCCGCTCATGTCCCGGGTTCTCGCAGCGTAAGTAGCCACACAGGCAGCGCCGCTCCCCGGTCCTCACCAAGACGATTCGATGATTTGTCGCGGTCTTCCAATTGGATGTCGCTGCCCGCGACCAATCACTTATTTGGGCGCCAAATTTAAATATCGGCCGCGACCAATCAGCTCAGCGGTGTTTAAATGTGGAGCCAAGATCGGTGATTGGTCGCGCCCGATATTTAAATTTGGCGCCCAAATCGGTGATTGGTCGCGGGCAGCGCCAGCGACCAATCAGCGATTTTTAACACAAATGTCCGGACCTTTGTAACACCATGCGGGTACTGTGGGGACATCAGCGGCTAGGGTGTGAAGGGAGGACCGGGGAGCGGCGCTGCGGGTCGGGATACTTCTGCTGCGAGCGCCCGCTCATGTCCCGGGTTCTCGCAGCGGAAGTACCCGCACAGGCAGCGCCGCTGACATCCATGCAGCTAGGGTGTGAAGGGAGGACCGGGGAGCGGCGCTGACATCCAATTGCTCGCGGACGCTATTTAAAAGTGCCGCACAAATCGGTGATTGGTCGCAGTCTTGGCCCACGAGCAATCACGGATCTTGCCGCAAAAGTTAAACACTACGGTGCTGATTGGTCGTGGACGCTGCCCGCGACCAATCACCGATTTGGGCGCCACATTCAAATATCGGCCGCGACCAATCACCGATCTTGGCTCCACATTTAAACACCGCTGTGCAGATTGGTCGCGGACGCTATTTAAATGTGGCGCCAAAATCGGTGATTGGTCGCGGCCAGCGTCGGCGACCAATCAGCACAGCGGTGTTTAAATGTGGAGCCAAGAGAGGGTGATTGGTCGCGGCCGATATTTAAATTTGGCGCCCAAATCGGTGATTGGTCGCGCACAGCGTCGGTGACCAATCAGCACAGCAGTGTTTGAATTTGCCGCCAAGATCGGTGATTGGTCGCGGCCGATATTTAAATTTGGCGCCCAAATCGGTGATTGGTCGCGGGCAGCGCCAGCGACCAATCAGCGATTTTTAACACAAATGTCCGGATCTTTTTAACATCATGCGGATACTGTGGGGACATCAGCAGCTAGGGAGTGAAGGAAGGACCGGGGAGCGGCGCTGCGGGTCCGGATACTTCTGCTGCGAGCGCCCGCTCATGTCCCGGGTTCTTGCAGCGGAAGTATCCGCACAGGCAGCGCCGCTGACATCCATGTGGCTAGGGTGTAAAGGGAAGACCGGGGAGCGGCACTGACATCCAATTGGTCGCGGCCGCTATTTAAATTTAAATGTGGCGCCAAAATCGGTGATTGGTCGCGCCCAGCGTCGGCGACCAATCAGCACAGCGGTGTTTAAATGTGGAGCCAAGATCGGTGATTGGTCGCGGCCAATATTTAAATTTGGCGCCCAAATCGGTGATTGGTCGCGAGCAGCGCCAGCGACCAATCAGCGATTTTTAACACAAATGTCCGGACCTTTGTAACACCATGCGGATACTGTGGGGAGATCAGCGGCTAGGGTGTGAAGGGAGGACCGGGGAGCGGCGCTGCGGGTCGGGATACTTCTGCTGCGAGCAGTCGCTCATGTCCCGGGTTCTCGCAGCGGAAGTATCCGCACAGGCAGCGGTGCTCCCCGGTCCTCACTAATACGATTCCGCTCCCCGCTCCTCACCAATACGATTCGCTGATTGGTCGCGCTCTCCACACCCGACCAATCAGTGATCTTGGCGCTAAAGTCAAACACCGCTCTGCTGATTGGTCGCGGCCGCTGCCCGCAACCAATCACCGATTTGGGCGCCACATTTAAATAGCGGCCGCGACCAATCACCGATCTTGCCGCCACATTTAAACACTGCTGTGCTGATTGGACGCGGACGCCGGACGCGTCCAATCAGCGAGATTGGCGCCAAATTTAAACAACGCTCTGATGATTGGTTGCGGACTCCAGCCGCGACCAATCAACGAGATTGGCGCCAAATTTAAACCTCACTCTGCTGATTGGTCGCAACCACCGGCCGCGACCAATCTGCGTTTTTTGTGCCAAATTTAAACAACGCTCTGCTGATTGGTCACGGTCGCCGGCCGCGACCAATCAGCAGCATTGGGGCCAAATGTAAACCCCGCTCTGCTGATTGTTCGTGGTCGCCGGCCTCGACCCATCAGCATTATTGGTGCCAAATTTAAACCCTGCTCTGCTGATTGGTCGCGGCTCCAGCCGCGAACAATCAGCGAGATTGGCGCCAAATTTAAACACCGCTCTGCTGATTGGTCGCGGTTGTCGGCCGTGACCAATCAGCAGTATTGGCGCCAAATTTAAACCTCACTCAGCTGATTGGTCTCAACCACCGGCCGCGACCAATCTGCTCTTTTTGTGCCAAATTTATACACCGCTCTGCTGATTGGTCGCGGCCAGCGACCAATCAGCGATTTTGGCGCCAAATTTAAACCCTGCTCTGCATCGCTCTGCTGATTGGTCGCGGTCGCCGGCCGCGACCAATCAGCACTATTGTCGCCAAATTTAAACACCTCTTTGCTGATTGGTCGCGGTCGCGACTAATCAGCGATTTTGGTGCCAAATTTAAACACCGCACTGCTGCTTGGTCGCGGCCGCCATCCGCGACCAATCAGCCAGATTGGCGCCAAATTTAAACAACGCTTTGCTGATTGGTCGCAGTCGCCGGCCTCGACCAATCAGCGATTTTGGCTCCAAATTTAAACAACGCTCTGCTGTTTGGTCGCGGCCGGCGACCAATCAGCGATTTTGGCGCCAAATTTAAACCCCGCTCTGCATCGCTCTGCTGATTGGTCGCGGTCGGCGGCCGCGACCAGTCAGCAGTATTGGCGCCAAATTTAAACACCGCTCTGCTGATTGGTCGCGACTAATCAGCGATTTTGGTGCCAAATTTAAACACGCTCTCCAGTCCTCACTAACACGGTTCGCTGATTGGTCGCGGCCGCCGCCCGCGACCAATCATCGATATTGCCGCCAAATTTAAACACCGCTTTGCTGATTGCACCCGGTCGGCCGCATACCTATTCTAGAATACCCGATGCATTAGCATCGGGCCACCATCTAGTCAAAATATAAAGTGATAAGCAGCACTGTGCCCCCCATTAACTATAATCTCCACCTGCCAATAATATAAATTATTCAGTCTCTGTGACTCTCCCCAATTAACTCTAAGGCTATGTGCATACGGAAAATATACAAGCACCTCCATCATTGCTCTGTCCCAGCACCTCCATCATTGCTCTCTCCCAACACCTCCGTCATTGCTCTCTACCAGCACCCCCAACATTGCTCTGTCCCATCACCCCTGTCATTGCTCTCCCAGCACCCTTGTAAGTGCTCTCTCCCAGCACCCCTGTCATTCCTCTCTCCCTGCACCCCAGTCATTGCTCCCTCCCTGCACCCCGTCATTGTTGTCTCCCAGTATCCCCGTCGTTGCGCTCTCCGAGCACCCCCATCATTGCTCTGTCCCAGCACCATTATCATTGCTCTCTCCCAGCACCCCGTCATTGCTCTCTCCCAGCCACCCCCGTCTTTGCTCTGTCCCAGCACCCCTGTCATTGCTCTCCCAGCACCCTCGTAATTGCTCTCTCCCAGCACCCCTGTCATTCCTCTCTCCCAGAACCCCCGTCATTGCTCTCTCCCTGCACCCCCGTCATTGCTCTCTCCCTGCACCCCGTCGTTGTCTCCCAGCACCCCCGTCATTGCACTCTCTGAGCACCCCCATCATTGCGCTGTCCCAGCACCACTATCTTTGCTCTCTCCCAGCACCCCCATCATTGCTCTCTCCCAGCACCCCTGTCATTGCTCTCTCCCTGCACCCCCCGTCATTGCTCTCTCCGAGCACCCCCATCATTGTTCTCTCCCAGCAACCCCCGTCATTACTCTCCCAGCACCTCCATCATTGCTCTCTCCCCGTCATTGGTCTACTAATCCCCATCACTGCTCTTCCCAGCCCCACCATTGCTCTCCCCAGACCCATCAGCCCCACGATTGCTCTCCCCAGCCCCATCAGCCCTACCATTGCTCTCCCCAGCCCCATCAGCCCCACTATTGCTCTCTCCAGCCCAATCAGCCCCATTATTGCTCTCCCCAGCGTTTCAGTAAAAATAAAAAAAAAACACTTACCTCTCTGCCCATTCCCCCGCAAGCTGCAGCATCACTGCTGTTCCCAGCCCCACCATTGCTCTCCTCAGACCCATCAGCGCTCTTCCCAGCCCCATCAGCCCCACAATTGCTCTCCCCAGCCCCATCAGCCCCACAATTGCTCTCCCCAGCCCCATCAGCCCCACGATTGCTCTCCCCAGCCCCACCATTGCTCTCCCCAGCCCCATCAGCCCCATTATTGCTCTCTCCAGCCCCATTAGCCCCATTATTGCTCTCCCCAGCTTTCAGTAAAAATAAAAAAAAAAACACTTACCTCTCTGCCCGTTCCCCCCGCAGGCCGCAGCATCCTTGTTGTCTGCAATTTCCTCCCTCACACAGGCCCGCGCTGCATGATGACATCATCAAGCAGCGCGTGCCTGTGTGAGGGAGGAAGCGGTGGGCAGGAAGCAGAGGATGGATCTCTGCAGCTCCGCTGCCATTCTGTCCTGTCAGCAGCCGAGCTGCAGGGATCGCTCCCTGCCTGCCACTAGCAGGGAGACGCTGCACCGGCGGGCCCCATGGCGCAGCTGCACCAGCAGCGGTATGTCCGCCCCTGGACTGCTATGGGCCCCCACAGCTCACGGGCCCCATAGCAGTCGCGTGGTCTGCCACCATTGGCGGTACGCCACTGCCTGTAGGGCATGTATATGCAGGATAGGAGGACAGATGGGATGTGTGTGTTGGTATATGGATTTGGCTTTATGTGTTGCACTATCTGTATCAGCTTTGGATCCTCTGTTTTGCGCACCTAAAACAGGCATAGGGTCTAAAGCAGTGGTTTTCATCTCCAGTCCTCAAGACCCACCAACAGATCATGTTTTCAGGATTTCCTTAGTATTGCACAGGTAATAATTCCATCACCTGTGCAAAACTAAGATAATCCTGAAAACCTGATCTGTTGGTGGGTCTTGAGGACTGAAGTTGAGAACCACTGGTCTAAAGGATTTTACTGACTTCATCAGATTTGTGGCACCCAGAGTAGCCTCAATTGTTGGTGATGAATAGTAGGAGAAGTTAGTGTGGTAAAGCAAGCAGGGCTTGGCAACGTAGGGTCAACAGTGGTACCAAAGCAAGAGATGTCAAAGTCTGAGAAACAATCTAATACGAGATCCATAATACAACAAATCACTGCAAGGCCAGGGTTAAGCGGAAGCAAAATCAATAAACAGTCCAGAGGTCAGTATTGGGGATCAATCAGAAATAGTAATAGCTAGCATTAGATAAACAAACCAACAATACCTACAATCAAGACATGTCTGCTGGCATCAAAAGGTTGAGTCCAGTTTCAAATAGTCTGATTCCATTATGTCATCAGCAAATGTTAGGAGATTACCTGTGCAACTTGTAATACCTGGACCAGAGTCCACAATGGTCAGATGAGAGTGTCACGGACTGCTTGGCAACTCAACGCTGAGGAGAAGCCGCCACTGCAAGAGGTAGAGCCATGGATCGGTGAGGAAGCCGAGACTGATAAGTAACAATGTTTTCCGCTTTCAAGAAAGTGGACCCTAACTGTTCTAAAACACCCAAAATACCAAACAGAGCAGGTAGTCACCCTACCCTGGTGCAGCCAGTAGACAGCACAAGCCGATAAGCTCAATGATTGGCTACAGTGATGACGCATGCTGTCAACGGGACGTCACCGATAACACGGTGAGACACTGAGACCTGAGCAGTGGTAGGGAACTGGCACTGGTCCAGGTAAGGGTAGGTACCCATTGTTACCTTAAGTATTTTACAACTTTTGTTGTTCACGTTCCTGAAAATAGAAACTCTCTTTGAAGGCAGAATGTTTGTGGTGAAGGACTGTTTTCTGTTTACATGTTGTACATGCTTTGTCTGAACGATCATTATGTTGACAACTGCTTAATGTGTATGCCTTCCAGTATATATTGTACATATTGAATATTATATTGCTGGTTCTTTATAAGCACATTGGAATTACTGATTTAGCTAATGGGTTAGTCCTAAAAAATCAAGTTATTCAACAGCGAAAGGATGCTGGAGGTTCGGCCGCTGGGACGCCCAGTGATACCAAGACCGGGGCTTGGCTTCCCATCCTGAATGGATAGGAGATGTGCATTCTTGGCAACTCATTGACGATGGGACTGCTGGAAATAGACTAGCGCTGGGAATAACCCTTTAATGTTTATTATGAGAATTGGCAGGATATGTATGACCTTGTTGTATAGTACAATGACACCTACCTTCCTGAAGCAGTAGCGTCTTTTCTGGCATGTTATACAGAAATCTAGAGTGTGGTATGGGATAAGTAAAAATAAGATGAAATACAATAATGTTGGGAGCACAGACTAATATATCTCAATGAGATAGTAATCAGTGTCGCTTTGTATTATCCACACAGGACAAGGTCTCCTATTATAACTGAGAAATGAGTCTGGCAGGGTTATTCTCACACTTTCCCCTTGCTCTCCCGCCTCCTCAGACCTTACTCTCTTGGGATGATATATTTTCCCATCCCCAAGTTTCCCTCCAAACCATATTTGCACAAACTCACAAGCTTGGGTTGGGGTCAGCCAGCAAATGTATTTTAAGTCCCTTGAACTTAGAATGTAGTATGTTTTTTTTTTGGTTTCTGCTGGAGGAAACATGAACCCATTGAGTCACTGGTGCCAAAGAAAACAAGAGAAAACTTCTCCCTTTTCCCGCAGAGCACTTATAATTGCAAATCATTAATAACTAGTGATGTATGCAGTTTCTTAGTAAATGCTGGCTTCTTACGAACCATTACAATGCTTTGCAGAACTTCACCTGCTATTGTGATGTACAGAAAAATAATAACTTTTCATATGATCATCTATTTTCAATGGGGTCTTCAATTTTTCAAATGTAATGTGGAAATGGATTAACTTCATATAGAAAGCTATAGAATCCATTTTAAACAGTAATTTGAGTAATTCTTTAAATAGGAATTTCCTATTATAATATTGTAAGAAAAACTCCTGGTGGACATAGGAACATCCCTATAATAACCTATACTCTAAATTACAAAATTAACATGTCTCTAGACAAGGAGGGAATAGTTGCTGGTTAATTTTTACAGCACAATAAATCCCTCATCCCTTCATAAGCAAAACCCAAAAAACAATGACGAAATTGCGTTTATGCACCATTACTTTCCACTTGGAATTTTTTTCTTGATTGTAAATATGGTACAGTAAATGGTGCCATTCAAATTGCCAACTCATCCCACATGTCTTTTGGCAGGATAAAACACAGCATAAAATACTCGTGTCTTTTGTTGTGTTTTTGATGCGTTTTTTTATTTGCCTTTTTTCTCACGCATAGGAATGGGTGAAAAACCTGCGGAAACACTGAAAGAACTGACATGCTACAGATCTGAAACTGCTTCAAATCTGTTATGAAAAATGAGATCTTTGTACCAGCAAAGTGAAACTTCTGCCAAGGGCCCATACACTGTTCTGGCAGTAAGAGGCCCTTTTCTGTCTGTGTCCACCACTGAGGAGACATGAATATACACATTACACACAAATACATAGTAAACACATGTTAGGACATGTTAGGACAATTTTTTCTTGTTCATTCACATTTTTTTACATTTTTCATAAATAAATGTCATAAAGCAATAACATGGGGCATATTTGGAATCCCTGTAATCATAGCAACCCGTACAATATAGTAACATAGTAACATAGTTTTTAAGGTTGAAGGAAGACTAAGTCCATCTAGTTCAACCCATAGCCTAACATGTTGATATAGTGATCATTTTATTTATGATGATCTGAAAATTGCATAAAAATGGTATGATTGTTTTTTTTTTCTCTCTATTTAAACCCATAGAGAAACTAATATAAATGTAACGCTTGCATACGTGTTTGGCAACATGGCATTCAAAAAACCTTCAGCTTGTCTCACAAAAAAACAAGCCCTCATAAAGTTACCTCAAAATCAAAAATGTTATTGCTGCGACAGTGTGCGGTACACGGCTGACAAGACTTGCTCAGCCTCTCTGACTTTGCTTGTATTGACAGAGAGAGGGCATGTCTAGTCGGAATATGAACAGAAGTATACAAATTGCATACTTGCTGTCATGTGACCGCCCGCTCTCACCATCAATACTGGTGAAACATGACAGTGTGTACAGGGTGGGCCATTTATATGGACACACCTAAATTAAATGGGAATGGTTGGTGATATCAACTTCCTGTTTGTGGCACATTAGTATATGGAAGGGGGGAAACTTTTCCAGATGGGTTGTGACCATGGCGGCCATTTTGAAGTTGGCCATTTTGGATCCAATTTTATTTTTTTCAATGGGAAGAGGGTCATGTGACACATCACACTTATTGACAATTTCATAAGAAAAACAATTGGTTTTAATGTAACTTTATTCTTTCATGAGTTTTTTACAAGTTTATGACCACTTATAAAATGTGGGCATGTACGCCTACTGGAGGACACTCAAATATAGTAGACTACGTCTGGGTGTCCATCTCCAGTAGGCGTACACGCCACAACTAGCTATAAATTGTTGGTCTATTCATTTATATTAAAGCCCCTAACACCTTTTTACCAATTTACTTTGGCTTTTCAATTCCTGTATATTAAACATGGAATGCTAAGCTTACTGTAGATGTATCATTATTTTATGGCTTTCCTTATCATATGTGTAATGAACTATTACAAATAAGCCTTTCATTGCCAGAAATTGCTGAAGTTGGTCGAAAAAATTTACCAGCAAGATAAAAAAGAAAGTTATGTTGTTTGATGAGAAATGTTGAGTCTGTGGCAACTGAAACACGTAAATGGAAAGCGGATGTATTGCTGAAACAATTCTTTAAGTGCTTCAAACTTTGTAAATATTTCTACAGTAAAAATATAGATAAGGCCTAAAATATGTCAGTAAAACCATTTTCCCAAAAAAGATGTTAAGTCTGAAGACATCGGTAGTTAAAAAAGATTATATAACATCTATCTGATGGACAAAAAATATCTAAATATATATATATATATATATATATATATATATATATACACGCATATATACATATACTGTGTATATACAGTACAGACCAAAAGTTTGGACACACCTTCTCATTTAAAGATTTTTCTGTATTTTCATAACTATGAAAATTGTACATTCACACCGAAGGCATAAAAACTATGAATTAACACATGTGGAATTATATACTTAACAAAAAAGTCTGAAACAACTGAAAATATGTCTTATATTCTAGGTTCTTCAAAATAGCCATCTTTTGCTTTGATGACTGCTTTGCACATTCTTGGCATTCTCTTGATGAGCTTCAAGAGGTAGTCACCGGAAATAGTCTTTCAACAATCTTGAAGGAGTTCCCAGAGATGCTTAGCACTTGTTGGCCCTTTTGCCTTCACTCTGCGGTCCAGCTCACCCCAAACCATCTCGATTGGGTTCAGATCTGGTGACTGTGGAGGCCAGGTTATCTGGCGTAGCACCCCATCACCCTCCTTCTTGGTCAAATAGCCCTTACACAGCCTGGAGGTGTGCTTGGGGTCATTGTCCTGTTGAAAAATAAATGATGGTCCAACTAAACGCAAGCCGGATTGAATAGCATGCCGCTGCAAGATGCTGTGGTAGCCATGCTGGTTCAGTATGCCTTCAATTTTGAATAAATCCCCAACAGTGTCACCAGCAAAGCACCCCACACCATCACACCTCCTCCCCCATGCTTCATGGTGGGAACCAGGCATGTAGAGTCCATCCGTTCACCTTTTCTGCGTCGCACAAAGACACGGTGGTTGGAACCAAAGATCTCAAGTTTGGACTCATCAGACCAAAGCACAGATTTCCACTGGTCTAATGTCCATTCCTTGTGTTCTTTAGCCCAAACAAGTCTCTTCTGCTTGTTGCCTGTCCTTAGCAGTGGTTTCCTAGCAGCTATTTTACAGTTCAGAAGCTCCTTTCGAACAAGCGGTCCTATGTGCAAATGTAACATCACCTAGAATAAAGTTTTGAGTTGAAAACTGTTTGATTTCAGTTTGTAATAACCTGCTAATGCTTATAATTTCAAAAATGACAATTTTTTTGTTCTTTATTAAAATGAAAAGGTTGAAAACTCTGCTCTGCATAATAATTTGGAACATGCATTTTGAGTGCAGTTTGAGTTTTTTATTTTTTTTTAAATATACTGTTATCATAGGCAGTTTGTACAAAAAACCTTTCAATTGTACTCTAATAGTTATTTGACTGGAAAATTACAATGACTGCAATTCATATACAGTAGGTAATTTGGGAAAATCTGAGAAAATATTATTTGCATAATAATTTGTAACACAGTGTATATAATCAGTGCTTTGCATGTGTTATTGTCGCTACTTAGATATATCTACTAAATAAATAAAATGTAAAAAAAACGGCATGGGCTCCCACGTAATTTTCATAACCAGCAGAGGGAAAGCCGACTACCGATTTTAATAGCAAGTGAATGGGTCATTAGGCCAGCATGTTCCTTGGCTATTAATAACGGCCCACAGCTGTTTGATTAGCGTTTACCGGTTAGTAGCGTTAAGTGAGCATGCTCGTTTAACCCTTTAAATGAGCACGCTCGGGTGCTAGTCGAGTAGTTTCGGCATGCTCGGCATCTCTGAGCCGCCACAGCTGCATGTGTCGCGGTTGTTTGACAGCTGTGACACATGCAGGGATTGCCTGTTTTCTGTTTGTTAGGCAATCCCTGCATGTGTCACAGCTGTCTAACAGGCACGACACATGCAGTCGCGGCGGCTCAAACAGAGATGCCGATCACACCGAAACTACTCGACGAGCACCCGAGTGTACTCATTTAAATGGTTAAACGAGCGCGCCCACTCAAGACTACTGGCTAGATTACAGGGGGAACCAAGAAAAAATTGACATAGAGTCCTACTATAAAATCTAACCAGCAAAGGCTAAATAGACAGTTGTGGGCTGATATAATAGCCAGGGAAGGGGCCACGGATCCTGGCCCCCTTCATGGCTAATAACATCCGCCCTCGGTGGCCCCAGAAATGGCACATCCATAAGATGCACCAAATCTGGCGCTTAGACTTGGTTCCCACTTGCCTTGGTGCGGTGGAAAGAGGGGTAATAGGGTTGTGGTTTATGTCAGCTTTGTATTTGCAGCTGACATGAAGCCCGGGGGTTAGTAATGGAGAGGCGTCTATAAGACGCCCCCATTACTAACTCCATAGTCAAAGTTTGTAAATAAACACAGATCCTGAATAAAATCCCTTTTTTTAAATAAAAGTCCACACTTTTTTACACATTTATTTAAAAATAAAAAAACACATTTATACTCACCTTATGCCTATTCCTCTGAAGCCCGTTTCCCTGTAAAAGACAGAAAATATTAAACAACAAAAATACTCACCTTACACCTAATCCTCTGAAGCCATTGTCCCCTGTAAAAAAACAAAAGTAAAAAACAACAATATCCCTCACCTGTCTGACATACTGTCCCATGTCATATTCCATGTCTATGATAACTGGTTTACAAACAACACTGCCATGATGAGAAAAATCTCACGGTTCTCACAGTGATCTCATTGAGTTCACCGCAGTTCATCCTGGATTGCAGTGAACTGCCTATGGGAATGCACCTTCAGTGACCAGCGGTACCCTCTATGACGTCACCGCTTGTCACTGAAGCTGTGACAGTTATCGTAGATATGGATTACAGCGTGGCACAGTATGTCAGACAGGTGAGTATTATGGTTGGGTTTTTTTTTTTTTTACAGGTGACACAGGCTTCAGGGGATTTGGTGTAAAGGTCAGTATAAGTGTTTTTTTTTATTTTATTCTTAATTTTACACCTGCTGTAGCCACCGGGGGCAGCCTACACTTATCAACATTGTCCCTTGCTAGCGCTGAGCTCAGCGCAAGTATGGGACAATGATGAGAGCTGCCTCCAGCAGCCATGCTGGGGATCAGCGCGAACTGTACCGCTGATTCCCAGGCGCCGGTACGTGTCACGCTGATGACACACGGATGCCATCCGTGTGTCATTAGCGTGCACATGTGCAGCACGCATTTTATGCATGCTCCACAAAAAAAACTGACATGTCTGCAGGTTTTTCACATGGTCCATGTAAAAAACCTGACAATAAATACAATGGGTGTGCTGTGTGCATGTCCGTATTTGCGGCCCTTTCAAAATGGGCTGCATATGGACATACAAAATGGACGTGTGAAATAGGCCTTACAGCCGCGGTGATGTGAACATATTTGACGAGCACACCAAAGATACTCTATTAGGACTCAAGCGTGCTCGGATAACACCTTATCCGAGCATGTTCGCGCATCACTAGTTAAGAGCAATAAAACATAAAAATGATCAATGTAAATCAAAATGAATATCCCGTGGAGGTCTGGATTTGGAATGATACTCAAAATCAAAGTGGAAAATCAAATTACAGGCTGATCCAACTTCAGTGGAAATGCCTCAAGTCAAGGAAATGATGCTCAGTAGTGTGTGTAGCCTCCACGTGCCTCTATGACCTCTCTACAATGCCTGGACATGCTCCTGATGAGGCAGATGGATGTTCTCCTGAGGGATTTCCTCCCAGACCTGGATTAAAGCATCAGTCAACTCCTGGACAGTCTGTGGTGCAACGTGGCATTGGTGGATAGAACGAGACATGATGTCCCAGATGTTCTCGATTGGATTCAGGTCTGGGGAACGAGCAGGCCAGTCCAAAGCATCAATGCCTTCATTATGCAGAAACTGCTGACACACTTCAGGTACATGATGTTAGAACCTTGTTCTTAGGTTTTTTCCTTTGCTGGTCACATGACCTTGTTGGCCTATTTAATCCTGCTCCGCCCTTCTGGCTTTGCTGGACTTCATTGTTTAACTACTTTCTAGCTAGCCTGTGCTCTGTATCTAACTCTGTTAGTTTGCTTGGTCTACGGACCTCTATGTTCTATATATTTTGTTTGTTCGTCTGTCTGCTACTATTTCTGTTAGGAGGTGTCCCATTTTCCTCCCAGTCCTTAGTACTTGTAGTGATTCCTTCCCCACATCTATAGGTCTCCGTACAGACTAGCTTAGGACTTTAGCAGGTCTGATCGCAGGATCAGGTCCCCTGTTACATCGTAGGGATTAAGCTGAGTTCTATCGTAGGGACAGATCTCCTCTCTTTCCTTAGCTCTGGTAGCAGAACATAACAGTAAGTCCAGCCCAGCAATGCTCTAAGGAAAGATTTTTTTTTCTGTTCCATCATGGTGTCGGTTCTGGATTTGGCTAAACACCTGCAGGGACTCTCTTTGGAGGTGACTGAGCTCCGTCAGCACGTGAGTAACTGTCCTGGAGCACATTTCTTGGAGCCTAAGGTACGTTTGCCGGATTTATTTTTTGGTGAACACCGAGAATTTTTTTCATTTAAAAATGCTTGCTTATTGTATTTTCGTTTGAGACCCAAGTCCTCTGGGGATGATTCCCAGCGCATAGGGTTTATAATGTCACTTTTGCGCAAAGAGCCTCAGGAGTGGGCCTTTTCTTTGCAACCTAGTGATACATGCTTCAGTTCAGTGGATAGTTTTTTTTCTGCTTTGGGACTATTATATGATGATCCTGACCGTGTCTCATCAGCTGAGACTGAGTTAAGACGTTTGAGACAGGGATCAGGTAATGTGGAAAAATATTGTACTCATTTCCGTCGATGGTCTACTCAAACAGGGTGGAACGATTCTGCTCTGAAAAGTCTATTTCTTGCTGGGCTCAGTGAAAGGGTTAAAGACCTGCTAATTGCTTATCCTACACCTGAAGATTTGCAACAGGCTATGCAATTAGCTATACGGGTGGATAGGAGACTGCGTGCAAGGGTTAATGAGAGCAAATCCTCTGCTATGTCAGTTTCTGGTTATGAGAATGTGTGTACTAACAGTGGTGAATCGATGGAGATTGGAGCGATGGCACCTCGCTCTCAAGAAAAAGATCGCAGATTTTCTGAAGGCTTGTGTTTCTATTGCGGAAAATCTGGTCATTTAATTAAAGACTGTGAGCTTCGTATCAAGAAAGAAAAAAAAATGGTCAGTCATGCCCGTATTGCCTGTTTAAATTCCAAGGGTGTATTTTTAGCTGCTTCCACGATTGCTCAGGAAAAATTAATGGAATTTCGGGTGTTTGTTGATTGTGGGTCTACTCTGAATGTTATTGATGGGGGATTCTTGGAAAGACTCAATTTAAAACCCGAACCTTTATCATCCCCCATTGCTGTGGTTTCTGTGGATGGTTCCCCTTTGAAGAATATTACTCTCAAGGTCAGTGAATTTCCTCTCACTATTAATGGTGTTCACCATGAGAAATTGGATTTGGTAGTGTTGAATAACTTGCCTTCTCCAGTAATATTGGGATTGCCCTGGTTAAAATTTCACAATCCTGTACTGGATTGGTCTACCAGTGAAATTAAATCCTGGAGCCATAAATGTTATGACAAGTGTTGTAACGGGCGTATTGCAGCTTTGAATAGGGGAGAATTGCCTGTTCCTATTCAGGATTTTTGGAGATTTTTCTGAGAAGGAATCACAGGTTTTGCCTCCCCATAGAGACTATGATTGTTCTATTGAATTTGTCCCTGGAGCGACTCTTCCTAAAAGTCGTTTATTTAACCTTACTATTCCTGAGAGAAAGGCTTTGGAGGAATACATACAGACAAGTTTGGCCGCCGGTCACATTAGGCCCTCTAAGTCTCCTGTGGCGGTTGGATTTTTTTTTGTAAAAAAAAAGGACGGCGGTTTACGTCCTTGTCTGGATTTTCGTGAGATTAACAAAATTACTGTACGCAATCCTTACCCACTGCCATTGATTCCTGATCTGTTTAACCAGTTAATGGGGGCCAAGTGGTTCTCAAAAATTGACCTTAAGGGGGCATACAATCTGTTGCGCATGAAGGAGGGTGACGAATGGAAGACTGCTTTTAACACTCCTGTGGGTCATTTTGAGAATCTGGTTATGCCTTTTGGTCTTACTAATGCTCCTGCATTTTTTCAGAATCTTATTAATGACATCCTTAGACCTTTGATCGGCAAAAATGTGGTTGTGTATTTGGATGACATTTTGATTTATTCGCCGGATCTGGAGTCTCATTGGCGGAGCGTACGTGAGGTATTACAGTTATTAATGGACAATTCGCTTTTTGCTAAGCTGGAGAAATGTGAGTTCGCTGTAAAGAGAATTAGTTTTTTGGGCTACATTATCTCCAGCGAAGGTTTTGAGATGGACCCGGTTAAAGTTCAAGCTGTACAGGAATGGCCTAGGCCTATTGGTTTGAAATCGATACAGAGGTTTTTGGGTTTCGCCAATTATTACAGAAAATTCATAAAAAATTTTTCTAGTATTGTCAAACCTCTGACCGATCTCACCAGGAAAGGTGCTGATGCGGTTCAGTGGTCTTCTGAGGCCATTGAAGCTTTTGTGTATCTCAAGGAGAGGTTCACCTCTGCTCCCATCCTTATGCAGCCTGATGTGACTAAGCCGTTTTTGGTTGAGGTTGATGCTTCCTCTGTGGGGGTTGGCGCAGTATTATCTCAGGATAACGGGGATGGATTACATCCCTGTGCCTTTTTTTCAAAAAAATTTTCAGAGACTGAACTGAATTACGATATTGGTAATCGGGAATTATTGGCTATTAAACTCGCATTTGAACACTGGCGCCACTTCTTGGAAGGTGCGGAATTTCCCGTTCAGGTTCTTACGGATCATAAAAATCTGATATATCTTGATGCTGCCAAGCGCCTGAGTGCCCGTCAGGCTAGGTGGGCACTGTTTTTCTCGCGGTTTAATTTCTCCGTTACTTACATCCCTGGTACTAAGAATGTTAAGGCGGATGCCTTGTCTCGCAGTTTTTCTCCCATAGTCGGTGCTGAGAAAGAGGAGAACATTTTACAAGAAGGTGTTGTGATAGCTGCTTTGGACTCCGTTTTGGAAGATGAGATTCTTAAAGCACAGGAGAATGCCCCATCTAACACTCCTCATGGGAGGTTGTTTGTGCCTGGGACCTTTAGGAGAGATTTGTTTGTTGAGTGTCACGAATCTCGGTTGGCAGGTCATCTCGGAATCTCTGAGACCAAGAGACTGGTGGGTCGCAGTTTTTGGTGGCCTGGATGGCAGAAGGAAGTCATTAAGTGGGTGCGCCAATGTACTATTTGTGCTAGATCTAAGTCCTCACATACTCCTGCTGCGGGGTTGCTTTGTCCTTTGGAGGTTCCCAGTGCTCCTTGGACACATTTGGCTATGGACTTTATAACTGACCTTCCCCCCTCTGAGGGTTTTACTGTCATCTGGGTGGTCGTGGACCGTTTTAGCAAGATGTGTCACTTGGTTCCCTTCGTCAAACTGCCCTGCGCTAAAACTCTCGCTAAGGCCTTTGTCAAGGAAATTGTCAGACTTCATGGCGTTCCTACTGACATTGTTTCTGATAGGGGTCCTCAGTTCGTGGCTCGTTTTTGGCGTGCCTTTTGTGACAGGTTGGGAGTTCATTTGTCGTTCTCGTCCGGATATCATCCTGAATCTAATGGCCAGACAGAAAGGAAAAACCAGGATGTTGAGCAGTTCTTGCGTTGTTTTGTGGCAGACAATCAAGAGGGGTGGTCTGAGTTTCTGCCACTTGCTGAATTTGCTCTGAACAATCATACATCTTCTTCTGCTGGTTGTTCGCCTTTTTTTTGTTGTTCTGGGAGACATCCGTCGTTTGGGTCGTTCTCCAAGTTGGGATCTGCCGTGCCTGAGGAGGAGAATTTTTCCGGTGATTTGGAGAGAGTTTGGACGGATGTGCGTGGTAATCTTCAGGAGGCCAACAGAAAATCTAAAGACTACTTTGATAGGAAACGACAGGAGGTTTTGTTCGCTGTTGGTGACATGGTTTGGTTGTCCTCTAGGAATCTGCGGTTGAGGATTCCTTCTAAGAAATTGGGTCCCAAGTTTGTAGGGCCCTTTAAGGTGCTTCAGGTTGTCAACCAATCTGCTGTTAGGTTGGAGGTTCCTACCTCCTGGAGAATTAATCCGGTATTTCATGTCTCTCTGTTGAAAAAAGCTGTTGTATCGGATTGTGACGCCTCTGCCTCTGTTCCTCCGGTGGTGGAGGACGGGGAATATGAAATTTCTCGCATCCTTAACTCTAGACAGTATAGAGGTAGTTTGCAGTATCTTGTGGCCTGGAAAGGTTTCGGACCCGAGGATAACTCTTGGGTGAGGTCGGATGATGTTTCCGCGTCCAGACTTATCAGAGTGTTTCACAGGAGATTTCCTGATAAGCCTGGTCCTAGGGGATCCGGAGGATCCTCTTAGAAGGGTGGGTACTGTTAGAACCTTGTTCTTAGGTTTTTTCCTTTGCTGGTCACATGACCTTGTTGGCCTATTTAATCCTGCTCTGCCCTTCTGGCTTTGCTGGACTTCATTGTTTAACTATTTTCTAGCTAGCCTGTGCTCTGTATCTAACTCTGTTAGTTTGCTTGGTCTACGGACCTCTATGTTCTATATATTTTGTTTGTTCGTCTGTCTGCTACTATTTCTGTTAGGAGGTGTCCCATTTTCCTCCCAGTCCTTAGTACTTGTAGGGATTCCTTCCCCACATCTATAGGTCTCCGTACAGACTAGCTTAGGACTTTAGCAGGTCTGATCGCAGGATCAGTGTTAGAACCTTGCTGTTAGGTTTTTTTTCCTTTGCTGGTCACATGACCTTGTTGGCCTATTTAGTCCTGCTCCGCCCTTCTGGCTTTGCTGGACTTCATTGTATATCTACTTTCTAGCTAGCCTGAGCTCTGTATCTAACTCTGTTAGTTTGCTTGGTCTACGGACCTCTATGTTCTATTTTGTTTGTTCGTCTGTCTGCTACTATTTCTGTTAGGAGGTGTCCCATATTCCTCCCAGTCCTTAGTACTTGTAGGGATTCCCTCCCCACATCTATAGGTCTTCGTACAGACTAGATTAGGACTTTAGCAGGTCTGATCGCAGGATCAGGTTCCCTGTTACATCGTAGGGATTCAGCTGAGTCTCATAGTAGGGACAGATCTCCTCTCTTTCCTTAGCTTTGGTAGCAGAACATAACAGTAAGTCCAGCCAGCAAATTCTCTAAGGAAAGATTTTTCTGTTCCATCATGGTGTCGGTTCAGGATTTGGCTCATCGCCTGCAGGGACTCTCTCTGGAGGTGGCCGAGCTCCGTCAGCACGTGAGTAACTGTCCTGGAGCACATTTCTTGGAGCCTAAGGTATGTTTGCCGGATTTGTTTTTTGGTGAACACCGAGAATTTTTTTCATTTAAAAATGCTTGCTTATTGTATTTTCGTTTGAGACCTAAGTCCTCTGGGGATGAATCCCAGCGCGTAGGGTTCATAATGTCACTTTTGCGCAAAGAGCCTCAGGAGTGGGCCTTTTCTTTGCAAACTAGTGATTCATGCTTCAGATCAGTGGATAGTTTTTTTTCTGCTTTGGGACTATTATATGATGATCCTGACCGTGTCGCATCAGCTGAGACTGAGTTGAGACGTCTAAAACAAGGATCGGGTAATGTGGAAAAATATTGTACACATTTTCGTCGTTGGTCCACTCAAACAGGGTGGAACGATTCTGCTCTGAAAAGTCTATTTCTTGCTGGGCTCAGTGAAAGGGTTAAAGACCTGCTAATTGCTTATCCTACACCTGAAGATTTGCAACAGGCTATGCAATTAGCTATACGGGTGGATAGAAGACTGCGTGCTAGGGTTAATGAGAGCAAATCCTCTGCTATGTCAGTTTCTGGTTATGATAATGTGTGTACTAACAGTGGTGAACCGATGGAGATTGGATCGGTGGCACCTCGCTCTCAAGAAAAAGACCGTCGTTTTTCGCAAGGCTTGTGTTTCTACTGCGGAAAATCTGGTCATTTGATTAAAGGCTGTGAGCTTCGTATGAAGAAAGGAAAAAAAAATGGTCAGTCACGCCCGTATTGCCTGTTTAAATTCCAAGGGTATATTTTTAGCTGCTTCCACGATTGCTCAGGAAAAATTAATGGAATTTCGGGTGTTTGTTGATTGCGGGTCTACACTGAATGTAATTGATGGGGGATTCGTGGAAAAACTCAATTTAAAACCTGAACCTTTGTCATCCCCCATTGCTGTGGTTTCTGTGGATGGCTCCCCTTTGAAGAATATTACTCTCAAGGTCAGTGAATTTCCTCTCACTATTAATGGTGTTCACCATGAGAAATTGGATTTGGTAGTGTTGAATAACTTGCCTTCTCCAGTAATATTGGGTTTGCCCTGGTTAAAATTTCACAATCCTGTACTGGATTGGTCTACCAGTGAAATTAAATCCTGGAGCCATAAATGTTATGACAAGTGTTGTAACGGGCGTATTGCAGCTTTGGATAGGGGAGAATTGCCTGTTCCTATTCAGGATTTTTGGAGAGTTTTTTCTGAGAAGGAATCGCAGGTTTTGCCTCCCCATAGAGACTATGATTGTTCTATTGAATTTGTCCCTGGAGCGACTCTTCCTAAGAGTCGTTTATTTAACCTTACTATTCCTGAGAGGAAGGCTTTGGAGGAATACATACAGACAAGCTTGGCCGCCGGTCACATTAGGCCCTCTAAGTCTCCTGTGGCGGTTGGATTTTTTTTTGTAAAAAAAAAGGACGGCGGTTTACGTCCTTGTCTGGATTTTCGTGAGATTAACAAAATTACGGTACGCAATCCTTACCCACTGCCATTGATTCCTGATCTGTTTAACCAGTTATTGGGGGCCAAGTGGTTCTCTAAAATTGACCTTAAGGGGCATACAATCTGTTGCGCATGAAGGAGGGTGATGAATGGAAGACTGCTTTTAACACTCCTGTGGGTCATTTTGAGAATCTGGTTATGCCTTTTGGTCTCACTAATGCTCCTGCATTTTTTCAGAATCTGATTAATGACATCCTTAGACCTTTGATCGGTAAAAATGTGGTTGTGTATTTGGATGACATTTTGATTTATTCGCCAGATCTGGAGTCTCATTGGCGGAGCGTGCGTGAGGTATTACAGTTATTAATGGACAATTCGCTTTTTGCTAAGCTGGAGAAATGTGAGTTCGCTGTACAGAGAATTAGTTTTTTGGGCTACATTATCTCCAGCAAAGGTTTTGAGATGGATCCGGTTAAGGTTCAGGCTGTGCAGGAATGGCCTAGGCCTATTGGTTTGAAATCGATACAGAGGTTTTTGGGTTTCGCCAATTACTATAGAAAGTTCATAAAAAATTTTTCTAGTATTGTCAAACCTCTGACTGATCTCACCAGGAAAGGTGCTGATGCGGTTCAGTGGTCTTCTGAGGCCATTGAAGCTTTTGTGTATCTCAAGGAGAGGTTCACCTCTGCTCCCATCCTTATGCAGCCTGATGTTACTAGGCCGTTTTTGGTTGAGGTTGATGCTTCCTCTGTGGGGGTTGGCGCAGTATTGTCTCAGGATAACGGGGATGGATTACATCCCTGTGCCTTTTTTTCAAAAAAATTTTCGGAGACTGAATTGAATTACGATATTGGTAATCGGGAATTATTGGCTATTAAACTCGCATTTGAACACTGGCGCCACTTCTTGGAAGGTGCGGAATTTCCCGTTCAGGTTCTTACGGATCATAAAAATCTGATATATCTTGATGCTGCCAAGCGCCTGAATGCCCGTCAGGCTAGGTGGGCACTGTTTTTCTCGCGGTTTAATTTCTCCGTTACTTACATCCCTGGTACTAAGAATGTTAAGGCGGATGCCTTGTCTCGCAGTTTTTCTCCCATAGTCGGTGCTGAGAAAGAGGAAAACATTTTACAAGAAGGTGTTGTGATAGCTGCTTTAGACTCCGTTTTGGAAGATGAGATTCTTAAAGCTCAGGAGAATGCCCCATCTAACACTCCTCATGGGAGGTTGTTTGTGCCTGAGACCTTTAGGAGAGATTTGTTTGTTGAGTGTCACGAATCTCGGTTGGCAGGTCATCCCGGAATCTCTGAGACCAAGAGACTGGTGGGTCGCAGTTTTTGGTGGCCTGGATGGCAGAAGGAAGTCATTAAGTGGGTGCGCCAATGTACTATATGTGCTAGATCTAAGTCCTCACATACTCCTGCTGCGGGGTTGCTTTGTCCTTTGGAGGTCCCCAGTGCTCCTTGGACACATTTGGCTATGGACTTTATAACTGACCTTCCCCCCTCTGAGGGTTTTACTGTCATCTGGGTGGTCGTGGACCGCTTTAGCAAGATGTGTCACTTGGTTCCCTTCGTCAAACTGCCCTGCGCTAAAACTCTCGCTAAGGCCTTTGTCAAGGAAATTGTCAGACTTCATGGCGTTCCTACTGACATTGTTTCTGATAGGGGTCCTCAGTTCGTGGCTCGTTTTTGGCGTGCCTTTTGTGACAGGTTGGGAATTCATTTGTCGTTTTCGTCCGGATATCATCCTGAATCTAATGGCCAGACAGAAAGGAAAAACCAGGATGTTGAGCAGTTCTTGCGTTGTTTTGTGGCAGACAATCAAGAGGGGTGGTCTGAGTTTCTGCCACTTGCCGAATTTGCTCTGAACAATCATACATCTTCTTCTGCTGGTTGTTCGCCTTTTTTTTGTTGTTCTGGGAGACATCCGTCGTTTGGGTCGTTCTCCAAGTTGGGATCTGCCGTGCCTGAGGAGGAGAATTTTTCCGGTGATTTGGAAAGAGTTTGGACGGATGTGCGTGGTAATCTTCAGGAGGCCAACAGAAAATCTAAAGACTACTTTGATAGGAAACGACAGGAGGTTTTGTTCGCTGTTGGTGACATGGTTTGGTTGTCCTCTAGGAATCTGCGGTTGAGGATTCCTTCTAAGAAATTGGGTCCCAAGTTTGTAGGGCCCTTTAAGGTGCTTCAGGTTGTCAACCAATCTGCTGTTAGGTTGGAGGTTCCTACCTCCTGGAGAATTAATCCGGTCTTTCATGTCTCTCTGTTAAAAAAAGCTGTTGTGTCGGATGGTGACGCCTCTGCCTCTGTTCCTCCGGTGGTGGAGGACGGGGAATATGAAATTTCTCGCATCCTTGACTCTAGACGGTATAGAGGTAGTTTGCAGTATCTTGTGGCCTGGAAAGGTTTCGGACCCGAGGATAACTCTTGGGTGAGGTCAGATGATGTTTCTGCGTCCAGACTTATCAGAGCGTTTCACAGGAGATTTCCTGATAAGCCTGGTCCTAGGGGATCCGGAGGATCCTCTTAGAAGGGGGGGTACTGTTAGAACCTTGCTGTTAGGTTTTTTTTCCTTTGCTGGTCACATGACCTTGTTGGCCTATTTAGTCCTGCTCCGCCCTTCTGGCTTTGCTGGACTTCATTGTATATCTACTTTCTAGCTAGCCTGAGCTCTGTATCTAACTCTGTTAGTTTGCTTGGTCTACGGACCTCTATGTTCTATTTTGTTTGTTCGTCTGTCTGCTACTATTTCTGTTAGGAGGTGTCCCATATTCCTCCCAGTCCTTAGTACTTGTAGGGATTCCCTCCCCACATCTATAGGTCTTCGTACAGACTAGATTAGGACTTTAGCAGGTCTGATCGCAGGATCAGGTTCCCTGTTACATCGTAGGGATTCAGCTGAGTCTCATAGTAGGGACAGATCTCCTCTCTTTCCTTAGCTTTGGTAGCAGAACATAACAATCAGGTCCCCTGTTACATCGTAGGGATTAAGCTGAGTTCTATCGTAGGGACAGATCTCCTCTCTTTCCTTAGCTCTGGTAGCAGAACATAACACATGAGGCCTAGCATTGTTATGCATCAGAAGGAGCCCAGGGCCCACTGCATCCCGGTACCTAAGTGCAGTCAGGGTACCTGTGGCTAGCACATGGAGGGTGGTGCGGCCCTCCAAAGAAATGCCACCCCACACCATTACTGACCCACTGCCAAACCAGTAATGCTGGAGGATGTTGCAGCCAGCAGAACGTTCTCCAAGGCGTCTTCAGACTCTGTCACCTCTGTCACACGTGCTCAGTGTGAACCAGCTTTCATCTGTGAAGAGCACAGGGTGCCAATGTCAAATCTGCCAATCTTTGTGTTCTCTGGCAAATGCCAATCACCCTGCATGGTGTTGGACTGTCAGCCAACACCCACGTTTGGATGTTAGGCCTGCTGGAGGTCATTTTGCATTCTTCAGGATCGTTCATTTTGATTGATTCACAATCAATGTTGCTTCATAACTGAATAGGTTGTGTTCGTTTGAGATGTCGACAGCTACTCTTACTCTTAGTATCCCATCAGAGCACTTAGTGCCTTTTTTCCAGAATAAATTTGTGCTTCTAAGGATTAATACAGGCAAAGAACATCATGACTGCTATCTTTTGACAACCATTGCTTGTTCTTTTAGCCTCAGGAGTAGTGTTGAGCATTCCGATACTGAAATATCGGGTATCGACCGATATTCGCGGTATCGGAATTCCGATACTGAGTTCCGATACTTTTAGAATATCGGATACCGGAATCGTAAGTTCCCATAATGCAATGAGCCAGTGAGATTTTATTCAGCCAATGAGGATCCTAACAAGTGTGGGCACATCCTGTGGCATGTTAAGCATGTTATCTAATGGCATGGCTGTGATTGGCTGCTGAAATTATGTCATGATGCACTATAAAAGCCGCCGCCGCCATTTTGGGCTCACTCTGCTGTGAATTCAGTTAGGGATAGGACGCTGCTGTCCTGAGGGACAGTTTTAGCTACCTATTTTCTCTATTGTGCTTTACCCAAGCTACTTTATAAACCGCTGTGCCTTGCAGCGCTAGTGCACAGTGCTCTGCATCTGTACTGTTCACGGCTGTCTGCGAGGTCTCTGTGTGTGAGTGCAGCTCACGCTGTAGTGTGTTCTGCAGCCACGTCTGGTTGTAGTCCGCTCAGCGCGCATCACTGCCCCATACATTGTCCTTTTTTGCTAATTGCTCATTTTTCCTGATTTCTCCTATTAGTGTGGTGGTTCCATCCGTATCCAGCTAGATTGGTTCCAAACACACTATATAGGAGTAGATAGAGAAGCTTTATTTTGCCTTGCAGCGGTAGTGCACAGTGCTCTGCATCTGTACTGTTCACCGCTGTCTGCAAGGTCTGGTGTGTGAGTGCAGCTCACCCTGTAGTGTGTGCTGCAGCCACGTCCGGTTGTAGTCCGCTCAGCGTGCGTCACTGCCTCATACATTGTCCTTTTTTGCTAATTGCTCATTTTTCCTGATTTCTCCTATTAGTGTGGTGGTTCCATCCGTATCCAGCTAGATTGGTTCCAAACACACTATATAGGAGTAGATAGAGAAGCTTTATTTTGCCTTGCAGCGCTAGTGCACAGTGCTCTGCACTGTTCACGGCTGTCTGCAAGCTCTCTGTGTGTGAGTGCAGCTCACGCTGTAGTGTGTGCTGCAGCCACGTCCGGTTGTAGTCCGCTCAGCGTGCGTCACTGCCTCATACATTGTCCTTTTTTGCTAATTGCTCATTTTTCCTGATTTCTTCTATTAGTGTGGTGGTTCCATCCGTATCCAGCTAGATTGGTTCCAAACACACTATATAGGAGTAGATAGAGGAGCCTTTCTGTAGCCTTGTGCCCTGCAGCCCCAGCCAGATTAGCTAATACTAATACCTATTTTTTGTAGCCTCATCTATTGCATTGTAGGTTACCTTCCTGCATTGTAATAGCTACAAAAAGTTTGTGATACTATCGGTATTACATCTTTGGGCACATCCAGTGTCTTTTTGTGACAAAAAAAAACCTAAATAAAGTTCACCAAACACTCCACTTTACAGTTGTGTAGGCCACATTAGCTCATATTAAAGTCTAGTCCACACTTTATAAAATGAGTGTTTCTTATACCTGTTAGCAGCTGTTCAGGAATAAGCACACTAAGCCCTTACTACTTTTCTGCCTATCTTTATCAGTCTACCAAGATGAAGAAGGTAGGGAGTAAGGCATGTGGTCGTGGTCGTCGGCATGGGCGTGGAGTTTCTGCAGGGAGAGGACGTGGGGATTCTGTGCCTGCTGCGGGCACCAGTGACTCAGCATCCCCCAGTTTTACCAGGGAACAGTCCTTTATGTGCAGCTTTGTAGGAGCTCGCCATACCCCACTGTTGCGGGAGGACCAAATTGAAGCAGTTGTCAGATGGATGGCAGCTAAAGCATCGACTTCAATTAGTTCCAGATCCTCTCAGGTCCTGAGCACTGAAGAGCACTCATCTGTCTCTTCACCACCTGCCAAATTGCCCAGGCAGTCAGAGAGCCCTGCACAGCAGCCATCTCTACTTCTGTTCTCTGAATCTCTTGGCTTGGAAAGAGGGGGCCAGCCAAGCATAATTCTAGAATTTGAAGAAGAGGTAGTATGCAGTGATGCGCAACTGTTTTGTCTCTCTGAATCTGAAGAGGAGGGTGGGCCAGTGCCTATGGTCAGCAGCACACCTCAGTACACATCTGATGATGAGACTCAGGTGCCACTTTCAGGTGCGTACTGTGCTGTCGAGACTATCCAGGAGAAGCAGTTGTTTGAAGAGGGTGGTGTAGATGATGAGGTCCTTGACCGATCATGGCGTGAGGGACAGGAAGGTGGTGGGAGCAGCTCTGAGGAAGAGATTCCCCGAACGGCCCAAAAAGGAGGGAGAGGGAGAGGGCAGACTTGGTTGCCTGTAGCCTCCACTCCGGCAACCATTAGGAGCATGCCTCTTTCAAAACCCAAAACGGGCGCTCCCAAGACTTGCAGTGCCTGGTCCTTTTTTGACACAGTTGCAGATGACATTTGCTTTGTCAAATGTAAGCTGTGTAATCAGAAGGTGAAAAGAGGGAAAAGTGTCAGCAATCTCAATACCACAAATATGTGGAAACATGTGCGGACCAAGCACGTGGTGGAGTTACAAAGACACACTGAAGACCTAGGCCAACCTACAGCGCCACCTACCACCTCTTCAGCTCGTGTTGTAGCCTCTTCCTCCATCTCACACACAGCTGGTTCAGCTTCCTCACAGGATTGCCATGGAAGAACCTCTGGCACTGTTGTACAGAGACACCGTGTAATTCCACCACAGCACCACGTTCCCTGTCATACTCACACTCCCAGGCCAGTCTACAGCCATCGTTAGCACAGGCATGGGAGAAAAGACGCCCATACTCGGCAAAACACCCCCTAGCACAGGCTCTGAATGCAGGCATTGCAAAACTACTGGCCCTTGAAATGCTATCATTCAGGCTGGTGGAGACTGACACCTTCCGTAACTTGATGGCATTGGCAGTCCCACAATACAACGTGCCCAGCCGCTTTTATTTCAGCAGGCAAGCCGTCCCTGCCCTGCAACAGCATGTGGAGGGAAAAATTAAACATGCGCTACAAAACGCCATCAGTAGCAAGGTCCACCTGACCACCGATGCGTGGACCAGTAAGCATGGACAGGGACGATACCTTTCCCTCACTGCCCATTGGGTAAATTTTGTGGAGCCGGGTACAGATCTTGAGAGTGGCGCTGTACGTGTTCTGCCAACTCCAAGGATTGCAGGAATCCAGTCTGTAGACATTGACTCCACCTCATACTCCAGTTCCGCTGAATCAGCACTGCAGGAGCCGTCACGGTCTACCTCCACATCAACCCATGAACGGTTACCTGTTACGACCGATATGAGCACAGCCGTGGCCAAACATCAACAGGCCGTATTGAAATTAATTTCTTTGGGGAATCGAAGCCACACAGCGCTGGAGCTCTGGAATGCCATCAAGCAGCAGAGCGACGTGTGGTTTGTGCCAGCGAATCTCCAGCCATGCATGGTAGTGTGTGACAATGGCCGAAATCTGGTGACAGCTCTGGGCCTAGGCAACCTCACTCACATCCCATGTCTGGCACATGTGCTCAACTTGGTCGTGCAGAGTTTTTTGAGGGACTATCCGGATCTTGATGCACTGCTGCACAAGGTCCGCATAGAGTGCGCTCACTTGCGGCGTACCAGCAACGCAAGATCGCTCATTGCAGCTCTGCAGCGCCGATTACGCCTTCCGGAACATCGCATCATATGTGACCTACCCACCAGGTGGAATTCAACGTTACATATGTTGGAGACGTTGTGTGAGCAGCAGGCAGCAGTAATGGAGTACCAGTTGCAGCAGGCACAAACAAGTCGCAGTGCGCGCCGTTCACACTTCACCACCACTGAGTGGGCCTCTATGAAGGACATTTGCCACGTTTTGCGTGCCTTCGATTATTCCACGCGGATGGCGAGTGCAGATGATGCACTAGTCAGCATGACTATCCACCTTATCTGCCTGCTTGAAAAAACACTGCAAGCACTAAGGGAGGAGGTTTTGGAAGAGGTGGAGGATGAGGAGTCACAAATGCCATCTGCTTCTGTACAGTCTGCGCAACGTGGTTCCTCACAAAGGCCTAGGCAGGGGACACTTTGTGAGGAGGATGAGGAGGAGTCAATGGAGGAGGAAGACATCTGTCCAGAGGAGGGAAGTACACAATGCTCTAGTAGTCAGTATCTAGAGCGAGGGTGGGGTGATGCAGAGCAGGCAGAGATCACGCCTCAAGCAGGGGACAGCGTTTCTTGGCCAGTTGGCAGTCTGCAGCACATGGTTGATTTCATGCTGCAGTGGCTGAGAAACGACCGCTGCATCGCCCACATTCTCAACACGGCTGATTATTGGGTGTCCACCCTCCTAGATCCTCGCTACCGGGACAACTTACAAAGCCTCATAACACCGTTGAACCGGGAGCGTAAAATGCGGGAGTACCAAGACGCACTGGTGCATTCCATCATGTTCTCAATTCCACACGAGAGCAGTGCTGCTAGTGCTTTACAAAGCAGCTCAGTGCGTCGAGGCAGTGGAGGAAGCTCTGCACAAAGAGGGAGCAGAAGCAGGGCCTCAGCACAAGGCAAGACCAGTATGGCCCAAATGTGGCAAAGTTTTGTGTCCCTGCCACAAATGTCTACACCATCACAGACGGCTCCAGTAAGCAGGAGGCAACGTTTCCGTCAGATGGTGACAGACTACATGTCTTGCCCTCTCGGTGTACTCCCAGACGGCTCTTCCCCCTTCAAGTTTTGGGTCTCTAAGCTGGATACATGGCCAGAGCTTAGCTAGTATGCATTGGAGGTGCTTGCTTGCCCTGCTGCGAGTGTATTATCTGAAGGCGTCTTTAGTGCCGCAGGTGGTGTACTAACAGACCGTCGCATGCGCCTATCCTCCGATAACGTTGACCGGCTTACTTTTCTGAAAATGAACAAGGCCTGGATCTCACATGAATTTGCCAGTCATCTTCCAGAATAAATAATTGGCTGGCAACAGTATCCAGGTCTCCTGTTGTGTTCATGTTTCTACCACCTGAACTGTAATCCCTGAGCTCCAACACCGCCAGTTGCTGCTCAGAAGTGCCGTCTGCACAGTCAATGCTTGGTCCAGTGTTATTGGGGTTCAGTAACGTCAGCTGATCCCCTGCTGTGTGCCCGGCAATATCTCCTGCTCTGTCCACATCCACTCTACTACAGATTTGAAACTTGCTCCAATTAGGCCTCTGGCTCCACTCTGTTTTTATTATTTACCCTGAGCTCCAACACCGCCAGTTGCTGCTCAGAAGTGCCGTCTGCACAGTCAATGCTTGGTCCAGTGTTATTGGGGTTCAGTAAAGTCAGCTGATCCCCTGCTGTGTGTCCGGCAAATTCTCCTGCTCTGTCCACATCCACTCTACTACTAATTTAAAACTTGCTCCAATTACACCTCTGGCTCCTCTCTGTTTTTAGTATTATCCCTGAGCTCCAACACCGCCAGTTGCTGCTCAGAAATGCCATCTGCAAAGTCAACACTTGCTCCAGTGTTATTTGGGTTCAGTAAAGTCAGCTGATCCCCTGCTGTGTGTCCGGCAAATTCTCCTGCTCTGTCCACATCAACTCTACTACTAATTTAAAACTTGCTCCAATTACACCTCTGGCTCCTCTCTGTTTTCAGTATTATCCCTGAGCCCCAACACCGCTAGTTGCTGCTCAGAAGTGCCTTCTGCACAGTCAACACTTGCTCCAGTGTTATTGGGGTTCAGTAACGTAAGCTGATCCCTTGCTGTGTGTCCGGCAAATTCTCCTGCTCTGTCCACATCCACTCTACTACTAATTTAAAACTTGTTCCAATTACACCTCTGGCTCCTCTCTGTTTTCAGTATTATCCCTGAGCTCCAACACCGCCAGTTTCTGCTCAGAAGTGCCGTCTGCACAGTCAACACTTGCTCCAGTGTTATTGGGGTTCAGTAACGTCAGCTGATCCCCTGCTGTGTGCCCGGCAATATCTCCTGCTCTGTCCGCATCCACAGTACTACAGATTTGAAACTTGCTCCAATTAGGCCTCTGGCTCCACTCTGTTTTTAGTATTTACCCTGAGCTCCAACACCGTCAGTTGCTGCTCAGAAGGGCCCCCTGCACAATCAACACTTGCTCCAGTGTTATTGGGGTTCAGTAACGTCAGCTGATCCCCTGCTGTCTGCCCGGCAATATCTCCTGCTCTGTCCACATCCACACTACTACAGATTTTAAACTTGCTCCAATTAGGTCTCTGGCTCCACTCTGTTTTAAGAATTTACCCTGAGCTCCAACACCGCCAGTTGCTGCTCAGAAGTGCCGTCTGCACAGTCAACACTGGCTCCAGTGTTATTGGGGTTCAGTAACGTCAGCTGATCCCCTGCTGTGTGTCTGGCAAATTCTCCTGCTCTGTCCACATCCACTCTACTACTAATTTAAAACTTGCTCCAATTACACTTCTGGCTCCTCTGTATTCAGTATTATCCCTGAGCTCCAACACCGCCAGTTGCTGCTCAGAAGTGCCGTCTGCACAGTCAACACTTGCTCCAGTGTTATTGGGGTTCAGTAAAGTCAGCTGATCCCCTGCTGTGTGTCCGGCAAATTCTCCTGCTCTGTCCACATCCACTCTACTACTAATTTAAAACTTGCTCCAATTACACCTCTGGCTCCTCTCTGTTTTCAGTATTATCCCTGAGCCCCAACACCGCCAGTTGCTGCTCAGAAGTGCCTTCTGCACAGTCAACACTTGCTCCAGTGTTATTGGGGTTCAGTAAAGTCAGCTGATCCCCTGCTGTGTGTCCGGTAAATTCTCCTGCTCTGTCCACATCCACTCTACTACTAATTTAAAACTTGTTCCAATTACACCTCTGGCTCCTCTCTGTTTTCAGTATTATCCCTGAGCTCCAACACCGCCAGTTGCTGCTCAGAAGTGCCGTCTGCACAGTCAACACTTGCTCCAGTGTTATTGGGGTTCAGTAACGTCAGCTGATCCCTTGCTGTGTGCCCGGCAATATCTCCTGCTCTGTCCACGTCCACAGTACTACAGATTTGAAACTTGCTCCAATTAGGCCTCTGGCTACACTATGTTTTTAGTATTTACCCTGAGCTCCAACACCGTCAGTTGCTGCTCAGAAGGGCCCCCTGCACAATCAACACTTGCTCCAGTGTTATTGGGTTTCAGTAACATCAGCTGATCCCCTGCTGTGTGCCCGGCAATATCTCCTGCTCTGTCCACATCCACACTATGACAGATTTTAAACTTGCTCCAATTAGGCCTCTGGCTCCACTCTGTTTTAAGTATTTACCCTGATCTCCAACACCGCCAGTTGCTGCTCAGAAGTGCCGTCTGCACAGTCAACACTTGCTCCAGTGTTATTGGGGTTCAGTAAAGTCAGCTGATTCCCTGCTGTGTGTCCGGCAAATTCTCCTGCTCTGTCCACATCCACTCTGCTACTAATTTAAAACTTGCTCCATTTACACCTCTGGCTCCTCTCTGTCTTCAGTATTATCCCTGAGCCCCAACACCGCCAGTTGCTGCTCAGAAGTGCCTTCTGCACAGTCAACACTTGCTCCAGTGTTATTGGGGTTCAGTAACGTCAGCTGATCCCCTGCTGTGTCCGGCAAATTCTCCTGCTCTGTCCACATCCACAGTACTACAGATTTGAAACTTGCTCCAATTAGGCCTCTGGCTCCACTTTGTTTCTAGTATTTACCCTGAGCTCCAACACCGCCAGTTGCTGCTCAGAAGTGCCCCCTGCACAATCAACACTTGCTCCAGTGTTATTGGGGTTCAGTAACGTCAGCTGATCCCCTGCTGTGTGCCCGGCAATATCTCCTGCTCTGTCCACATCCACACTACTACAGATTTTAAACTTGCTCCAATTAGGCCTCTGGCTCCACTCTGTTTTAAGTATTTACCCTGAGCTCCAACACCACCAGTTGCTGCTCAGAAGTGCCGTCTGCACAGTCAACACTTGCTCCAGTGTTATTGGGGTTCAGTAACGTCAGCTGATCCCGTGCTGTGTGTCCGGAAAATTCTCCTGCTCTGTCCATATCCACTCTACTACTAATTTAAAACTTGCCCAAATTACACCTCTGGCTCCTCTGTTTTCAGTATTATCCCTGAGCTCCAACACCGCCAGTTGCTGCTCAGAAGTGCCGTCTGCACAGTCAACACTTGCTCCAGTGTTATTGGGGTTCAGTAAAGTCAGCTGATCCCCTGCTGTGTGTCTGGCAAATTCTCCTGCTCTGTCCACATCCACTCTACTACTAATTTAAAACTTGCTCCAATTAGGCCTCTGGCTCCTCTCTATTTTTAGTATTTACCCTGGGTTCCAGCACCGCCAGCTGTTTCCCAGCAGTGTCTTTGGCACGGGTACTCCCTCCTGCCCAGCCTGGTTCCAGCACGCCAGCTGTTTCCGGGTAGTGTCAACGTCACTTTGCCTCCAATACGTTGTCCTGTCGTGTTGCGGTCGGGTTAGCCGACTCTATGGTGCCTGCAGTTTAGGTGACTCCTATGTGGGCTGCGGGATCTTGTAATTAAGGCTGGTTCCATAGTGCCAATAGGACAAGCACCCCCTGTAGGACTGTGGGTTTCGGTAACTCCGGCCGGCTCGCGGCCTTGCTACTTTTTTTTTCATGTGTACCTTCTGCTACCCATCCGGGTTCCAGTACCGTCAGTTGGTTCTCGGCAGTGCCTTTGGCTTAGGTGCCTCCTTCTCGGTATCTGAGTTCCACCAATGTCTGCTGGTCCTTGGTAGTGCTTTCTGGCACAGGTACCTCCTGCTTAGTAACCAGGTTCCAGTACCGTCAGCTGGTCCTCGGTAGTTCCACTGACTCTTGTACTTTCTGCTACCCATCCGGGTTCCAGTACCGTCAGCTGGTTCTCGGCAGTGTCTTTGGCACGGGTACTCCCTCCTGCCCAGCCTGGTTCCAGCACACCATCTGTTTCCGGGTAGTGTCAACATCACTTTGCCTCCAATACGTTGTCCTGTCGTGTTGCGGTCGGGTTAGCCGACTCTATGGTGCCTGCAGTTTAGGTGACTCCTATGTGGGCTGCAGGATCTGGTAATGAAGGCTGGTTCCATAGTGCCAATAGGACAAGCACCCCCTGTAGGACTGTGGGTTTCGGTAACTCCGGTCGGCTCACGGCCTTGCTACTTTTTTTTTCATGTGTACCTTCTGCTACTCATCCGGGTTCCAGTACCGTCAGCTGGTTCTCGGCAGTGCCTTTGCCTTAGGTGCCTCCTTCTCGGTATCCGAGTTCCACCAACGTCTGCTGGTCCTTGGTAGTGCTTTCTGGCACAGGTACCTCCTGCTTAGTAACCGGGTTCCAGTACCGTCAGCTGGTCCTCGGTAGTTCCATTTGCTCTTGTACTTTCTGCTACCCATCCGGGTTCCAGTACCGTCAGCTGGTTCTCGGCAGTGCCTTTGGCTTAGTTGCCTCCTTCTCGGTATCCGAGTTCCACCAACGTCTGCTGGTCCTTGGTAGTGCTTTCTGGCACAGGTACCTCCTGCTTAGTAACCGGGTTCCAGTACCGTCAGCTGGTCCTCGGTAGTTCCATTGGCTCTTGTACCTTCTGCTACCCATCCGGGTTCCAGTACCGTCAGCTGGTTCTCGGCAGTTCCTCAGCCTTCTTGTACCTTCTGCTACATTTCCAAGTTCAAGCTTTTTGAAATGGTTTTTGGTAATCACTCTGGATCTCCCTGACGACGACCCTGAAGACGACAACCCTGAAGACCACCCCGAAGAAGACGAGGACCCTGAAGACGACGGCCCTGATGACGACGACCCTGAAGATCACCCTGAAGAAGACGAGGACCCTGAAGACGATGACCCTGAAGACGACGACCCTGAAGACCACCCCGAAGAAGATGACCCTGAAGATGACGACCCTGAAGACGACGACCCTGAAGACCACCCTGAAGAAGATGAGGACTCCGAAGACTATGACCCTGAAGACGATGACCCTGAAGACCACCCCGAAGAAGACGAGGATCCCGAAGACGACGACCCTGAAGACGACGACCCTGAAGACCACCCCGAAGAAGACCAAGAAGATGACCCTGAAGAAGATGACCAAGAGGACAAAGAACAAGAAGACAACCACCAAGATACAGAAGAACAAGAGACAGAAAACCAAGAAGCAGAAGAACAAGAAGCTGCAGAACAAAAAGCAGAAAAACATTAAGCATAAGACTAAAAATCAGAGCAAAAGATATTATCTAAATTATAAGCAGAAGAAGACTAAGCAGTGTATGGGGGTGAGTCTGTTCCTCCTTGTGGTGCTCCTGGAAAAGACCTGCTGCTGCAGGCCAAACTGAACGCGGACAAATCCTGTTGTAAATCTTTTGTGACAGGCAGAACGGAAGGTGTAATCTCCAAACTTTTAGGGATAACAACTACACTAATGCCTGTCACAAATAAGAATATGATGAAGAAGAAGAATATGAAGAAGATTAAGAAGTAGAATATGAAGAAGAATAATAGTTGAATAAGAAGAATATGAAGAATGTAAAAAAAAAGAATAATAGGAAGAAGGTGAAGAAGAAGAAGAAGATGAATAAGGTGAAGAAGAAGTTGATGAAAAAGATGCTGCTGCTGAGGATGATGAAGGAGAAAGTGTGGGAGAAGTAAAAAAGAAGGTGAAGAGCATGGAAGTAGTGAAACATAAATATCTGACAAAATATAAAAAAGCTTAACATAGTCAATATCTTTGTAACTCCGAACGTCTTAAAAAAAAATAATAATTCCTACTATTCCATTTGATTGGGCTAAACCTCTATGCCTTTAATGTCTCCCCCACCTCCCCCAATACATTCTACATTATTCTTAGTTGTTTTCCTTCATGTAGAATTAACCTACAAGGAAAGAAAGGGTTTATTTTCATTCCGATATTTGTGTCCCATTGACTTGCATTGGTTTCCGGTATCAGAATCGGCGCTATCCGATATTTTTGGGGTATCGGTCTGATCCAATCCGATCCGTTATTTCACGATATCGGAAGGTATCGCTCAACACTACTCATGAGTGATCTGTGACTTCTACTACTAGAAAAGCTGTAATTGATGAGTCAGTGACAACCTGGTTCCAGCCATTTCCCAGCTGCTAATGTTGATGGATTTTTTAGGACAACCTAAAATATTTTAAGATTACTATCAGTGTCCATGGGGGCAATTCAGTTAATATTAATGTTGTAACGTACTATTTTATTGTGTAAAGTGGCACATACTATGACGCAACCCTTTCATTTATAATAATGCCGTAGGAATTGTTGCTTATGCAATTTCCAAATATTTGAACACTCTTTTTGGAGTTGGAGCTGTGTTCATTTCTCTATAGCCTTCTATGTACTAATCCGAAATTTGTTGCTAATATCCCTGACACTCTCCATGCAATACACTGCAGATAATCAGGGCTTCATTCTGCCCCGCTCAGGACTTTTCTGTATATATATATATGGTTGACAATTCTGTCTTTTGTCTGTATATAACAATCCTCCACCTTCCTGTACCTTTTCAGCTCTGGTGACTAGCTGGAGGGTTTTTTCCGGAGAGACAAATTGCCTGTTAATACTTGTAATGTAAATAATGTCTCTGTTTAGAAAGGATGTAGCATGTTAGGCTTGTGGGGAGAGGGGTCACAGGCAGATCCGTAAATGGCAAGAAGCTGTAATACTGAACATGAAAGCATGTAGCAAAATGAAGACATAAACAAGGAGACGTGATTGCCATGATTAAGGAAGTGCACCAATATAGGACCAAATGATGGATAGTCAATATCGGGAAAGTGACAGGCGTGCACGCCAGATGCATGAATGACCGGTAATTACAAGGAGCAAGTGCCATGAATGGATGGTAATTAGGGAGCAACTGTTAAATGCAGTAGTCACAGAAACGCTGGATAATCGCATGTATAATATATATCACACATGTAAAACACAATTTTTTTTTGATTTTTTTTTAGCAAAAAAAACTTTCTATTCTGCCCAGTCAGGCAATAGATTCCCAACGCAATCTGCATGGGATCGGGTGAATGCAACATTTATAAAGCTCACAGAATAAAGAAAAGAAGATGATGAGTGCAGCCTTGAAGAGCCAAAATCGTCAGTGTGATTGATGTTAAGTATCGTCACTTTTCTGATCTTTACGAATCTTGAAAGCATTGGCAGCCAAATTTGGGTTTTGTATATGAGACTGCTGAACTAATGCTGAGAAATGATAACTGTACGTATTAGTAAGTCCTCCGGTAAGCTATTCTGTGGACAAAGCAGCAGACTTTCTGCTCACTCCAATCAGTGAGTACAGACGGCTGAAATTGGTGACTGTATCCTGTTGGCTTCTATTATTCCCTACTGGGGATGCTAAAGGTAATTATGTGCAAAATTTCCAACACATCTGAAATCCGTAATATGTCACTTATATACAGTACAGACCAAAAGTTTGGACACAACTTCTCATTTAAAGTTTTTTCTGTATTTTCATGACTATGAAAATTGTACATTCACACTGAAGGCATCAAAACTATGAATTAACACATGTGGAATTATATACTTAACCAAAAAGTGTGAAACAACTGAAAATATGTCTTATATTCTAGGTTATTCAAAGTAGCAACCTTTTGCTTTGCATACTCTTGGCATTCTCTTGATGAGCTTCAAGAGGTAGTCACCGAAAATGGTCTTCCAACAATCTTGAAGGAGTTCCCAGAGATGCTTAGCACTTGTTGGCCCTTTTGCCTTCACTCTGCGGTCCAGCTCACCCCAAACCATCTCGATTGGGTTCAGGTCTGGTGACTGTGGAGGCCAGGTCATCTGGCGTAGCACTCCATCACTCTCCTTCTTGGTCAAATAGCCCTTGCACAGCCTGGAGGTGCGTTTGGGGTCACTGTCCTGTTGAAAAATAAATGATGGTTCAACTAAACGCAAACCGGATGGAATAGCATGCCGCTGCAAGATGCTGTGGTAGCCATGCTGGTTCAGTATGCCTTCAATTTTGAATAAATCCCCAGCAGTGTCACCAGCAAAGCACCCCCACACCATCACACCTCCTCCTCCATGCTTCACGGTGGGAACCAGGCATGTAGAGTCCATCCGTTCACCTTTTCTGCGTCGCACAAAGACACGGTGGTTGGAACCAAAGATCTCAAATTTGGACTCATCAGACCAAAGCACAGATTTCCACTGGTCTAATGTCCATTCCTTGTGTTCTTTAGCCCAAACAAGTCTCTTCTGCTTGTTGCCTGTCCTTAGCAGTGGTTTCCTAGCAGCTATTTTACCATGAAGGCCTGCTGCACAAAGTCTCCTCTTAACAGTTGTTGTAGAGATGTGTCTGCTGCTAGAACTCTGTGTGGCATTGACCTGGTTTCTAATCTGAGCTGCTGTTAACCTGCGATTTCTGAGGCTGGTGACTCAGATAAACTTATCCTCAGAAGCAGAGGTGACTCTTGGTCTTCCTTTCCTGGGGCGGTCCTCATGTGATCCAGCTTCTTTGTAGCGCTTGATGGTTTTTGCAACTGCACTTGGGGACACTTTCAAAGTTTGCCCAATTTTTCGGACTGACTGACCTTCATTTCTTAAAGTAATGATGGCCACTCATTTTTCTTTACTTAGCTGCTTTTGTCTTGCCATAATACAAATTCTAACAGTCTATTCAGTAGGACTATCATCTGTTTATCCACCAGACTTCTTCACAACACAACTGATGGTCCCAACCCCATTTATAAGGCAAGAAATCCCACTTATTAAACCTGAGAGGGCACACCTGTGAAGTGAAAACCATTTCCGGTGACTACCTCTTGAAGCTCATCAAGAGAATGCCAAGAGTGTGCAAAGGAGTCATCAAAGCAAAAGGTGGCTACTTTAAAGAACCTAGAATATAAGACATATTTTCAGTTGTTTCACACTTTTTTGTTAAGTATATAATTCCACATGTGTTAATTCATAGTTTTGATGCCTTCAGTGTGAATGTACAATTTTCATAGTCATGAAAATACAGAAAAATCTTTAAATGAGAAGGTGTGTCCAAACTTTTGGTCTGTACTGTATGTCATCAGATATTCATTTTGCTGCCTTTTAAGAAATTCTCATTGCCTTAGACGGTGGTGTATATAACACATTTCTTAATATAACAAATACATTTTTGGAATACTGATGAAATCATACATAGTTAGACATTACAGTAAGAACTACTGTAACTTTTGCATTGCCCTCCCTTTAGAGACTCTAAAAGGGGTTTTCTTGGATATAACTTCACTACAGTAATGAATACAATGTTGTCTATATCTGTGCGGCTGTAGTAATAATAATAATAATTTTTATTTCCGTAGTGTCAACTTATTCCACACCACTTTACAACTCAGGGGGGACATGTACAGACAATATCAGTCTACAGAGTCACACATAATTCAACTCATACCAAGAGGAGTGAGGGCCCTTCTCGCAAGCTTACAATCTATGAGTACAATCTATGGCTGTAAGTAGCTCAGACCCATTCAGACTGTTGTTCTAAATTTACTCTGCTAATCATTGGGGATCCCAGGGGTCTGACCCCCATCAATCACACATTATAGGTGTGATGACACAGCTTCTAATCTTAGCCAGACTTCTATATTTGTTAGGCCTAGAGAAATACACTATTGTGTTTGTGTTGACCTTTGAATGTATGTGTTTTTTTGGCTGGTCAAGAAGGACAGTGACTCAGTGTTTTGGAACAATGATGTTTGTTACTATGCTAATTGCACATTGTACTAAAGCCAGCTAGATGTTAATTTAGAAGACCCCCCTGCTATACCAACTATGTAAATTGATTAAATGCACACACAATGAGACCTGAGCCCTGTGGAATAATATCACCCCTGATCCTTGCCCTGTGCATGTGTGCTTGACAGAACAATTTTAACTATTTAAGGGGCATATGCTTATGTAGCAGAGAGAATTGAAAGAGAGAATCAAAGATCAGTCAGACTCTTCAGGACATCAGCTTGGTAGCATTTCTCAATCCAGAGACACAGATTTGGATTCTACATAATTCTGGCCCTGACTGGAAGGATACAGATCTGCTCCATTGACCATCAGAGAACCCATGGATACATTTGGGGAGAACAGGTTGAGACGATGACGTCACCTGGCCCCATGGATATGTTGTTTGGGGTTGCCAGGTGGGACCCTCTGGTGGCCTAGAACCCAAGAAGACATTCGGAGAATCCAGATTGGGACCAGTCAGTCATCTGGCCCCATGGAAACTCTTGGAGAGACCAGGGTGGGACCCTCGGTTCTCCTGACCTTGTACCTCGATTGACTGTCAGCTTCCTAAGCTTGCCGCTACCTCCTCTCTGTGGGGGCCCGCCAATAGCGGGGGGCAACTGGTTGAGGTAGTTGGCCCTGGAAGTCCTAAAGTCGCAGCTGTTCTATTCCCAGGCGGGCCAGCGGAAGGGTGAGACTGTGTAATTTTGCACCATCTCGGGTATTTGCTGGGACTGTTCTATTTGTTTATTGTCTGTTTAGTGGTTCAATATAGTATTGCCATACTATTTTACCATCACCCTGTGTTGTCTGAGTAGTGTTCTGCCCACGGAAGACCCCATGTCTTCACAATAGGTCTTTAAATTCCCAGCATAAATACAGTGGTGGCCAAAAGTATTGGCACCCCTGCAATTCTGTCAGATAATACTCAGTTTCTTCCTGAAAATGATTGCAATCACAAATTCTTTGGTATTATTATCTTCATTTAATTTGTCTTCAATGAAAAAACACAAAAAGAATTGTCCTAAAGCCAAATTGGATACAATTCCACACCAAACCTAAAAAAGGGGGTGGACAAAAGTATTGGCACTGTTTGAAAAATCATGTGATGCTTCTCTAATTCGTGTAATTAGCAGCACCTGTAACTTACCTGTGGCACCTAACAGGTGTTGGCAATAACTAAATCACACTTGCAGCCAGTTAACATGGATTAAAGTTGACTCAACCTCTGTCCTGTGTCCTTGTGTGTACCACATTGAGCATGGAGAAAAGAAAGAAGACCAAAGAACTGTCTGAGGACTTGAGAAACCAAATTGTGAGGAAGCATGAGCAATCTCAAGGCTACAAGTCCATCTCCAAAGACCTGAATATTCCTGTGTCTTCCGTGCGCAGTGTCATCAAGAAGTTTAAAGCCCATGGCACTGTGGCTAACCTCCCTAGATGTGGACGGAAAAGAAAAATTGACGAGAGATTTCAATGCAAGATTGTGCGGATGGTGGATAAAGAACCTCGACTAACATCCAAACAAGTTCAAGCTGCCCTGCAGTCCCAGGGTACAACAGTGTCAACCCGTACTATCCGTCGGCATCTGAATGAAAAGGGACTGTATGGTAGGATACCCAGGAAGACCCCACTTCTTACCCCGAGACATAAAAAAGCCAGGCTGTAATTTGCCAAAACTTACCTGAGAAAGCCTAAAACGTTTTGGAAGAATGTTCTCTGGTCAGATGAGACAAAAGTAGAGCTTTTTGGCAAAAAGCATCAACATAGAGTGTACAGGAAAAAAAAAGAGGCATTCAAAGAAAAGAACACGGTCCCTACAGTCAAACATGGTGGAGGTTCCCTGATGTTTTGGGGTTGCTTTGCTGCCTCTGGCACTGGACTGCTTGACCGTGTGCATGTCATTATAAAGTCTGAAGACTATCAACAAATTTTGCAACATAATGTAGGGCCCGGTGTGAGAAAGCTGGGTCTCCCTCAGAGGTCATGGGTCTTCCAGCAGGACAATGACCCAAAACACACTTCCAAAAGCACTATAAAATGGTTTGAGAGAAAGCACTGGAGACTTCTAAGGTGGCCAGCAATGAGTCCAGACCTGAATCCCATAGAACACCTGTGGAGAGATCTCAAAATGGCAGTTTGGAGAAGGCACCCTTCAAATATCAGGGACCTGGAGCAGTTTGCCAAAGAAAAATGGTCTACAATTCCAGCAGAGCATTGTAAGAAACTCATTGATGGTTACCGGAAGCGGTTGTTCGCAGTTATTTTGGCAAAAGGTTGTGCAACCAAGTATTAGGCTGAGGGTGCCAATACTTTTGTCTGGCCCATTTTTGGAGTTTTGTGTGAAATGATCAATGATTTGATTTTTGCTTCATTCTCTTTTGTGTTTTTTCCTTTCAAGCAAATTAAATGAAGATAATAATACCAAAGAATTTGTGATTGCAATCATTTTCAAGAAGAAACTGAGTATTATCTGACAGAATTGCAGGGGTGCCAATACTTTTGGCCACCACTGTATAGATTTAAAAAAAATGTAATCTGTTGGCTTCTTGCAACCTCCACTAGAAGAAGTTTAGGAACTTTCGGCATACTAACATATAGTTCAATATTTAACAGAATACAATTCCCTCTATAGATAAATACAGGCATGTTATGATTTGAAGAGGGACTGCACTGGCTTACTGTAGATTAAAGTGTTTTTATTGATGGGGTCCAGGTGCAGAGACCCCCACCATTCACTAAAACACCTGTACTAGGCAGAAGTGCTCAGCCAATATCTGCTCTCCCCAAAGACAGGTTCAATAGATAGTAGTCTAACAAAGAGAGGCAGCACTAGGCAGAACGCTTATACTCTTTTTAGCAATTAAAAAGCAATTTGGGGTCTCAGCACCCTAAAATTAGGGTTGTAGCAAATAAGGCCCCCACTTTGGGCACCATGCTCTCTCGTAGCTTGTTGTATCCAAAACACCTTAGAAGCACATGGTTATTTACCAATGAATTTTCAAAGGTGGGCAACATCCTTGTAAAACTTACACATAGGCAGCAAAAAAAATGCAAAAATGTTCTCTGAAAATTCTTATAATCACCAGATGGGACCAACACATGGGATGCATGGGCTCTATGAGTCCTAGGATAGAACATAAAAGTTTCACGACTGTTTCATTCAGACCTTATGAGGAAATTAGCAGGTGAATAGGATGTGAACTACTAGGATGCCGGGAAGTACTGTTTGTCCTAATCCCCCCATAAACATTAGACTAATGTTGGCTGAATCTTCCAATAATGCCGAGTTTTTATAGGAACTCCAGACAATTTATTCTTGGGGGGGATCTAGCATATGCGATTTTAGACTGCCAATCGTATTGTTCTCCCAGAGAGAAGGAGCCCCCAGACATGTCTGCCAGCAGCTTTCTTTTAGAGAACACAGGAGCGCTTGGCCGAACAAGTGCTCCTGTGTATGGGAGAGCCACCTGCTGCCGGGTGAACAATCGTCTGAAGCATCATTTGGCCAACCACAATCTAAAGTGTATAGAAAGCCTAAAGCCATGTTCACATGTCCAGTATTTGGTTTTGGCTTACAAATACTGATGTAAAATACTGACCAAATACTGAACGTGTGAATGTGACCTAACTGTGAAACACCAGTGCGTTCGAAACGTGTTAGTGGAATTCACCTACACTGTATGCATTTTACTAGATTTTCAATTGGATTTTAATAATTCCATGGATCTGGACCTTAGGTAACTTTCTTTTCAACTTGATTATACCTGCCAGGCAATGGTGGGATTATTATACATGCATGTTGTAGATGATAAAAACAGCTAGATGGATGAGCTGGCTTTCTGCTCTCTTAAATCTAAGTCAACGCCTCTACCCTTTTTAGCAATTAATGAGGATCTCAGCACACAGACCCCCACTCAGGGTTTTGTGTGTAAGGTAACTGTAATGTACATCTTTGTAGAAGATTTGGACATCTAAAAAAATGGCAATTCAATGTGGCAATTTGGTTATAAACATACAGTCATGACCGAAATTGTTGGCACCATTGAAATTGTTCCAGAAAATGAAGTATTTCTTCCTGAAAATTATTGCAATTACACATGTTTTGTTGTACACATGTTTATTTCCTTTGTGTGTATTGGAACAACACAAAAAAACAAAGGAAAAAGGGCAAATTGGACATAATTTTAAACAAAACCCCCAAAATGGTCCAGACAAAATTGATGGCACCCTCAACTTAATATTTGGTTGTACACCCTTTGGATTAAATAACTGCAATGAATCGCTTCCTATTAGCATAAACAAGCTTCTTATACCTCTCAACTGGAATTTTGGACCAATCCTCCTTTGCAAACTGCTCCAGGTCTCTCATATTTGAAGAGAACTTCTCCCAACAGGAATTTTAAGATATCTCCACAGGTCTTCAATGGGATTTAGATCCGGACTCATGCCTGGCCATTTCAGAACTCTCCAGCACTTTGTTTCCATCCATTTCTGGGTGCTTTTTGAAGTATGTTTGGGGTCATTGTCCTGCTGGAAGACCTATGACCTAGGCAGCAAACCCAGCTTTCTGATACTGGGCACAACATTGCGACCCAAAATCCTTTGGTAATCTTCAGATTTCATGATGCCTTGCACACAGACACCCAGTGCCAGAGGCAGCAAAGCAGCCTCAAAATCTCTTTGAATCTCCACCATATTTGACTGTAGATACTGTGTTCTTTTCTTTGTAGGCCTCCTTCCATTTTCGGTTAACAGTAGAATGATGAACTTTACCAAAAAGCTCTACCTTGGTCTCATCTGTCCACAAGACGCTTTCTCAGAAAGATTTTGGCTTACTGGCATACATTCCGGAAAACTGCAGTCTAGCATTTCCATGTCTCTGTGTCAGCAGTGGGGCACTCCTGGGTCTCCTGCCATAGCGTTTCATTTCATTCAAATGTTGACGGATAGTTTGCACTGACACTGATGCACCATGAGCCTGTAGGACAGCTTGAATTTCTTGAATTTGATTGGGGCTGCTTATCCACCATTCGAACTATTCTGCATTGCAACCTTTCATCAATTTTTTTCTGCCGTCCTTGTCCAAGGTGATTAGTTACAGAGCCATGGGTTGTAAACTTCTTGATTATGTTATGTACCATGGACTAGGAACATAAAGATCTCTGCAGGTGCACTTGTAATCTTGAGATTGTTGATATTTTTCAACAATTTTGGTTCTCAAGTCCTCAGACAGTTCTCTTATCTTTCTGTTCTCCGTGTTTAGTGCTGCACACACAGACACACAATGCAAAGATTGCTTCAACTTCTTCCCTTTTTACCTGGTTTCAGGTTTGATTTTCACATTGTCCACACCTGTTACTTGCCACAGGTGAACAAAGTTGTTTACGCACAATTTTGGAAAATTTTGGAAAGGTGCCAATAATTTTGTCTTGACCATTTTTTAGGGTTTGTGTAAAATGATGTCCAATGTGCATTGTTTTATCTGTTTTCTTTATGTTGTTCTAATACACACAAAGGAAATAAACATATTTATTACAAAACATGTGTAATTGCAATAATTTTCTGGGAGAAATGCTTCATTTTGTGGATCAATTTCAATGGTGCCACCACTTTCAGCTATGACTATATATCCATATCCGACATTGACCTGGCAAATGCCAAATGAGTTGCTATGCATCAGCATACCTTTTTGCTTTGCTGTATAAAATAGTATCGTCAACTATGCTATTCAATATATGGATATCCCGTAAAACATATACCAGCAATATATGTGCTTTTTCAATGGGATGGTATTTTTTCTGTGCATAGTTGTATATGACAATGTGACTTTGACTTAAACATATATTTTTCTCATAATCATTGAGTCTTTGGACTGTACTACTCAGGTTGTAAAAGAAAATAAAAATTTATCACAGTAGAAACCTGACTAAACAAAGGCAGAGAAGCATTTAAAGTATTAAGTGTGGCTCCTCTGTGCTGTAAACACTTCTGGCTGGCACCACTGTGTTTATTGTACCCTCACGATCATAACATGTATTAATAGAATACCTAGTCGAGCTAATACCCCAGCGTAGTAAAGTAGATTGTAAGCTTAGAAGCACACCGCCTTCTACAGATCAGCTCCGCTGCTGGCAGGCGTTGTGTCATTTTCCTTGCACCACTTGTCTCTTACCGCTGGAATAGTTTGAATTTGGCTGTTGAAAATAAAAGTTCATTGCAAGTGTTTATGTGACAGGACAGGAGCGGAGAAGCTGGGTTACATCTAAACATTGCCTTATTAAGGCAGCTCTGTATGGCGGGGTCACGCCCGCTGGGTCATGAAACATGATTTTACCATCCCAAGAACAAACAAAAGCTGACATTAGGATTTTCATCTCCTAAAGTCTTGTGCTCTATTTATAATACTGAACGTAAAAAAGGTTTCTAAGCGTCTCTAAACCTTGGTGGGCAAGAAAGTTTATGAAAAAGACAAAAAAAAGTCTATTTTATATATTAACTTTGTAAATAAAGATTTAATACAATATGTCATTAGGGCTCAAAGACTCCTAAATTTCTATTTCAAAGGGTGTTTTATTTGAGCCATGCAAGCGTCTGAGTAGATGCAGAGTATGGAGCCAACCAAGAGCCGCCTCTATGAAACAGCCTTTTAAGCTTTATAGGATATATGGTATGCTATTACTTAGGCCCGTTTCATGGTTCAAGTAAGGACTGAAAGGCCACCAGTCTCCTGACCGAAACTCAACAACCTGATTCATGCCTGCAGCCAGTCTGGACATAGCAGTTTGTAAATCTGCTGCAAATCTGCCTGTGAATTGTGCAGCAAAATTTGTGATTTCATCTCCCTTTATTCAAAGCAGTGAGATTTGTGGTGAACAAATACTGTGGATTTAAAAATTGATGTTGCAAGTCAATTTCCATGTGGAAATACTGTGGAGCATGTGGATTAGATTTATTTTAATGTCGTTTATAGTGATGGGCGAGCACTAAAATACTGAGATGCTCGACCCGAGCAACGAACGAGCCCAATGTAAGTCTATGGGAAACTCAAGCATTTTTCAAGCGGCTCCCCCCTGGCGGTCTGCAGAGGGCCTAAAAATTGCCCAAATCGATGGGAACAGTGCTCAAATGACATGGAGACAGCATGGGCAAGACCCTTGGAAGCATTTCTGACTCCCAGGTTTCTTCGGTCAACAACGTTGTCAGAGGTATAACGCCACTTTTACGGACTCACAATAAAACATACAAAAACGAAACCAAAATGAATTTTCCTGGGAAATATATTAAGGAACATCCTTTCCAAGGTAATGACTTGTATATAAAGCAAAATAAATAACCAAAAACAAAAATGCTCCTCGACACCTTGGGCTATGTTCGCACGTAGCGTTTTTGATGCGTTTTTTCACTTTTGCATTGCTTTCAACTGTAACAAATGCATTCACCAGGAAATGTAATTTTAACGTTTTACAACCTTATCTGGCCAAGTGGTGTGTGAGATATCATCAAACACATTGTGTTTCATTTATGAAGGAGGGACTCTGAAAGTCTCAAAGCCTATTTTTATAGGGCCATCAGGCGGCCTTTACTATTCTTAAAGGGCCAGCAGTCGGCCCTCACTATTCTTAGAGAGCCATCTGCCGACTGTGTTTTATTGTTCCCATTACTAAAGAGTGTGTCTCCTATACTGTTATTGCGTATGCAGTGAGTGGCAGGGCTTCCCAAAATTTGGACGCACCCCAATTCCCCTTTGAAGAGACTTAGAGGAGGGCCTCCTGAAAACAATGTTCCCATTATTAGGAAGTAGGTCTCCCATTGTGTTTGCCTATGCAGTGAATGCAAGGATTGCCAAAAATTTGGAGGCACTCCAATGCCCCTTGGAAGAGACGTGGAGGTCAGAGGGCCTCCTGAAAACAATTTCCCATTATTAGGAAGTGGGTCTCCCATTGTGTTTGCCTATGCAGTTAATGCAAGGGTTGCCAAAAATTTGGAGGCACTCCAATGCCCCTTGGAAGAGACGTGGAGGTCAGAGGGCCTCCTGAAAACAATGTTCCCATTACTAGGAAGTGGTCTCCCATTATGTTTTCCTATGCAGTGATTGCAAGGGTTGCCAAACATTTTGAGGCACTACAATGCCCCTTGGAAGAGACGTGTAGGAGGGCCTCCTGAAAAAAAATGTTCCCATTATTAGGAAGTGGGTCTCCCATTGTGTTTGCCTATGCAGTGAATGCAAGGGCTGTCAAAAACTGGGAGGCACTCCAATGCCCCTTGGAAGATACGTGTAGGAGGGCCTCATAAAAAAATGTTCCCATTAGAAAGGAGCAGGTCTCCTATACTTGTAATGCCCATGCACTAAGTGTATGGGCTGACAAATATTTACCCCTGGGGGGTATACATGAACATACTGTATAAGAAAAAATTTTTACGCCCATGATAAACACCCTTTAAAAAAATTATGTGGGTATTGCATCACGGACCACAGTCACCCTGGTGATATGGTGGTGGAGGAGGAGGATGAGGAGAAGGAGGAGGACAAGAGCAAATAGCCAAAATCAGGAAGCATATACCTAAGAGTCAGCCTGTCAACATTTTCAGTTGACAAGCGGATGCGCTTATCAGTTATAATTCCACCAGCGGCACTAAAAACCCGCTCTGATAAAACGCTGGTGGCAGGGCAGGCCAGGACCTCCAAAGCATAGAGAGACAGTTCATTCCACGTATCCAGCTTGGATACCCAATAATTATAAAGCACAGAGGAATCATGGAGGACGTTGGTACGGTCAGAAAGGTACTCCCTCAGCATCTTCCCAAACTTTGCACTCTTTGTGAGAGTACCCCGCGCCTCAGGGCTTGTGCGATGGGAGGGGCTGAGAAAATTCTCCCAGAACTTTGACAGTGTTCCCCTGCCTCTGCTGGAATGAAGTTGTGTCTCTCTCGCCTGTACTCCTTGGTTGTCCAACGAACTGTGACCTCTGCCGCCAGAGTTTTCAGATGGGAATTTTTTTAATAGTTCCACAACAAGGGCCTTCTGGTACAGCCCGATTTTTGTAGACCAGGAATAAGAGATATAAAGTTCTCCTTGTAGCGAGGGTCTAGACGTGTCACCAACCAGTAATGACTGTCACCCACAATTTTGAGAACGCGAGGGTCATGGGAAAGGCAGCGTAACATAAACTCAGCCATGCATGCCAGACTGCTAATAGGCAAGACTTCTGTGTCCTCACCAAGAGGATGACTGACCATGCTCTCCTCCTCCTCTTTGTCCTTTGGACATCCACGCTGAACAGACGGTATGACAGTTGTGCAGGTAGTACCGTCTATAGCGCATGAAACTAGCTCCTGTTCTTCCTCCTCCTCCTCTTCCTCATTGTCACCCAATCCACGTTTGGATGAGATGAGACTGGGCTGTGTGTAATCACCCTGTATGGTTCCTTGCTCCATCTCATTGTGCTCCGCCTGCAATGCATCCTCTTTGATTGTGAGCAGAGAGCATTTCAGAAGACAGAGAAGTGGGATGGTGACGCTAATTATAGCGTTATCGCAGCTCATCATCTTGGTGGAATCCTCAAAGTTTTGGAGGATGGTACATATGTCTGACATCCATGTCCACTCCTGAGGTCTTATGTGTGGAGTCTGAACTGAATCCCAACGGCCTTGTTGATGCTGATACTCAACAACTGCCCTCTTCTGCTCACAAATCCTTCCCAACATCTGCAGTGTAGAGTTCCAATGCGTGGGGACATCACAGACCAGTCTGTGAGCCGGAAGCTGCAAAAGCTGCTGAAACACAGCAAGGCGCGGTGGAAGCTGTAGGTGACTTTCTAAAATGAGCACACAGGCAACGTACTTTAACAAGCAGATCCGGCAGCTCCGGGTAGGATTTGAGAAACCGCTGAACCATGAGGCTAAGCACATGAGCCAGGCATGGTACGTGTGTGAGCTTGCTTCTCCTCAGAGCCGCCACCAGGTTCCGGTCATTGTCACATACGACCATGCCTGGTTGTAGGTTCAGCGGTGTGAGCCACAGATCTGCCTGCTTTTTCAGAGCTGTCTACAACTCTACACCATTGTGCAGTTGTCACCTAAGCATATTAGCTTCAGCACAGCCTGTTGCCGCTTGGACGAGGCAGTGCTGCAGTGCTTCCAGCTTGTGACTGATGTGGTCATTTCGGAGATGGAGGCTGAAGAGGAGGAGGAGGCTGAGGAGGATGAGGTGCAGGATCTGTAGACTGTGGGGGCAACCCTGATTGACCTAGGGCCCCCAATCCTTGGCGTCGGGAGGACGTGTTCCGTCCCAAGGTCCGACTGGGTCCCGGCTTCCACTGTGTTTACCCAGTGTACCGTCAGTGAGATGTACTGTCCCTGCCCACAAGAACTTGTTCACGTGTCCGTGATTAGGTGGACTTTCCTGGTAACTGCGTTGTTGAGGGCACGGCTAATGTTTTGGGACACAAGCTTGTGTAATGCGGGGACGGCACACCGGGAGAAATAGTGGCGGCTGGGGACCAAATACCGAGGGACGGCTGCCGCCATCAGGTTGCAGAATGCTTCCGTCTCCATGAGCCTAAAAGGCAACATTTCGATCATAAGCAGTCGTGAAATGTGGGAATTCAGTGGCCCGTGGGGCGTTGGCTGCGTATTTGCACTTGCGTTCCAAGGACTGGGGTATGGACAACTGAACACTGTGCTGGAACGAGGACGTGCTTCCTGATGCTGCTACTTGAGAGTGTGCAACGACAGGTGCAGGGCAGGAGGCATCTTCACATGCACCATGGACAGGGGATTGGCCTGCATGCACAACAGCGGAAGAAGCAATGGTGCCACCCACAGAAACTGTTCCTGGACCCTGGGGTATTGCCAACAAAGTCGAGTGCTTTGCTGCCATGTGCCTGATCATGCTGGTGGCGGTCAGGCTGCTAGTTTTGCCACCCCTGATGACTCGGGAAGACCTAACAGTTGTACTGGCAACTTCCTTTGTGTTGGTGTTACGGAGAATGGTTACCTGCCTTCTGTCTGCGGCCACCACACTACTTCTTCCTGCCTGTTGGGGTGCTCTGCCTCCCTCCCCCTGTGTGCTGCTGTCCTCGCTCTGCATGTCCTCCTGAGGTTGGGTCAATTACTATATCATCCACCACTTTGTCTTCCACTTCTGCACCCTGGTCCTCCTCTTGACTTTCTGGCAATTGTGTCTCATCATCGTCCACCTCTTGTGACATTTTCCCACCGTCGCATTCGTGTGAACGTGGCTGCTCAAATATTTGGGCATCGCTACATGCGATCTCCTTTTGCCCCACTTCAAGTGAACCGGGTGAGAGGCCCGAATCTATAAATGGAAAAGTGAACAGCTCTTCAGAGTGTCCAAGTGTGGGATCAGTTGTCTCCGGGCACTCGGCATGGTGGAAGGAAGGAGGATCAGGGTGAGGAATATGCGGTCCAGACTAGCGGCTACTGATACTTGACCGTGTGGAAGACAGGGTAGTGGTGGTGGCTAAGTGATTGGAAGCATTATCCACTATCCAACCAACAACCTGGGTTCAATAGTGGTGTGCTGCGGTCCCCTAGGAATTGGGACAGGAAGGTCGGGCGAGAAGATGTGGGTGTTTATTGTGACCTCTGCCTCGGCCTCTGCTTCCACCATCACCATCACGTCCCTTGCCACGCGCCTTGCCCATTTTAAATGGAGGACAATATCTTCCACGTTCACTACAAATGGCTGAATTTGGAGCGAAGTTATATGTAATCCGTGTGATGGAGAAACCACAGTTTTAAATACCTGGCCTGTAGGTAACTATTTTGAACAGCAAACCGGTGTCGAAACTTTGCTGACACACTGAAAAAAAATTAGAATGGAGATTAAAAATTGCAGTATTTTCAGTGCAATTATATGCGATCCGTGTGACGGCCAACCACAGTTTTAAATAGCTGGATTTTTAGCGCTGTAATATGGAAAGGACCTGGCTGTATTCTGCAGTGCCAACAAGCAAATGACGCAGAAAAACGGTGTTCTCTGGATTGCTCTTTAAGCAAATAATGAGGATTAAGATCCAAAAAAAATTATTCCTGGCCCCTTAGACCTGGGCTTTTGTCTAGAAATATCTAACAGCAGCAGAATGCAGAACTGGAATGGAGCCTCTCGTGCTATATGCACTGCAGTCTGCTATATACACTCCCTGCCTGCCTATATACACTGCCTGCCTGATATCTCTGCGGATGGATTAGTCCTCAGAAGGACTGTTTGTTGAGATGAATATGTGTAATGTACTAGTTTTCTCCCTACACTACCTAATACACAACCAAATCTCTCCCTAGCTCAGCAGCACCTCTCCCTACACTGCCTGATTTCGGAGTAGACTGACGAGCACAGCGGCGCCAGGTCTGATATAGACCTGATGACGCTGTGCGGCCAGCCAATCACTGTAATGCCACAACCAACATGGCTTTGGCATTACAGTGAGTGGCAGCCAATCCCTGCATGTTGATTGGCGCTCTAAAGAGCGCCAAACATGCAGGGACGGAACCCGAGCATCCGTCCGAGCATCTCGCAAGTACTCGGCGAGCTCCGAGCATCTCGAGTACTGAGATGCTTGGGCGAGTACCGAGTACTTGCGAGTATGCTCGCTCATCACTAGTTGTTTACAGTGGCTTGTGAAAGTATTCACCTCCTTAGCGTTTCACCTATTTTGTTACATTACAACCTGTGTTTAAATATTTTTGTAATCAGATTTGTGTGTGATGCTAAATAGCTAAGTTAGTGAAGTGAATTGAGAAAAATATAGACATAAATTATCAAATAGCTAAAAATTGGCATGTGCATATGTATTCACCACTTTTGCTATGCAGCCTCTAAAAATGTATGGTGCATACAATTACCTTCATAAATCAAATGCTTAATGAAAGGAAGTCCACCTATGTGCAACCTAAGTGTCACATGGTCTGTCAGTATATACGCACCTTTCTGAAAGGCCACAAAACCTGAAACACCAGAGGCACTACAAACCAAAAAACACCATGAAGACCAAGGAGATCTCCAAACAAGTAAGGGACAAAGTTGTTGAGAAGTCAGGGTTGAGTTATAAAAAAAATCCCAATCTCTGAGGATCCCCTGGAGCATAATCAAATCAATTTTAATCAACTGGAAAGAACAGGGTACCCACAACAAACCTGCCAATAGAGGGTCACCCACCAAAACTCTCAGCCTGGGTAAGGAGGGCATGATTCAGAGAGGCAGCACAGAGATAAAATGTAACCCTGAAGGAGCTGCAGAGTTCTGAAGCAGAGACTGGAGTATCTGTTCATACGACCACAATAAGCCGTACACTCCATATAGATGATCTTTGTGGACAAAAAAAGGCTTTACTTACACACAAAAATTGTATGTCTTGTTTTGAATTTGCCAAAAGACATGCGGGAGACTCCCCAAATGTCCGGAGGAAGGTGCTGTGGTCAGGTGAGATCAAAATTGAGCTTTTTGGCCACCAAGGTAAACGATATGTCTGGCGCCAAACACAGCTCATCACTCTAAGAACACCATCCCCACAGTGAAACGTGGTGGCAGAATCATGCTGTGTGGATGTTTTTTGGCAGCAGGGACAGGGAAAATGGTCCGAGTCAAGATGAAGATGGATGGTGCTAAGTACAGCAACACTCAAGTGGTTTAAGGGGAAACATGTAAATGTTTTGGAGTGGCCTAGTCAAAGCTCAGACCTTAACCCAATTGAGAATCCGTGGTTAAACTTGAAAATTGCTATTCACCAGAGGAAACCATCTAACTTGAAGGAGCAGGAGAAGTTTTGCATTGAGGAATGCGCAAAAATCCCACTGACAAGATTTGGTAAGGTCATAGAGACTTATGCAAATCTACTTACAGCTGTAATTGGCGCAAAAGGAGGCTCTACAAAGTTCTGACTTTAGGGGGGTTAATACACTGCTCAAAAAAATAAAGGGAACACTCAAATAACACATTCTAGTTCTGAATGAATGAAATATTCTCATTGAATACTGTACAAAGTTGAATGTGCTACCAACAAAATCACACAAAAATCATCAATGGAAATCAAATTTATTAACCAATGGAGGCCTAGATTTGGAGACACCCCCAAAATTAAAGTGGAAAAATGCACTACAGGCTGATCCAACTTTGATGTAATGTCCTTAAAACAAGTTAAAATGAGGCTCAGTATTGTGTGTGGCCTCCATGTGCCTGTATGACCTTCCTACAATGCCTGGGCATGCTCCTGATGAGGTTGCGGATGGTCTCCTGTGGGATCTCCTACCAGACCGGGACTAAAGCATCCACCAACTCCTGGACAGTCTGTGGTGCAACGTTGTTGGATAGAGCGAGACATGATGTCCCAGATGTGCTCAATCGGATTCAGGTCTGGGGAACGGGCGGGCCAGTCCATAGCTTCAATGCCTTCATCTTGCAGGAACTGCTCATGTGTCACCCCAGGCCTGGAAGCCACAAATGTTAAAGGCTGTGTCTGAGAGCAGGAGGGAGGTCCCCTGGTCAGGGACCATTAGCATACAGCACCTCCTGTCCCAGGTCAGTAGGGGGAGCTGGCTGCCCCTATAAAAGCTGGTACTGGGGGCAGGGTTAGAGAGAACTGGACGACCTAGCTCAGGACTGAGACTGGTCCCAGAGAAGCAGGGACAGTTCAGCTGAAGCTGAGGAGTCCGTGAGGCAGAGGAGAGACTGCGAGCCAGGGACAGAGGCGACGAGAGCCGGTCCTGGCTGAGAGAGTCACCACCGGACATTGGGGTCCGAGGCTGTCAGGGTTGCAAACCCTGCAGCAGATAACCAACCTGAAAGGGATTTCAGGTTCCTTGGCCTAAGAAGCCTGGAAGCTCCGCCACACAGAGGGACCAGTACAGCACGGAGAAGCAACAGGTACTTAAGGCCTGAGTCGCAAGCCATACAGGCGAAGTACACAGCCAGCTCAGGGACGTGGGCTATCATACCACGAAAAGGGGGATAGTCAGCAAGGGCAGAGAGAGAACGGTAGTGTAACATACCTGGCGGCGTCCTTGCATGGTGGTCCATCTCCCACTGTGCAAGAGCGCGCACTTGATCTCCAGTCCAGAATGTCTCTCTGGCTTCCCTCCTTGCTGTCTGTTTGTCTGTTTTGGCTGCATAGGGCGACGCCCGCTGAACTTCCTGTTTCTTGTACCTGCTGCGGACACGCCCCTGTTGCACCTTCAGCCTATTGCTGTCCATCTTTGGGTATTTATACCACCTTCTTCCTCAAGATGGCGCCTGAGCATTGTGTCCTGTCAGTCGGCTTTTTGTCTCTGACATGCCAGGTCCTATCCTGTTTTCCTGCCTGTTTTCCAGTTCTGTGTCTGAACTGTGGTCTGTTCTTGTGAACACGCTTCTTGCCTGTTCTTTCGCCTTCTAGGGGCCGTATTCCTAGATCTGCCTGTCTGTGCCTTGCGGTATCTGTTCCCGTCTGAACAGAGTCCTGTTTGTGTCCCTGCCTTGCGGTATCTGTTCCTGTCTGAACTGAGTCCTGTCTATTTCTCCTGTCTTGCAGTATCTGTTCCCGTGTCTGAACTGAGTCCTGTCTATGTCTCCTGCCTTGCGGTATCAGTTCCCGTGTCTGAACTGAGTCCTGTCTGTGTACTCTTGCCTGCTGCCTTTCCTGGAGGCTGTATTTCCAGGCCTGTCTGAACACGCTCCTAGCCTGTTCCTCCCGCCTTCTAGGGGCCGATTACCTAGATCCGTTCCTGTATCTTGTCTGTCCTGTCTGAACACGCTCCTTGCTTGTTCGTCCCGCCTCTCTGGGGGCCGTATTCCCAGACCCGCTCCTGTATCCCGCTGCAGTGTCGGTCTCTTCCGTACACTCAGTTCCAGTCTGAACTCTCTCCTATCCTTTACCTGTTTTGCCTCTATGTCCGTTCCTTTCCTTTTTCTGCAGAGTCTGAACTCGTACCTAACTCCTGCTTGTTGTCTCTGTACTCCCGTTTGTGAGTTTGTGGTCCCCTCGCTACTTCACTGCAAGTACCCTGTGGGTATCTGGCTCTGCCTTTCCCTTCCTGTCTGTTCCGTGTGAACAGAGCCCTGTCCGTCCTGCTCTGACTTCCTGCTCACTGCTCCGGCAGCCTTGCTCCGCTCTTACCCTTTTGCTCACTGCTCCGGCAGTCCTGCCCTGCTTCTGCCCGCTGCTCCGGCAGTCCTGTCCTGCCCTGCTTCTGCCCGCTGCTCCGGCAGTCCTGTCCTGCCCTGCTTCTGCCCGCTGCTCCGGCAGTCCTGTCCTGCCCTGCTTCTGCCCGCTGCTCCGGCAGTCCTGTCCTGCCCTGCTTCTGCCCGCTGCTCCGGCAGTCCTGTCCTGCCCTGCTTCTGCCCGCTGCTCCGGCAGTCCTGTCCTGCCCTGCTTCTGCCCGCTGCTCCGGCAGTCCTGTCCTGCCCTGCTTCTGCCCGCTGCTCCGGCAGTCCTGTCCTGCCCTGCTTCTGCCCGCTGCTCCGGCAGTCCTGTCCTGCCCTGCTTCTGCCCGCTGCTCCTGCAGCCCCGTCCTGCTCTGTTCTTGCCCACCGCTTTGGGCGTTCCCTCTCTGCTGTGGTTGTCTACCGCATCTGCGGTTCTGTGACCCAGTCTGTACTGGGTCTTAACCTTTCTGTGCTCCAGCCCGTCCTTTCGGCCAGTACCTCCCTGCCTGCATACTCGCCTGTATCCACCCATCTGCATACCTGCCGTGTTTGCTTACATCCACCAGTCTGTGCCAGCCTAACCTGCCTGTTCCAGTAATCCCAGTGTGGGTCAACCCCCGTGTCCGGAGTTTGACCTGGAGTAGCACCTGGTCCCTCTGCCCGGTTTCTCCCTGGTGCACTGGCGTCGTATGCCGTCGTGCCACCTTGGTCGGATCGGCCAGATACTTAGTCACGCCCCTCCAGGCACTCTCCGGTCCATGGTCCAGTGGAACCACAACACCCGCACACGCCAGTCAGTCCGGGCGTGTGCATAACAGCATGCTCAGGCCATGGTTCCCGTTGAGCCCCACGGCCTTCGCTCTCTGAGAAGTTTTCCAGCGAATACATGCATTAAAAATAAATAAATAAAATTTATTTATTTTTTTTTCTCAGCTGAGTTCCAGGCGAATTACGCACCCGTCCAGATGGATCTATCTGCTCTCGTTCCTGCGGATCCGCCACGTTACTATGGGGATCCAAGACAAAGTCGTGCATTTGTGGAGCAATGCATGCTACACTTCAAGTTCTACCCTCTATGTTTTCCCACCGATCGGGTTAAGGTGGCATTCATTATGTCTTACCTGGCGGGTGATGCCTTGGAATAGATCAACCCCCTATATGAAACACAGGATCCGATCCTCCTGGACCTAATGGCCTTCCTGGTGGCCTTTCTAATGGTCTTCGATGATCCTAACCCGGAGGCTCCTGCTGAAGCTTCACCTCCCAATATCCCGGAGCAGCCCCGATGGGTAATGTGTGTGGGTAGCGCAATAGTCCTCCAGCCCAATGAGACTACTGCCCACCCAGAATCCTCACAGGGTGACTACGCTTTCCGGAATACTTCTCCCAACCTCAAGAGGCAGTCCAGACGTGCTAGACGTAGAGGCAAGCCGTCACGCCAGGGTCTGTCCTCCCTGAGACCTCCTGACCCCAACCTTGAAGTCCCTACTGAAGCTTCATCTCCCTGTATCCCGGAGAAGCCCCAACGGGTAATGTGCGTGGGTAGTGCTCCGGTTCTCCTGCCCGAAGAGACTTCTGCCCATCCAGACTCCACACAGGAGAACTTCCTGCACCCGGCATCAGATGTTTCACCCACTTTAACCGGTGTGCATGTCCAAGGATGCTCCAAAGCTGTGGTTACCTCTGAGTCTGTGCACCTCTACTACCTGGCGGAGGACCCCCTGTTGCCTCCTGAATCCTCCGGGATACCACTCGATGACAAATGGAGAGAGACTTCTCTACACTCGGTACTCGATACTTTGTCCGCTTCGTCCTGTGAGCCTGACAATGGGTACCCCAAAGTGGTAGTTACCCCCGAGTCTCTACACCCCTCCGACCAGGCGGAGGACCTCCAGTTGTCTCCAAAACCCTTCGGGGTGCTACCTGGTAGCGAAAGGACAGAGACTCTCCTATACTCTGTACCTGATACCTCGCTCGCTTCGTCCAGTGAGTCCAACCTAGTGTACTCCGAAGCAGAGGTTACTCCCGAGTCTCTACACCCCTCCGACCAGGCGGAGGACCTCCAGTTGTCTCCAGAACCCTTCGGGGTGCTACCTGGTAGCGAAAGGACAGAGACTCTCCTTTACTCTGTACCTGATACCTCGCTCGCTTCGTCCAGTGAGTCCAACCTAGTGTACTCCGAAGCAGAGGTTACTCCCGAGTCTCTACACCCCTCCGACCAGGCGGAGGACCTCCAGTTGTCTCCAGAATCCTTTGGGGTGTCACCTGGTGGTGAATGGACAGAGACTTTCCTATATCCTGGATCTGATACCTCGCTTGCTTCGTCCAGTGAGTCCGACCTTGTGTACTCTGAAGCAGAGGTTACCCTTGAGTCTCTACACCCCTCTGACCAGGCGGAGGACCTCCAGTTGTCTCCAGAACCCTTCGGGGTGCCACCTGGTGGTGAATGGACAGAGACTTTCCTATACTCGGTACCCGATACCTCGCCTGCTTCCTCCAGTGAGTCCGACCTAGTGTACTCTGAAGCAGATGTTTTCTCTGAGCCTCTGCACTCTTCTGACCCGGCGGAGGACCTCCAGTTGTTTCCTGAATTCTCCGGGGTACCACCAGATAATAAAGAGACAGTGACTTTTCCTCATTATGGACCTGATAACCCGTCTATTTCTTCCTGTGAGCTTGACAAGATGTACCTCGAAGCAGAGATTACCCCCAAGTCTCTGTCCCCCTCCAACCCGGTGAGGGACTTCCAGTTGTCTCCTGTACCCTCTGGGGTGCCACCTGAAAATATGTGGAGAGAGACTTCCTTGTGTGCTGTTCCTGGTACTCCACCCGTTTCGTCTGTTGCTAAGGATGGCTGGATAGGAGGTAGCATCCTAGCTAACCAGATGAGATCAATTTTTCCTGTGGACAGTGGAAGTGATCTCCTTGAAGTGAACGACTGGTCCTCGAATTCCCTGCGGAAGATTCTGGCAGGCCTGAAGAAGAGGGGGCGTAAGGGGGGGGGTACTGTAACATACCTGGCGGCGTCCTTGCATGGTGGTCCATCTCCCACTGTGCAAGAGCGCGCACTTGATCTCCAGTCCAGAATGTCTCTCTGGCTTCCCTCCTTGCTGTCTGTTTGTCTGTTTTGGCTGCATAGGGCAACGCCCGCTGAACTTCCTGTTTCTTGTACCTGCTGCGGACACGCCCCTGTTGCACCTTCAGCCTATTGCTGTCCATCTTTGGGTATTTATACCACCTTCTTCCTCAAGATGGTGCCTGAGCATTGTGTCCTGTCAGTCGGCTTTTTGTCTCTGACATGCCAGGTCCTATCCTGTTTTCCTGCCTGTTTTCCAGTTCTGTGTCTGAACTGTGGTCTGTTCTTGTGAACACGCTTCTTGCCTGTTCTTTCGCCTTCTAGGGGCCGTATTCCTAGATCTGCCTGTCTGTGCATTGCGGTATCTGTTCCCGTCTGAACAGAGTCCTGTTTGTGTCCCTGCCTTGCGGTATCTGTTCCTGTCTGAACTGAGTCCTGTCTATTTCTCCTGTCTTGCAGTATCTGTTCCCGTGTCTGAACTGAGTCCTGTCTATGTCTCCTGCCTTGCGGTATCAGTTCCCGTGTCTGAACTGAGTCCTGTCTGTGTACTCTTGCCTGCTGCCTTTCCTGGAGGCTGTATTTCCAGGCCTGTCTGAACACGCTCCTAGCCTGTTCCTCCCGCCTTCTAGGGGCCGATTACCTAGATCCATTCCTGTATCTTGTCTGTCCTGTCTGAACACGCTCCTTGCTTGTTCGTCCCGCCTCTCTGGGGGCCGTATTCCCAGACCCGCTCCTGTATCCCGCTGCAGTGTCGGTCTCTTCCGTACACTCAGTTCCAGTCTGAACTCTCTCCTATCCTTTACCTGTTTTGCCTCTATGTCCGTTCCTTTCCTTTTTCTGCAGAGTCTGAACTCGTACCTAACTCCTGCTTGTTGTCTCTGTACTCCCGTTTGTGAGTTTGTGGTCCCCTCGCTACTTCACTGCAAGTACCCTGTGGGTATCTGGCTCTGCCTTTCCCTTCCTGTCTGTTCCGTGTGAACAGAGCCCTGTCCGTCCTGCTCTGACTCCTTGCTCACTGCTCCGGCAGCCTTGCTCCGCTCTTACCCTTTTGCTCACTGCTCCGGCAGTCCTGCCCTGCTTCTGCCCGCTGCTCCGGCAGTCCTGTCCTGCCCTGCTTCTGCCCGCTGCTCCGGCAGTCCTGTCCTGCCCTGCTTCTGCCCGCTGCTCCGGCAGTCCTGTCCTGCCCTGCTTCTGCCCGCTGCTCCGGCAGTCCTGTCCTGCCCTGCTTCTGCCCGCTGCTCCGGCAGTCCTGTCCTGCCCTGCTTCTGCCCGCTGCTCCGGCAGTCCTGTCCTGCCCTGCTTCTGCCCGCTGCTCCGGCAGTCCTGTCCTGCCCTGCTTCTGCCCGCTGCTCCTGCAGCCCCGTCCTGCTCTGTTCTTGCCCACCGCTTTGGGCGTTCCCTCTCTGCTGTGGTTGTCTACCGCATCTGCGGTTCTGTGACCCAGTCTGTACTGGGTCTTAACCTTTCTGTGCTCCAGCCCGTCCTTTCGGCCAGTACCTCCCTGCCTGCATACTCGCCTGTATCCACCCATCTGCATACCTGCTGTGTTTGCTTACATCCACCAGTCTGTGCCAGCCTAACCTGCCTGTTCCAGTAATCCCAGTGTGGGTCAACCCCCGTGTCCGGAGTTTGACCTGGAGTAGCACCTGGTCCCTCTGCCCGGTTTCTCCCTGGTGCACTGGCGTCGTATGCCGTCGTGCCACCTTGGTCGGATCGGCCAGATACTTAGTCACGCCCTTCCAGGCACTCTCCGGTCCATGGTCCAGTGGAACCACAACACCCGCACACGCCAGTCAGTCCGGGCGTGTGCATAACAGGTAGGCCTTCACACTCACCCTGACCAGTGGGGCTCGCCCGAATGTTCTCAGACACCCAGGCCCATTCCTACCGAGTACTCCTGTTGGGTCATTAGAAATACCTGCAATAAAGACCCTGGACTGTTTGAAGCGGTCTCTGAACTCTGATTATTGCAGCCTACACCATGACCCCCAGCATCCACCTACATTGCCCTGAGGCTACCCTCTTCCCGTGGGGAGTTATCCTATCCCTGTGCTGCACACCAACACCAGCCTCAGCGGTCTGCCTTGCAGCGGCGGTCATCCCTGACCGCAATCCACGGGTGGTGTAGTCGGACATTCATAACCCTACAAATAGACTGCCACAGCATTTGGTCTGACCACCCTGAGCCACGGGATCGGGTTGCCACTACTACCCCCATCATTGTACTGAAGCCCGGTTCAGGGTGCCCCACGGCCCAGGGGGCGAGTCAGTTTTGGCGTAGTCGGCAGGATTGTGACCAATCCGCCACAAACAGGTATTGCGTGCCTGAAAAAGACTGTATACCTTCCTTAAAAAGAGGTTTCCCCCCATTCGGAGCCGTTCCCCGCCATCTTCAGCCGTTTCCCGCCATCCTCAGCCGTTTTCCCACCATCAGGTGCCATTTTCGGGACGCCGCGCGGGAAGAAGAGGGGCGTGGACGTCAAAACCGCGCGAGACCTGAAGCCCCGCCCTACGCACCGATGCTGCGCAAGGTCCGGGAAGCAGAGAGAGCGACGCTGACGTCACCAGGACGCGACGCAAGGTCCTCGCCCGGAGCAGCACCAGCGGAGCCACGGCCTATGGAAGAGGATCAACGGAAGGTAGGCCACGGTTAACTAGGGGGGAGGAAGATGACGGACGCAGAGGGACCTTCTACCACCAGCGTGGCTGCAGCAGCGGTGATTCCGTTCTCCATGCCCTACATCCCCGGAGCAGCCTGACTGCCCCAATACTCAGGGGAATCCCATACATTAACTGACTTTAAGGAAAAACTGCACAGTTTATTTAAAGTTTATCCCCTGACAGAAGAACAGAAAGTGAGCATTCTGACGGGGCAGCTAACCGGTGCAGCCCAGCGGGAAGTGAAATGATGGTCAGATGAGGAGAAAAGGACTGTAAAGGACATTCTGACCCAGCTGCGGAGTACCTTTGCAACCCGTACCTCAGCAGAAATCAAAATGCGGTTCTATGGCTGTAAGCTGCGAGCCCAAGATAGCATCAGAGACTATGCCTTGAACCTGCAAGAAGCTCTGGGAGCAATTAAACAAGCTGATCCTGGCAGCGTGCAGGACACCGATAAACTGTTGACTGACCAGTTCATAGAAGGTCTGCTGTCCAGTGCCCACAGAACCCAGCTGCGCCTCATGGCCCTACAGAACCCCGATTTGACTTTTGCGCAGTTCAAAGATAGGGCCATCCGGGTGCTCCGAGAAGTCGCACCAGGTGGCGCTGTAGTTTCCCGGCGCCCTGCCATCACTTACCACCAGGAGGCGGCGCCCTATCCCGTAGACCTTGTGGGGGCTGATGCGCAGGCCCTAAATCCATCCCAGCCTGCCAACCTGCACCATCAGGTCCAAGAATTAACCAAGAGTGTGGCTTCATTGACCAGGACCGTACAGTCGTTGCAGGTGGAACCCTCAAGACCAATCAAGCTGGCTTCCAGTCCGGAGGATGTCCCGTGGCATCGACAGAGGAGGATCCCATCGTTCAGAGGGAGGCCCGCCGACCGTTACACCGAGGATGGACAGCCGATTTGCCGCCGTTGCAGCCAGCCAGTACACATAGTCAGGTACTGTACTTTAAATGGGTCCGACCTGGGGCAGAGGGCCAACCCCCAGGCATAAGATCATCAGGCCCGTCTAATTGGCGCAATAAGTACATGGGGGGACGCCCGGTCTTACCCGTAGTGCTGGACGGTATCCCCATGAGTGCACTACTGGACACCGGGTCTCAAGTGCCTACCATCCCCTACGTACTTTTCAAGCAGTACTGGAGTGACACTGATATAACACGTTATCCAGACGATGACTTAAGCATCATCGCCAGCAATGGCCAACCCGTGCCGCAGGTGAGGTTCAGAGAGATGACTATCAAGATTGGTAAGGTTGAACTGCCGGCACAGGGAGTGATCATTGTGGACATTGACCGTCGTGAAAGTCACCCTAAAATAACCTTGGGTACTAATGTGATTGAAAACTGTCTTTCAGAAGTAATTGTAATTTTGCAGCAGGTGGCGATGAATGCGAGCTCCAGCCAACAGAGGGTCCTCCAGAAGGAGATAAGAGCCCTGATGAGACGGCAACAGGTAGAACTGTCTGATGGTGAGATCGGTAGCGTGAGGATGAGCGACCCGTTCCCCATTGCCATGCCTCCCAAAAGTGAAATGATGATCTGGTGTCGGACTGCAATCGGGTTAAGAGGGAGAGACTACCAAGCCATGGTAGAACCCGTGTACTCAGACAGCAGGCCCACCATTTTGACAGCCCGGGGGGTTTTTGATGTCCGCCATGGAAGGGTGCCCGTCCGGGTCTTAAACATCGGGGAAAGGGAAGTACACTTGCCCCGGTACGCTACACTAGCCAAATTGTTTGCCGTCGAACACAATGCTATCAGGGTCGTGGAATCCTTGCCTCCATCTCCCCCGGTGGAGGGTAATGGCTCCCAGAAACACAAGGAGGACTGGTGCCAGAAACTCCATGTGGGTGCTGACTCCACTCCCCTGCACCAAAAACAAGGAGACTACCGGGTGGTTCAGGAGTACGAGAGAATTTTTAGTAAGCACCCGCTAGACTTCGGCCGAGTAAAGGGAGTAGAACACCACATCCCCACGGGGTGCCACCCACCAATAAAAGAGAGACACAGACCTGTACCCCCTGCAGATTATCAGAACGCAAAGGGCATGCTGAGAGAAATGAAAGAAGCCGGGGTCATTAGAGACAGCTGTAGCCCCTGGGCAGCCTCCTTGGTTCTGGTAAAAAAGAAAGACGGTACCATGAGAATGTGCGTGGACTATAGACAAATCAATCGTATCACCCATAAAGACGCGTACCCGTTACCTAGGATAGAGGAGTCTTTAGCCGCACTAAAATCAGCTAACTTCTTCTCTACTTTGGATCTTACTAGCGGGTACTGGCAGGTTCCTGTGGCAGAGGCTGACAAGGAGAAGACCGCCTTCACCACCCCGATGAGATTGAGTGAATTCAACTGTATGCCATTCGGGCTCTGCAACGCACCTGGGACCTTCCAGAGGCTGATGGAATGCTGTCTAGGGCACCGAAACTTCGAGACGGTCCTACTTTACCTGGACGACGTGATTGTCTATTTGAAGACTTACGAGGACCATCTAAAGCACCTGGCCCAGGTGTTCGAAGCCCTGGCAGGCTATGGCCTGAAGGTGAAACCCTCAAAGTGTCACCTGTTGAAACCGAAGGTCCAGTACCTAGGACACGTGGTGAGTGCAGAGGGAGTAGCCCCCGACCCCGACAAGATTACAGCCATCAAGAGCTGGCCAAGCCCCTCTAACATCAAAGAAGTGAGGCAGTTCCTCGGGTTGGTAGGCTACTACCGAAGGTTCATCCCCGGGTTCACAAAGATGGCAGCTCCAATGCAGGATCTCCTGATAGGTCAATCCAAGACCAGAAGTCAAAAGCCACCCTTCAAGTGGGACAAGCCGGATGAGGAGTCCTTCCGCCAGTTGAAGATGGCCCTCACGGGGGATGAGATCCTGTCCTACCCCGATTATGGCCAGCCTTTCATCCTCCACACAGACGCCAGCAATGTGGGGCTGGGAGCCGTACTGTCACAGAACCAGCAGGGCAGAGAAAGGGTGATCGCGTACGCCAGCCGGAAGCTGAGGCCCACTGAAAGAAACCCGGAGAATTACAGCTCCTTCAAGCTAGAATTCTTGGCAGTGGTGTGGGCCATCACAGAACGGTTTAAGCATTACCTGGCCTCCGCAAAGTTCACTGTGTACACGGACAACAACCCGCTGACACACCTGGACAATGCAAGACAGCGGTGGATGGCCCGGCTATCCAAATATGACTTCACAATCAAATACCGGGCAGGCAGGACCAACGTCAATGCAGACGCCCTATCAAGAATGCCCCACCTACCCGAAGGAGAAGAAAACTCGGAAGAGCTGGAGGAAATAGAGCTCCCTGCGTTCCACTGGTATGGGGCCACTCAGTATTCTCACCAGGTAAAAGACAAAGACCTAACCACCATGTTCAACCCCTTACCCCACCACGGCTGGGCTGAAACGCAAGATAGTGACCCTGCAGTTCGCCTGGTGAAAGACCTGTTAACCCAGGCCAACGTTAGCCCTTGCCCGGACGCTCCAGAGGAAGCCAAGCAGATATGGAAGGAGAAAAGCAGGCTATTCCTATACGAGGGTAAGCTGTGCAGAAGGCTTGTCAACCACCGGACGCACAAGCTGACGTGGCAGGTAGTGGTCCCAAGGCGAGATGCAGCAATGGTCCTGGAGGCCTACCATGACAGAGCGGGACACTTCGGGTGGAAGAAACTGGAGTTCCTACTGAGAGAGCGGTTCTACTGGATCAGTATGAGAGGGGCCATAGAGAAGTGGAGCAGGGACTGCGGCCCATGCCACCTCAGAAGGAAGGACCGTACCAGCCAGAAGACACCCTTGAGGCCCATCGTCACCAGGCAGCCTCTTGAGCTAGTAGCTCTAGACCATGTGAAGTTGGCTCCAAGCCGGTCCGGCTACATCTATGCCCTCACGATTGTGGACCATTACTCCTGGTTCCTGGTGGTGGTTCCTGTTAAAGACCTGACAGCCCAAACAGTGGCCAGAGCCTTCCAGCAACACTTCTGCCGTCCACACGGGTATCCGGAACAGGTCTTGACAGATCAAGGTCCAGCGTTTCAGACTGAAGTATTCCAGGAGTTCTGCAACCTCTATGGCAGTAGGAAGATTCGGACAACGCCTTACCACTCGCAAACCAACGGGCTGTGTGAGAAAATGAACAATATCGTCATTGATCTCCTCAAGACGTTGCCCCTGGAAGAACGCAGCCTGTGGCCGGAGAAGCTGCCAGACCTGATTGACTTGTACAACCATATCCCGGTGAATGCTACAAATTGCACCCCGGCTTACCTGATGCGCTCAAGACCAGGTAAGCTGCCTATAGACCAGGAGATGGGAGTCCTGACACCCGAGGACACCTCCCCAGACGCGGACTGGGATACGGAACGGCGGCTACAGTACAAGAAGGTACAGGAGAGTGTGGAGAGGAGTCTGGTTCAAGCGAGAGAAAAGCAGGAGAGGCTCTTCAACCAACACGCCCCTGCTGGTCCCCTGGAACCTGGAGAGCAGGTCCTGAAGCGGAAGAGAAGGCTTCACAAGCTGGATGACTAGTGGGAGAGAGACCCGTACACAGTACTGCAGTCCGACCACAACAACCCGAAGGTATGTGTGATTACCAAGGATGGAGGAGAAACCACTAACACCGTCTCCAGAGACCACCTAAAACGGTGCCCCGAGCAACTACAGAGTCCAAGTGAAGATCAAGATGACCTTGAACCCGCAGAGGACAAGGAAGAAATGATCAGCACAGTTCTCGGAGAGTTCCCCCGGACCTGGACTCGGATAAATGACGCGATAGTGGTACCCGTCCTACACTTCCTTCAGCCTACCCAGCAGGAGCCTACAGAAGAACAAAAAGAACAAGCAGCCCCAGAGGCAGAAGAACCCTTGCCAGCAGCCCAGGAGAGTCAACCCTCTGCTGACAGTGAGCCTGTCATGCCTGCGGTAAGCCTAAGGACCCACAGACAGCTGCCCGTCCTGCCTGTAAACCCAGCTAGTAACTGTACCCTTAATACTAGTGGGGAAAGCCAGGTTAGACCACCACCAGACAGTGGGTCACGGAGGTCAACCCGCAGCACTAGGGGTCAAATACCAGCTCGCTGGAAGATCTAAATGCACAGTGTATATATTTAATGTTTTATGTTTGTACCCTGGTTATTAATACTGTTTTCTAGATATATGGACTAACAGGTTATGAACTTTGAGTAACCAGGACTTCCTTGTAAATATGTTCAGAGCCTAACCAAAGGAATGAATAAAGATTGTCAAGGACTCGGGGCAAGGACAGACCCCCACCTGGTTAAGGCTCCCGTTGTGTTGGTGAAATGGACACCCGGTCACGGATCATACTGTGACCCTCTTCTTTTGTTGGTGATATGGACACCCGGTCACAGACCACACTGTGACCTTAAGAACTCAAATTGTGCTGGTATTTGCTGATGTTTATTGGTTGTGCGTATTTATACCCTGTATTTGTGTTTCCTGTTTAGTCCCGGAGTACTTAATTTTACTAGGGGGAAATGTGTCACCCCAGGCCTGGATGCCACAAATGTTAAAGGCTGTGTCTGAGAGCAGGAGGGAGGTCCCCTGGTCAGGGACAATTAGCATACAGCACCTCCTGTCCCAGGCCAGTAGGGGGAGCTGGCTGCCCCTATAAAAGCTGGTACTGGGGGCAGGGTTAGAGAGAACTGGACGACCTAGCTCTGGACTGAGACTGGTCCCAGAGAAGCAGGGACAGTTCAGCTGCAGCTGAGGAGTCCGTGAGGCAGAGGAGAGACTGCGAGCCAGGGACAGAGGCGACGAGAGCCGGTCCTGGCTGAGCGAGTCACCACCGGACATTGGGGTCCGAGGCTGTCAGGGTTGCAAGCCCTGCAGCAGATAACCAACATGCAAGGGATTTCAGGTTCCTTGGCCTAAGAAGCCTGGAAGCTCCGCCACACAGAGGGACCAGTACAGCACGGAGAAGCAACAGGTACTTAAGGCCTGAGTCGCAAGCCATACAGGCGAAGTACACAGCCAGCTCAGGGACGTGGGCTATCATACCACGAAAAGGGGGATAATCAGCAAGGGCAGAGAGAGAACGGTAGGCCTTCACACTCACCCTGACCAGTGGGGCTCACCCGAATGTTCTCAGACACCCAGGCCCATTCCTTAGAAATACCTGCAATAAAGACCCTGGACTGTTTGAAGCGGTCTCTGAACTCTGATTATTGCGGCCTACACCATGACCCCCAGCATCCACCTACATTGCCCTGAGGCTACACTCTTCCCGTGGGGAGTTATCCTATCCCTGAGCTGCACACCAACACCAGCCTCAGCGGTCTGCCTTGCAGCAACGGTCATCCCTGACCGCAATCCACGGGTGGCGTAGTCGGAAATTCATAACCCTACAAATAGACTGCCACAGCATTTGGTCTGACCACCCTGAGCCACGGGATCGGGTTGCCACTACTACCCCCATCATTGCACTGAAGCCCGGTTCCGGGTGCCCCACAGCCCAGGGGGCGAGTCACTCACACACTCCAGCCACATGAGGTCTGGCATTGTCCTGCATTAGGAGGAACCCAGGGCCAACCGCACCAGCATATGGTCTCACAAGGGGTCTGAGGATCTCATCTCGGTACCTAATGGCAGTCAGGCTACCTCTGGCGTGCACATGGAGGGCTGTGCGACCCTTCAAAGAAATGCCACCCCACACCATTACTGACCAACTGCCAAACCGATCATGCTGAAGGATGTTGCAAGCAGCAGATCGCTCTCCACCGTGTCTACAGACTCTGTCACGTCTGTCTCATGTGCTCAGTGTGAACCTGCTTTCATCTGTGAAGAGCACAGGGCAGCAGTGGCGACTTTGCCAATCCTGGTGTTCTGTGTCAAATGCCAAGCGTCCTGCACGGAGTTGGGCTGCGAGCACAACCCAGATCTGTGGACGTCGGGCCCTCATACCACCTTCATGGAGTCGGTTTCTAACCGTTTGTGCAGAAACATGTACATTTGTGGCCTGCTGGAGATCATTTTGCAGGGCTATGGCACTGCTCCTCCTGTTCCTCCTTGCACAAAGGCGGAGGTAGCTGTCCTGCTGCTAGGTTGTTGCCCTCCTCCGGCCCCCTCCACGTCTCCTGTTGTACTGGCCTGTCTCCTGGTAGCGCCTCCAGCCTCTGGACACTATGATGACAGACACAGGAAACCTTCTTGCCACAGCTCGCATTGATATGCCATCCTGGATGAGCTGCACTACCTGAGCAACTTCTGTGGGTTGTAGAGTCCGTCTCATGCTACCACGGGTGTGAAAGCACAACCAACATTCAAAAGTGACCAAAACATCAGCCAGAAAGCATTGGTACTGAGATGTGGTCTGTGGTCCCCACCTGCAGAACCACTCCTTTATTGGGTGGGTCTTGATAATTGCCAATAATTTCCATCTATTGTCTATTCCATTTGCACAACAGCATGTGAAATTGATTGTCAATCAGTGTTGTTTCCTAAGTGGACAGTTTGATTTCACAGAAGTTTGATTTACCTGGAGTTATATTCTGTTGTTTAAGTGTTCCCTTTATTTTTTTGAGCAGTGTAGTTATGCACACTGATGTTTTCAGTTACTTTGTCCTATTTGTTGTTTGCTTTACTATATATATATATATATATATATATATATATATATATATATATATATATATATATATATACAGTACAGACCAAAAGTTTGGCCACACCTTCTCATTTAAAGATTTTTCTGTATTTTCATGACTTTGAAAATTGTACATTCACACTGAAGGCATCAAGACTATGAATTAACACATGTGGAATTATATATTTAACAAAAAAGTGTGAAACAACTGAAAATGTGTCTTTTATTATAAGTTCTTTAAAGTATCCACCTTTTGCTTTGATGACTGCTTTGCACACTCTTGGCATTCTCTTGATGAGCTTCAAGAGGTAATCACTGGAAATGGTTTTCACATCACAGGTGTGCCCTGTCAGGTTTAATAAGTGGGATTTCTTGCCTTATAAATGGGGTTGGGACCATCAGTTGTATTGTGCAGAAGTCTGGTGGATACACAGCTGATAGTCATACTGAATAGACTGTCAGAATTTGTATTATGGCAAGAAAAAAGCAGCTGAGTAAAGAAAAACAATTGGCCATCATTACTTTAAGAAATTAAGGTCAGTCAGTGCGAAAAATTGGGAAAACTTTGAAAGTGTCCCCAAGTGCAGTTGCAAAAACCATCAAGCGCTACAAAGAAACTGGCTCACATGAGGACCGCCCCAGGAAAGGAAGACGAAGAGTCACCTCTGCTTCTGAGGATAAGTTTATCCGAGTCACCAGCCTCAGAAATCGCAGGTTAACAGCATCTCAGATTAGAGACCAGGTCAATGCAACACAGAGTTCTAGCAGCAGACACATCTCTACAACAACTGTTAAGAGGAGACTTTGTTCAGCAGGCTTTCATGGTAAAATAGCTGCTGGGAAACCACTGCTAAGGACAGGCAACAAGCAGAAGAGACTTGTTTGGGCTAAAGAACACAAGGAATGGACATTAGACCAGTGGAAATTTGTGCTTTGGTCTGATGAGTCCAAATTTGAGATCTTTGGCTCCAACCACCATATCTTTGTGCGACGCAGAAAAGGTGAACGGATGGACTCTACATGCCTAGTTCCCACCGTGAAGCATGGAGGAGGAGGTGTGATGGGTGTGGGGGTGCTTTGCTGGTGACATTGTTGGGGATTTATTCAAAATTGAAGGCATGCTGAACCAGCATGGCTACCACAGCATCTTGCAGCGGCATGCTATTCCATCCGGTTTGCGTTTAGTTGGACCATCATTTATTTTTCAACAGGACAATGACCCGAAACACACCTCCAGGCTGTGTAAGGGCTATTTGACCAAGGGGAAGAGTGATTGGATGCTACGCCAGATGACCTGGCCTCCACAGTCACCAGACCTGAACCCAATCGAGATGGTTTGGGGTGAGCTGGACCGCAGAGTGAAGGCAAAAGGGCCAACAAGTGCTAAGCATCTCTGAGAACTCCTTCAAGATTGTTGGAAGACCATTTCTGGTGACTCCCTCTTGAAGCTCATCAAGAGAATGCCAAGAGTGTGCAATGCAGTCATCAAAGCAAAAGGTGGCCACTTTGAAGAACCTAGAATATAAGACATATTTTCAGTTGTTTCACACTTTTTTGTTAAGTATATAATTACACATGTGTTAATTCATAGTTTTGATGCCTTCAATGTGAATGTACAATTTTCATAGTCATGAAAATACAGAAAAATCTTTAAATGAGAAGGTGTGTCAAAACTTTTGGTCTGTACTGTATACATATTCACAGTTGTAGGCATGTTCTTTATATGAACTGATGCAAACCCTAACAAAAACTGTGAATTTCCAGGTTGTGAGGTACTGATTGTTTTTGTGAATTTATTATTATTTTTTTTTTTTAACGTACCTTATATTCTTGAGTATAAGCCGACCCAAATATAAGCCGAGGCACCTAATTTTACCACAAAAAAACTGGTAAAACGTATTTATTCGAGTATAAGTCTAGGGTAGGAAATGCAGCAGCTACTGGTAAATTTCCCCATACTGGTAAGCATTGCCCCCTCATCCCCAATCCTGGTATGCATGATCCCCTCATCCCCAATCGTGGTATGCATGGTCCCCTCATCCCCAATGCTGGTATGTATGGCCCCCTCATCCCCTTTCTGGTATGTTTGGCCCCCTCATCCCCAATCCTGGTATGCATGGCCTCCTTATCCAAAATCCTGGTATGTATGGCCCCCTCATCCCCAATCCTGGTATGCATGGCCCCCTCATCCCCAATCCTGGTATGCATGGCCTCCTTATCCCCAATCCTGGTATGCATGGCCCCCTCATCCCCAATCCTGGTACGCATGGCCCCCCGTCACTGCACACATGAAAAAATTATAAACAATTCTACACACCTTCCTTCCTTCTGTTCCAGCGCTGCGTACTTAATAGCGCACACTGTCAATCGCAGTGTGCCCGCCATTAAAGAGATAAAGAGAATGAATATTCATTCCTCTCCACGCCCATGGGAGTGGGGAGGAGTGAATATTCATACTCTCTAATAGCGGGCACAGAGGATCGCTGAGCCGCTGCAGGAGCCAGCGCCTGTGATTGACATTGTGCGCTATTAAGAAGAATGAATAGCCACTTCTCTGCACTCCCATGGGCGTGGAGAGGAGTGAATATTCATTCTCTTTAGTAGCGGGCACATGTGATCGCTGCAACAGCCGGCTACTGCTGCTTCCTGTGCCCTGCTCTTTCGCTGCTGCTCAACCCCACCCCACCATCCACAGCTGGAATGTAAGTGGGACCCTCACTCAAATATAAGCCGAGGGGGACTTTTTCAGCATAAAAAATGTGCTGAAAAAGTCAGTTTATACATGAGTATACATGGTAACTGAAATATAAAGGTTAAATGCTTTGTCTGGTGTAGGAAAAAACATTTTCTTGGGGAAATGCCTCATTTGAGCCTTTCTCATCAGAGTTTGATCATAGTGTGATGAAACTTCTCCATCTTTTCCATTTTGTCAGTCCGTGGAAATGGGACTGCATAAAGATGACATCTGAGTGTAGTCCAGTGTTTTCCACGGACTTATTGACTTGCATGGGTGAGTGCGATCTGAATATCATATCAAAATTAGACATGTCCTAGGTCCCATAGACTAATATTGGTCCGAGTGCGATCCGATGTTTTGCGGATAGCACTCGGACCGAAAATACGGTTGTCTGCACGAGCCCTTTGGAAGATCTATCCAGTCCACACATAATATGGACAGAGCATTGGATTGAAGGGTGCTATATAATGCTTCATTTCTTCTCGAGTGGTAATATAGGTGCAGCTTTACCAAAACTGTCTAAAAGAAAAACTATCATGATCACAGTTTTGTCTACGGTTAAATTCTCATGATGAGTTTTGGATGCTGCACATTTTCACTGTGCAAAAAGCATAGCATCTTACTCTCCTAAAACACAGTGTCTTACTATTCCAGCAAAGTGGATGGGACTTATAGAAATCTCTTGCCCTCTGTACTTTCTTTATGCAGTGTAAACTGACCTGTTTTGCGTTTTTGAAATCTGCAACATGTCCATTTCTCTTGCGAGTACACTGATTTTTATCCTCAGATTTTCCCCATAGAATTGCATTAAATGCGGAAACTTTACAGGTAAAAAGCACATATGAGTTTTTAAGCATTTCCGCAGTGGAAACGCACTAAAAACGTATGTAATCCGCAGATGACTGTAGGAATAAAGTTTTGTAAAAGCCAAATAGCAGGATGTATAAAAAACAAAGCATAAAACATTACTCACCAACAAGAGACAAAAGCTGCAGCATCAAAAACATGAAAAAAATGCACTCAAAAACTGAATAAAACAAATGCGAGTAACCTAACTTACATAATAGGTGCAGAAATGCAACACAAAATTTGCAGCATCAAAAACTCAACAAATACTTATCGTGGTGGCATAGCCTAATGGTTATTCCCATCTCTACTATCTCAAAAATGAGAAAACTGCTTCTAGGTACCGGCCACCAGAGGAGGGGTTCAGAAAAGAGCCTTTGTTTCCTAGACAAAATCAGTAGAGGTTCAAAACAATCCACAGTGTTGGTTTGACTCCCAAATTGCGGAAACTGTTCGCTGTGCTACTGAGTTTCCCTGTCTCGGCAATGATAGCCCAAGATGGGAATAACCCATTTATGTGAATAATGAATGATAGTGAATAATCACTTTATGACTAAGTGAAATAACCTTTTTATGATCCCCTCAATATTTACATATAATTCACCAAAGCTACAGTGGGGGAAATAAGTATTTGATCCCTTGCTGTTTTTGTAAATTTGCCCACTGACAAAGACAGGAACAGTCTATAATTTTAAGGGTAGGTTAATTTTAACATTGAAAGATAGAATTTCAAAAAAAAAAATCAATAAAATCACATAGTATAAATTAGATATTTTTTTTTGCATTTAGCAGTGAGAAATTAGTATTTGATCCCCCTACAAACCATTATAAGTTCTGGCTCCTACAGTCCAGTTAGATGCTCCTAATCAACTTGTTACCTGCATTAAAAACAGCAGTCTTACATAGTCACCTGTATTAAAGACTCCTGTCCACAGACTCAATTAATCAGTCAGACTCTAACCTCTACAACATGGGCAAGACCAAAGAGCTCTCTAAGGATGTCAGGGACAAGATCAAAGAACTGCACAAAGCTGGAATGGGCTACAAAACCATAAATAAGATGCTGGGTGAGGAGACAACTGTTGATGCTATAGTAAGAAAATGGAAGAAATACAAATTGACTGTCAATCAACATCGATCTGTGGCACCATGCAAAATCACACCTCGTGGGGTATCCTTGATCATGAGGAAGGTGAGAGATCAGCCTAAAACTACACAAGGGGAACTTGTTAATGATCTCAAGGCAACTGGGACCACAGTCACCAAGAAAAACATTGGTAACACATTATGCCTTAAAGGTTTAAAATCCTGCAGTGCCCACAAGGTCCCCCTGCTCAAGAAGGCACATGTGCAGGCCTGTCTGAAGTTTGCTAATGAACACCTGGATGATTATGTGAGTTATTGGGAGAAGGTGCTGTGGTCAGATGAGACAAAAATTGAGCTCTTTGGTATTAACTCAACTCGCTGTGTTTGGAGGAAGAAGAAGGATGAGTACCACCCTCAGAACATTGTCCCAACCGTGAAGCATGATGGGGGAAACATTATACTTTGGGGGTGCATTTCTGCAAAGGGGACATGACGACTGCACCGTACTGAAGGGAAGATGAATGGGGTCATGTATCGCGAGATTTTGGCCAACAACTCCTTCGCTCAGTAAGAGCATTGAAGATGGGTCGTGGCTGGGTCTTCCAGCAAGACAATGACCCAAAACATACAGCCAAGGCAACAAAGGAGTGGCTCAAAAAGAAGCACAGTAAGGTCATTGAGTGTCCTAGCCAGTCTCCAGACCTTAATCCCATAGAAAACTTATGGAGGGAGTTGAAGCTCCGAGTTGCCAAGTGACAGCCTCAAAATCTTAATGATTTAGAGATGATCTGCAAAGAGGAGTGGACCAAAATTCCTCCTGACATGTGCGCAAACCTCATCAACAACTACAAAAGACGTCAGACTGCTGTGCTTGCCAACAAGGGTTTTGCCACCAAGTATTAAGTGTTGTTTGCCAGAGGGATCAAATACTTATTTCTCAATGCAAAATGCAAATAAATGTATCTAATTTATACAATGTGATTTTCTTGATTTTTTTTTATATTCTATCTCTCAATATTAAAATTAACCTACCCTTAAAATTATAGACTGTTCATGTCTTTGACTCTTTGTCAGTGGGAAAACTTACAAAAAACAGCAATGGATCAAATACTTATTTCCCCCACTGCATATACTAATTTGGGGAAAATTATTAAAACTAATGAAACAAAAATGGCGAGCAGTTGTCAATATCAAAAAATCACATTGCTGCTTTTATCCATTGAACGTTTTCTTATTCTGATAGAATCTGGTTAGCTGCTATGTGCAACTGCTCCACTGTTCCCATGCACTAATTTTCAAAAAATTGCCCAAGGACAAAATTCCACCAAGGACAACATCTGCAAGGAGTTTGTATGTTCTCCCCGTGTTTGTGTGGGTTTCCTCTGGGTTCTCCGGTTTCCACCCACACTCCAAAGACATACTGATAGAGAATGTAGATTGTGATCCCCAATGGGGACAGTGCTAATAATGTCTGTAAAGCGCTGTGGAATTAATGGTGCTATATAAGTGAGTAAAATAAGTAAATAAATTAATAAATGTAATTTCTGATGCTTTTACCTTTTTGGACACTAACCACCCTATGTAAAGGGCATTTTGCACAGGGCATTGTGCAGTGTAAGTGCACTGTATAGCGCCTGAACAATCAGTGAGAATTCTTCTCTGTTGTCCATTGTAGCTCTTAGGCTGACCTAAAGCTATTGTTCATCAGCATACTATATCCTCATACAAACAGGCATCTGCTAGTCATTAGCAGAGGAGACAGAAGGACTAGGGAAGGGCAAGAGATAGCCAAAGGGATTAAAGTAAAAAATTAACATAAAAAAGAGGGTTCTTCCCCTTTGAAGGACTGTGAATTTTGCAGCCAATCAGCTTGTGCTGATTGGCTTCAGTCGTCACGTGACATTGTTTAGAAGAGGAGATCAGCATGGGATGCAAAGCTGATAGTGGACGAGTGGTGTCACTCCACAAGGTAGCAGCACCCTGCGTCTATTAATAAGGGGTTGTCTAAGGCCACATTCCCACAATGAGCTTTTGGTGAGTTTTTGGTGTTGCAGATTTTCTGCACCAATTAAGTAAATTGTGTTACTTGTGTTTTTGGCTATGTGCCCACGATGCAGAAATGCTCCAGATTTTTTCCTGAGCGTTTCTGCATCTCCCTGGCAGAAAAAACGCATGCGGATTGTACATGTGGATTGTACATGCGGATTGTACATGCGTTTTCCTGCCAGGGACAAGCAGATGTGAAGCATTCTTCACATGCATTTCCCCATGCGGGTTGACAAGCGCTTTGCAAGCGATTTTAGCATCACTTGGAAAGTGCTTGACAACTTGGTCACACTATATAAATCCATGCAAACGGCATGGATTTATAGTGTGTGACCTTAAAGAATGTTAAAAAATTAAAAAATAAATCTATACTTACCTTCTGATGGCCCGCACAGTCTTTATTCGATCCGTCCTGGCTTGCCGGCAGCTCGCGGTACACTGAAGGGCCTGCCGTCACATGACTAAATGACGTCAGCGCAGGTCCTTCAGTCCACCGCGATCGGCCGGCAAGCGAAGACAAGCACACCGCGGGCCATCAGAAGGTAAATATAATATTTATTTTTTATTTTATTCTTTTTTTACAGGTTCTATGGTACCCGGGTCCGGAGGAAAGTCTCCTCTCCTCCACACCTGGGTACAATTCGCACATTAAAACGTTTGGATTCCGCATGTACAGATGCAGTGATGCGGATTCCATGCGTTCCAATGCAAGTCAATGGCGGCGAAAACTCAGTGCTTCCACAAAATAATTGGTAGTGCTGTGTTTTTTTCCGCAATGATAACCCGCTGCAGAAATTACCGCAGCATGTGCACAGCACATGCGGATTATCATTGGGGAACATGGCAGGCCTTCTACCATGCGCTTTTTAAGCGTTTCTGCAGCGTTTTTGCCGCTGCGGAAATGCTTAAAAAACGCATCGTGGGCACACAGCCTTTAAGTGTGTTTTATTTGCATGCATTTCTATCACGTTTTTGATGCTGCGTTTTGGTCTTTTTTTGAGATGTCATGTTTTATACAAAGCTGCTTTGTTTTTGATATTTCCTTATCTTTGACAACACTTTATTGATAGTCATAATCAGATTACACGAGTTTTTGATACATTTCCACAGCAGAAAGGCACTATGAACACATGTGGGTTTTTTACTTGCGGATTTTCTACATGTAATGCAATTATATGGGGAAAATCTACACATAAAATTCAGCGTACCCGCAAGAGAATTGACATGTTGCAGATCTGAAACAAGCACTACAGGTCAGTTTGCGCTGCATTATGAGGACCCACACAGTATGATTCCCCCACAGTCATCAACCCACATTATAATGGGCCCCTCAACCCACCACACAGTTTGATGCCCCACACAGTCTCTCAGACAAAGAATAATGCTCCCTATTTCCCTGCACATAGTATGATGGTCCCAAAAGCCTTTCGTACAGTATGATACCACACTAGGTCCCCACACGTCGTATTATTGCCCATATAGTCTCCACACCCAATATAATGGCCACCACAGTATCATGAATCCGTAGTCCACCACACACAGTATCATGGATCCGTAGTCCACCACACACAGTATCATGAATCCGTAGTCCACCACACACAGTAGCATGGATCCGTAGTCCACCACACACAGTATCATGTATCCGTAGTCCACCACACACAGTATCATGAATCCGTAGTCCACCACACACAGTAGCATGGATCCGTAGTCCACCACACACAGTATCATGAATCCGTAGTCCACCACACACAGTATCATGGATCCGTAGTCCACCACACACAGTATCATGGATCTGTAGTCCACCACACACAGTATCATGGATCTGTAGTCAACCACACACAGTATCGTGGATCCGTAGTCCACCACACACAGTATCAGGGATCCGTAGTCCACCACACACAGTATCATGAATCCGTAGTCCACCACACACAGTAGCATGGACCCGTAGTCCACCACACACAGTATCATGGATCCGTAGTCCACCACACACAGTATCATGGATCTGTAGTCAACCACACACAGTATCATGGATCCGTAGTCCACCACACACAGTATCAGGGATCCGTAGTCCACTACACACAGTATTATGACCCCCTACAGTCCCTTAGACACACCATCATGGCCCCCACAACTCATACACACAGTATCATGGTGGAAATATAGAGCATCATTGCCCCGTTAAACATCTGTCTCGGGCTACAGGGACAATCTTTGTTACCTTCCCGTATGGCTGCCGCTCTTTGCTGTGCTTCAAGTAAGCTTCAAGTGCAGTTAATATGTGCTTTGGAATAGTCTCACCAGTTCTCTCAGCTGGCTATCATCTCAGCAATATCTTGTTAGTTTCTACAATCTGCATTTAGTTTTAGCCTCAGACCTGCAACTAACCATTTACCTGCTGTAAGCAAACTAAAACAATTTCTGCAAAGTGCTGTGGAATATAATGTCTCTATATAAGTAAGTATAATAAATAAGGGTTAATCAGTAATCAACCGGATAGCTGCTTACAGCAATGGTGAACAGGCAACTTTGTTTGTAAAGACGATTAATTTTGCTCTACAGAAATTGTCATCAGTGTCCCCATTGCTGCTTACAATCTAAATATGTCTTCAGCGTGTGGCAGGAAACCAGAGAACCCCCACATAAACACAGGGAGAACATACAAACTCCTTGCAGATGTTGCCTTTGGTGGGATTTGAACGCATGACTCCAGCGCTGCAAAGCAGCAGAGCTAACCACTGAGCCACCGTGTTGCCCTTCATCTTCTTTAACTATTATTAACTTTTATCTTGACTTATTCAGACTGCAAACATCATCAATTCCTGTGTGTCACTTCTGGTTCTGTGTATTTTGGTGTACCCTGCTCCGCTTGTCTGCCTGCTGCCCTGGTCCTCGCTGCTCCATGTGCATTCCAACAAATCCTCCCCTCTGTGCTATCAGCTTCAGTCCATGTTGTCCACTTTGACCTGCGGCTTAGAGAATCCACCAGGTGAGCCTTTAACACTTTCCCAGTCCTCCACACACAGCATCATGTCTCCCATACACAGTATCCATGCTCTCACAGCCCTTCACACACAATAGGATGTCTCCACTGTTTTCTTCCACGAATACTTACAGCATTACAAAAGAAAAAACTGCTCACCTCACCCCATTCCCCTGATGCACTGCTCCACTGTGTGCACTGTGCTACCTGAGGTTCCATGCAGCAGGCGTGATCTATTGACATGATCGCACCTGCTGTGCTGAGACTCAGACACACAGGTTTAATGGTGGAATAGGGAGCTAAATGTTCCCTTTTTCACCATTGAAGTCAGTATATTCAGATACTGTTGAAATTGAGACACTTATGTACCCTCCTCCCCAACCCTTCAACTAACGAGGCCGATAACAGTCGCGTGGTCTACTGCTAGCACGCTGTCACGGGTGTGTCAGAAGTGACAGACAGTAGCCCTGCACTTGGATGCAGGAGATCTCTATGTTTGCCTTCTTAGAGGCTGTCTCTAGGACCCAGAGGCTACCTTCCTGTGGCTAATTAACACCCTGGCCTGGGTGTATAAATACCTGCTGTGTGTCAGAGGGAGGTGCCAGCGATATTCATTACTCCTTGTGAAGGCTTGAGTGAGAGCAGCACTTCTTCCTCTCTTGTGCTTGAGGATGTGTGTGCATTTGTCTGGAGTCATCTAAAGCTAAGCAATTTTCCCTTGTTTGTCCTCCCTTGTTGTCTTTAGTGTTCAGTGGGGATCGACTAGTGCTCATCCCCTTCCTTCCCTAGCCAGGGCCAAATGCCAGGGAAAGACAGGGCGAGGAACATATGCGGCAATTGGTGAAGAGCCAATATAGGGACGTCACGGGAGACAGGGTGATATTCTATCAGCTAGGAGGTCTCCACTCCCCCCTTTCCCTAGAGTCTGGGCTCCCTTTCCCTCTTCCCTTTGTGCTGCACTAAGTCTTTCCCACACCTTGTGTGACACAAGCCACATGGTCACACCTCTTAATCACTTAATACAGGTTTTTAACTCAGTCACAGGTATAAATCCAAATCCTATCCATGCAGTCTGCCTTGACAACCATTCGTGAAAAAGTGAGTCATTCTAAGGAATTTACTGAATTTGAGCGTAATAGGATGCCAGCGTTGTAACAAGTCAGTTTGTGAAATTTCTTCTTCCATCCCAAATATTCCGCAATCAACTATGAGTAGTATTATTGAAAAGTGGAGGAGTTTTGAAAGTAAAGCCATAAAGATCGCGTACAATTACAGAGAGTGGTTCCTGAATGTAGTTGACTAGTGTATAAAAGTCTCCAACACTCTGCTAGCTCAAAAAATGCAGAGCTCAAACCCTCCTCTGCTATTGACATCAGCACAAAATCTGTGTTCCAGGAGCTTAATGGCATGGATTTACATGGCCAAGCAGTTGGATGCAAGCCTTCAATCACCAAGCACAATGCCAAGCATGGGAAGGCATAGTGTAAAGCACGTTTCCACTTCAGCAGTGGAAAACATGTTCTATGGTGAGATAAATCACACTTTGCTGGCAGATTATGGCGGATTTAATATACATGTACAGACATCCTGAGACTGCAGAATAAAAAGGAAGGATAAATGAGATTCACTGTTAGAATGGCACAGTTACTATGACTGGTGTGGCCCCTAAGGCTAGTGACCAGCTTCAGCATGCACATGTGTAAGCACCAGGTTTTCCCACAGATTACAGCTGATTCCCGGGTGCCCTACAACGGGATACGTCCAGTATTTTTAAGAAACCCATATAACATGTTGGGGGGGTTGTTCAAAGCTGGCAATCTCTTTGATGAGAGCTTTTGCATACAAAATATGCATCTGACTCCAAGAAAAAGAAACAAAGCAATCTAAAAGTTACCTTGAAACACATCTGCTGACAGCATGAGAAACATAATTATGAACACACCAAATAATCCTTCACAGAAACAATTAGTCTTTCCACTAACAGACTTCTTAGAATCTCCACAAAAAAATATGTAAAGTATTTAAGTTTTTTTCCTCATTGGAAATACATTTTTATTATTTGATTATCTACAAAAATAAAACGCTATTCTGGAAAGCAGTGTAAAGCCCCCCAATACACATTAGAATAACGCCAGCCCAACCAGTCCATGTCAACGAGTTTGGCCAAAAGTCTAATGTGCATGGGGGCCCCTAAGAGATGATTGTGGAATTGTTGAGAGAGATAAGGATCTGGCATGTTTCAGACTGACAATCCTTTTATTCTCTAAGAAACAAGCTGCTGCCAGCTCATAGAGAACACAGGAGCACTCAGCAGAGCGTGCACTCTTGGGTACAGGAGACTCAGGTGAGATAGCTGCCATCATTTGGCCAAGTACCATGTAAAATTTATCTGGCACAGTATTCCTTAAAGGGGAACGAAAGTTGATTTTAATCAATAGATCTTGGAATAATAATAACTTGCACAATTGGATGTGTTTAAATAAAATGTCCCTGTGCTGAGATAATCTTATAAATGTGCCCCTGCTGTGTACTGTGTAATGGCTGTGTCTGACCATGCAGGAACATGATCTGATCATACCACAGCTCCTGGGCAGGGGAGGAAGCAAAAGACAATACAGATATTACAGCAGGGGATCACATCTTATTCTTTATGTGAGTTAAAACATTTCACTGTCTGTTTTTAAACAATGTTTTACTTCAAAGAAAGAATCATCTGGGATCCCCTGCTGTAATGTCTGTATACTATTTTGCTTCCTCCCCTGCCCAGGAGATGTGGTATGATCAGACCATGTTCCTGCACGGTCAGACACAGCCATTACACAGTACACAGCAGAGGCACATATATAAGATTATCTCAGCACAAGGACATTTTATTTAAACACATCCAATTGTGGAAATTATTATCATTCCAAGATCTATTGATTAAAATCAACTTTTGTTCTTGGGAAAACCCCTTTAAGGTGATTTCTCCATAATAGAAAATGATCTCCTTTTAACAAGACAGGTTATATACCTCTGATTACTGTAACTCCCATTGCTAAGACCCTACTAATCACTAGAATTGTGGGCAAGAGCTTCCCATTTCACATCACTGTACCCCGCGCAGCATGGAAGAGATTGAATGAAGCAGAAGTCCAGCATGTGCAATGGCGCTACATTTCCATCAGCCCATAGACTTTGCACAGAGTACCACTGCCCATGCTCCAAACTCTTACTCACGAGGGGTGAGGGGTAGAGGGAATTTTGGGAAGTGGAATGGGAGGCCTGAGACCCAAATTTTAGTTATCACTGTGGATTCCAGTGGTCTAGTCCCAAACAGTCCGATGTTTATCACCTACTGTGCTGATAGGTGATGAATGCCTAATGTGAAAAACCTCTTTAACTGTATCAATACCCAAAGGCATTGAGGTTATTGGGAAAATAGGATTCTTGTTGTCTAATGCAGTGTTCCCCAACTCCAGTCGTCAAGGCCCCCCAACAGGCCATGTTTTCAGGATTTCCTTACTATTGCACGGGTGATGGAATTATTGCCTGTGCTGATGTAATTATCACCTGAGCAATACTAAGGAAATCCTGAAAACATGGCCTGTTGGGGGGCCTTGACGACTGGAGTTGGGGAACCCTGGGCTAATGGATGCAGAGAACCCTCCGCTCTCCAGGGTCCCTACAATATTGGACACTGGGCATTTCATGCCACAGTTGGGGGGTGTATGGTACTGTGAATCATTTTTATTTTGTTACTCTTTAGTAAACCTAGTGAGTTATCTGCAGAATTAACATAATCCTTTTTGTTAAACTTACACCAAACATTGGGACAGAAATGAGTTTACCTGCTATTGATAAAAAAAAATAGAAAATCATTTCAAGATATCATTAAGCTGAATCAAATCATGTGTTATTTCTGGGCTAACAAATATGTAAAGAAGCTATTCGTCCTGGAACAAGAGAATACTTCTGTTTATGTGACATTTTCCAAGTTTGTGTCATCTCCTTTGTAATTCTACATAGAAATCATTTTATACACATAATTCGCACATCTTAGATGTGTCCCATCACTAGGCACTTAACTGTGATATTTGTGGGAACTTGTCTGTTTTGGATACTACAGAGGACGGTAAAGGGAACAGTTCAGACTCAGACCCCCATCTTCATTTCTCATACAAACTGAGAACTAAGAAAATTCCCACACTATTCAGAAGACGCAAGCAGGAAGTCCCATTAACCTCTTGCATGCCACACGGGATGCATGGAAAGGAACTGGTTAATAGATGCAAGACCCTTTCAGTTTGGTTCATTAGTGTTCCCAGACAACTTGCTGGCACAGAGTTGGTCTCATTCTCTCTCCTCTGTTTCTCTCTGTTTATGTCCCTCCCCCCACCGTTCTGTTTCACCCCCCTTCTCTTTCAACCCTAATGATTCCCACATGGTTCTTGGTATCTCAGCCAAGCCTCCTAGCATTGTCTGAAAACTCCAAATTTAGAAGAAATATGAAAATTGTCAAACAGTCAGTCCTTAGTGGGTAAAACTGAAAACCTCCTAAACTGTCACAGGTCAAGGCAAGAAAAGGAGGGGGCTTCACGTGATTACACCCCCAACCAATGGCATCCCACAATGACCTGACAGATGTGCCTTATAACAGCCTGGCCTCTCTTCTCTCCAGCTCATATAAGGTAAAAGAAAAAAGGTTTTTCCCCCAGATGGTTAGAATCTAGTCCAGGAAAGCCCTCATCTCATACACAGACTTGGTTGTGCAACCCCGGGGAATCAAAACCTCAAGAATGCCTTGGAGAAGGTAAGTCGTGAGTTTCAGAACTTGCGCTAGAAGGACAATCCTTAATTATATTTTCGCAATGTATTTCCTGACTTGCTTTTTTCTTACAGTGTTTAAGGCAACATTAGAAAATGTAAATTACGCTTTAGTAATGTACATCATGTTATAAAATGGTTTCTAAATGTGCAAACTATATATAACTCTGAAGAAATCTGTAAGTATACCATATACATCAATAGTCCCAGAAAGTAACTACCGAAAAGTATTATGTAGGGTTCAGTAAAGTGTATGGTGAAAGTTATGCCTCTTTTTGGTATATGCTGCCATTCAAACATTTGTCCCTGAGTAAAGACTTTAGGGGCCACCACTGAAGGCGTGTGGTATATGGTTACTAGTCCTACAGAAAATGCTGTGGATGTGCAGTGTAGAAAGTTCTCCATCCGCACAGGTTTTACTAAGTATGGAAGCTTGTACAAATAATCCCAGAGCAGTTCTGCAGTGATGGACCTTGATATGCCAGTTCAGAGGTCAACATTTACATGGAAGTAAAATACAAGTTGCAAAAGTTTGGCCGACATCTAATTACTCCGTCTGATATTAGACGGTGGAGACTTATTCCAGGCAACCTGAGGATGCGCCAAACTTATGACAGCAAGAACATGCTGTCTACTGGATTTGGGGAATTTTGCTACACATTAGACATTTTTTCATACTTATAACAACTCTTAGTGTGCCCACCCAGGAACATTTATTTGCAGGTAACTGACACATTTTTTGACTTCCCTAATCTACATACCATTTATAGACACTTTTAAAAAGTGTCTAGTGAGACTCACACAATCTGTTCTTTTTGACTCAAATCAATAATGAATTTGTCTAAATTGATTTCCACCAAAAAGGTGAAACTTTTTAGAAACTCTTTTGGGTGTATAATGTATCATTTAGACTTGTTTCACTGTGAAATCATAATCAACTATAACCTAGTCTCATAGTCATTTAAAACCTAGTCTCGTATTCATCTCTCATAGACATATATTACCTACTATCATAATCACTTCTTATAGTCATCTATTACCTTGTAACCTTTTCTCATAATCATCTCTATTGGTCATCTTTTATCCAGTCTTATAGTTGTTATCTCTGATAGTCATCTCTAACCATGTCTCTAGTCATTTGTCATGGTCATATGAAAATATTCTCATAGTTGTCTCTTGTAGTTATCTCCAACATTGTCTCACAGTCATCAATCATGGTCAGATATAACCTAGTCTCATAGATATCTCTGACAGCCATGTATAACCTTGACTCACTGACATCTATTACCTTGTCTCATAGTTAATTTATACAGTCGCGTATACCCTTGTCTCATAGTCATCTCTCATGGTCATGTATAACTCAGTCTCGTAGTTTTCTCTTATGGTCATTTATAACCTAGTTTCATAGCAATTTCTCAAAGTCTTCTATATTCTAATCTCATAGTCAATTCTAATAATAATTTTTCATAGCCACCTTGTTTTGCAGCCTTGTCTCATGGTCATCTTTAACGTAGTCTCACAGTCATCTCGCAATGTCATCTATAATCTAATTTCATAGTCATCTATCATCTAGTCTTATAGTCAACTCCCATGGTCATCAACTGCCTAGTCTCTTAGTCAATATTTATAGTAATCAATAACCTAGTTTCGTTTTATGTCTCAGACATCTATTACCTAGTCTCATAGTCATCACTCATGGTAATCTATAACTTTGTCTCATAATCATCTCTTATAGCCATCTATCACCTAGTCTCATAGTCATAGTCATTATTCATAGTCATCCATACCTTAGTCTCATAATCATCTCTCATAGTGATCTCTCTAATTTATCTACAAACTAGTCTCATAGTCAACTCTGATAGTTATTTATATCCTTGTATCAGTAATTTGTTATCATCATATATATAATCATCTTTCATAGTTATCTATTAACTAGTCTCATAGTCATCTCTCATAGTCATCCCTTACCTAGTCTCCTTGTCATCTCTCATGGTCATCTATAACTTAGTTTCATAGTCATATCTATAAGTAATCTACAACCTAGTCTCATAATAAATTCTTATAGTCATCTATAATTATCTCTCATAGTTATCTATCACCTAGTCTCATAGTCATCTCTCATGGTCGTCAATCACCTATTCTCATAGTCATCTATATTCTAATCTCATAGTCAATTCTTATAGTCATATCTAACCTATCCTCATAATAACCTCTAATTAACTATAACTTAGTCTATTGGTCATCTATAACCTAGTAGCTAAAGGCAAACCAATGTACTGCATTTTGTCATCTAAAATGTAAAAATCAATTTCCATTGCTTTTTTACAATATTCTTACAGGACGCTGCCTGTGAGTAGTTGTCTATTTTCCTTTGCTTCCCAAGCATTGTCTAGACTCTAGCCCACAGCTGCAGTTGTCTGCACACCATGGAGTGGTTGTGTTTATATCAGCAGTCTTTACAGTATGTTGAGAAGTCCAATATATCTTCATAGCGCACAGTCACAATATAGAACCCAAAGATACAATTTAATCTTTAAAAAGAAAGTACTCTCAAGCTACCCGGCAGAGAGGTTTGTGTATGGTTGGCATTGAAATATGCTATGTAGACATCAAGCTTTAGCATTCACCAGTAATATCTCAAAATACTGGTATATGTTACATTGGTAGCAATTGTCTTAAAGGGGTTCTCAAAGGTATCAAAAATAAAATGCATTCAAGCGATCATTACACTTGCTGCTGTGTCACGGAATATTTTCTTAGCAATCCAACCAGAAAAAATAACATATGGGTCTGAAGCTACAGGTGTTGTGTTTGAATGCAGGGAATCCATCCATAGTCCATACACAAGAACTGAGCACTGAATTGCTAACGAAGAAATATTAGACATCTCTTGAATGAATCCATTCTGTATAGAGATCTGCAGAATATATTGGTGCTCTACTGATATAGCTGCACTGCAGGTCTCTTGCCATAGAGGTATGGCTTTGCCATGCCCAGCAAAGGAAGACCTCGGTGCTGCCAATCATGATCAGATTTCCTCGACAGTAATTTATGCAGAATTACACAATGCCATTTATATCAGACCTGATAATAGGTCTCAATGTATTTCCTTAAATGAGCGGGACTTTCTCTAGGTTATGTGTGACCTGCCAAACCTTGCAGCAACTTCCTGTCAGGAGTGGGACATATTCTTGGCAGCAAAAGCCCCAAGCAGCTGCTCCAGATGTGACCACTTTAACCGCTGGAAAAACCCTGAGGCTGTCACCATCATGCTTAGACTGGCGAAGCTTAGAGACTTCCCCAACACTGTATAATATTAATCCTCTGAATAGCAGACGGCGTGCGGGTGTTCGGCACAGTTTAATAAAAGAAGGGTTGATTCTTTAAACTTTCTGTAAATTATGATATAGGTTATATACTATCTATTGATCTTTATCTATCTATCTATCCATATATCTATCATCCATATATCTATCCATCCAGCTATCCATCTATCTAGCTATCCATATATCTATCCATCTATCTAGCTATCCATATATCTATCTATCCATCCATCTATCCATATACCTATCTATCTATCTATCTATCTATCTATCTATCTATCTATCTATCTATCTATACATCTATCTATCTATCTATCTATACATCTATCTATCTATCCATCCATATCTATCTATCTATCTATCCATCCATCTATCTATCTATCCATCCATATCTATCTATCCATACAGAAAATTAGAAAAAACAGGCAGCACTCCAAAAATTAAAGTGAAAAAAACGTGGCTTTACTGATCCATTAGAAGCAACATTTCGACTCAAGAAGAAGAAATTTTGGCTTGGGAAAGGCCGAGAAATCTGCCGAAACGTTGCTGGTAATGGATCAGTAAAGCCACGTTTTTTTCACTTTAATTTTTGGAGTGCTGCCTGTTTTTTCAAATTTTTTATTTGTGGAGGGTTTGGACATCACCTTAACAGGCCTTACTGCACCTGGCTTCTTTTGGTAGTGCTGCCAAATTTTCTTTAATCTATCCATCTATCCATCTATCTATCTATCTATCATCTATCTATATATCTATCATCTATCTATCCATCTATCTTATCTATCCATATATCTATCCATCTATCTATCTATCCATATATATATAAATATATATATATATGTATATATATATATATATATATCTATCTAGTATCCATATATCTATCTATTATCTATTCATCTATCTATCTATCTATCTATCTATCTATATATCTATCTATCTATATATCTATCATATATCTATGTGGTAGAACGATATTTGGTTTCTTATTATAATCTTATGTTTTATGTTTTACTGATCCTTTTAATTAATTCCATACACTACTAGTTAAACCTGGACCATTTTTGGAACAAACTTGTCACATTTTCTTAGAACTCTGATGTTACTCTATAATTCCTTTTGGGAATGTATGAATGAATTGACAATGCTTGTTACCATTGCCCTTGTCAATGTGTGATATATATTATTACTTTGACACAATCCAATTATTGCTGATGGCGGCACACTCTATAGAGTTACACTTGCTACCGACATCAGAATGATGTCAGTTTGAGGCTAAATACCCTGTCTGACAAGTGATCCTGACAAGTGACTTTGACCAGTGATTCTGACAAGTGATTTTGATAAGTGACTTTACAACAATAAAAAAATGCTCACTGATGGGACTTGAACACAAACCTCGACGTCTAGAAGCCAGTGCACTAACCACTGAGCTATAAACTCAGATGACAAAAGTGTTCTATTTGGTTATATGATTTTCAGTGCAAACCTTGTCTGAAACTGATTGGGACTTTCAGAAATACCTCCCCCAAGTCAAATTCAAATGATGTGTGATTTTGATGTGTGAGTCTGATGTGTGACTTTCTTCAAACATCAGAATCAGAATCACAATGACTTTTAGTCACTGTGAGTATTTTCATAGTTGATCTCATGAGACAAGAAAAGTTTCCAGTCAGTATCACTTGATTGGACAGCTCAATGGTAAGGCATCAGCCTCTGAAACTACAGTGTCTTGGTTCAAATCCCATTGGGAATGATATATATATATTTTGTAATTATGCCTATTTAGCATACAAACTACAGGGGTGTTTTACTTTTAATATCTGACATTCTGATTATCATCATGATGTGTTACTAAGAAAATAGGTTCCAGAACTATAATTTCATAATAGATACAGGAATTTAGTGAAACAGACATGTTAGGATAGCTCAAAGGACTTTCTTAAAGGGAACTTGTCTCCATGAAAATTCAACCCAACCTGCAGGCATCATGTTATAGAGCAGGAGGAGCTGAGTAGATTAATATATAGTTTTGATGAGAAAAGATTCAGTATAACCTGTGCTTTAATCATTTAATCCTCTGCTCTTTGTGGGATTTTCGGTCCAGTGGGTGGTCCTATCAGTGAATACAGAGATATCTGTCAGTCACTGACAGGACCACCCACTGGACCAAAAATCCCAGAAACACCAGAGGTTTAAAGGGTTAAAACACAGATTATACTGAATCTTTTCTAATAAAGCAATGTATCAATCTGCTCAGCTCCCCCTTCTCTATAACATGGTTTCTGCAGATTGGATTGCATTTTTGTTGCGACAGGTTCCCTTTAAAAACTGTATGGCTATGAGCACACTAGATGTGCTGCTGATCTCGCCACTATTGATCTGTTCAGAGGCGGACACAGACAGATGAGGGCCCCTGTGGCAGAACAATTATGGGTCCTTTGCAGTCCAATAGCTCATCATAATGCACAATCCCACCTGCTTTGGAAGTATCAGTGGGTCCCCTTACCTCCTGGGCCTATGTGCGGCTGCATAGGTTGCACCAATGTTATGTCCGTTCCTGACTTTGTCATGTTTTTTTTATAATTCTTTATTTATAAGACTCAGACAAAGAAACAGCACAACCACTACAATACGTATCATAACATCGGTATTTACCAATAAAATATAAATCAAACCGTTCGGAAACGAAACTGAGGATGGGAGATCATATATCATGAAAAGTAGTGTAGCTGGATCCCAGCCCGAATCTTAAAAGATTTTGTCAAGAGGAAAGGAACAAAGATAAGCAGAAGAAAGAGGCAAGAAGGGGTGAAGTAAGAGAAGAAAAGAAAGAGAGAGGGGGAAAAAAGGGACAAGGGAACCACACATAAGAGCAGAACACAAGCGTAAGAGGCCTGAAAGGACTACATAGTCAACGATCACAGAATGTGTAATCATATCGATATTTCAAGAAAATATTACAGCAGATCTAGATACTCAGTAGTCTGTTGAAATTTGTATATCGAAAAACGAGGGTCGGGGTTTTTTACAGAGCGGAATACAGGTGCGAGCGGCCATTACCAGGAATTTTAGTGGGGACCATTTGTAGGAGGCAATTGGAATATCGCAGTGATGTAGCAAGAGCAAGGCTGGGCCCATCTCTCCAGAGAATCCTATGACTTTGTTTATAATATTTTTCATTCCTTACCAAAATGGGCAAAGTGTTTTAGAAGCCCAAAAGGTATGTAAGTATGAACCTTCTACCTCACCACATCTCCAACATAAAGGATAAGATGAAGGGAAAAGAGCATGCAGACGAGATGGAACTGTATACCAACAGGACAAAATAAAGGGACTATTGAGGGGTTAATCTGCACTGCTGGTGGATTCCCACAGGAATGGGCCAGGACACACGAGGGATAAATATATGCGGTTTTATTATCTACGCGTTTCGAAGTCATCAGACTTCTTCCTCAGGATACAACCACAATAGAAATGCAATGACAGACAGCTTTAAAAGGAATTGACATTCAAATAAAGGCGCCAAAGAGGCACATGATATGTCAAAGTTCATCTCTAATCCGTTACAATAAAAAACAGTTATAACACCCAACAAGAAAAATAAATTGTATATGTATATCCATATATGATAGGAGATGTGATAAAAAAGATGTACTATATTCATATGCATAGAATGTGAGTTGTCGCATTTCAATAAAATGTGAAATTTCCTTTAAAATATAAAAATATATATATAGTAACTTGCTAGTTATTGTAACGGATTAGAGGTGAACTTTGACATATCATGTGCCTCTTCGGCGCCTTTATTTGAATGCCAACCCTTTTTTAAGCTGTCTGTCATTGCATTTCTATTGTGGTTGTATCCTGAGGAAGAAGTCTGATGACTTCGAAACGCGTAGATAATAAAACCACATATATTTATCCCTATCAACATTCCCTTTCATTTTTCTTGGTCTATATGACCTGTGGATCTGCAGCAGCTGATTATATCTAAGCCTATAATTGTTGCATGCACACAACTTTACAAGTTGAGTAAGCACCCCCAATTTACTTGCCATTTATCATCGGATAAAGCCCTCTTGAGCTTTTTTGCTCCCCAACTCCAGTTTACATTCATTCATACCAACAGGAGAGTAGCTAATAACCCGCTCCCTGAAATCTAGAACTAATCGAAGCTGTATGTGTGAGTGAGCGAATTCGAGATCTTTGTTCAGAACTAGGGTTAAAATTTAAATCCTCCACCCATTGTACGATGAATGGAGGAGGGGTTGGTCTGGAGGGGATCAGACGATCATATTTTAAGAGCATTAGGAGGACAACATGCAGCCAGTGAATTTTTTTTTCTGCTGAGGCAATGGCCTGTATGATAAGGATGCTCATTGGACGGCTTTTCTTGAAGTAAAGTAGTGTATCAGGTATTTGTTATGTTCTTAAAAGTAGGGAAGGACTTGTGAAAATGAGAATTGAAATCTAGTTGTTGTGAAGAGCAACTCAACCACTTTATTTTGAACCAATTTTCATAAATCTACACCCTTGTGTCTGTTACAGTTTCATCCCTAACTGCTGGATTCTGCAATTTTCTAAATGAAAGGTAAAATTTATACAGTTTTTCCTTCAAACACTTTATTAACAAAAAAATATCTTAATAACTATGTCGGGTTTCAGATCGCTGTAATGCAGCAGTTTCATAGTTACGATACTGACAACTTCTACAATTACTTTGGTATAAATGTAGTGTAAAAGCTAAAAAATAACTGTTGAAACACAATAGGTAATTTTTTCTTTGCTACTGCATACATTTTACATAATCAGGTATTGTTTACTTAAAGGGGCACTGAATAGATTATTTGTAAACCTTCAGTTTTGACAAGAAACAATAGCGTAGTCCTCCATGCCCATATCTATATTAATTCAAAGAGTGTAATGTTGGCATAGGTTTAAGCAATATATGCTGGCTGACATAACTTTTTTTCTGCTATGATAAAAGATGTCATCAGTTAATGCGAACCTGACAGCTGATACATGCTACCCGATCTATGGTCAGCATGTATGACACGCTGGCTGTATGATCTCAGACAGGTATGTTTAACTCTGAAACGCTGCTGTGTTTCAAAATTAAAAATACTTTAAGAGCCACACGGGAGACTAGTCGGCAGGCGGGTTCACAGCAGCTTCTCACCGCCCACTGCCAATGATTGACAGGTCTCTCCCTCTCCCTACATGTACATCCAGGGAGAGACCTGTCACTCACTGCCATTGGATGAGGAGAAGCTGCCAGGGACCCGCTTGTCCAACTTTTCTCCAGTGCCGCTTAGTCCCCAACGGCTTTTAAAGTATGTTTTTTTTTCAGAACACCACAGCACGTAAGAGTCAAGCATACCTGGTTGAGATCATACAGCTAGTGTCAGAGACATGCTTCCCGTTGATTGTGCAACATGTATCAGCTGTCAGGTTCCCTTTAAGCTATTCAGATGGTTATTGCAAAGCCTGAATTCCCTTTAGGTATAGGCTCAGTTATTACATCAGTGATTCCCTAAATGACTGTTGTTCTATGACAGTATATATTAAAAACGTGAGACAGATCTAGGGGTCAAATATATATGGAGAGAATAAATCTAAAATAATGTTTCTCCTATGAATTGCACTTCTGCTTGTCTGTAGGTTGCTATTTTCAGAAGTTGCAGAGTAGGTCTTATTGCGCGTCGATAAGGCCAAGTCTAAGGAGTGTCAAAGATGACATGTAAGCCATAGTAAATTCTTTACACAATTTCATATGCATATGATGTTCCCACAAAATTCATGCTTTGGGGTCTGTGGTTTGGATTACTCCCTCACTTCCTGGTGCTCTCATCCATGACCCTCTAGTCCACAACATGCCAAATCGTCCTTTCTCACATGCTCCCTGACCTCTATGTCTTTTCAGTTGTTTTTATCCCATCAAGAATGTGACTTGTAAACAGAACAGTTAAGTGTCCATGTCACACGCTCCCCGTTTCCTTTACAAACTAATTAACCCAATGTTAGCCATGGTCAATGGGCATGCATGCTCTTTTCCCACTGTGCAGTTACGGTGCATGCATCATTAACTGTAATTACCTGTATCTGCATCAGTAAACTGCCAGACAGGGAAAGTAGGCTACCTATGATGCGGTTTGTTTTATCAGAAACCTTAAAAAGAGATGCCACGTCTAGGCGGTACAAGACATGGGATAGTCATGTACAGCAGTTTTTATTCTCAAAGTGACTGTTTATTTCAGAGTTCATGATTTAGTATTCTAAAAAGACTATATTCTGCATATTAAATTGTATTTATATAGTGCCATCATCATCTGTGGAACTGCACAATGGGATACAAAACAGAAGTGTCTAACATGATAGAATGGACACAGCTGGAAAATGCCCTTTAATATAAACATGCTGTGTATATTAAAGGCACTGAGCTGCCTGCATTTAATGTCAGCATGCAGGTGATGTCAGGTGGTGGAAGTGGCACTGTAAAAAATATCATATGCTTGTCCAAAAAAGTGAGTTTTTAGATAGGTTTTGAAGGCATAAGAAATTATGTCTCTCACAGTGCCATTGCTTAACATGGAGCACATTCTTCACTTCCTAAATGAAGTTTCCACATTATCCATTTTTTGCCAATCCATTAAGATTGTACATTTCTGTGGACAGGGTTCTCTTTTGTGAGAGCTTCAAAACAGCAAAATATTCAAGGGGTTTTATATTTTCATGAAATTGGACCTAAAACAGCATTTACTCATTCTGACCGGGTTCAGCACTGGCTCCTTGCCCCTGCTTGGGTCTTGGTGCTTTGGCTGCAGTGGTGACGTCACGTCGACAAGAGCATCTCCACTTTAGCCAATCACTGAACTCATCACCTTGTTTCGTTTAACGCCACACTGCTGCTGAGCTCAGTGATGGGCCGCAACAGTGATGTGAGCTGACGACGCGACGTTGTGACTGCAGCCACAAAACCAAGAGCTGTGGTGCCGGACGTGGGGCGGATGAGTTCCTGTTCTGCTTGTTATTTTAGGTATTGTAGAGTGTTTGAGGTCCACTTTCCTAAAGGTAGAAAACCCCTTTAAATACTACACATTAAAAATGTATGAAATGAGGAATTTATCTTTTGCCAAACGCCACTTCATGTATCAGTCTCACTGCCTTATGCTGTAGGCATCAGCCTATCTTCTAACTATAATGGTGTTATAGAAATCTGGGGTCAGATATATATAGTGATACATCCTGTGTATTTTTCAGTTTTCTATTAGCAGTAAATATAATGTTTCATGATCCACATGGTTATATAAGATTTTCCATTGTTTTTTTAAATATTACAGTAACTTGATAGCAATCAAAAGTGGAATGTAATGGCAACCTTTGTGGGATATTGCATTCTAGTTGTACTAATTGCGCATTCCTATGAAACCATGTATCTTTGGATTCTCCCATCATTACAGGTCTAAAGGTAATTGAAAGTCCAACAGCAATAAGTTGTATCACTGTTCAGGAATCATGAGCAGCGGGTTCCCTCTACTTTACTATACAGTAGCCAAACAAAATGTTCTAAAATCTAACTTTTAATAAAACACATTAAAATACATTCATTACCAGCAAGGCATGTACTAGCATCATTAGGCAATTACGGTAGGTAAAGCTAGGTTCACATCTGCATTGAAGTCTCCTTTATGAGACTCTTTCCTTTTTAATGGTGGAAATAGGGCAGTATTCTTCGCTATTATTTCCAGTAAGATGGCAGACACCATGACAGAAACCCGATGGACTTCATATAATTCAGTGGGATGTTTTGAGCATTGTTTGTGTCCGTCATGTTAAGAAACATCAATGCAGAATTTCTGTTCCAAATATGTAACAGAATTCCTAACACAGATGTGAACCCAGCCTGGCAATACAACATTCAGAACACATTTTAGTAGTCTGTTCTGTTCATTTCCAAGGCATCAGGATGCTGGTCTATCAGGAGGTGCGTGGTTGGCAGTTGTCCCTCTGACCTGACTTTGATATGAATGGAGCAGTGTGGTTACCATTAAAGAGGTTGTCCACTACTTTGTAACCTTCTCCTATCTGCCCTAAGAGCTGCAGACAAGTATATTTGTACCTGTCTTCCATTACATTACATCCTCCTAGGTTGGCATCTCACTGATGGTCATGTGTTTCAAATTGTCTCTATACAGTTTTCTTCCGAAGACTCTCCATCCGATCCGCCCCTCTCCTAAACTCTGGATTTGGAAGGATCGTCACATACACCCTAAGGAGTAGAGTATGTGACTGGTTAGTGACCATCTGTCTGAATCCAGAGCCCGGACGGTGAGCGGATTGGACAAAAAGTCACCGGAAGAAAACAATGTAGAAACATTGGATCACGTAACCACAAGCGAAATGCCGGCTTAGAAGTATGTAATGTAATGAAAGATAATTACAAGTATGCTTGTCTGTAGATGTTAGGAATTATGGGGGCAGGTTATAAAGTAGTGGACAGACTCTTAATTTTTCTATTAGAATAGCTATGGTCAAAAAACATTTTGGACTTCTTGACAGTCAAAAGTGACCAAAGTATTCCCTCTTCATAGGCAAGCATAAGGATGGCTAAACCAAGTCACCAATGTGATGACCCCACAAACAGTTCACCATATCTCAGCTTCAAGACACCTGTAAAGCATGGGATGGGAATGCGTTATATTAGGGTTAACGGCTGACACAATCAAAAATTTGGGTTTTTAGTGGAGTTATGGTTTAAAGCAGTGTTTCCCAAACTCCAGTCCTCATAGCCCCCAACTCGTAATGTTTTCAGGATTTTCTTAGTATTGCACAGATGATGGGATTATTATTAAGGCATCTGAAACTATCACAGGTTCTCTCACCTGAATCCTGAAAACACGATGTTTTGGGGGTCGTGAGTACGGGGTTTGGGAAACACTGGTTTAAAGGTCTAGTTGAGCTGGATTAGCACATTACACGCCAACGGTGCTGATCAATGAAGATTTACAAAGACAAATGAATAAAACTATAGATAATGTACATTATCTCCAGCAATAAATGATATGTAATCTCTAGATGATATATGTTGTCCAGATGACATACAGTCAGTAGCTGTAGGTAAGGCTAATATCTTATACCTGCATCCCATTTTTATTCTGTCCCCCAAAAAGACACACATAAAAATAGTAAAAAAAAAAAAAATGAAATAGCACGTGCCACCAGTAGACTGGCTTAGAACCGCGGGGGGATTTGGAGTGTATAAAGTACCAAGAAACTACCTCTGACCATAAAAGGAAGAGATATTTTTCTTCAGTCTGGATCATGGAAAAAGCAAAAGTTATTTTTAGTTAGAGGTCTGGCGGCATCAGAGGAGCTGCATAGTGTGATAATGATCTAGAGTGAGTGCATGACACTTTAATACACTCATATACATCAAGAAAGTAAGCTTATGTCATCAGTGGATCACAGGACCTCTAGAATGGAAGCTCTCACTGGAAAATATTTCATTATTGTCCTATTTAATGAAATGATTTATCACTTACGTTTAAAAGGAGCCAATCGATGTGGAAAATGGGCAAAAATGAACTTGTGATGCAAGGTATTAAAAGTCCATCAAGACCAAATATAGCTCTAAACAGATGTCAGTCTAACATATATATTACAATTTTATTGGAGAAGTCTAGTCTACTCCTAACTAGTCCAGATCAACATCAAGTAAGTAGGGTTTGCCCCAATATTCCAGAATAGCCCCTATCCAATGTCACCAGCGATAATACACGTGGCCCCATGCTATGGCATGTTTCTTCCTCAATTATAATAAAATTTTGTATTCTACCTGTGTTTAGTTTATTAAATTTCAATTTGACTACTTTGGATATGTTTTTAATCGTTGTACAACCAAATGCTCATTTTAGGGTTGACAGTTTTATGTAGACCGATATGATGATTTTTCTAACCCCAAAAATGTACCTGCTCCTTTGTCGTAAAATGTAACATAAAATAAACCTAGAACTGACGGTTTACTTGTGTCAGTCATGAAAGTCACAAGACTTCCGCAAATTCCACGTGACAGAACGCATTGAATTTACAAATCTGATCCATGTAATCTGGAGAGACTTGAGGCATGTTGCAAGGAATTGTCAGAAATGCTATAGTGATGTGATATCAACCAGGATTTAATGTCTATGTTAATGTGGTAGCTGAATCTAATGATGAGCCATTTCCCCAGAGGGAGAACACACAGGAACCAGCTGTTGCCCATATGCTTTGATATTTTTCCCAAAATTGTTAAGAGTTTGTAAAAATAAAGACACATGAGAATCAACCTTTTCTTGCCCCCTACTTTAGCCATTAAAAGCAATGATCCAGGGGTCAAACCTACAGGAAAACACTCATCATCCCTAGAGACAAGATTTGGACAACCTCCAGATTTCAGAGGGAACCTAATTTAATGTCAACAAGGCAATAATGCCAAATTCGGTCAATCCTACAAATACCACTCACAAAATGGTTTGGCCAATTTCAGGACAAAGATGATGCATATAGAGTTGTCTAATTAATAGCTATCTCAGACCTACTAGAGTGCTTCCAAATCTTGGAGCAGATGTGATGAGAGAGATGGAGAGAAGCCAGTTATCCTGCAAAGAATGTACTCTTGATTCCTTCCAGATCCAGAGAAGGCTGAATCTTTAGATCACGACTCAGCCAGGAATCGTTTAGCAGGGATAATGCACATCTGTAATTACATTCCTATTACAAGGAAAATACAATATTTTTATCACAGTACTTACGCTATTAAAATATCTTCTAAATATGACCCATTGGCCTTCAACAGACTATAATCCTGCTACATATTGGCTTTTTAGGAGACTGTGCATAGACAGTCAATGTCAGGCTCTGTTCACAAATGTATTGGTGTCTATGTTATTGTGTGACATGACTTTAGAAGAACATAGACAAAATTCTGGTAATGTCTTTTTTTAATTTTAGTATCATGTTTCAACTGCTTCAGTTTGGCTCTTTTTGTCAGGTTTCAAATGTTTCTGAAATGAAAGAATAGTGTAGTTGGGGCCAGTATTAATACCAAAAGGAATTGTGAAGGTGTCGGGTCCCACTACCCCTGGGTGGAGCACTCAGCCCAGAATTCAATTGATGATATTATCCACCATAAATCTGTGGCAGATGTGCAGACTACATGTACGTAGAGGGCTCAGGTGTCGAGAATGTCCCATACAGGGTGGGTGCCATCAATGTCATACAGCTGGCATCTGCCTCTAACAGCAGCAATTGGAGATAACTCTGATTGCATCAGTTTAACTACGTAGGTGCCACCTTGAATTGTGACTGAAGCATTTAAGAAATTGGAAATGGGATACATCCCTTCCAATGTCCATCAGTCCCTCTAAAGTGATTACGAGCCCTACTGAGCAGGACATGGAAAATGTTTGTGTACCTATGAAGTTCACATTGTGGCTGAGCTTCGTAGGAGATAATAATATTAAAATATTTGGTATCTATCGCTGCATATATCTGTCCACACTAATGAAATATCTGAATATTTATCCGAAACGGTATGCACAATGTTGTGTTTTTTCCTGTGTTTTACCAAATGGAGTTAATGAAGCCTTAAGAAATGAACCAGTATTATTTGTACTAGTATTCATGTCTATAATTAACCCATATTTGTGTGATCTGCACAACGCAAAGAACACAACAGGTAGAAAAATATGGGCAGAGAAACAGATATAACATGATCATATTTGGTGTCCATATTTCGCACCATAGTTCATCTATTCGAGCAATACATAATACAACTATAGCTGTAGATAAGAGATTATAAGAAGTTCTAAAAGTGCAACAGTGGACTAGACCACAACTGCCTTCCTTCTCAACTGGCCAACGGATCACTGGTTAAATATTTTAGTTACATAGAGAATATATATATATTCTCTATTTAACTCAATGTGTACATATACTGTACATATATATACATGGAGAATATATCATTTCAGTTCATCGGTGTTAAAGATATAAGAATTATTACATCCTTATTGTATAGCATGAATTTGAGTAGTGAAGCGATTGTCCAAGCTTTTCATCATGAATGATACACATCTTCTACCATTGAGTGTACAGTAAAGACATTACATATCTGTTAATTAACTAGAGAGCAGATTAACTTGTCACCTAATAAACTGTAATAGGGCAGACAATAATTATATACAGCCATTTAGGATACAACTCCATCTTAATGACGTAATTTGGCATTGACTCATTTAAGCTTAAACAGAGATGCCCTTTGACTCAAGCTTATTATGGGTTGTTTAAGGACTTGATTGCCAAGGACTGCTCTAGATCAATGGCATCATTCACAATAAATCTTACCGCACTTCATAGGCTCTCTGAATAATCCACATCCTTTTCAAGCCATCTTATTACAAGAGACTAATTGTGCTTAGATTATGCAATTTATCCTCTTCTTTTGCAGGCATTATTCCAGATCGTATCCCCAGCGATGATGGAGGTGGAATAAAGCAGCATCCATGCTAGCTCAATTACAAGGATGAGACATGGCTTTGGCCCAGAAGTATAGCATTCCAATAGTGTGGCAAGGAGGAGGCCAGGTGAGGGGGTTGACGATGATGACAATTGGGGTTTCTAGCAATTGGCTTTTATGGTTTTGAATAATTTCCAAAGATTTTGTCCAAACCTCATTAACAGCTGGCGAGAGAGGAAATACCTTGCACAGTTGTATATAAAAGTAGCTGTCACATGGAGCAGCCGATATAACTCAAAGCTAGCGTAGCTGCCAAGTTTTTTCTATGTAGATACTGGTCTTTCAAAACTTCTCCAAATATTGTAACTCTACTGCTACTTATTATTGCTTCATCATTATTTAAAGGGAATGTGGAATCAGAAAATAACCTATTGTTGAAATCAGATTTGTTTGCTAAATGTATTTTGTCAATGTTTTTTTTTCCATATCACAATATGTATTAGAAATAGAAATCTTGCAATTTTCACACTGGCCACTAGGGATTTTTAGACTCTAACTTCCTGTTTCAGGAAATCCACATATACATTAACAGCAGTGAACAGATTCAAACCCTATTTTTATATTGAAGCATCTAATGTGCGTGTGCACAGGTCATTGTGAAGAGAAGGGAAGAAGGATCAGTTGTGATATCACTTATTGTGATTGGTGGATCCTGTGTTATCAGCTGAGTATAGAGATGTTACCTGTCATTGTAATCCTGCCTCTGATGATAAGGGAACTGCTGTAAACTTTTCCTGAAAGGACAAAAAATATAGCTAGATTCATCTAGACCAGTGTTGTTCATGCTGGTCCTGATGAGGGGGCGTATTGGAGTCGGACATTCCTGATTCATTGATAGGCTCACTGCAATGTATGTAACAGTCATGAATTAGATGAGATTTGGCGCCACAAGCCCTTTCCGCCCACACGAGCTCCACACAATTCTGAGGTAATTGCTTTGATTAATCCAGGGCCTGTGAGTCTAAACAGGCCCCAGTGGCTAGTGTGAAATCTGCAAAATTACTAATTTTGTTTTTTAATAAAAGAGATATGAATTAAAAAAAAAATGCAAAAAATGTTTATAAAATGCAAATGCAAATAACACAAAAACCTGATTTAAACAATACGTCATTCTTTGATCATACATTCCCTTTAATCCCTTCCCGACATGGCCAATTTCCAATTTTGTGTTTTTGATTTTTCCTCCCCTTCTTCCAAGAGCCATAACGTTTTTATTTTTCAGCCATATAGCCAAATGAGGGCTTGTTTCTTGCGGGACGAGTTGTACTTTTGAATGACATCATTCATTTTACCACATAGTGTACTGGAAAACAGGAAAAAAATTCCAAGTGTGATGATATTGCTAAAAAAAAACACAATGTGTCGCCATTTTCTCAGAGACTTGAAACTGCGATCGTCTGATCGCTTGTTCTATATACAGCAATACAATAATATTGGTGTATATACAGTGGGGAAAGTTTTCCCACCTACAAAGAATGGAGAGGTCTGTAATTGTTATCGTAGGTACACATCAACTGTGAGAGACAGAATCTTAAAAAAATCCAGAAAATCACATTGTATGATTTTTACATAATTAAATTGCATTTTATTGCATGAAATAAGTATTTGGTAATATAGAAAAACAGAACTTAATATTTGGTACAGAAACCTTTGTTTGCAGTTAGAGAGATCAGACATTTCCTGTAGTTCTTGACCAAGTTTGCACACACTGCATCAGGGATTTTGGCCCACTCCTCCATACAGATCTTCTCCAGATCTTTCAAGTTTCAGGGCTGTTGCTGGACAACATTGAGTTTTAGCTCCCTCCAAAGATTTTCTATTGGGTTCACATCTGGAGACTGGCTAGGCCACTCCAGGGCCTTGAAATGCTCCTTATGAAGCCACTTCTTAGTTGCCCTGGCTGTGTGTTTCAGGTCATTGTCATGCTGAAAGACCCAGCCATGACCCCTACGGTTGGGACGGTGTTCTTGGGGTTGTAATCATCCTTCTTCTTGCTCCAAACACGGCGAGTGGAGTTGATACCAAAAAGTTCTATTTTGGTCTTATCTTACTAGATGACCTTCTCAACTGCCTCTTCTGGATCATCCAGATGGTCATTGGTGAACTTCAAATGGGCCTGGACATGGGCTGGTGTCAGCAGGGGGACCTTGCGTGCCCTACATGATTTTAATCCATAACGGCGTAGTGTGTTACTAATGGTAATGTTTGAGTCTGTGGTCCCAGCTCTCTTCAGGTCATTTACCAGGTCCTCCCGTGTAGTTCTGGGCTGATTCCTGGACTTTCTCAGAAGTCAAGATCTTGCATGGAGCCCCCTACCAACAAAGATTGACAGTCATCTTGTGTTTCTTCCATTTTCTAATAATTACACCAACAGTTGTTGCCTTTTCAACAAGCTGTTTGCCTATTGTCCTGTAGCCCATCCCAGACTTGTGCAGGTCTACAATTTTGTCCCTAGTGTCCTTAGACAGATCTTTGGTCATGGCCATGTGGATAGGTTGGAGTGTAATTGATTGAGTGTGTGCACAGGTTTCTTTTATATACTGTAGATAATGAGTTCAAACAGGTGCAATTAATACAGGTAAGTGCAGACTAGGAGGGCTTCTTAAAGAAAAGCTAACAGGTCTGTGAGAGGCAGAATTATTGCTGGTTGGTAGGTGATCAACTACTTATTTCATGCAGTAAAATGCAATTGAATTTTTTTTAAATCATACAATGTGATTTTCTGTTTTTTATTTTTAGATTCTGACTGTCTCTAAAAGGTGAAGTGTACTTACGATAAAAATTACAGACCTTTCCATTCTTTGTAGGTGGGAAAACTTGCAATATCAGCAGTGTATCAAATACTTATATTCCCCACTGTAGTAAAAATCATGGTCTCCTTTGAAGCCCTGTCACAGGCTCAAGGGAGCTCTGTACTGACAGGCACATACGTCTTCAACATGCCCCTGGTCATGAAAACCCATTCCGTCAGTGGAGCGCCAATGGGCTCGTAGAATGATGTGTCCCCATACAGGCGCACTGTTAATGCCGCTGTCAGAGTTTGGCAGCAGTATTTAGCAGGTTAACAGTTGCGATTGAAGTTGCTCCACTTGGGGCTGTTAGGGAAGAGTCAGACAGCCGTATAATTCTGATCACAACGCAATGTTTGAACTGGCCTTCGACTGTCCCTGCCCGAGCGTGACGGCTGCATAGAAATGCATGCTGGAGAGCTGACGGCCAGTCCAAGCATTGCGTTGCGAGCCCCTTCCGAATTATACGACCATCTGGCTCTTCCGTTAGATGCAAGTTCTGGTTGTGGCACACAGCCATTACCTGCCTGTTACCACTTTGGGAGACTGCTCTATACACCCACTAGCGACTTGCGCTGTTCATGTATGGTGGCTGGCTGCAAGGGTTTAAAGCAATTTTCCTGGTCTGCTGTCTGTTTATTTTAAAGAAACTCACCACTATTTGCAATGGGCTGTGTCTGTCTGGTATTGCCACTCAGTCCCATTATCTTCTTCATTGAGCACTGTTTTTTATAAAGCACCACTCCAGCATTTTATTTTATTGCACTGCTGGAGTGGTGCTTTGAATGTAATTCCCCTGCCCCCGTCTCATACTCACCTGTCATCGCCTTGATCCATTTCCAGCGTCACTCCCGTCAGTCTCCAGTGAAAAGTGACCTGTCGGCAGCTCCAGTGTTTCATGGAGATCAATTTTCAATACATCTCTATGAGAGCTTCATTCTGGCTGTCATAGACTTGCACTGAGCTCTTGTGACGTAGCTTCTGGCTTCCAGACAGTCAGAAGTTATGGGCACAAGATGGCGTCGCAGGATCGGAGCAGCGTTGTTAAAAGGTGAAGCCACCGGATGGTGAGTATAAGAACAGAGGCAAAGGGCTTACAAGTGCTATCTGATGTTTTATCAGATAACACTTGGACCAATGTTATACTATGAGGCAGTGAAGATCTGCATTTTTTTTTAGGCCGATTTGCTGCGAGTGGCTCCACAAATCGGATCAGACTCACTCACTCAAGTCTATGGGTGTGTGTAAAGCATCGGACTGCACTCGGATGTCATCCAAATACAGTCTGATTTATGCGGACTCAGACAATGGAGAAGATGGAGAAAGGAAAGGGGTTGTCCACTACTTTGACATTGATGTCCTATCAATTGAATAGGAGGTGGATGTGCAGTACCCTGCGGCGGCCACTACAACTTGACCGCAGGTAAGGACTTCCAGCCAGCGTCCGCCGGCGGCACCGATAACAGCTGATCGGCGGGGGTGCTGCGTGCGGGACCCCGGCCTACATACCTTGGGCATCAATGTCAAAGTAGTGGACAAACCCTTTAAGTTCTCTGTCTTCTTCACACCTGTGCTGCGATTCTATCATTCAAGAGAAATGGGTCACAATAAGCTGACACTCGGCTCAAATTCAGACAGAATGTAATTTACGTAATCGATGCGATTCTCTCGGAAGAGAGAATCATTGCTCGTGTGACCCTAGCCTTAATGTGATTTCCGTTTTGCTTTCTTTAATTTTTGTTGTTTTTACAGCGGGTTTTTGAATTCCTTTTTAGAGCAGGAACGCTGCAATTCTGCACTTAAAAATGCAATTGTGGTTTTACATGAGTTGTTTTTTTCAGGTTCCCTATAGAAAAATGAGGAAAAATGCAACATGAAACGCACATAGCCAAAGGGTCTTTAAAGGAACAATGGTCGGTCATGAGTTTTCATGAAATCACATCCGATTTGTTTAATTTGTTAAACTTGTGGATTTTCCACTCACAAAAAATGCAGTGTTAAAAACGCAGCACTTATACTATGGGGTCGACTCATCACAGTTTTTACAACACAAAAGTGGGGGAAAAGCTTGAGAAGCTGCAAAATTTATGCGCAACACAAAGTTGTGAAAAATGTTGCGACATCTGCCGTTTTCACACCACTTTGGATCAGCTGAGCTGAAATTGGCGGAGCTTCGGTGGAGCTGGGGTTGGACGGGAATGTTGAATTCATCATATATGCTCATGGAGGCGCATATGGCTATCTTCTAATACTTGTCATCTTTTTTTCCCAGTGTCGAAATAAGATATGTGCATTTCTAATATTCATTAGGACAGAGTCCTCACAAGTCCACTTTTCTCAGCCACGGATCATCTATACTCCAGATTGTCCAGTGTCTCCCAGCCCAAGGTGCAGTGCTGCATCTCTGGTCAGTTGTGAGTCTGAGATGAAGCACTGTAGCTCGGGAAGGTGGAAATCTGCCGCCATGAAGAAGAGGATTGACTAATGACATCTTTGTCTAAAGAAAAAATTTACAATGGTGTAGGAAATCTGTTCAAGAAAAGTCTACATCTGGTGTGAATTACGCACTAACTGTATGCAATGGATTTCTTGTTATTCACATTTATTGCTCTTACTGGCCAGAAAGGAACTCATTCCTGTTTATAGGAGGCCTCCGTATGCCATTACTCTTTTTACAGTTGTTTATAGGTCATTCCTGCGGTAAACAGACACACATATTCCCGCCACAGCTGAAGTCTATGTTACTTCATTGTGATTGTTTCCTTCAGTAGATCTTCAGTTTTTGCCCCGGAACGGTGAAGCTGAGTCATCAGGAAGATGCATGGCCGCATAGACCTTTGTGACTTGGTCCTCACGGTCCAGTTTTCCCAGGAATCCCTTGGGTTCTGTAGTGGGGATTCCTGGAAATACTGTTCTTGGGGTCTAGGGTTTGCAGCTAGGAACATCAACATCTTCATCTGGGTTTTACGAAAGGAGGTGCTTTTATACACAGGATTATGAATGTTAAATGTACAGTATTCATTCCAATGTCCTGCTTAGACTAAACTACATATATTTTTGTACAGTAGCAATATATAAGCTTCAGTAAACAATAGCTGAAGTTGCTGCTGTTTTGGGGTGGTGGGGTGCTGTCTAAATAATTTTTCCAAAACCAAATAAAAAAATCACAATGGATTGTTGTATGTGACGTCAACTATTTCATTCATGTAATTTCTTTCTTTCCAAGTTGTACTATAAACTGTAATTTTCTTAAAGCCCCATGGAAAAAAAAGGTACTCTGATTCTTCAATAAAATATCTGGAATTATTAGAACACAAATTCTGTTATTCTTTCTGTCTGATGAAACATAAACTCCAATTATAAGACTAATAAAACAAAAATGTTGCCCTCAAGAAAAGAACAGAATCTACAGTACTTACAGTATATGACATACGATCTCTCCTGACAAGTCAGTTTTGTAACTACATAACTTTTCCATAAAATAATAATTCTGGAGTTTTTTTCAATAACAGATAATATGTACGCTGCTCCTGAGGGGCAGACACAGACATTAGAGGGCCCCTGTGCAAGATCAGTATATAGGCCATTTGAGTTCCAATGTGGTGTCTGTAACAGAAGCTTTACCTCTTGGGCACCTGTGCAGCTGCACCAATCGTATGTCTGCCCCTGCGGCTCCAAACCACGGCTATCTGCAAAAACTAATATCGGCAAGCACCTCCAAGTAAAATTAATTAAATCTACAGATGCAAGTTGCTGTTACTGCATTGCTTTGGCATCCAATAAAATATGACACCCTTAGCACACTAACTTTGAATTTTGAATGTATAAAGTCTGAACTGCACTACTGTTCTATAGACTATACTTACAAAATTGAGGTATGTAGCGCAGTTTGATCAAATTGTGTGAGCCCATCTGCAAGACACAAAGCGCCACCTGTGCATGGCAGTCTACACTAAACAGACTTACCTCTCCATGATCTAGACATACAGATTTGTAAGGCAGGAAGGATCCAGCGCTAACTAAAAACAACCAGGACAGATGGGAGGAGTGCTAAGCCAATATGAAAGCAGTCACTAGGCCTCAAATGTACACTGGAAAAAAAAAAAAAAGAAATTGCCATGCAATTCCTAGAAAAGTGAAATAAATGTATATGTGCAGATTTGTGTGACTGCATGGCTATAGCTTACAAACATATATAACCGCACTTAGAGTGCCAGTGAACTCTGGATATATGCATTTTGAACCACATTACTGCTTTTCGCTATACTTGAGGAACTTAGCGTATAGTTTGATCAAATTGTGTGAGCCCATCCCAGCGACAAGGTGACCCCTGTAGACTTTAAAATAACAGATCTACATCTCCAGGGTCTAGGCATACAAATTTAGATTGTAGGCAGAATCCAGCTCTAATTAAAAGCAACCTTTGACAGATGGGAGTACTGTTCAGCCAAATATTGAGGCCGTCACTAAGTACAAGGGTACACTGCAAAAAGTGAAATTAACATGCGCCTTCTAGAAAAATTAAATAAATGTTTACGCGCAAGTTGTTGAGACTGCGTTACACTAGCACCACTAAGAAAACTATAGCCATCAGTGTGCTCAGAGTTCTGCGCTAAGTGTTTGCATGTTATAGCAATGCATTCTCAGCAATCTGCTCTTAAACATTTTTTTATTTTGCTCGGTAGGGCTTGTCAATTTTTTTCTGTAATGTATATTTGGGGGAAAGTGTCTATGCCATATTGGCTGAACTCTCCTCCCATATTTCCAAAGCTGTTTTCAAGTAGGGCTGCATCATAACTGCCCTTTAAACTTGTACAACTAGGTCCTGGAAAAGAAAGCCCTATAGCACAGATTAATAGACACTGACAGATGGGCTCTCACAATTTGATCTTTGAGCTAAGTACCTAAATTTTATAATTATTGTGCATATAGCAGTAATGCAGTTCAAACTTTATATGTACAATGTTCACATATACTGTACTGTAGCCTGCTTAAAGTGCGGTTGTATTTAATCGTATGCTACCACATCAGTGCTTTCACCTGTGCCTTCAGCATTTATGACCTACCCATAATCATGAATGCTCGACCTAGTAAGGTGTGCACCTATATTTAATAGGGACAGAACAACAAGCCAGTGATAAAAAAAATCTGCAGCCTATACCCCATCAGAGAAAAAAAGATCAGATTTGTTCTTTGTCCCTGACTACGAACCCCAAGTTATAATTGCAGCCAGGGGTGGATTAAGAGTAGCAAGGGCCCCGGGCAGTTTAGAAGGCGCTGCCCCCCCCCCCCCTCACACACACACACACACACACACACACACACACACACACACACACACACACACACACACACACACACACACACACACACACCTGATTTACCACATGACATGTCACATGATTCCCTGTGATAGATCATGTGATAGTTCACGTGAAATTAATTTGGCACAATATTAATTATAATATTTTTTTTTAGGCTGTGTGCCCACTATGCGTTTTTTAAGCGTTTCCACAGCGGCAATTCCGCTGCAGAAACGCTTAAAAAACGCTTGGTAGAAGGCCTGCCATGTTCCCCAATGATAATCCGCATGTGCTTTGCACATGCTGCGGAAATTTCCGCTGCGGATTATCATTGCGGAAAAATCCGCAGCATTACCAATTATTTAGCGGAAGCGCGGCGTTTTCGCCGCCATTGACTTGCATTAGAACGCATGGAATCCGCATCCCTGCATCTGTACATGCGGAATCCATGCGTTTCAATGTGCGGATGGTACCCGGGTGTGGAGGACAGGAGACTCTCCTCCGGACCCGGGTACCATAGAACCTGTAAAAAAAAGAATAAAATAAAAAATAAATATTATACTTACCTTCTGATGGCCCCCGATGTCTTCATCCGATGCGTCCTGGCTTGCCGGCAGCTCGTGATGGTCTGAAAAGGACCTGCCGCGACGTCATTTAGTCATCTGACGGGTCACGCGACCGCTGACGTACACACATACATACACACACATACATACACACACATACATACACACACACACACACACACACACACACAGACTCACCATCCCCCGGCTCCATTCCTCCTGCCTGCTCTGACTTCTCCGTTGCAGCAGTGCAGGCCGGGCTCGCACTGTGTGACGTCACAGCTAGGAGACACGGCCGCGCACAGGGCCGTGTCTCCTAGCAGTGACGCGGCCGGGCCAGCACAGGGAAGATAACTGCTGCAGTGCTGGCCCGGCCAATGAAGAAGTAGCGGCGGCCGCTGCTGGGGGAGCGGTCCGGGGCCCCCCCTCCCGCCACTGCTACCGGTATGTGCCGCGGCGGCCCGCACATATAATGAGGGCAATCCGGCATTAGACACCCCGCCCGGAGCCGCGGGCCCCCTGCAGGCTTGGGGCCCCGGGCGGTAGCCCGGATTGCCCTCATTATAATCCGCCTATGATTGCAGCAGCATTTTCCACCAGCAGTTTCAAAGTGGCGGTAATTGTACATTTGCTTGGCGTGGGCTTCTATATATATGGCGTTGCTTAAACTTCTAGGGGCACTTCAGCAATTGTAACTGGAAAAAGAAGGATCAGACTTTCAGCATTTCAGATCATCAGAAGGACATTTCAGATTTTTCACGAAATACAGTGGGGAAAATAAGTATTTGATACACTGCCGATTTTGTAAGTTTTCCCACCTACAAAGAATGGAGAGATCTGTAATTTTAATTGTAGGTACACTTCTACTGTGAGAGACGGAATCTTAAAGGAAATCCCAAAAACCACATTGATTGATTTTTACATACTAATTAATTTGCATTATATTGCATGAAAAAAGTATTTGATACAATAGAAAAACAGAACTCAATATTTGGTACAGAAACCTTTACTTGCAATTACAGAGGTCAGACGTTTCTTGTAGTTCTTGACCAGGTTTGCACACATTGCAGCAGGGATTTTGGCCCACTCCTCGATACAGATCTTCTCCAGATCTTTCAGGTTTCGGGGATGTCGCTGGGCTACATTGAGTTTCAGCTCTCTCCAAAGATTTTCTATTGGGTTCAGGTCTGGAGACTGGCTACACCACTCCAGAACCTTGAAATGCTTCTTAGGGTGGTTTCACATTGCGTTCTGTGTTCCTGTCAGGGCATACGTCCTAAAATTCCCTGCAAAACGGGGTCCGGACGTATGCTGTAACGGGGGCCATAGACCGCAATGGTGACGGCACTTTTTTTTTACCTTGCACTCAACTTAGGCAGTGCTCCCTCCCAGCTAAACCAAATCCTTTTTAGAATGACCCGCAAACAGTGTATTAACCACTTAATAAATACTTAAAGCTGTAAAACTAGATGTGACTGCTTGTGTAACAGCAAGAGTGCAAAAATGTGGTGTATTTTTTTTGCAAAGTCAAGACACTCACAAAAGTAAATCTGCTCAATTTTTACATGCTGGTCCACGTTCTTCATCCGTTTTTCATACAAGTTTCATAAAAATGAACTGACCACACAACCTACAAGGCTGACAATAAACCTTCAGATGATACACAGTGTCGTAATCAGTGTCCAGACAGACACTAATAAGGAGCAGTATTGCTCACTTATTATGTAGGCTTTTTCAAGAAGCAGAAGATTGACAGCGGCATTCGGTCAAAGGTTTTCTCAAAAAGAAGACATGTGGGAGGTATGACTATAACTTTTTAATGCAAATTGCACACCATCAGGGAAATCCTAATGTTTCTACCCATGGTACTTTTATTCTACACAGAGCTTCATTCGATCAAATATGTGCTGCATTACACACCTAACTCACCCCCAACCTAAAAGGGGTTTTATTAGACTACAGTATTCTTGGTTTACCTTGGTCCATTAACATCATATTGGTGGGGGTCCAACTCCAACTCACCTGTCATTCAGCTGACTGAAGGGGTCACAACACTCCTTCATTGTTTATTATGCACAGCGCCATACATTTGTCAGTGGCGGTGCCTAGTATTGCAGCTCAGGCCTCTTCACTTGTGGGAACTGAGGTGTGGAACAGTCACTACCAAGTGTACAAGACCTTTTAATTGATTTATATTACAGACTACATAGTTGTACTACTTTAGAAATCATTAGGCTTATTTATTATGGTTTGGTTACATAGCGCCATTACAACCAGTGTGCAAGTGCCAATGACCAATTTTTCCATACTGACCAATGATGCTGGTCTGTATTATGACCAGAATAATGCATGCAATGTAAAATCAGTTCCAGCATCTGTCTGCAATGCAAACGAGTTTGCAGACACAACTGGCCTGTTTTCAGTGCAGCCGTCTGAATCCGGTCTTGGTCAGCGTCTCCTAATAAAGTGATATTAAGGGTGAAGTATACATCTGACAGGACCGCTATACAAAAGCAAACATTGCAATCTCACAATCAGTATGCAGGTAGCTCCCTCTAGTGGTGATCAGGGTAAATCCTGAACTGTCCAAATCCTGCACTTTCTATATAATTCATAGTTTTAGGAACTAGAAATGTTGTACTGTTTGCAGATATACAGTATGTTCAGTATGTTAAAGCATAGCTTTAAAAATGTGATGATTCAGGATTAATTAGCCTCAATAATCCCATATCATACAAGCAAGTGTCCACAACCACAAAGCTTACACATAAGCCACAGTCTGATGGGTTTCAAAGCCTCTACATAGCTACAATATCTCTATAGTATGAGGCCTCTACCAAACATCTCCCTATATCTCAGCTTCCCAGACTCTGCACATGTGATGTAGGGTTAATTGTAGTCAAATCTGTGGTTATTTTTTATAATTTACTTTATTTCTATAAAATGTGCTCTTTGTATATGCTTAACAAACCAAAACATATCATTGTGGCCACCCACATCAACCGAAAAATGACCTCCGAATCTCTGACCTAACTAAACAGTAGGATGAATAGTATAACATACAAACACATGGGTTCCAAATGGGGCCACTACATATCATTGGCTCAGGCTGCTTACAATACTGCCACCCAGTAGTGTAGCTATCGGGGCGGGTAGAGGGTGCGGTCACACCGGGCTCCACACTCAGAGGGGCTGACCCGGAGTTACGCTATCCTTGACTGTATCGGCGTGCACGGCGTGCCTAACCAGTAAGCCCTGCGGTAGAGCAGGGAAACACAGTCTCCCTGCACTACTGCTCTCCGTTCTGTAGACCGCAGGTCACTTTAAGCCTGTGGGCTACAGAACGGCCAAGGTGCTGACGCATGCACATGATATCAGAGTCCCAGTGCAGCATGATGATGTCACTGCACCAGGACTCTGACGTTCTGTGCATGCGTCAGCGCTATGACAGCGTGTTGCCTTGCCACTGGACTCATGAGGATCTTGGGTTAGATGAGCATATGATTTTTTTTATTAAAATGTGTGGTGTGATGTGGGGGCATCATAAACAATGGGGTACCCTTATACATAGTGGGGACCCTGAAACAGAGTTTCAGTTTGGGGATAATGCAGGAGCCATTATACAGTCTGAGGGTTACTGTCGGGGTCATTATATTGTGTCTTGGGGGAGCAGTGGGGACATCATACTATGTGCAGGGGAGCTGTGGGCTCATCATATTTTGTATAGTGGAGCTGTGGGCCTTTTATACTGTGTATAGGGGAGCTGTGGGCCCACCATACTGTGTATAAGAAGGTGTGAGCCCATTATAGTGTGTATAGCGAAGCTGTGGGCCCATTATACTATGTATAAGGGAGCTGTGGGCCCACCATACTGTGTAGAGGGCAGTTGTGGGAACATCATATTGTGTATAGAGGAGTTGTGGTTGCATTATACTGTGTAAAGGGAGCTGTGCTCCTGTAGCGCCCCGAGGGTTCGGCCGCTACAGGCGTATTGCACCTCTGCCAGAGGTGTAGTATTCCACTCCCAGGTAAGGATGGAGTGTGGACCAGGGCTCAGTTAGCTGCATACAGCACATACACCCCATTTCCGAGGGACAGCTCAACGGTGCTCCCACTAGACAGAAGTGCAGGCATGACCGACTATGTCCCTGTCTGGAGTGGGGAGGGGGGTGGAACACCCAGTGCTGTAGGGGCAGATAGGGGTTGGTTCCTGAGCGTAGGTAGGAGCCCATTGGTTGCTGGTCACCTGGGCTCATGGCTAGAGGGAGGTATAAAAGGTGGGCACCATCTTAGCTCGGAGAGAAGTCCTGTCCAGAGAGGAGAAGACAGGGAGTAGAGGCTCTGTAGGAGCTCTACTCCAGGAGGGCCTAGTGAGAGGCCGAGGAGGAGGTGAAGGGGAGCTGCGGTGTCACCTCAGCCCAGCTCCACGAGAGGGGAGGAGAAGGAGCAGGAAAGAAGGAGAAGAGACAGAGAAACAGATGGGCTCAGGAACAAGAAGGTGGAAGGGACCCTAAGAACCCACGAGAATACAGGGTGAAGGGTCAGGCAGATTAAGGGTGCCGGATCCCAAGTTGGTGGAGGAGAAACTACTCTCAGCCAAAGACCGGACGTCGTGATCATTTATTGGTACGACACCTCATCAAACCTGCTAGGAAGGCACCATATAGGACAGCGGAGGACGGGGCCCACGTTTAACCACACAAGTCCGCGGTAGCTGGACAAAAGTGGGTCACTGGTGAGGCAGGCCAGAGGAAGGATTAAAGGGGGTCCTGAGCCATACTCCTGAGCTGTCTGGGAGTTGACCGAGCCCCTCACCTGGTGGACGCAGCACGGCTCGGGCAGTCATTCCCTGCAGAAGTGACTTGGATATTAACCGTGAGTAAAGACCCTGGATTGCAGTACGTTGTCTGTGTGCTTTTTCGCTCCTCCGGCACTACCGGTACTGGGACTCTCACCACCATCACTCCCACCATCCACTACACTGCCCTGGGGCCAAACTCTTCCCATGGGGAGTCACACCATCCCAGCTGCATACATCATCGGCCCCAGCGGTCTGCCCTGCAGCGGCGGTTCCTAATAACCGCAATCCACGGGTGGCGTAGTCGGACATCTCTTAAAACATCTAAAAGACTACTACTGGCCTGACCACACTGAGCCACGGAACCGGGTTGCCACTACTACTCCCATCGTTCCCCTATTGCCCGGATCCGAGTGCCCCACGGCCCAGGGGGCGAGTTAGCTTTGACGTAGTCGGCAGGATTTCGTGCCCACTAACAACGGGTACTGCGCGCCTGAAAAGAGACTGTTTCATTGTACTAAAGATGGCGCCCGCCCCAGAAGAACGAGCGCCATAATGTGCTCGCCAAAAGACCACAGGAGGCCGCCTCCCATCGTGGGCCGGGTCCTAGAATGGCGCCAAAGAGGAAGCCCGCCCCCAACAACCATGAGCACGGCTGTAGAAATGTCCGTCAACGTGGGGGGGCTGCCCCTGAGAGTGATTGTCAGCAGAATGCCCCAGGACCACCCCCCATGGGGGCGGAAAGAGAAGAAAACTGCGGGGCAGGGGGTGGTCTGGATCAGTCTGGCCAGGCCGCACCCGGAGATGGAGAAAGGAACCAGCTCCAGCACTTTGGCAAGGGGCCTGCTGCAAGCCACACCACCATGCAGCTTTACAGAGCTGCTAGCCCATCTCCCCAAGGAGGACCCCGAGTATGCGCGGGCGGCGCTGGAGGAGCTGGACCGGAGGATGGTCCCGGCGCAGCAGGACGTGATAGCCGGGTGGAAAGAAGAAATGGCCCGGCGGGCTGTGGCCCTGCAGCAGGAGGTGCCGTCGACGTCCAGCAGCACACCAGCCACCGAGGGCAGTGAAGACAGAGCGGAGGCTGAAGACGACGCCGCAGAGGAGGCCGCGACAGCAGAGGCAGGTAACGGAGACGCCCCTACCCCGAACCCTGGGGCCGCCGACCTGGCCCTGCACCCTGTTGCGGAGCCCAACGCACCTGGACACGCCGTCGACACCGTGCCTCCACCGCCATCAACCGGCCCCCAGGCCGTCGACGCTGCCAGTGAGCTCCGCCCCACGCCGTGCCCTCTGACCCCGGGCGTGCTCAGCAAACCAGCATCGCAGGCCCGGCCGCAAGGCCTGGCGCCCCCGGGCGCCGCTGCCCGAACGGAACCCCCTGCACCCGCTGTACCACCCCTGGGAGCAACTAGGAAGCGACCAGCGTGGGCCTGGTCGCAAGGCCACGTGCCCCCGGGCGCCGCCAACCCGCTCATTCCCCCTGCTTCTGCGGTACTACCACTGGGCGCGGATCTTTTCGCCCAACATACCAGTCCGGATGGGCTTCCTTTCATCTGGCCCCCCGAGTATGTCAACCCCCGCTTTCGGAGGAGCCCGCCCGCGGAGGTTGAAGTACCATCTGAGCCCCTCATACCTGCTCCGGCGCCTCAGGAAACCCCCCAGCTGCCGTTGGAGGACGCCCAGTTTGAATGGGACCCCACTGGGGAGGACCTAATGGGGTTCACAAAGGAAACACGGGCGGGCGCAGCCGAACGGCGGGAGGCCTGCCGCCAACAGTTGGAGATGTTTGAGAGGGAGCAGCGAGAGCGGCACGTGAAACAAGAGAAGCTGCAGGTCTGGAGCGCGGAGCAGAAAATGAAGGCCCGGCGAGATCCCCGAACTGCCCGCAGTCCCCGAGTCACCGGGACTGTTGTGAAGTTCCAGATGGAGCGCGGCTGGGGTTTCATCCGAGACCCTGAGACCATCAGCGACGTGTTCGTGACGAGGAGGGATGTGGAGAGCCACCTGCCGGAAGGTCATCAAGGGCGGGATCTGTTTCCAGGGGATGTGGTGTCTTATACCCGGCACCAAGGCGTGAAGGGATGGTACGCCCTCCACATCCACAGAGTAGTAGAGGAGGAGGAACAGCACTACTCGGACTCTGAGTACCAAGAGGGCCCGGACGGGCCTGAAGACTATGAGGAGCAAGGAGCGGCTGGAGGGTATCGCTACCAGTAAACAGTAGCATACCAGTGTAAATAGTTACCCGTCAGGGTACAAAGGAACTGTTTGGGACTGTTTCAAATTGAGTGTGGTCCCCGTTGGGACTGATATAGGACTGTGTGACTGTTGCCCTATCCCCTAGGTAACCTGGCTGAGGACTGAGAGCAGCCATCTCTCTTCCCTTTAACAGGCTGAGGACTGTGAGCAGCCATTCCCCCTTTTTCAACCGGCCAAGGACTGGGAACGGCCAATCCCTTGTATATAGTTGCGCTTCCTAAAGCGCCCCCTACTGGTTTTATATAAAAACCGCAACGTCTACCTCAAGACAAGTTTACTGGACTGTTGCACCTTTAAGAAGAAAGAACACCTGGTGGCAAGTTGCACCGCGGCCATGACCCAAGAATCTAAGAATGTGCTTTACTTAAAAATGTTTGACATAAGAAAGTTTTATATGCTGCTAGGTGATAATGCAAGAGTTTTATAAGGTGTTTTATACAAAAGAGTTCTGGAAGTATTGAAAATATTTTATAATGCCTAGTGAAAGAAAAGTGTCTCCCATAAAGGGAATTGAGCTGTGTCATCCGCTTCTAAATGTAAAAAGTTATTGAAAAAGTTTGCATGTCCTGTAATTATCTGTTTTTGCTCATTTCCAGCCCGAGGACGTGCTGTGGTTTACCAGGGGGGAATGTAGCGCCCCGAGGGTTCGGCCGCTACAGGGGTATTGCACCTCTGCCAGAGGTGTAGTATTCCACTCCCAGGTAAGGATGGAGTGTGGACCAGGGCTCAGTTAGCTGCATACAGCACACACACCCCATTTCCGAGGGGCAGCTCAACGGTGCTCCCACTAGACAGAAGTGCAGGCACGACCGACTATGTCCCTGTCTGGAGTGGGGAGGGGGGTGGAACACCCAGTGCTGTAGGGGCAGATAGGGGTTGGTTCCGGAGCGTAGGTAGGAGTCCATTGGTTGCTGGTCACCTGGGCTCATGGCTAGAGGGAGGTATAAAAGGTGGGCACCATCTTAGCTCAGAGAGAAGTCCTGTCCAGAGAGGAGAAGACAGGGAGTAGAGGCTCTGTAGGAGCTCTACTCCAGAAGGGCCTAGTGAGAGGCCGAGGAGGGGGTGAAGGGGAGCTGCGGTGTCACCTCAGCCCAGCTCCACGAGAGGGGAGGAGAAGAAGGAGCAGGAAAGAAGGAAAAGAGACAGCGAAACAGAAGGGCTCAGGAACAAGAAGGTGGAAGGGACCCTAAGAACCCACGAAAATACAGGGTGAAGGGTCAGGCAGATTAAGGGTGCCGGATCCCAAGTTGGTGGAGGAGAAACTACCCTCAGCCAAAGACCGGACGTCGTGATCATTTATTGGTGCGACACCTCATCAAACCTGCTAGGAAGGCACCATATAGGACAGCGGAGGACGGGGCCCACGTTTAACTGCACAAGTCCGCGGTAGCTGGACAAAAGTGGGTCACTGGTGAGGCAGGCCAGAGGAAGGATTAAAGGGGGTCCTGAGCCATACTCCTGAGCTGTCTGGGAGTTGACCGAGCCCCTCACCTGGTGGACGCAGCACGGCTCGGGCAGTCATTCCCTGCAGAAGTGACTTGGATATTAACCGTGAGTAAAGACCCTGGACTGCAGTACGTTGTCTGTGTGCTTTTTCGCTCCTCCGGCACTACCGGTACTGGGACTCTCACCACCATCACTCCCACCATCCACTACACTGCCCTGGGCCGGCACTCTTCCCGTGGGGAGTCACACCATCCCAGCTGCATACATCATCGGCCCCAGCGGTCTGCCCTGCAGCGGCGGTTCCTAATAACCGCAATCCACGGGTGGCGTAGTCGGACATCTCTTAAAACATCTAAAAGACTACCACTGGCCTGACCACCCTGAGCCACGGAACCGGGTTGCCACTACTACTCCCATCGTTCCCCTATTGCCCGGATCCGAGTGCCCCACGGCCAAGGGGGCGAGTCAGCTTTGGCGTAGTCGGCAGGATTTCGTGCCCGCTAACAACGGGTACTGCGCGCCTGAAAAGAGACTGTTTCATTCTACTAAAGATGGCGCCCGCCCCAGAAGAACGAGCGCCATAATGTGCGCACCAAAAGACCACAGGAGGCCGCCTCCCATCGTGGGCCGGGTCCCAGAATGGCGCCAAAGAGGAAGCCCGCTCCCAACAACCATGAGCACGGCTGTAGAAATGTCCGTCAACGTGGGGGGGCTGCCCCTGAGAGTGATTGTCAGCAGAATGCCCCAGGACCACCCCCCATGGGGGCGGAAACAGAAGAAAACTGCGGGGCAGGGGGTGGTCTGGATCCACCTGGCCAGGCCACACCCGGAGATGGAGAAAGAAACCAGCTCCAGCACTTTGGCAAGGGGCCTGCTGCAAGCCACACCACCATGCAGCTTTACAGAGCTGCTAGCCCATCTCCCCAAGGAGGACCCCGAGTATGCGCGGGCGGCGCTGGAGGAGCTGGACCGGAGGATGGTCCCGGCGCAGCAGGACATGATAGCCGGGTGGAAAGAAGAAATGGCCCGGCGGGCTGTGGCCCTGCAGCAGGAGGCGCCGTCGACGTCCAGCAGCACACCAGCCACCGAGGGCAGTGAAGACAGAGCGGAGGCTGAAGACGACGCCACAGAGGAGGCCGCGACAGCAGAGACAGGTAACGGAGACGCCCCTACCCCGAACCCTGGGGCCGCCGACCTGCCCCTTCACCCTGTTGCGGAGCCCAACGCACCTGGACCCGCCGTCGACACCGTGCCTCCACCGCCATCAACCGGCCCCCAGGCCGTCGACGCTGCCAGTGAGCTCCGCCCCACGCCGTGCCCTCTGACCCAGGGCGTGCACAGCAAACCACCATCGCAGGCCCGGCCGCAAGGCCTAGCGACCCCGGGAGCCGCTGCCCCGACGGAACCCCCTGCACCCGCTGTACCACCCCTGGGAGCAACTAGGAAGCGACCAGCCCAGGCCTGGTCGCAAGGCCACGTGCCCCCGGGCGCCGCCAACCCGCTCGCGCCCCCTGCTTCTGCGGTACTACCACTGGGCGCGGATCTTTTCGCCCAACATACCAGTCCGGATGGGCTTCCTTTCATCTGGCCCCCCGAGTATGTCAACCCCCGCTTTCGGAGGAGCCCGCCCGCGGAGGTTGAAGTACCATATGAGCCCCTCATACCTGCTCCGGCGCCTCAGGAAACTCCCCAGCTGCCGTTGGAGGACGCCCAGTTTGAATGGGACCCCACTGGGGAGGACCTAATGGGGTTCACAAAGGAAACACGGGCGGGCGCAGCCGAACGGCGGGAGGCCTGCCGCCAACAGCTGGAGATGTTTGAGAGGGAGAAGCGAGAGCGGCGCGTGAAACAAGAGAAGCTGCAGGTGCGGAGCAGAAAATGAAGGCCCGGCGAGATCCCCGAACTGCCCGCAGTCCCCGAGTCACCGGGACTGTTGTGAAGTTCCAGATGGAGCGCGGCTGGGGTTTCATCCGAGACCCTGAGACCATCAGCGACGTGTTCGTGATGAGGAGGGATGTGGAGAGCCACCTGCCGGAAGGTCATCGAGGGCGGGATCTGTTTCCAGGGGATGTGGTGTCTTATAACCGGCACCAAGGCGTGAAGGAATGGTACGCCCTCCACATCCACAGAGTAGTAGAGGAACAGCACTACTCGGACTCTGAGTACCAAGAGGGCACGGATGGGCCTGAAGACTATGAGGAGCAAGGAGCGGCTGGAGGGTATCGCTACCAGTAAACAGTAGCATACCAGTGTAAATAGTTACCCGTCAGGGTACAAAGGAACTGTTTGGGACTGTTTCAAATTGAGTGTGGTCCTCGTTGGGACAGATATAGGACTGTGTGAATGTTGCCCTATCCCCTAGGTAACCTGGCTGAGGACTGAGAGCAGCCATCCCTCTTCCCTTTAACAGGCTGAGGACTGTGAGCAGCCATTCCCCCTTTTTCAACCGGCCGAGGACTGGGAACGGCCAATTCCTTCTATATAGTTGCGCTTCCTAAAGCGCCCCCTACTGGTTTTATATAAAAACCACAACGTCTACCTCAAGACAAGTTTACTGGACTGTTGCACCTTTAAGAAGAAAGAACACCTGGTCGCAAGTTGCACCGCGGCCATGCCCCAAGAATCTAAGAATGTGCTTTACTTAAAAATGTTTGACATAAGAAAGTTTTATATGCTGCTAGGTGATAATGCAAGAGTTTTATAAGGTGTTTTATACAAAAGAGTTCCGGAAGTATTGAAAATATTTTATAATGCCTAGTGAAAGAAAAGTGTGTCCCATAAAGGGAATTGAGCTGTGTCGTCCGCTTCTATGTAAAAAGTTATTGAAAAAGTTTGCATGTCCTGTAATTATCTGTTTTTGCTCTTTTCCAGCCCGAGGACGTGCTGTGGTTTACCAGGGGGGAATGTAGCGCCCCGAGGGTTCGGCCACTACAGGGGTATTGCACCTCTGCCAGAGGTGTGGTATTCCACTCCCAGGTAAGGATGGAGTGTGGACCAGGGCTCAGTTAGCTGCATACAGCACACACACCCCATTTCCGAGGGACAGCTCAACGGTGCTCCCACTAGACAGAAGTGCAGGCACGACCGACTATGTCCCTGTCTGGAGTGGGGAGGGGGGTGGAACACCCAGTGCTGTAGGGGCAGATAGGGGTTGGTTCCTGAGCGTAGGTAGGAGCTCATTGGTTGCTGGTCACCTGGGCTCATGGCTAGAGGGAGGTATAAAAGGTGGGCACCATCTTAGCTCAGAGAGAAGTCCTGTCCAGAGAGGAGAAGACAGGGAGTAGAGGCTCTCTGGGAGCTCTACTCCAGGAGGGCCTAGTGAGAGGCCAAGGAGGAGGTGAAGGGGATCTGCGGTGTCACCTCAGCCCAGCTCCACGAGAGGGGAGGAGAAGAAGGAACAGGAAAGAAGGAGAAGAGACAGAGAAACAGAAGGGCTCAGGAACAAGAAGGTGGAAGGGACCCTAAGAACCCACGAGAATACAGGGTGAAGGGTCAGGCAGATTAAGGGTGCCTGATCCCAAGTTGGTGGAGGAGAAACTACCCTCAGCCAAAGACCGGACGTCGTGATCATTTATTGGTGCAACACCTCATCAAATCTGCTAGGAAGGCACCATATAGGACAGCGGAGGACGGGGCCCACGTTTAACTGCACAAGTCCGCGGTAGCTGGACAAAAGAGGGTCACTGGTGAGGCAGGCCAGAGGAAGGATTAAAGGGGGTCCTGAGCCATACTCCTGAGCTGTCTGGGAGTTGACCGAGCCCCTGGCAGTCATTCCCTGCAGAAGTGACTTGGATATTAACCGTGAGTAAAGACCCTGGACTGCAGTACGTTGTCTGTGTGCTTTTTCGCTCCTCCGGCACTACCGGTACTGGGACTCTCACCACCATCACTCCCACCGTCCACTACACTGCCCTCGGGCCGCACTCTTCCCGTGGGGAGTCACACCATCCCAGCTGCATACATCATCGGCCCCAGCGGTCTGCCCTGCAGCGGCGGTTCCTAATAACCGCAATCCACGGGTGGCGTAGTCGGACATCTCTTAAAACATCTAAAAGACTACCACTGGCCTGACCACCCTGAGCCACGGAATCGGGTTGCCACTACTACTCCCATCGTTCCCCTATTGCCCGGATCCGAGTGCCCCACGGCCCAGGGGGCGAGTCACTCCCATCATAATGTATATAGAGGAGCTGTACATTGGGGGACTCAAGAGGATATTATTAGATGTTAAGTGTGGGCACTTAAGAAGCATTATTGTTAAAGGGGCACTCAGAGTAGAGTGACCGTCAATGTGCAGAGGGGGCATTATTACTTTCTAGTGGCAAAATGTGAACACTGTTTTCCTGGCCACTTGCACAGGGTACTAATATTTTCTTGGGGCAATTAAACAATCTAGAGAGCACAAAGGAGACATTATCACTATGTAAGAGGCACAGTGGTGGGCATTATTATGTGGGGCAGTAAGAAGAGCCATTATTTTACCATTATTTTACCACACAGCAGGTGCAGTAATAGGGACACGACAGCAGCGGCTCAGCATTGAAGCATCCGCAGGATGAGGAGTTTGTGCAGGTTGGGGATATATGGAGACGGTGCGGGAAATGTGAGAAGTCAAATGTGTCTGTGTTGTAATCTCTGCAGACGAGTCGTGGTTAGAGAAGTTGTCATGTCGGTCTGGGCAAGATGGAAAAGATGGGAAAAGTGAACGACTTCATAAGAAAGAACACCAGCTGTAAGTCACTATCTATAACTGTACTGTAATTTCTTATATGTTCTTCAGGACTGGTATCCACCACTATATGGTCACCATATGGAGGTAATATAGATCCTAGCCTTTGTAGAGATTATTTTGCAGTAACAGTGTGGTGATCTTCTCAGTTGTAGAAGAAAGAGTTGGCATGCACTCCGTCTATGAACTTTGAGATGCTGGTGAAGTGGGATAGAACCCTGTGATTTGTAAGCAATGAATCACCATACACTTTTGAAGAAATTTACAGATAATTTATTTCACATATAGTGAGTAAGACATAGGCACTGATATAGAAACGGTGCAGGAAATATGCGACAAAAAATTATAAATAATGTTTCGACCCTGCCAGGGTCTTATTCATACTATCGCTTAAGGATGAGTGTATCCGTGCGCTCCCACGCCTTCATCATGTGCACATAACTAGAAGTCACATTGCTGATGTGAACACAGTCCTAGATTTTCAGTTTTTTTCATTACCGACATTAGGAACAAGCCTAGAATGTACAATATAAAACTTGATTTATGTTTCTGTAATTTAATATATTTTCAACATTAATAATTTATTACATGAGACTGATTGATTTATTAGTAATTCGGATTTTCAAATGACATTATACAGGCATACGAAGGCTGCACTATTCTTTATAGTGAATCTCTGCTGCCCCCTGCAGTCTATTACTTAATCTACACAAATACTTACCCAAGTTATAACAAAGTTTTATTTAAGTGGAAGAAAATGTAACAATAAAGGTAATATATAATACACATATATTCAGCTGATATGATGGCAAATGAATATTCAATGGAAACATTTGTACTTCTATAGTAAAGGAAATGGTTGTGGTTCAAAATGTATGATGTTAATAGTAATTAATATATTATTTTCTAGAGAGATTATCAAAGGAAAAACACGTGCCAGGAGAAAATATTCAGACATTATGGTAGAACCTAAGGTTAAAAAAGATCCACAGTTTATTAAGCTTTTTTAGGTCCCTTTAAGGCTTAAGTGGTTAACTTGTAAAAGTCAATTGCATATTAAAAGTGCCAAATAAACGCATTTTACTAACTCAAGTAAAAAGATATATTCCCATATTGTACATTAATGCATAATCATTGGATATGCCATAAATGTATAGTAAATTAAGGTACTACTGATGGGGCCTACATCTATCTCAGGATACAGGTCTCATTGAGCTCTGCGTCCAGTGGAGAGGTGGTCGTAATTTTCATACATATAAAAGGGATTCCAACCACCCCTCCAATGACCACGTTGCTCATCAGGACCCATTGTTGAGATAGATGCAGGTCCCAGCGGAGGGATCCACATCTATTATACATTCCTGGCGTTCTCCTATGGACATGGGACTTGATGAGGATGTCTCATCATCTCTCTTCTTTGGAGTTGTTTTGAGTTGGTCAGCAGAACCAACTTGCAATTTGTTCCACAGACAATTATTAGGATCTATGAAAAAAACATTAAACTACTTATAGATAGCATAGAAGCTATAAGGAAGGTAAGCTATATCAAATATTGGCAGTGAAAGAAGTGTAGAGATCATTTAAAAATACCCTTTCATACAAAAGCCCTAGACACCACAAAGCATCAGAACACCATATAGGACACAGAGAAATATGGCTATATATTCATAAAGTGTCCCCTATAATGCTCATCTACTGACTACAAGGTGATCACGGAGACACTGGAGGAGAAAACATTGGCAATAGGGTCTGAAGTAGGCATGGGCTGCATTCCCATGTGGGACCTAGAACCTAGGGGGCCCCAAAAGTCCTTTTAGAAAACTAATACTATTAAAACCCGTGAAAGTTAGGGGCCCTGTTGGAGATTTTTCATTGTGGCCCATGTGCTTCAAGTTCCACCACTGACAATAAGTGCAGGATAATGGTATGTACAGTAGCATGTAAAAGTTTGAGCACCCCTGGTCAAAAATACTGTTATTGTGAACAGTTAAGTAAGTTGAAGATGAAATGATCTTTAAAAGGCCTAAAGTTAAAAGATGACACATTTCCTTTGAATTTTAGGCCAAAAATATACACTACCATTCAAAAGTTTGGGGTCATTTAGAAATTTCATTATTTTTTAAAGAAAAGCACATTTTTTTTCAATGAAGCTAACATTAAAGGAATCAGAAATACACTCTATACATTGTTAATGAGATAAATGACTATTCTAGCTGCAAACGTCTTGTTTTTATTGCAATATCTACGTAGGTGTATAGAGGCCAATTTCCAACAACCACCACTCCAGTGTTTTAATGGTACATTGTGTTTGCTAACTGTGTAAGAAGGCTAATGGATGTTTAGAAAACCCTAGAAAACCATTGCACAAGTATGTTAGCCCAGCTGAAAATGGTTTGACTGATTTGAGAAGCTATAAAATTGACCTTCCTTTGAGCTAGTTGAGAATCTGGAGCATTACATTTGTTTGTTCTATGAAATTCTCAAAATGGCCAGAAGAAGAGAACTTTCATGTGAAACTCGACAGTCTATACTTGTTCTTAGAAATTAAGGCTATTCCATGCGAGATATTGCCAAAAACTGAAGATTTCCTACAATGGTGTGTACTACTCCCTTCAGAGGAGAGCACAAACAGGCTCTAACCAGAGCAGAAAGAGAAGTGGGAGGCCTCGCTGCACAACTGAGCAACAAGACAAGTACATTAGAGTCTCTAGTTTGAGAAATCAACGCCTCACAGCTCCTCAACTGGCAGCTTCATTAAATAGTACACGCAAAACGCCAGTGTCGACGTCTACAGGGGCGAGGCGACTCCAGGATGCTGGCCTTCAGGGCAAAGTGACAAAGAAAAAGCCATATATGAGACTGGTTAATAAAAGGAAAAGATTAATATGGGCAAAAGAACCCAAACATTGGACAGAGGAAGATTGGAAAAAAGTTTTATGGACAGACGAATCAAAGTTTGAGGTGTTTGGATCACACATAAGAACATTTGTGAGACGCAGAACAACTGAAAAGATGCTGGAAGAGTGCCTGACGCCATCTGTCAAGCATGGTGGAGGTAATTTGATGGTCTGGGGTTGCTTTGGTGCTGGTAAAGTGGGAGATTTGTACAAGGTAAGTGGGATTTTGAATAAGAAAGGCTATCACTCCATTTTGCAACGCCATGCCATACCCTGAGGACAGCGCTTGATTGGAGCCAATTTCATCCTACAACAGGACAATGACCCAAAGCACACCTCCAATTTTGCATGAACTATTTAGGGAAGAAGCAGGCAGCTGGTATTCTATGTGTAATGGAGTGGTCAGCGCAGTCACCAGTTCTCAACCCCATTGAGCTGTTGAGGGAGCAGCTTGACCTTATGGTACGCAAAAAGTGCCCATCAAGCCAATCCAACTTGTGGGAGGGGCTTTAGGAAGCATGGGGTGAAATTTCTCAAGATTACCTCAGCAAATTAACAGCTAGAATGCCAAAGGTCTGCAATGCTGGAATTGCTGCAAAGGGAACATTCTTTGACGAAAGCAAAGTTTGAAGGAGAAAATTATTCTTTCAAATAAAAATCATTATTTCTAACCTTGTCAATGTCTGGAGTATATTTTCGATTCATTTTGCAACTCATTTGATAAATAAAAGTATGAGTTTTCATGGAAAAACAAAATTGTCTGGGTGACCCCAAACTTTTGAACGGTAGTGTATATTTTCATCTTTTACATTTTAAAAATTACAAAAAGGAAAATTGGAAGATGCAAAAGTTTGGGCACCCTGCATGGTTAGTACCTAGTAGCACCCTCTTTGAAAGTATCAAAGTTAGTAAACACTGTTTGTAGTCAGACAAGAGTCTTTCAATTCTTGTTTAAGGGATTTTCATTCATTCTTCCTTGAAAAATTCTTCCAGTTTTGTGAGATTCCTGGGTCATGTTGCATGCACTGCTATTTTGAGGACTAGCCACAGATTTTCAATGATGTTCAGATCAGGGGACTGTGAGGGCCATTCTAAAACTTTCAGCTTCCGCCTTTTGAGGTAGGCTATTGTGGATTTTGACGTGTGTTTAGGATCATTATCCATTTGTAGAAGCCATCCTCTTTTCACCTTCAGTTTTTTACATATGATGTTTTTTTGCATCAAGAATTGGTTGAAATTTCATTGAATTCATTCTTCCTTCTACCCATGAAATGTTCCCCATGCCATTGGCTGCAACACAACCCCACAGCATGATTGATCCACCCCCATGCTTAGTGGTTGACGAGATGTTCTTTTCCTGAAATTCTGTGCCCTTTTTTCTCCACACATACTTGTGATCATTGTGGCCAAAGAGTTCTACTTTAAAGGGAATCTGTCACCCCCCTGGGCGATATCAGACCTCTACTATGGCCATACAGGTTATAGAAAAGTAAATCTATACATACCTGTATGGCCCATAGAATTTATTAAAGTGCTTTTCTCTGCAATGAGACCTCTGCTATGGGCCATACAGGGAAGTATATATTTACTTTTCTATACCCTGTATGGCCATAGTAGAGGTCTGATATCTCCCAGGGGGATGACAGATTCCCTTTAACCTCATTGGTCCACAGGACTTGTTTCCAAACTGCATCAGGCTTGTTCAGATGCTCTTTTGCATACTTCTGACGCTGAATTTTATGGAGAGGATGCAAGAGAGGTTTTCTTCTGATGACTCTTCCATGAAGGCCATATTTGTGAAGGTGTCTCTGAACAGTAGAACAATGTACCACAACTCCAGAGTTTGCTAAATCTTTCTGAAGGTCTTTTGCAGTCAAGCGGGGGTTCTGATTTGCCTCTCTAACAATCCTACAAGCTGCTCTCAGTGAAATTTTGCTTGGTCTTCCAGACATTATCTTGACTTCCACTGTTCCTGTTAACTGCCATTTCTTAATTACATTTCGAACTGAGTAAAGGTCAACTTGAAAACACTTTGCTATCTTCTTTTAGCCTTTTCGTGCATTATGGGCCTCCACCATTTTCATTATCAGAGTGCTGTTAGAAGAACCCATGGCTGCTGTTTTTTGGCACAAGGTTAGAGGAGGCTGGGTTAATAAAGCTGGGAAAGTTGCATCATCTGCCCTTCCCTAATGATGATCGTGAACAAGTCATAACTAATGGCTAATGACTAATTAAGGTTTGAACCTTGGGTCAAAGTTATCTGGCACACAAATACAATAACTTATTAGCAACCAATGGCATATCTGAGATATTCTATGGCACTTTTATGAAGCCTCACTACTGAATGTCTAGACTGAGCAGGCACGGGCATGTGAAGGAGTTGTACAGCTATGGGATGATGAAATATCATTATGATGGCAGCTCTGCCATGTCAAGTGAAAGCAGCATATTTTATGTGGACACTTTCTACCCTTGCATGGGTTACAGCACATATACTTATATTCTTACGAAGAACATTTGATCAGTAATACATAAAATCATAAATACTTTTAATCCAGCTTTATCAGCCATATAGATGAATGATTATCAGGTACTGCATGTGTGGGTGTAATTAGTATGGCCATTTCAGTCATTATCCGGAGATGTAGCAGAACATACTAGATGTAGGACATATAGCTGATCACTGTGCATCTGGTTTGCACTTGTTGAGAAGTGACGCAGCTTTACATGCGACGCTGAAGCTTTTTACTATTCCTCATTCCATTCCCATGATAAGCATGGCAGGTTAATACAGGGAATCTTTGAGTCATAGATATGTATTTACCCATGACAAGAGCTTTATCTGTGCGTTACCCTTTATACTATGCAAATCAGCTCTACTGCGAAAGGAAGAAAACTGTCTCTTTAGTGCCAAGAGATACCCTTTCTAGTGTAAATCATGATAAAAACTGTCAGCGTCTTGTAATTATGTGCCAAAGTCTATAAGAAGCAGACTTCCTGGTTGCTCTTATTAAGATTGGAGCTTGTACACTGTAAGCTATCTGTAGACATGGTGGCTAATATTCAGCTGCTTTAATATTTGCATCTGCTTTCCTAATGTACTAAGAAGCCTTCCATTAACTTTTTATTTCCTCAAACCTGTGTAAATGTTAGTGAAGTGTAATGTCAGTGTGTGAATATACGATCGCCAACTTCTCTGGTATTCAGCGCCGTTCTGCTCCTCTTCTGAGTCACATGACGGCAATTCAGACTCTGCGGATCACACTGGGCTTGTGTGAGCTGGAAAGGGTGAGCCTATGGAGGATCAGAATGAGCAGTAGCAATGCCCCCTCTATGCCCTGTACAGTAATAATACCCTGTTCCCTTGTGCCTCCTTACAGTTATATAGCACCATATAATATCCCCACGTGCCTGTGACGCGCCCCCTGGGCCGTGAGGTACTCAGTAGCCGGGCCGGTCGATGCTGGGGATGTCACGGTGGCAGTGAACCGGTCCGTGACCCAGGGCGGTCAATTAAAGGGAAAGTAAAAGGAGAATAAAGTTTTTAGAGATAATGTTTGTGACGCCACCTGTGGTATGCGGCTATATTGGGCCGCCGTTGCGGTGCAGATCCCCTGGAGCTGATGGTGACGCAGCAGAGTTGGTTCAGCTCTCCACAGGCAGAGCTAAGCTCCAGGGCAGTGTAGATGATTTGAAGAGTAGATGTTGTCGGCTGGGACAGTGTCGTGCAGGGCTGAGGGCGCAGGTAATGAACAAACAACACATTAATGGCGGTTTCCTCTTATCTTTACTTGCGGTTTGTCAGAGCAGACCAGGGTACGGGTACTAGCTGGTAGTGGAGGTCCGGGCGGCCTGGAAGCAAGTTGGGAATCCGCCTTGCCAGGTGGAGTTGTAGGCCTTCCCTCTGCGCTATTCCCTTTGGCCCTGCTGCTTGAAGCTATGCTGCAGCCCTTGTCCCTGAGTAAGACATCGTTTTCCTCACCCGTACGGCAGGCAACTCGGGCCTTCCTCAAGTGTCGTTCCCACGTGGTGGTGCTGGGCCCTATGATGCTGCTGAGCAGTCGGGCATCTGGTGGGGCCTAGAGACCTGCAGTGTCTTGCCCTCCGGATTTAGCTGCTGGGCCTTCAGTGCCCCACAACCTCAGACTCCGGTGTCCGGTTCCTTTGCACTTCTCTTCTCTGGGGTGAGCTTGTACGCAGCTCCCTTCCCCAGGTCTTTCCTCATCGCTGTCCTGTCTTCAACTCCTCTCTACTAACTCTTACTAACCCCGCCTCCAGATTCCAGTTGCTAAGGGGAGGAGCTCCCCTTTCTGGTCTGGAGCCAGGAAAGTGTTGCATGCTGGTAAACCTGATTAGGGGACCCCTCCTTGCTTCCAGGCATGGCATCACCCCTTGTGAGGGAGGCAATGCCACTGTGGCAACCGGACACCTGCTTTAAAAATAATTCCCCCATCAGCGTTTATAATATCAAGCTCTTATCTCATAATAATAATATTATTATTATTCCCCCACTGCTTGGTTATAATGATCCCTCATTGTGCCTCCTAATAATTGATGCCTCACAGCCCCATATACGCAATATGATGGCCCCCACAGATGCTTAAACAGTAATATGGTACCACCGCACCCTATACACAGTATTATGCCCCATAGCCCTCTATATACAGTATATATACATAGCATAATGCCCCTTACACACAGAATTATCCCACATATTCACAGTATTATTCCCTCTATTCACACATTTTAATGGCCTATATACACATTATTATGCCACATATTCAGAATATGATGTCCCATAGCCCCCCCATACATAATATTATAGCCCAATAACCCCCCATTATACAGTGTGATGTGACTATAGCTCCCCTTTAAACTATTTAATGACCCATAACTCTCTATATAGAATTATTATGGTCCCAAAGCTCTCCTATAAAATGTATGATGCCCCACAACTCCCCGAGCCCCATAATAATAAATATGTATATTAAAAAAAATTATACGCATCCAAGTCTGGTTCTCTGTCCATTCACCGCAGCCTCTATCTCCACTTCTAGCTGTGAGCCGGCACAGGGGATGTCGGACGGCACAATGACATTACTGTATCTCACCACTCGATGTCCCCTGCATCCTACAGACGCCGATACTGTAAAAACGAAGAGACCTGAACTGGAATGTAAATTGGTGTGCATGCAGCATGTAAGAGCATGTTCACACATGGCCACTAAACAGAAAAAAAAACAAAGACAGAAATACAATACACATACAGTATACCCTGCAGTAAATAAATAAATCGCAATAGTGCATGAAAACAATAAAGGGTACTTAGTTAACATAATTTTGATCAAAATAATGCGAAAGCCATCCTGCCTTGTCACGGCGATGCCGATACTGTTAGTAATTTTGCAGGCCGATGCATCCCATGGCTGGACCTGCCCATCTGGCATTAACACAGGTTTGGAAAAAATAGTTATTGGCAGTACTTCTTTAAAGTGACTGATTTTTAACAAAAAAAGGTGCACAGTATAAAAGGGCTGTTACTATTTGGGATCCCCATTATTAGCCATAGCAAAGATAAAAGAACCGAAAAAAAGGAGAAAGAAATGGATATCAAATAAGAAATACAAATAAAACCAGATCCTTTATTGAAAATACCAATAAAAGGCAAAAAGGCATGAGGCTAAAAAAAATGTTTATATCAGGCAAGACTTACATGGATCAATAAATGCATACAAAATAGGTGGCTGTAATATTGTGAATACAGAGAATGGCAATGCCGAGTTAGGTAAGACTCCACTTGCTGCTAGCTCTCATCATAGATTATGACTGTTTGCTTGGGATCCCAGAAGGACAGCCTGTAAACTGTGAAGTCATTATTCTTCCTAATCATACAATTCCTTTAAGTGCTGTTTGCAAGACACTTCCATTTTTGCAACCACTTGACCTTGAAGAGTAAAATTTCCAGTACAACAACCTGGCTTCCCCACTGCATTAATGCAATATGTTAAATCTGTTATAAAAATGTACCAGAAAGTAGATTTATTTAAACGGAATCTGTCACCCCCTTGGACTTATCTGACCTCTAATATGGGCATACAGGTAATAGAAAAGTAAATCTATACATATCTGTATGCATAGGCGGATTATAATGAGGGCAATTCGGGCTACCGCCCGGGGCCCAGGGCTCCGGGGGGCCCATGAATTGCTCCCATTAAAATGCGCAATTTTTTTTTTTTGTTACCGCCGCGCTGGCCGAAGGTTCAGATCACCACCGCTGCGGGCCCGCAGCCGCAGGCAGCTTGAATCATGCTTTGCCGCCCTGCCAGTGCCACATGATGTCAGGCAGGGCAGCCACTCACAGACACGCTGGCTGCATCACGCGGCCGCTCCCATCCGGCCACCATAGCTGTATATTCACTAGTGCGGCCAGTTTAAATGATGTTGGGACTGCCTTGCCTGACGTCATGTGGCAGGGCGGTCCCAACATCATTTAAACTGCCTGCACTAGTGAATATACAGCTATGGTGGCCGGATGGGAGCGGCTGCGTAATGCAGCCAGCGTGTCTGTGAGTGGCTGCTTTGAAATTTGGGTCCTGCCCTGCCTGACGTCATGTGACCCAAATTTCAAAGCAGCCACTCACAGACACGTTGCATCACGCAGCCACTCCCATCCGGCCGGCTGCAGATCCACCAGGGCGGGCAGTTTACATGATGCTGGGACCGCCCTGCCACATGACGTCAGGGAGGGCCCAGCATACACAGCGCGGGCGCTGGTCTATTAAAAAGAAGAAATGGCTGACATGAAGAGGAGCCGCCTGCTCCTACCCCACGCACCATGACCCAGAGCTTGCCTGCTGCCTCGTCTCCTGCTGAGCCCTGCTGCTGCAGTGTCAAAGTGTGTTTAAAAAGTATGTGTTTTGTGTATATTTATCAATAATGGCCCCCTGCCGTTTTATACAGAGTGCTTGCTGGCTGCCTTCTAGTGTTCCAATGCCACTTGCCGCAGACAAACATTAGCTTAAATCATCGTGTGTCTCAGACAGTGTCTGTGGCAGTGGAACTGGTGGGCAGCCAGCAGCACTTTGTATAAAAGGGCAGGGGACCATTGTCATTTTTCAAATTTCTACATAATGTTGGGGATGGGAGAGGAGTGGACTGAAACTACATAAAGACAAATGCCCCTTCACACTGTCTACTCCCTCCCCCCCATCATCTTAGAATTTTTGATGCAATGCAAGCAAAATCTCCAAGGTGGACAGCGCATAGTGTGTCGGGGCATTGGTCCCATGTAGTTTCAGTCCACTACCATCTCCACATTTTTTACACAATAAAAGGCTCCTTGCCCTTAGATACAGAGTGCCACTGCAAATTCTGCTTGTACATGCCCACAATCAGGAATGGTAGCGTTTTGAATGCAGCGTATTTCCGCTGCATCCAAAACGCTGCATTGTAATTACAGCACTTGTGTTTAGTTACATGCAGATTTACCACATCTAATGACATGCTATTGGTCATACACTGTAAACCCTGGTCTTTGCCACAGAAATTCACATGCAGCCATGCTGCTTCTTGTAAACCCGCGTAAACTCACCTCACCCGGGTGAGATTACATAGCATTGGACTGGTCACCAGCCAGTATGTGTGCAGTCCTGACAGAGGCTATTAAGTGCATGATTGGTATGAATCTGAAATTGAAGAAGATTTTAATATGGGCCAAAACTGGGACCGATAGATAAGTGTGTTGAGGCGATACGCCAGTCTAAAGAAATGGATTTTTAGGGTCCGCTTGAAACTGTGGGTTTGGGAATTAATCAAACTGTCCTGGGTAGTGCATTCCAAAGAATAGGCGCAGCACGCAAGAAATCTTGGAGACGGGAGTGGGGAGTTCGGATTATGGAGGAATTTAGTTTTAAGTCATTGGCAGAACAGAGGACACTTGTAGGGTGGTAGACTGAGACAAGGGAGGAGATGTAGGGGGTGCTGAAGGATGGAGTGCTCTGTGGGTAAGCATGTTAAGTTTATATTGAACTCTGTATTGAATGGGCAACCAATGCAATGACTGGCACAGGGCCTCGGTGTAGCGGTTGGCGAGGAATATGATCCTGGCTGCTGCGCTAAGGATGGATTGGAGAGGGGAGAGTTTACTAAGTGGGAGACCGATTAGTAGAGAGTTGCAATAATCGAGACAAGAATGAATAAGAGCTACAGTAAGAGTTTTTGCTGAGTCAAAGGTGAGAAAAGTCCTGATTCTTGAGATGTTTTTGAGGTGTAGATGACATGAACGAGCAAGTGATTTGATGTGAGGAGTGAAGGAAAGATCTGAATCAAAAATTACCCCAAGACAGCGGGCTTGTTGCTGGGGAGTAATGGTTGAGCCACAAACGGAAATGGCAATATCGGGCACAGGTAGGTTAGTGGAGGGAGGAAACACGAGTAATTCAGTTTTTGACAGATTCAGTTTTAGGCAGAGGGAGGACATAATGTTAGACAGAGCAGAAAGACAATCGCTGGTCTTTTGTAGTAATTCAGGGGTGATGTCCGAAGCAGAGGTGTATAATTGGGAGTCATCAGCATAGAGATGGTACTGAAAACCGAATCTGCTGATTGTTTGTCCAATAGGAGCAGTGTATAAGGAGAAAAGAAGGGGGCCTAGGACTGATCCTTGAGGAACCCCAACAGTAAGAGGAAGTAGGGAGGAGGAGGAGCCGGCAAAAGACACAGAGAAGGAGCGGTCAGAGAGATAAGAGGAGAACCAGGAGAGAACAGTGTCCTTGAGGCCAATAGAGCAGAGGAGGAGCTGGTGATCACGATTCCTTGCTAGTGCTGCGATCAGCGCGAGCAAGGGACAATGATGAGGGTAGTAGTAGTCTGCTCCCGCAGTGTCCCTGTGTATAAATAAGATTAAAATAATAAAATCCATATACTCACCTTTCCTAAGTGTCCCACGCTGTAATCCTCTGACTGCTGACAGAGGAGCCGGTGAAAATGAGCCGCTCCAGTGAGCGGCTCCGGAGCTGCACTCAGGAGCAGTGTCCTGTCACTCACAGAGCGCAGCTACGGAGCGGCTCATTTTCTCCGGCTCCTCAGCAGCAGCGGTCGCATGGATTACAGCAGGGGACACCTAGGAGAGGTGAGTACATGGATTTTATTATTTTAATCTTATTTTTGCAGGCGTGGACACAGCGGGAGCAGACTACTACTCTCGCTATTGTCCCTGCCTGTGCTGATCGCAGCGCCGGCAGGGTTCCATGATGAGGGCAGTGTTCAGCCCCCGGCGCTTGGGGACAGCGCTAACTGTACCGCTGATTCCCAGGCACCGGTACGTGTCACACTGATGACAAACGGATGTCATCCGTGTGTGTTCAGTGTGAGACAGTTTTGTGGACCGTGTATCTGTAAAAAAACAGACATGTCTCCGTGTGGCGCACACGAACACACGGTCCATGGAAACACACTGACATGTGCGCAGACCATAGACAGTTTCCGGTACGTGTGGAAACTGTCACCACTCGTAGAGACTTGTTTACATATTAAAGTTGGTCTGTGGCTTAAAGTATTTGTTTAAGTGAAGGTACATTTTAGATTAATGGATGTTTTTTATGTTATAGTTTCACCCAGCAGCTATTTTTTTCAGAAATAATGTTTCAGGTATAAGGTGAACCCTGACCTGTCACGTGGGGTGGTGGAGGGGCCCATGCAGTCTCAACTGCCCGGGGCCCTGGCTATCCTTAATCCACCCCTGTCTGTATGCCTCATATTAGAGGTTGTGTTGGTGTGAAATGTGTTTTTATTCAGTCCGTTTTATCATACTTGCCAGCCGGGGAATGGGAAGAAATCCCTGCCTACTTTGCTAATTACAATGTTTCCCCCCTCCCCTGCACGTCATAGTGCCCTGTGACGTGCAGTCTCGGCTTCCAGATCCTGCGCATGCGCAAATCGCCTATAATGCAAGGCACACTTTTTTTTCTCCCGGCTAAATTTTTTCCATCAGTGGTCTTGTGTGCAGGTTTGATAAGCCCCAGGGGGTGACAAATTCCCTTTAAGTTATTAGCCACTAGGATGCTGATCATCAGTCTTAACCTCTCCAAGGAGGTGTGCATAGGATCATCAGGTGATCAGCAAAAGTGATGTCTGGATCAAACCATGAGTTAGGAGGACCAGGAATGGATCCATGGGTACCGACCGTAATTATTGTTCTAGTAGCTTCGGCAATTCTTTAGTGCCTGCTAAAAGTATATCAAAATCCACAGAACAACAAGAATCCACAGAACTCCAGGATGTGACAATGCATATAAAAGATTCTTTTAAATTATTTTCTCTAGCGATGTGTGTAACTGCTCATTACTCGAGTTTGCCTAGGGTGCTCGGATACGCACCGAGTATCGCGGGTGCTCGAGTGACATGTTCGAGTCCTCGCACCCGCATGTTTCTCTGCTGTTAGGCAATCCCCGCATGTTTTGTGGCTGTCTAACAAACACGGCAATCCCCGCATGTTTTGTGGCTGTCTAACAGCAGCGAAACATGCAGCCGCGGGGACTCGAACATGTCACTCGAGCACCCGCGATACTCTGTGCACACCCGAGCACCCTCGGCACACTCGAGTAACAAGCACTTGCACTCATCACTAAACATCTCTTAGAAATAATTTAAGAGCTATTTCTGTATTAACAAGATAAGTGATAACTTGCTTTTCACTGTGGGTCCCACTGCTCTGATGTCCTCCATTTGAATGAAGTGTTGATGCGAATGTGCCGCTATTTCCCTGTTCAGGGTTTGTGAGGGGGTATAACTTGCCTAGTTGGCAATAACCCTTAAATTGTATCTTATATTAGGTGATACTTAACAAAAGCGGATGTTTTGAGCCAAACTGCATCTTGGCCTCCTGTATCATTGAGGCAGTGATAAATATGGCCAATGCCTACTATGATGCCAGCAGACAAAGAATGATTCAATTAGAGGGATTGTCCACTTAATTCTATCATACTAAAAAGGGGCACATATGAGTCTTGAATTAAAGTAAAATAAAAACAAACACTCACCTCTCAATCTCCCGACGCTCTTCTGCACCGCGGCTTGTGTCCCCCATCAGTCTCTTTGCATCCTCTTACAGATGTGAAAGTCATGTGGCTACTAATTGGTTGCAGCCTTGACGTTTTATCTTACTGGTAAGAGTCTTCTAGCTCTTTCTTCCAGCTCACACTTAATGTTACCACTGCAGCCGATCATTGACCCCTTATTGGCTGCAGGAGTCACTAGTCAACCTTCAGTGAAAGGAGAAGCTAGGAGACTAATGAGCGACAAAGTGAGGGGTTCAGAGGAGTGGAGGAGGTTTGATAAATGAGCATCTGCTCCTGTTTGTTTTAAGATCCCCATGGGCCCATTTTAATTAGTAGACCCTGTGACTGGCCTTGGGCGGCTACGTCTGGACTTCGGTCAGAGATGCCCAGGATGCTGGCAGGTTGGAAGTTCACACTTCTCTGGTCCAGCTGCCACAGAATACTAACATGGCCGCTGGACTAGTGTCCTCCAAATCATTTTGCTCAATTCTCTTGTAACAACTAAAAACTTCCCTGCCTCTACATTATGTGGAATACAATGTAATGGGTGTTTGTTCAGAATGACAACTGATTAGGTTGCAGTATTACAGACTGCCAGAGTGTCTGCATCCTATTAGGTGTGTCAGGCTCTTAAGATTGTTCAAGGAGCATCAAGTTCACACCCAGATTTTCCTTTTCATTCCATAAAACCAAGTATCAATCACACTTATCCTCCAGGCTCCACCTAAAGTCTCCCCAGACTAGTACTAGGCAGAAACCCAGAAGGAATTTCCCTGATGGTAATGCAAAAAATGTGACCTAGTCCGCTCTCCCAGCAGCTGGCACTATAGGCAGCTTTCATACAGCTGCCTGGTATATATAGCATCAACGTGTGGGACTTTCTTACAGCCCATCCCTGCACCATCTGCCAGCGAGGCTTCATGACGTCCCAAAAGGAGCTATGACAGATTAACATGCAGGGATCTGCCTGTTCACTTCTATGCTTGTAAAATGGAGTGGAATCTCCATCTGTCACACTTATATGTCTATCTATGCCTGAAGGAGCCCAAAGGTCCCTTGACTTCATAAGAGAACACCAGCATTAGAACATTACCTGGTAGACTAGAAAGCTGCTTACTTCCCTCACCCTCTTGAGAACCCATTCACCCCAGGAGTACGTGGGTATGGTGAGTGGAGATGAATCGCTGTCCATATGAGAACAGATCAGACATACATTTGGGGGGTAAGGTTGTCACCTTCTACCATGTTCACCTTATAGGTAAGGATTCATGCTCGACAACGCAAATTCTTATCAGACCCTATCACTCCTATAGACGTCGACTTTAAACCGTAGGACACACTTAGACTTTCCATGCATTAAAAAGAGATGATTTTCCCATACAGTAAAAGGACAATGCTGACTATGGAGAAGCAGACATTCATTCACAGTTTAAATCAACAGCAAAGCAAATAAATGGTAAAGTGCCTGCTCTCTATTTCTGACGTTCAGCATTTTATATGGAACATGGGCAGGGATATATAGAGTAACTATTCACATTTAAATGGAACCTGTCATGTGAAAAAACGCTATTAACCTGCAGATATTGGGTTAATCTGCAGGTTAATAGCATTCTAAAGCTGTGCGGCCGCTACACTGAAAGCCCGGCTGCCAGGAGGAAATGATCTTTAATCCTCCCGGCAGCCTCTGGCTTTCAGTCATAGAGGTGCGGCCGACGCGGCTTCAGTCACTGCTCAGTACATAGTGAGCGGCGGCTGTAACCACTCCCCAGCAATGACTGACAGTCGACCCAGTACTGATGCACTGCTAGAATGCTATTATTCTGCAGATATGGGATTAATCTGCAGGATAATAGCATTCTAGCAGTGCTGACTGTCAGTGAGTACTGGGGCATGGTTATAGCCGCCGCTCCTTATTTACTGAGCAGTGATTGAAGCCATGCCAGCCTCTCCTCTATGACTGAAAGCCGGAGATTGCCTGGAGGAATACAATTAATTTCTTCCAGGCAGCGGGGCTTTCAATGCGGTGGCCGCATTGCTTCAGAACTCTGGTAACCTGCAGATTAATCATTATTGCCATAGGTTGTTATTTGGAGGTGATAGACTAACTTTAAGGTGAAGGACCTACTAAGAATTTCACCGTGACGTGGTTGCGGGCTTCATACGGTCTGATCAGATTGTTAACAAAAGACCTTGAGTTGTGCAGTCTGTATCTACAGTCATGTTGTATAAAAAGAAGTTAGGAATCAACCTAAGCATGAAAAAAGGCGATTCAGTAATAATTTTGATCTTCCCAACATATGTCATGTAGATACAGTAGATACTATTACGTTATGTTCCATTATAACATGCGTGTGTGTCTCAGAAGTCATGGGACAGAGGCCTTCTCCTAGGGGCTGGTATGTGGGTGGATAAACAAAAAAATAGAATCAATTTGATTGTTTTTCCATGTTAGATCAGCAGGGGGCATCGAGGAGCCAGTATGAAACAGCTGAGTTGAGTTTGTAGTAAGTGGGGAGGAGCAACACTGTAACCTCTGAACAATGACTCATCCGGAAGCATCTCTGCTCTTCCCAACTTGGAAATTACATCTTCTTTCCCTTCCCTGATGAATCAATGGCAATACAATTAACCCTTCCTCCTCCCCAATCTGTCTTCTGCATTATGCATCTTGTATGCAGGGAAACATGACTAAACAAAACGAGACTGGCTTTAATTCTTAGCCCTCTCTGGACATATAGGAAATATTTTTTTACTTTTAGCTATATGAAACTTGTAATGTTATTATCAATACGCTTATTTAATTGCTTTATTGATACTGCTCTGAAGTTTTCTAATATAAGCCGCCATCAAGAAGGTCCAAAATGTGTCATATTTTAATATGATTAAATCGATGTTTATTGATGTCATCGTATTAAATCCGTCATTCTTTTTTTATTAAAATATTTCTGTATTTTATTGCATGTTTTTGCATCATAGAATAAATAGAGAAATGTGAATACATACTAATAAGGGGATGTTCACACTGAGTTTTACTGATTTGGAAAGTTTCTGTTCTTAAAAATTCTGTAAAAAAACCTCAGTGTGATAACATCCTAAAGCCTCAATTAGACTGTTTTTATCATCAGTGTTTCATCAGTGATTTTCTCATTTGAAAAAAATAAATAAATAATTTGTAAATCTTTTCCTTTTCATTACAATGTTTATCACGAACAGCACAAAGATTGTACACTGATGCCACCCGTGCCCTGCCAGTCATTTTCACAGACACATAGACTTGTATGAGTGATTTTGATTCGTGACACAAATTAGTAATGGACATGTCTCTGTGATTTTTTTATGAACACATGGTCTGCAAAAAAACACAGACAAGAGAACAAATCCATAGATTACAATTGATGTGTTTTCTATCAGTGAAAACCATGGAGGTCTGAATGAGGCCTTAGGCTGGGGTTATATGGCAACTTGGGCCAAAAATCGCTGTTGCTATATCACAGTATAATTGAGGCGAATTGAGTGTCAATGTGACCCCTAGGGTATCGCTGTCATGACAATCAAATTGCAAAAAATCCAACTGGTTCTGACTTTTTAGAACTTTCTTGTCGCAGTGTGATGCTAAAATCGCTTGGAAAGCGCTTGTCAACCCGCATGCGGAAATGCAAGTGAAGAACACTTCACATCCGCTTGTCCCTGGCAGGAAAACGCATGTACAATCCGCATGTACAATCCGCATGTACAATCCGCATGTACAATCCGCATGTACAATCCGCATGCACAATCCGCATGCGTTTTTTCTGCCAGGGAGATGCAGAAACGCTCAGGAAAAAATCCTGAGCATTTCTGCATCGTGGGCACATAGCCTAACACTTTGGACTCATTTGTCTTACTTGGTTATCTTTATCTATGTTTAGGATTTGTGTGAAAATCTGATGTAGGTTTATGCAGAGATATGGAAAATTCTGGAGGGTTCACAAACTTTTAAGCACCACTGCATAATGTTACACATAGCTTCATAGCTGCATCTGGGGCAGCTTCGTATTAAAGATTTGGTTCCATAACAAAGCTACATTTGCGTTGAACATGCATCTCAAGGTGGCACACAATTTTAGCAGTCCTCCTGGAGTTTATGAGCTTGCGTATTTTAGCCACAATATCGACCAATACCTCATGTATTTTATACATTATTTCATCCTTTTCAATCTTTTATTGCACCTTTTTTTCATTTTTATTCAGGATGCAGCCAGGCCCTTTAGTGTTGGTTGGGTGAATTGGGGTGTCTGTCCTGGGGTACACTTATATAGTGCGGGGTAGCCAACCTGATCTAATAGTATTGGCGTACTCAATAGACTGTAAGCCAGACACGGTGCGTCACATGTACCTGTGTGACTGGTCCCCTATGCAAGCCTCATCTGTGTGCATTTGTAGTACTAGGTAACCACCCCCTCCATGAATTGGTAGGTTTATGAGTGGTTGCTCTATCAGTATTTTGCACCTGTGCTGCTCCACCTTTATCATGAAGGTTTGCTGCATCCTGCTTGTGCATTGGTAATCTGACCTGGTGTTGATAAGGCTGTTTCTTTTTCTGTGTTTTCCCAATTAAGTTACTAATAAATGTGGCTTTGGAGTAAACCTGGGAGTAAAGTTTAAGGGATTGTCATTTCGTAACACTTTCCCATAGGGAATCCCCAAGTTGCTACCCTACCAGTAGTCTTTGTTACCAACAGCTGATAGGTAGCTGAAAAGATATCAGCAAGTCATGGTACAAAGTTAGCGGTTCAGACAGTCAGATAGAGCAAAGGGCCTGGCTATAGGGGTCTGCAGTGGTGGACATGTGAAGGTCAGGACATGCAGCAGATGAGAGGATGTGGACAAGTGTACAAGCTGAGCCAGTGATGTAGATAACAAAATGATACCTTATCAAACTACTATTTGTACATGGTCCTTCTTGCTTCGGCTTCGGTTGTTGTTGCTTCTAGAATAATAGGGGAGGGTCACTTACAGACCCTGACTACTGATTTATGGCTACTGTTGTTAGCACTGCTGTTTTAAAGAATAGGAAATCTGTGCATACAAGTGACTCCATACACAGTGATGAAATCCTGAAGCATCACCACAAGCAGTAAAAGGATATCAAAACCTCAGAGCACGAAAAGGACAGCAGACCACCAGACCCATAACAACGAAACGTACAGATCATAACAGGCATGAAAAGGACAGCAGACCACCAGACCCATAACAACGAAACGTACAGATCATAACAGGCATGAAAAGGACAGCAGACCACCAGACCCATAACAACGAAACGTACAGATCATAACAGCAGAAAGAAAGAAGGGGCTAATGTTAATTCAGCTAGGGGGTTTGCTAGTTTACTAAATGCCCAAAGATGCATGAATACATAAAAAACTCCCTAAAATTGCAGTCAATGTCTTAAATAATTTATTGCTCATATGTGAAAGTTACCTTAACTCTGGAAGTGCCAATATGAATTTTCTACTATTTTTCACAATAGACATGGAAGCTTTCTATTACAGAAATAGTCCCTGTCCACCTGTAAGAAATCGTGTTTATAAATTATGATCAGGGATATGTATTTTTCAGCTAGATATCAACTTGAAAGCCAGCAGATATGAACTTTAGGAATTGAGGTCTATAGTTGAGATGCTCAGATTTTGAAGGGCAGTATTGTTGGAGAATAAGAATAAATACATTGATGTAGATTTAACTATAGCAGCCAAATCTTCTGTAGTTTCTACATTACTGCAGGTCGATCGAAGCTAAGGTTGCTACAGTTCTAAAAATGAGAAAATCTGTCAAAATTCCTTATTAAAGAACCATAATTTTGGCTTTCATTGCTCTTTGAAGAAATACAGCTTTATTGTAGGAAATCTGGCCATTAACAAAACTCCATTTAGGCGAATTGACACAAGCCAGCTTAACATAATATGGGGCTATTAAAATTCTGGGAATTCCACAAAGTTAACTATCCACCCAACGTACAGGACAAAGACCTTAAAATGCGGAGAACAGCATTTCAGACAGTTAGTTCTGGAAGCTTCAGAAAATCTAAACACTTTTGAATATAAAATTGAAATTCTTTTAGGACAAACAGCTTCAGAACATGACAATATCCTATGACTTCAGGATATCTGCTAGCTCAAGGAGCCTGAATTGGAGCATCAGTTATCTGAGTTGAGAGAGAATGAAACCCAACAATATTATTGAGAATTTCAAGGAGTAAGGTTCCAAAAACGATGTAGAAAATGATATTTCGACAAGAATACCCTGGAATTTGTATCAATGTAATGTAGCAGTAAAATTAGTTTAGGAGGGTTCTAAAAACTGTCGTAGGACGCTCGGCATTCATTTAACAAACAGATGAGTAATTTTCTGAACCCGTTATTGACATGTAAGACACTTTTACATTGTGACTACCAAAAGGAACGCGGCTTGTTAGTCACAGCAGTGAATGCCTGAAGACAATATTCTGTCTTATATAAGTGGAGTACATGTATTACAGGTCAGTACAGGTCTACAGCTTCTTTTACAGTCTGTAATACTAAAGACATTTACCATGAGTCAACATAACGCAGAAGAATTTCAGTATACATAATACCAAATCCATCTACGGGACATTTTTGATATGAGTTCTCCGTCCAATACTATATTGTTACAAAAGGGCCGATTTTAAATTGGTGCTGAGACTGTAGTGTGTAGATGGACACACAATCCCACCTGAATTGCATTTCATTCCTCCCCTTTCCTGCTGAATTTAGTCCTATTTTTCCTCTAATAAAAAAATTGGAATTAGTTCCCACCACACTAATCTGAAAGCTTAAAGAGTAACCATTCATAAATCAATAGTACACATGAAAATAAGCAACTTTGTAATATATATTATCAAAGAAGTAGCTCACTGAGGAAGCGGACAGGACGTCTGTGAAACGCGTTGGAATGTGGCTTTTATTTAATAAAATTCTTACATCTATCCATCGGACACTAGATCCTCATTGTATGCGGAGGAGCCCAGACTTTTAGACACCTTTCTTCTTCTACATCGGTTTGCTGATACATTTTGGAAACCCTGCTAGGGTTGGTGTTATCTGCAGCTCTCCACATTAGCTCTTATATGTGTTGTGCATCATCACAACATGACAAGGTGAGGGTCCTTTTTATTATTCAACCATTGTTTCATTGGGTAACAGCACCTTTTGAGCACCTATTTTATTTTGTTTTATGATATTAAGACCCGGTATAGCACTCAGAGATTGATGATACAGTGTCCACTCTAATATGGACACTTTGAAAGAGAATTCCGACCTGAAAAGAATATGTATATTTTTTTTTATTTTGTAAAGTTTCCACTCACTTTGAGGTAGGCATGGGAAGCGGTTTAAGTAAAAATGTCCAGACTGGTTTAGAAAGACTCCATAAACCATGCCACAAACAAAGAAGATAAAGGCTTTTCAGTGCAGACAAAAAAACAAAGTAAACAGTTCAGTTTGGTGTTTGTCTGGTACACTCATGCTGGATAGCCTTCAGTACACAAACTCAGACTGGACACATCACACAAGAGGCCTTCTTACCTCCACACACTGTGCAATAATGAGTCAGCTGGGCTTAATTATATACCACTCCCCTGAATGGGGATGTGTAGGCAGCCAATCTCACCCATCTCTCTGACTGCTCATATACCCAGTGTAGCATCTGCGCCTCTGCCTCCTGCCGGGCAGAGACGCCGTTCCCCACACTGCCGCCGTCCCGGTCCGGTGTCTTCCTGTCTGGCTGTCTGGCTATCAGCCGTACCTGCCTGCTTATCTACCCGGACCACTCGCCAGCCTTCCTGCCGTGCTCATCCGCTGTACTGGTCAGTTCCTGTCATCTGACCCGTGGGAGTCACCTGCTCTCACACAAGGTCGGTCCCAGAGTGGCACCTGGTTCACCTGCCCGGTCCCTCCCTGGTTCACGGAGTCGACAGCCACCGTGTGACCTGGGTCAGTCCGATTAGGCACTTAGTCACGCCCCTCTGGTCCCTCCTTGCACCGAAGCACAGAGGTTCCACCACCCGGACCCGTAACACCCGGCCCTTGCCACACCCTATTAACACTAGGGGCTTACATCAGTGAGGACAGCCACCTCTGTGATACATATATCCCTTCAATGATGGGTCCAGTGGCTATATTGATAATATATATATGTATATATATATTATTTAGAATAAAAGCCATCAATGGTCTACTTAATGGACCCGCCCACCTTGTTAATTGACTTATAATAGGTCAGTTATAAAGATGATCAATTGATCAGTAGAGGTCAAATTTGCTGAAATTTGCAGTTCCACACGAATTCAAATACTTTGGGACTCGATTCCCAATTTGCAAAAATAAACAAACTTGCCCAGCCCAATTCTCACATTGCTGAAACATCAATGAGAGTTCTAATATACTGTAGTTTTCAAAGTCTTTTATGCCAATTTTCTGATGAAAACTCTTGGATGAATCGCCCATATAGTGTCTGGGATTTCTGGAGTAATTTTTTTTTAGGCTGAACTCATAAATAGTAGTGTGCAGCTTTTTGACTGAGCAGGAATGGAATAAAAAAAATAAAATGTTTAAAACTTTTTGGTCAAAAATGCTACATCTGGATGTTACTTTAAAGTCTAAAGATAATTTATTTTGGAATTTTACACATACTTTTTTACTGTAGGTATTTTCATATCCTTTTGGGATTTGTGGGAGCTGTTTCAAAATGCTTTGGCTATGCCATGTTTTCTGATATATTACCTAAAGACTTTACAGGAGGTAAAGGGTTTGTCTCATCTTCTTTCTTCTGGCTTCCCATTCGTAAAGGGGCATTTTGCTCCTGAAAATTGGCAGTTCGGTCCAGCGGCACTGAATCTGCCTGGATCCATAAATTTGGCAGGCTTCAGAGCAGCACTTAGTCTCTAAGGCATAGAGTCCACAAGCAGAGTAAGCTCTTTACCTACAGTACAGACCAAAAGTTTGGACACACCTTCTCATTTAAAGATTTTTCTGTATTTTCATGACTTTCAAAATTGTACATTTACACTGAAGGCATCAAAACTATGAATTAACACATGTGGAATTATATACTTAACAAAAAAGTGTGAAACAACTGAAAATATGTCTTATATTCTAGGTTCTTCAAAGTAGCCACCTTTTGCTTTGATGACTGCTTTGCACACTCTTGGCATTCTCTTGATGAGCTTCAAGAGGTAGTCACCGAAAATGGTCTTCCAACAATCTTGAAGGAGTTCCCAGAGATGCTTAGCACTTGTTGGCTCTTTTGCCTTCACACTGCGGTCCAGCTCACCCCAAACCATCTCGATTGGGTTCAGGTCTGGTGACTGTGGAGGCCAGCTCATCAGGCGTAGCACCCCATCACTCTCTTTCTTGGTCAAATCGCCCTTGAATAAATCCCCAACAGCATCACCAGCAAAGCACCCCCACACCATCACACCTCCTCCATGCTTCACGGTGGGAACCAGGCATGTAGAGTCCATCCGTTCACCTTTTCTGCGTCACACAAAGACACGGTGGTCGGAACCAAAGATCTCAAATTTGGACTCATCAGAACAAAGCACAGATTTCCACTGGTCTAATGTCCATTCCTTGTGTTCTTTAGCCCAAACAAGTCTCTTCTGCTTGTTGCCTGTCCTTAGCAGTGGTTTCCTAGCAGCTATTTTACCATGAAGGCCTGCTGCACAAAGTCTCCTCTTAACAGTTGTTGAAGAGATGTGTCTGCTGCTAGAACTCTGTGTGGCATTAGCCTGGTCTCTAATCTGAGCTGCTGTTAACCTGCAATTTCTGAGGCTGGTGACTCGGATAAACTTATCCTCAGAAGCAGAGATGACTCTTGGTCTTCCTTTCCTGGGGCGGTCCTCATGTGAGCCAGTTTCTTTGTAGCGCGTGATGGTTTTTGCAACTGCACTTGGGGACACTTTCAAAGTTTTCCCAATTTTTCGCACTGACTGACCTTTATTTCTTAAAGTAATGATGGCCACTCGTTTTTCTTTACTTAGCTGCTTTTTCTTGCCATAATACCAATTCTAACAGTCTATTCAGTAGGACTATCAGCTGTGTATCCACCAGACTTCTGCACAGCACAACTGATGGTCCCAACCCCATTTATAAGGCAAGAAATCCCACTTATTAAACCAGACAGGGCACACCTGTTAAGTGAAAACCATTTCCGGTGACTACCTCTTGAAGCTCATCAAGAGAATGCCAAGAGTGTGCAAAGCAGTCATCAAAGCAAAAGGTGGCTACTTTGAAGAACCTAGAATATAAGACATATTTTCAGTTGTTTCACACTTTTTTGTTAAGTATATAATTCCACATGTGTTAATTCATAGTTTTGATGCCTTCAGTGTGAATGTACAATTTTCATAGTCATGAAAATACAGAAAAATCTTTAAATGAGAAGGTGTGTCCAAACTTTTGGTCTGTACTGTAAGTTCGCTCCAAACTCAGTCATTTGTAGTGAGCGTGGAAGATACTGTCCTCAATTTAAAATGGGCAAGGCATGTGGCAAGGGACGGGGAACTGGACGTGATGGTAATGGTGCATGCAGAGGCCGAGGACAAGGCCGTGGTCAAGCCGAAATTGTGCCACAACAAACACCCATATCTTCTCGCCTGACCTTCCTGTCCCAATTTCTAGGGGACCGCAGCACACCACTATTGAACCCAGAGCAGTGTCAAAAGGTTGTTGGTTGGATAGCGGATAATGTTTCCAGTCACTTAGCCACCACCACCTCCACCCTGTCTTCCACACGGTCAAGTCTTAGTAACCGTGAGTCTGGACCGCATATTCCTCACCCTGATCCTCCTTCCTCCCACCATGCCGAGTACCCAGAGACAAATGATCCCACACTTGGACACTCTGAAGAGCTGTTCACTTTTCCATTTATAGATTCGGGCCTCTCGCCCGGTCCACTTGAAGCGGTGCAAGAGGAGATTGCGTGTAGCGATGCCCAAATATTTGAGCAGCCAAGGTCACACAAAGGCGATGGTGGGAAAGTGTCACAAGAGGTGGACGATGATGAGACACAATTGCCAGAAAGTCAGGAGGAGGACCAGGGTGCGGAAGTGGAAGACGAGGTGGTGGATGATATAGTAACTAACCCAACCTGGCAGGAGGACATGCAGAGCGAGGACAGCAGCATACAGGGGGAGGGAGGCAGAGCATCCCAACAGGCAGGAAGAAGCAGTGTGGTGGCCACAGACAGAAGGCAGGCAACCGTTTCCCGTAACACCAACACGAAGGAAGTTGCCAGTACAACTGTTAGGTCTTCCCGAGTCTGGTAGTTTTTTAAAGACTCTGCCAATAACCCCAAAAAGGCCATTTGCACCACCTGCCAGGCCAGCATCAGCAGGGTTGGCTAAACGACCTGCCTGACCACCACCAGCATGATCAGGCACATGGCAGCAAAGCACCCGAATTTGTGGGCCGAACCTCAGTGTCCAGATACAGTGTCTGCGGGTTGCACCATTGCTTCTTCCGCTGTTGTGCTTGCAAGCTAATCCCCTGTCCATGGTGCATGCGAAGACGCCTCCTGCCCTACACCTGTCGTTGCATACTCTCAAGTAGCAGCATCATCAAGCACGTCCATGTCCTTGTCCCAGGGCAGCGTTCAGTTGTCCATACCCCAGTCCTTGGAACACAAGTTCAAATATGCAGCCAACGCCCCACAGGCCACACTATTAAATTCTCACATTTCACGACTGTTGCATTATAGGCTCGTGGAGATGGAAGCATTCCGCAACCTGATGGCGGCGGTCGTCCCTCAGTACTCGGTTCCCAGCCGCCACTATTTCTTCCGGTATGCCGTCCCCGCATTACACAAGCACGTGTCCCAAAACATTAGCTGTGCTCTCAACAATGCAGTTACCGGTAAAGTCCACCTAACCACGGACATGTGGACAAGTGCTTGTGGGCAGGGACGGTACATCTCGCTGACGGCACACTGGGTTAACATAGTGGAAGCCGGGACCCAGTCGGACCTTGGGACAGAACACGTCCTCCCGATGCCAAGTATTGTGGGCCCTAGGTCAATCAGGGTTGCCCCCACGGTCTACAGCTCCTGCACCTCATCCTCCTCAGCCTCCCCCTCCTCTTCAGCCTCCATCTCCGAAATGACCACATCAGTCACAAGCTAAAAGCACTGCAGCACTGCCTCGGCCAAGCGGCAACAGGCTGTGCTGAAGCTAATATGCTTAGCTGAAAAACCGCACAATGCTGAAGAGTTGTGGACAGCTCTGAAAGAGCAGGCAGATCTGTGGCTCTCACTGCTGAACCTACAGACAGGCATGGTTGTGTGTGACAATGGCCGGAACCTGGTGGCGGCTCTGAGGCGAGGCGAGCTCACACACGTACCATGCCTGGCCCATGTGCTTAACCTCGTGGTTCAGTGATTTCTCAAATCCTACCCAGAGCTGCCGGATCTGCTTGTTAAAGTACGCCGCCTGTGTGCCCATTTTAGAAAGTCAGCTACAGCTTCCGCCGCCCTTGCAGTGATTCAGCAGCGTTTGCAGCTTCCGGTTCACAGACTGGTGTGTGATGTCCCCACGTGTTGGAACTCTACACTGCAGATGTTGGGAAGGATTTGTGAGCAGAAGAGGGCAGTTGTTGAGTACCAGCATCAACAAGGCCGTCGGTATTCAGTTCAGACTCCACACATAAGACCTCAGGAGTGGACATGGATGTCAGACATATGTACCATCCTCCAAAACTTTAAGGACGCCACCAAGATGGGAAGCGGCGATGATGCCATAATTAGCGTCACCATCCCGCTTCTCTGTCTTCTGAAACGCTCTCTGCTCACAATCAAAGAGGATGCATTGCAGGCGGAGCACGATGAGATGGAGCAAGGAACCATACAGGGTGATTACACACAGCCAAGCCTCATCTCATCCCAACGTGGATTGGGTGACAATGAGGAAGAGGAGGAGGAGGAAGGACAGGAGCTGGTTTCATGCACTATAGATGGTACTACCTGCATAGCTGTCATACCGTCTGTTCAGAGTGGATGACCAGAGGACAGAGAGGAGGAGGAGGAGGTGAGCATGGTCAGTCATCCTCTTGGTGAGGACACGGAAGTCTTGCCTGTTAGTAGTCTGGCACGCATGGCTGAGTTTATGTTACGCTGCCTTTCCCATGACCCTCGCGTTCTCAAAATTTTGGGTGACAGTCATTACTGGTTGGTGACACTTCTAGACCCACGCTACAAGGAGAACTTTATATCTCTTATTCCTGAGGCGGACAGGTCTACAAAAATTGGGCAGTACCAGAAGGCTCTTGTTGCGGAACTATTAAAAAAATTCCCATCTGAAAATGCTGGCGGCAGAGGGCACACTTCGTTGGACAACCAAGGAGTACAGGCGAGAGAGACACAACTTCAATCCAGCAGAGGCAGGGGAACACTGTCAAAGTTCTGGGAGAGTTTTCTCAGACCCTCCCATCGCACAGGCCCTGAGGCGCGGGGTACTCTCACAAGGAGTGCAAAGTTTGGGAAGATGCTGAGGGAGTACCTTGCCGACCGTACCAATGTCCCCTGTGATTCCTCATAATTATTGGGTATCCAAGCTGAATACGTGGAATGAACTGGCTCTCTATGCCTTGGTGGTCATGGCCGCCAGTGTTTTATCAGAGCGGGTTTTTAGTGCCGCTGGTGGAATTATAACTGATAAGCGCATCCGCCTGTCAACTGAAAATGCTGACAGGCTGACTCTTATAAAAATGAACAAGGGCTGGATTGGGCGAGACTTCTCAACACCACCGAATGATAGCAGCGTAACATAAACTCAAATCCAGTGTCTTTTCTTGGGAGATGTATTCCCATGCACCTTTTCACACCCACACATGGGTATACGCTTCCTGATTTTGTCTATTTGCCCTTGTCCTCCTCCTTTTCCTCATCCTCCACCACCATATCACCAGGGTGACCGTGGTCCGTGATTCAACACCCACATAATTTTTTTAAAGGGTGTTTATGATGCCCATGAAAAAAAAATTTTATACAGTATGTTCATGTATACCCCCGAGGGGTAAATGTTTGTCAGCCCATTCACTTAGTGCATGGGCATTACAAGTATAGGAGGCCTGCTCCTTTCTAATGGGAACATTTTTTTATGAGGCCCTCCTCCACGTCTCTTCCAAGGGGCATTGAACTGCCTCCAAATTTTTGGCAGCCCTTGCCTTCACTGCATAGGCCAACACTATGGGAGACTTTCTCCTTTCTAATGGGAATTTGTCGTTACTGTGGCCCTGCTCTGTGTGTCTTTAAATTCTTAGCGGGGTTTTTCCTAAAATTGGTCAGCCGTTGGACTCACTGCATACCCTATAACTGTATAGCACACCCTCTCCATTCTAATGGAACATGTCGTACCTTGTTACAGTGGCCCTGCTCCGTGTGTCTTTAAATTCTTAGTGGGGTTTTTCCTAAAATTGGTCAGCCGTTGGACTCACTGCATACCCTATAACTGTAAGGCAGACCCTCTCCTTTCTAATGGGAACATGTCGTACTTTGTTACTGTGGCCCTGCTCCGTGTGTCTTTAAATTCTTAGTGGGGTTTTTCATAAAATTGGTCAGCCGTTGGACTCACTGCATACCCTATAACTGTATAGCAGACCCTCTCCTTTCTAATGGGAGCATGTCGTACCTTGTTACTGTGGCCCTGCTCCGTGTGTCTTTAAATTCTTTTTGGGGTTTTTCCCAAATTTTGGCAGCCCTTGCAGTCACAGCATGGGCATTACCACTATAGGAGACTCGCTCTTTTATAATGGGAACATTTTTTTTACTGAGACCCTCCTCTATGTCTCTTCAAAGAGGTATTGGGTTGCGTCCAAATTTTTTGCAGCCCTTGCAGTCACTGGATAGGCAATAACAGTATAGGAGACCCACTTGTTAATAACAGAAACAACAAAGCATAGCCGGCTGATGGCTCTCTATCAATAGCTACGGCCGACTGCTGGCCTTTTAAGAATAGTAAGGGCCGTCTGATGTCCTTGTAAAAAGAGGCTTTATGACTTTCAGAGTCCCTCCATCATAAGTAAAAAAGGATGTGTCTGATGATGTGTCACACACCACATTGCCATATAAGGTTGTAAAATTTTAAAATGACATTTCCCGGTGAATGCATTTGTCTTAAAAAATAACATAAAAAAAACAAAACAATAGGATCTTTCTTTAGTATAAAAAACAGCGTCACCAATTTAACCTCAATGTAATCACATTGTTCAGCTCATGCACCTCCTCCTGCATCTCCGAAATGATCACATCAGTCACAAGCTGACAGCACTGCAGCACTGCCTTGGCCAAGCGGCAACAGGCTGTGCTGAAGATAACATGCTTACTGCTTAATTGACAAACCGCCCAGCGCTGCAGAGTTGTTGAAAGCTGTAACACAGCAGCCTGATCTGTGGCTCTCACCGCTGAACATACAGCTAGGCATGGTCGTGTGTGACAATGGGCGGAACCTGGTGACGGAGAAATGACAGCCGGGGTAGATACGTTTTCCCTCTATGCCAGGCCTTTCACCAAGCTAAAGAATATGGCTTTGGTGAAATACAACTCCCACTGAGAAGCTGTTTCAGATTGAAAAACATTGTGCCCACCAGAGGATTTGATTCTGAGGGCTAACCTTTCTCACCCGCTCAAGAGCCCCATAGCAGCTGCAAAGTTAATGCTATCATGAACTCTCCTGAGGTAAAAGCCAAGGCACACCAGAGGATTCTCTGCTGGGACCGTCCAACCCTACTGAGAAGCAGTCCTGGCTAAGAAAAGTGTGTGGGAAGGTTCCCGGACACTCTATGGCTGCTTTTTTACTGAGGAGGAAACACACGCAACAGGGGGGGGGGGGCATACAAAGTCCTTGCAGATGTTGTCCTTGCTGGGATTTGAACCCAGGATCCCAGCGCTGCAAGGCTTCAGTGCTAACCACTGATCCAATGTGCTGCCATTCACCCTCTAATATCTAACAGGCTGGAGAAATTTGCACCTACTGCCACTCTATCTTCAGCTCCTTTGTGAGAAAATGTATTTGGGCAGCCACTCAGTCTACCAAATAAAATTCCTGAGAAGGAAATTGGGGATGGCTTCGCTACTGGTTCTGGGGGCAGTGCTAATACCATGGCGTCGTACCATAGTTTGCTGGAAATATTCCAGGCTGGTATGAGGCAAGCAAATTCCCACAGAAAAGTACCAGCAGTAAGGTTCAGGCCACATTTCAAGTGCAAGCAGCTTTAGGGGACTTCCTGGGAGAAATTAAACGCAGGGTAGATACGGTTTCCCTCTATGTCAGTCCTTTCACCAAGCTAAATACTACTCTCAGCCAAAAAAGTTGTGGACTGGCTCCGTACCATCCCTGGCCACATTCACCTGTGCACGTGTTTGTGGTTAGGCAGTCCTTCCCAGTAAGTGCACTGGGGAGGGCACGGGTAATGTTGTGGGACCCGTGCTTGTGGAAGGCGGAGGCGATACCGAGAAATATAGTGGCGGCTGGGGACCGAGTATGGACACCCAGCCGCCGCCGGCATGAAGTTGTGAAAAGCTTCCGCCTTCACGAGCTTAAAAGGCCATATTTCAAGTGCAAAGAGCTGCCCAGAAATCTGGCAGTTTAGTGTTGCGGTCTGTGGGTGGGTGGGTGGCTGGCTGCATACTTGCACTTGCATTCCAAGTAACAGAAAACTAAGCTGATGGTGGCCTCTATCATCATCATGGCCTCACCTCGGCACTATGAACTCTCCTGAAGGAGAAGCCAGGGCCCGCTGGAGGGCCCGTCCAACCCTGCCGAAAAGCAGCCCTGGCTAAGAAAAGTGTGGGGGAAGGTTCACGGACACTCTATGGCTGCTTTGTTAATGTGGATCGGCCATGCTTATGCATGTTATTTCTCAAAACGCATTACAGATCAGGCCGTTGTCCAACTCTGTATTCAAGAAATTAAATGTGCAAAGAAAGATGTGTGTGTGTCAAAGCACCACCAACAAGTGTGAGTTGATGTTGGACGGGCTGCCATTGCTTCTGCAACAAGCTCAATTACAGGACTTCCTGGGAGAAATGACACGCAGGGTAGATACGGTTTCCCTCTATGCGAGTCCTTTCACCGAGCTAAATACAACTCTTAGCAAAAAAAGTTGTGGACTGGCTCCGTACCGTCCCTGGCCACATTCACCTGTCCACGTGTTTGTGGTTAGGCGGTCCTTCCCAGTAAGTGCACTGGGGAGGGCACGGGTAATGTTGTGGGACCCGTGCTTGTGGAAGGCGGAGGCGATACCGGGAAATATAGTGCCGGCTGGGGACCGAGCATGGACACTCGGCCGCCGCCGGCATGAGGTTGTGAAAAGCTTCCGCCGCCACGAGCCTAAAAGGCCACATTTCAAGTGCAAGCAGCTGTCAAAAATTTGGCAGTATAGTATTGCAGCCTGTGGGTGGGTGGGTGGCTGCCTGCATACTTGCGCTTGCATTCCAAGGAATGGGGTAGGGACAACTGAACGCTGCAGTGGGACAAGGACGTGGACGGTGATTGCTGCAAGTCTGCAACGACATGTGCATGGCGGGAGGCATCTTCGCATGCGCCAAGGATCACTTATGATGGGCACACTTTTAGGCAGTGACCTGGGAGTCAGAGATGCTTCCAGAGGTCTTCCCCATGCTGTTCCCATGTCTTTTCAGCACTGTATGCATGTGTCTGATGATGACACACCACATGGCCAGATAAGGTTCTAAAATGTTAAAATGACATTTCCTGGTGAATGCATTTGTCTTGGTTGAAAGCAATTCAAAAGTGCAAAAACGCATCAAAAACGCTACGTGTGAACATAGCCCAAGTTGTGGAGGAGTATTTTTGTTTTTGGTTATTTATTTTGCCTTATATACAAGTCATTACCCTGGAAAGGATGTTCCTTAACATATTTGCCAAAAAATAATATTTTGGTTTCGTTTTTGTATGTTTTATTGTGAGTCCGTAAAAGTGGTGTAATACTCTGACCGTGTTGCTGACAGCAGTGATCTGGGAGTCAGAGATGCTTCCAGGGGTCTTCCCCATGCTGTTTCCATGTCATTTTAGCACTGTTCCCATCGATTTGGACAATTTTTAGGCCCTCTGCAGACCGCCGGGGGGAGCCGCCTGAAAAATGCTCAAGTTTCCCATAGACTTACATTGGGCTCGTTGCTCAGGTCGAGCACCCGAGTATTCCAATTTGCTCAACCCGAGCAACGAGTACCCGAGCATTTTAGTGCTCGCTCATCACTAGTGATCATGAAGCACAGATCTCATACTTTGCACTGACGAGGGGCAATACTCCAAAACACTGTGTCTGCAAATTGAGATTCTGATTTGGCTTTAATCCCAAGGCATATTGCAAGGCTTGTTAAAGGGTCGATAGTGACTTATAGAATTGCTGCTTCCAATAGGTGGCGCTATAGAGTTCTAGTCCTCTTCCTCTTGTGAGCGAAATATGCTCTCCTCTATGCCTTCCGAACTCCAAATTAATAAGATTTGTTTTACGAGCGCTCGGGAAATCAGTACAGCACAGCCTTATAATGGTGTACTAGAAAAAGACTTCTGCTTTATTAACACATGTGACACTTTAAATAGGGTCAGAGACAAAGGAATAGTTCTCTCTGACCTATGAACCAATAGTAACCTTAGGGGAGTGAACAGTAATGTGAAACCTCACTGCCCCTCAGTGTTACCTGATGACCATTACATAAGAGTGAAGACAAAATGGATACCACAGACAAACAAGATGGATTCTTTTCTCTCACATTTCCCCCCTTTTGTGACCAATTATGGCATCTCAGTAGGTATATAGGAGCGCGCTAGTCGCGTCCTCGGGACTTTCCTACCTGCTTCGCCTCAGTTCCCTACCTAAACACCTATAATTGTATCACAACAATGGATCTTTTCTTGTTTGGGGTCCATAGTATACAATCAGGGGTTCTGTGACACGGTTTTCCTTACATATAAACCTGAGAAACTTAGGTGTAACATAAATCAGCGCTTTTACGGCTACATATATCAACACGCAGAATAATAATAATTGCATACATGTATAATCCCTGAGAGCCCCCCACCTAGACCCTTGAACCAATTGGTGGGATTCAGGAAAGAGAATGTTTCTCCCACCAGGAGTACTTGTTTGCGTCATGTTCCTGTAACCACTTATCCCTTATCAACTATAAACAAGATGGATTCTTTTCTCTCACACTCTCTTAAGAGGCAATGTGCATATTCAGTGCCAACTATGTAATTAAGTAAAGAGCTGAATAGAATTGTTAACAACCTGATAGTAGAGGACAACCCAATCACCTACATACACTGCTGTTTGGTGGTGGTACTATTTATGTACACTTTCTTTAATGAAATCACGTTTTTAAATGTATGATTATAAATTTCTTAGTCAAATTCCCAAAGCTGCTCAAATCTTTGGATAAAAGAAATATAATTGAGAGTCTGCTGCTGAGCGACTGCCAGAAACTGGGTGAAAGACTTGCTGACATGGCACATCAATCAAAAGTGTCCAATAAGTTCTCACTGCTCTGCCTGCTTCTCGAGCCATCTTGCCTCGTCACCCTACACTCCCTTCACTCCCATACATCTGCATATCTATGTTAACATAAAACTCATTGATGCTATAAATGTCCAGCCTTTAACTCAACTGATGTAAGAAATTGAGCCCACTCCTGCTTCCTTAGCATCGGAAATGCTTTCAAGTTCAGCTTTCCATCCTCCCACACTAACATGCTATTGGTATGTGTCCACCCACTCATCCAAGCCAGTGCACATATGTCAACCGAAGAGGAAGACTCTCAGAATAGATGTCTTCGAAGAATGCCCAATTCCACCTATATTACATTATATTAATCTTCTTCCAAAAAAAATGAATGAATCATAAGGAGTATTCTAGCTTTCCTGCTGCCTTAGGTGATAATTGAAGTGGCACCCCTTACCACAACGCAATATGATGCTAAATGAATAAACACAATTCCACCATATTTTTTTGGGAAGGCGTTTGATTTTGAGTTTATTGTGTGGTAAACATGACCTGTCAACATCTTTTTCCAGATCAGCACGATTATGGTGATACCAAACTTGTACAGTTTAGTGCTGAATAAAAATTCTGAATTTTCTTGAAAAAAAATTTTTGGCTTGTGTCGCCATTTTCTGAGACTTGTAATAATTTCATTTTTCCATCAATAGAGCTGGGTGAGGGCTTGTTTCTGTGTAACAAGCTGACATTTTTATTGGTGCCAATTTGGAGTACTTGCAACATTTTGATCGCTTTTTATTACATTTTTTGTTAAGAACTTGGGGTAACCAAAAAAATTTAATTTTGTCATTTTAATTTTTATTTCTTTTTAAGGCATTTACCATGCAGGTTAAATAATTTTAGATTTTGATAACTTAATAGACCAAACTTTTATGGATCCAGCAATACTAAATATGTTTATTTTTTTATTTCTTTATTTTCAATGGGGGAAAAGTGAGGTAATTAGAATTATTGTATATATTTTTAAAACTTTTTGCTATTTTTTACTTGATTTTTTTTAGTTTCCCTAGGATGGATTGCTTATACTACATACTGCAATGAAGCTAAGCCAATGGGAGTCAATATGGTAGCAAGAGGTGCCTTCAGTAGGCCTCTGGCTGCCATGACAAACTTGTGGTACCTAGCGATCTTGTCACGGGCACCGATGGGATCCAGTGCTCACAAGCACCGGAGACTTCTTAATTTAAATGGTGCTGTCAAAAATTGTTGAAAATCTAAATGGTTAACAGCAGTGATAGGCGCTTGGCAAAGGCCTCTGCTTTTAGGGAAAGATGCTGGGTATGTAATATAGCCGGCATCTACCACGTGTGGAGCTCCCAAGCCAGCTCCACACACTGTGACCAACTTTGAAGATTAGTTTTTAGGAGGAAAGTTTTTCATCTCATCTCATGGCACAAGCTGCCCTGATCGTAAAAGTTTATGATTAAGAAAATGGTTTAAAATATGATAAATCTACTGGATCTAAAAAGTTATCAACTGATCATATCTTATCCCCTTGCTACATTACAGAAACATGTCATGTCTTATATGAAAAAACAGCACTTGATGTTTTCTTTTTTATGTTAAAGTGTAAGAAGCCATTGTCATTACATGGTGCGACACTAATAAAAGAGGCATTCTGCAGGGTTATAGTGAGTGTAGTGAAGCACAGGCTTGTATCAAGCACCGAAGCTTACAAAGGTTCCTATTAACCCATACACTGATAGAATTAATTCCCAGGCTTACATAGTACAGGATTCATCTCATCGCTGCCAAGCTTCCAGCTCGTTCGTCATAGCACGCCTCACTGTTTGCACGCCTTGGGTGTGACTTAATGAAATACTTCTCACGTGTGTCACGTGGAGTAGCTACATGTGCATGCTTTCAAATTTCATTGCCACATATTTCCATAACGTTAATTTTAATGATTGCTTAGACTTATTAAGGATTTGCGTCTTGCACTTTTAATGGCTGAGTTCCAGTGAAGTGACACCTGAAACATAGAATGGGATGAAACTACCCATAGATAAAAAGCAATAAAAGTAATAGGAAACATTGAGTTATGCCTTTTACATCAATAGCGATGTTATAGATCCTACATAAAGTACTCAATAGCATTCTATGGGTCACATGCGTCTCCTCATGTTATGCTGCAAATAGCTATCTATCCATATATCTATTATCTATCTATCTATCCATCTATCTATCCATCTATCTATTTATCCATATATCTACTGCATCTATCTATCCATATACAGTGGGGAAAAAAAGTATTTAGTCAGCCACCAATTGTGCAAGTTCTCCCACTTAAAAAGATGAGCGAGGCCTGTAATTGACATCATAGGTAGACCTCAACTATGAGAGACAAAATGAGAAAACAAATCCTGAAAATCACATTGTCTGATTTGGAAAGAATTTTTTTTTCAAATTTTGGTGGAAAATAAGTATTTGGTCAATTACAAAAGTTCATCTCAATACTTTGTTATATATCCTTTGTTGGCAATGACAGAGGTCAAACGTTTTCTGTAAGTCTTCACAAGGTTGGCACACACTGTTGCTGGTATGTTGGCCCATTCCTCCATGCAGATCTCCTCTAGAGCAGTGATGTTTTGGGGCTGTCGCTGGGCAACACGGACTTTCAACTCCCTCCAAAGGTTTTCTATAGGGTTTAGATCTGGAAACTGGCTAGGCCACTCCAGGACCTTCAAATGCTTCTTGTGAAGCCACTCCTTCATTGCCCTGGTGGTGTGCTTGGGATCATTGTCATGCTGAAAGACCCAGCCACGTTTCATCTTCAGTGCCCTTGCTGATGGAAGGAGGTTTGCACTCAAAATCTCACAATACATGGCCCCATTCATTCCTTCATGTACACGGATCAGTCGTCCTGGTACCTTGGCAGAGAAATAGCCCCAAAGCATGATGATTCCACCCCCATGCTTCACAGTAGGTATGGTGTTCTTTAGATGCAACTCGGCATTCTTTCTCCTCCAAACACGACGAGTTGTGTTTCTACCAAACAGTTCTACTTTGGTTTCATCGACCATATGACATTCTGCCTATACTCTTCTGGATCATCCAAATGCTCTCTAGCAAACTTCAGACGGGCCCAGGCATGTAATGGCTTAAGCAGGGGGACACGTCTGGCACTGCAGTATCTGAGTCCCTGGCGGCGTAGTGTGTTACTGATGCTATCCTGTGTAACGTTGGTCCCAGCTCTCTGCAGGTCATTCACTAGGTCCCCCCATGTGGTTCTGGGATTTTTGTTCACCGTTCTTGAGATCATTTTGACCCCACGGGGTGAGATCTTGTGTGGAGCCCCAGATCAAGGGAGATTATCAGTGGTCTTCTATGTCTTCCATTTTCTAATTATTGCTCCCACAGTTGATTTCTTCACACCAAGCTGCTTGCCTATTGCAGATTCAGTCTTCCCAGCTTGGTGCAGGGCTACAATTTTGTTTCTGGTGTCCTTCGACAGCTCTTTGGTCTTCACCATAGTGGAGTTTGGAGTGTGACTGTTTGAGGTTGCGGACAGGTGTCTTTTATACTGATAACAAGTTCAAACAGGTGCCAGTACTACAGGTAATGAGTGGAGGACAGAGGAGCATCTTAAAGAAGAAGTTACAAGTCTGTGAGAGCCAGAAATTTTGCTTGTTTGTAGGTGACCAAATACTTATTTTCCACCAAAATTTGAAAAAAATTCTTTCCAAATCAGACAATGTGATTTTCAGGATTTGTTTTCTCATTTTGTCTCTCATAGTTGAGGTCTACCTATGATGTCAATTACAGGCCTCTCTCATCTTTATAAGTGGGAGAACTTGCACAATTGGTGGCTGACTAAATACTTTTTTTCCCTACTGTAGAATAAAAAATTATGTAGAGAGCACTCCTTCAAGAAAAGGTGATTTATTAGCTCAAAAAAAGCTTTTGAGCCAATAAATCACCTTTTCTTGAAGGAGTGCTGTCTACATAATTTTTTATTCTACATAGAAGGTTTGGTACATACCTGTAGGATGGGTACCCTGCTTTTTGGTCTTTGCCTGCAAGTACTGCTTGAGATTTCTTTTTTTCTATCTATCTATCTATCTATCTATCTATCTATCTATCATCTCGCTTACTGAAAAAAGGATAGGAATTGGGTACATTCATACAGATATGAGATCAGAGCTGCATACTATCAGGTTTTCAGACACAGAAATACACATCCATTGATTAAACAACCCAAGCTTTTGAGGCCAAACACATCCTGACTCACTTGAGCTTGCATGAATAATTGAAGTATATGCAATTTATGGCGGATGAATATTGAGCTGTATGGTTAAAGAAAAATATTTCAGTTACTGTGAAACCAAATGCAAAAATACTTAAAATAGATCTTGAAAACACACATTCAAATATATCCTCTCAATATTTCCCGGCATCTATAATTACATTAGTCCTAATTGGAGACTATTATTATACGTCTGAACAGTCTCCTTCTAAAGCTTACCATACAATCCCGCATTTGGAGTGAGCAACAAGATCTGTCTAGACTGTTACTTTGTTCATATGGTGGGGGGCTTCATACTCAGATATTGGACATCTTCTCTTATAGTGTCTGTTAAAGGGGTTACAACATAAATGCAACTTATCACTAATGGTGATAATTTATATGAGTTGAAAATAGGAAAATGAGCATTCATAAGAACAATGGTTGCCAATTACCTGCCTTATAACATGAAAAAGACATCTGAGCATCTATATTGTACCATCTGGTGATATGTCTTCAAAATCTGTAGTATCAAATTCAAGTAATCAATTAAATCATGGTACATGAGACTCTGATTTCTCAGCATCCCTTTGACAAGCATCGATTTCTACACTAGAAAAGCTCTGTGTGTGAGATTTGAAGCAACACAGGATTAGCAAAACCAGGATGATTTCAATAATCCAGCACCCATGGTAATAGATTAGTTATATAGATAGAAAGACAGAGACAGACTAGGACTGGCCCACAGGAGAATAGGTGAATGAACCGGTGGGCCCCTTTACAGGAATGGGCCTCTACTTCTTTTTATAAGCGGTAGTTGCCACAATACCCTTGATTTACTATGTACAGTACAGACAAAGGCAGCATCTCATCATTCCCACACTAGATAGATTCCCATAACTCTTACTGATTTCATCACTGAGACTGGCAGGGTTCACAATTTAAAGGAGTTGTCCAGTACTTTTTATTATCTTCCCAATGTATTCACCCTGTGCCCATAAGGGTTTTTGTAAATACCTTCTGCTGTTCTTCTTGCCTGTGAGTGGCGCTATCGCTGGCCGCTCACAGGCATTACATGACCCCCGCTGCAGCCGGCTCTGACATCCGCTGGTGTCACGTCCGGGCTGCAGCCGGGGGTGACTCAGTGCTGCGTTCCCTGGTGAGTGATGGGCTATGGGCGGGGTTATTCCCCTGCGTCACACCCAGCATCCACCGCTCGTTTCCCCTCTCCTCATTCATTGGGAAAGCGCGTGGTGGATGCTGGGTGTGACGCACGGGGTAACTCAGCCCACAACCCAACATCCACTGTGGAGACCACGTCACTGATGGCCTGCCTCACTTAACGTGACATCAGCAGAAGAAAAAGCCAGCTGCAGCTGGGGGTCAAGTGATGCCTGTGAGCGGCCAGCAATAGCGCCACTCACAGGTAAGAAGGACAACCAAAGGTATTTACAAAAACCCTTATGAGCACAGGATGAATATATTGGGGAGATAATAAAAAGTACTGGACAACTTCTTTAAGATTCGACATATCTGAAAAACACGATTAATGGACTGGTTGGCTACATCTATCTAGTTATTATACACAATTGTGGTGCTGTTTGCAATAGACGTGGCAAATAAAGAGTGTGGTGACAGGTGGAGGAATGAAATATTGCTGGGTAAATATACTCCCAGCTGCTGTGCATCTCTGAACAGTTTGCTCCATGTACTCTCACTACTATGTAAAAACAAAGCAGATTAAATACATATAATCTGGGCTGGGAAAACTTTACTAGAGTTGTAACTCTGAAAATGCAGCAATAAATGTATTCTGACCCTGTAATCGCAGTATGCATACAAGATTTCCCTATCTATAAAAAGAAATTACAGGAGATACCAGGTCATTGATCCTATCTGAGTCATTTCTCAATGTGACTGCATAGTCAGGTGCTTTATATTCTTTGTCACTACACAGTCTAGGGAATGGAAATTTCCTTCTCTCCATTGTTTTAGATATACCATGTGGGGCCACAATTCTTTAAAATAAAAATATTGTATTTCTTTGATCTGGAAATGGTGTCAATTCTTAGCAGAGGTGAGCTTACAGTATACTTTAAAAGTCCCCATAGACCCCATATGAAAGTTGGCCAAGCCCACCAATTTTAGAGAGGCCATGATCATTTTGCTTTTAGGGTAAATGTATTTGGCAGTAGTTATTGGCTCCCTCCCAGTTGCAAACACATGAATGCTCAGCTGTGCGCTCTTGTATATGGGGAAGTCAAGAGAAATAGCTATAAGCCTAATAAAATGTCCGTCCAACAGATGTCTCAGGTGTGTGGCCACCATAAGGCCTTACAGAACAGTAAGGTTGCTGGAAAATTGCCACAGTATGAAGTATACTGGGTTAAAGTTTCTGAACTGTATGTTTTTAGAGTTTTTACACTGAAAAATATTTTTTGGTCTATTGCCATATTTGTTTAGTTCCTGCACCTCTTTTTCTGGCACATGCAAATGTATCAGGAAAATTAGTTGGAGCTTCAGATTTGCGGCAAGTGCAGCTCATTGATTAAAGATTTCTAAAACTTTTTGAAACTATTTGACCAAACATTGGTATTCCCCTTATGAAATTCATTAACCCTGCACCCTTATTAATGATGCATGCTGCCTTGCAAGAGACTGTGTTGAAAATCCATGGGCAGATCTACAAATGAATGTGAATGGTTGACATACATTTTATGACTAAAACAGTAGTGCCCCATTAAGCTAGTTATACAGCCCACAGCCATAGTGCCCCATAACGACATTGTATCCAATGATGCCAATTATAGTGCTTAGGTCGTAGTCAGATGGCCGTATAACACAGACGACGATCGTATCACAATGCTCGGACTGACCAGCGGCTTTTGTGACCTGGGCATAACAGTCTGTATTTCTATGCATCTGTCACACTTGGGTCAGGAGAGCCGATGGCCAGCCCAAGCATTGTGATACGATTGTTGTCTGTGTTATACGGCCGTCTGCGCCCTTGCAGTCAGCATATCAATAGGACCATAACCATGGTACCCACAATTCCAAGGCTCTATATTGACACATATAGTCTTCAAAGCCATAGTGTCCCATAATGTGTATGATCATGGCCTTAAGGAGTAACTACACTTATACTTTCAGCAACAATTAACAGTATACGTGTAGACAAGACATTTTGTAATATCTTATTAGAAAAAAAGACTTCAATTGCCACTTATCAGTCATCTTTTATCTTACTTCACAGATCATTATTTTCAAAAAACTGCTTTCGAGTATGTTCACATATGGCATTTTTGCAGCATGTGTGAACATGCATTTAACAGGGCCTGCAAAGTAAATGATAGTTCAAAAATCTCATGCAAACAATGTTTTTTTTTATTTTCCTGGGCGTTTTTTTAAATCTCCAGCATGTCAATTCTTTTAGTAACTTTGTAACGTTTTTCACCCATTCTAATGAAAAAAACACAAGTAAAAATGTGGCAAAAATGCGTGTATTGTTCACAGCGTTTTTCCTACCACCATTCTGTTTTTTTTGTGCAGAAAAAAATGCTGTAAAAATGTGACTCGCCCCCTGGGGCCGTGGGGTACTCGGTAGCCGGGCCGGTCCTGTATTGGGGTAGTCACGGTGGCAGTGACCCGGTCCATGGCCCCGGGCGGTCAGATAGCTAAAGAAAAGGGGAATAAAGTTTTTGGGGAAAATGTTCGTGACGCCACCCGTGGTATGCGGCTATATGGGGCCGCCGCTGTGGTGCAGATTCACTGGAGCTGATGGTGACGCAGCGGAGTTGGTTCAGCTCTCCACGGGCAGAGCTAAGCTCCAGGGCAGTGTAGATGATTTTTAAAGGTAGATGTTGTCGGTGCAGTGTAGTGCAGGGCTGGTGACGCAGTAATGAGTCAAGGACACAGTGGAGTTCAGTCTTCAGGCTTTACTCACAGTTCTTAGGCAGTTCCAGGTTACCGCTGCAGCCGGTTATAACCGCCCACGTCGTTCTGTGTCCTCCGGGGTAGTGATCCAGCAAACTCTCAGGTAATTCAGGAGCACTTGGACGGGACCCCGTTCTGTGTACCTCTCCAGGTTGTCTCACTGCGCTGGCTCTCGCCCTCCTGCCCTGCGCCTCACACCCAGTGTCCCAAGCCAGCGGCCGCGGGCCTTGTCGGGCGACGTCCTCTTTGTCTCCTTAGTCCTCTATGGCCACCTTTTCGTCGATTAAGTGTGGAGTGTGGCTACAGCACCTGGAATGCTGCAACCTGCGGTTTGCTAGCTGAGACCTAAAGTACTCCACTAGGTTGGGGCCGGTCCCCTACTGTGGCCTGATCCCTCCACGCCAACGTGAATTCGGGCGCACGGGTGGCCTCCGCACTCGCTGTGCCCCTGGGATCCCCTCTGTCTTTCTGGAGCCCTCCTCCCTGCTCCTGTCTTCTTTCCTCACTTTCCTCCTCCTGGGCCTCTCTGACTGGGCTCTCCTCTCTCACTCTTCTCCACTGAACTCCTTCCTTGCTCCCCTGAGCAGGACTGGAACCTTCCTTTTATACTCTTCCTTTCAGTGCTGCACTGAACTTCTTCCTCCACCCACACCCACTACATGGTTCCCTCTCTTTTGGTTCCCCCCCTTTCATCCAGGGACAGGGCTCAGCAGTGACCAAGTGCACCTTGCCGCGCCTGCTGGTCTGGAGTGGTGTAGTGTTTGATGTAGGTGGGCGGGTCCCGGGTAGTGCTCCCTCCTTACCTGAGAGTGGGGTACCACACCTCTGGGTGAGATGCAGTACCTCTGTGGCAACTGGACCCGCAGGGGCGCCACATTCCCTCCCATTAAACACAGCACGTCCCCGGGCTGGAGCAGAGTAAAAACACAGGTATTTTAAGACATGCAAAATTTTTGGATGCATTACATAGAAGAACAACAATTATATAACTTTTCTTCCCTTTATGGGAGGCACTTTTCTTAAACGTTACATATTCCTATCGGTATATAAAACAAGCTAAAACTATTTTTAATAACATTCTGTCAACAAGTTCAGTAGGCGGTAGTGAGATCCTTTACAGGGTGTCCATCTCACTGGTGTAATATGAGGGACCCGTTCGAAAAACCCCAACGTAGGCCCTGGGCGTAGCTGCAGGGCATAGCTGATCCACTCGTTGGACCACGTCTTCGGCCACACCAAACGGGTTTTTGTTCAGTGGTCTTTTAAAACCAACAGTAGGCACATTAAGAAGTGCTAACTTTTTACAATTAAAGTTCTGGCTGTTCACTGTCCACAACCTATAATGTCCTTGTACCTTAACCGGGTACACACACAAACAAACAAAAACTTTTTCTTTAAACACACAAAATGATTATATCAATACCCTTCCGGGTAACTATATACAGTTTCTGATGTTTAATTAGTTCAGTTTAGTAGTGGTGCTCCCTCCGGGGGAACATTGGTCCACCACAGGATGGCTCAGCCGGGTCATCAGCTTCAGATGGCAGGGGTGCGTTCTCCTCCTCCACCACCCTACGCACATGCAGGGCGTACCACCCCCATTCTCCATGGTGACTGGTGTAGGTGACCCTGTCTCCAGGGTATAGATCGCGGTCGGGATTACCTTGCTGGAGGTGCGACTCCACATCCCTCCTGGTCACGAATACGTCCTGGGCTCTATTGGGCTCCCGAATGAAACCCCAGCCCTTGTCCAGGTTGAACTTTACTACGGTGCCCAGCATTCTCACACTTGTGTTGTATTCACAGAGCTGCAGCAGCTGGGATGGATGGATGGATGGATGGGATCACACAGCACAGAGCTGCAGCAGATAGATGGGATCACACAGCACAGAGCTGCAGCAGCTGGATGGATGGGATTACACAGCCCTCTGCAGGGGGAGGCGACAATCTCCCCCCTCAGTCTGATGCAAAGGGGAAGAAGGCTGGCACCTTTCAGCCTGAGTGACAGACAACTCTGGTACAGTCTATGCAAGTGGGAGGGGCCTATTTTGGCACCATTTCCAAGGCTTTGCTCACTATGGGACACCCCACATATCATTAACTCTGCATGTGCTACAGTAATGGCTGCAGTTTATACAGTTATACACAGTCTTTGTGGCACACAGGACCCGGTTAATGGGTCGGTTTATCCTGCTGGTGACGCCAAGTTGACGCGCCCCCTGGAATCTGTGGGGTACTCGGTAGCCGGGCCGGTCCTGTATTGGGGTAGTCACGGTGGCAGTGACCCGGTCCGTGGCCCTGGGAGGTCAAATAGTTAAAGAAAAGGGGAATAAAGTTTTTGGGGAAAATGTTTGTGACGCCACCCTTGGTATACGGCTATATGGGGCCGCCGCTGCGGTGCAGATTCACTGGAGCTGATGGTGACGCAGCAGAGTTGGTTCAGCTCTCCACGGGCAGAGCTAAGCTCCAGGGCAGTGTAGATGATTTTTAGAGGTAGATCTTGTCGGTGCAGTGTAGTGCAGTGCTGGTGATGCAGTAATGAGTCAAGGACACAGTGGAGTGCAGTCTTCAGGCTTTACTCATAGTTCATACCCAGTGTCCCAAGCTAGTGGCCGTGGGCCTTGTCGGGCCACGTCCTCTTTGTCCCCTTGGTCCTCTATGGCCACCTTTTCGGCGATTAAGTGTGGAGTGTGGCTACCGCACCTGAAATGCTGCAACCTCCGGTTTGCTAGCTGAGACCTAAAGTTTTCCACTAGGCTGGGGCCAGTCCCCTACTGCGGCCTGATCCCTCCATGCCAGCGTGAATTCGGGGGCACGGGTGGCCTCCGCACTCGCCTTGCCCCTGGGATCCCCTCTGTCTCTCTGGAGCCCTCCTCCCTGCTCCTGTCTTCTTTCCTCACTTTCCTCCTCCTGGGCCTCTCTGACTGGGCTCCTCTCCTCTCTCACTCCTCTCCACTGAACTCCTTCCTTGCTCCCCTGAGCAGGACTGGACCCTTCTAGAACTTTCTACCTTCCTTTTATACTCTTCCTTTCAGTGCTCCCCTGAATTTCTTCCTCCACCCACACCCACTACATGGTTCCCTCTCTTTTGGTCCCCCCCCCTTCCAGCCAGGGACAGGGCTCAGCAGTGACCAAGTGCACCTTGCCGCGCCTGCTGGTCTGGAGTGGTGTAGTGCTCCCTCCTTACCTGAGAGTGGGGTACCACACCTCTGGGTGAGATGCAGTACCTCTGTGGCAACTGGACCCACAGGGGCACCACAAATGCAACATGTTAACATATCCTAAATCTGTCTACTCACCTGTTTATAAAATTCTATGCAGCTGGATGGTGGGACAAGCTGGAGTTGTATTGTTGTGGATAGATAGATGGTTTTGCCTGTGGGCATGATCGGCAAGCTACAGCATTTCATTCTTGTAACATTACCATCATGTCTGTTCCCTTCCCTTTATATAATATATAGTAGTAGCAATAGATCATAAGAAACTAAAATCATATTTAAAGCCACTAATTGGGATTGTCAAACTGTGCAGAACTGACAAGGGAAGTAGTAGGCAATATATAATATATAGTTGAAACCGGAAGTTTACATACACTTGTGGCAAGACGACTCATTCGGCTGCAGTCGGAAGTAGAAACAGGAACGGTTTCGTCTGCAGGTTTATTATGTCAGCCTAAAGCACTGCAGACTTCAGCAAAGATAAACTCAGCCTTGCTGGCATAAAGGAGCTGGGCAATCTGGAGGACTTTACACAGCTCCTTCATTACCTTGCTCATGAATGGGGTTCCTTGGTCCATTAGCATCTCCTTCGGCAGTCCGGTCCTGGCGAATATATGGACAAGTTCCCGGGCTATGCTCCTGTAATAATGGGGAAGGACGTAGCCTTCTTTCAGCACTGATGTAGTTGAAAGAGAATGTTCCCGGAGTTAGACCTCTCTGAACTGTTGGTAGGCCAAGCTAAGGGGTTAGCTGCAGTGGTCCGGTCAGTAGAGTAGAGGGGGAACTTAGTGCCATGAACAAGCCTCGAGTGTTTATAGAGCTGACATAATTCCTTGTGGGCTGCAGTACTGGTAACCAGCCACAAGATGCCACTGTACCAGGTGCAGATGCCAGGTTGGGTCTGCCAGCAGTATTGCAGACAGTGATGGGGTTAATGGTGTGTGATGACAGCCCACAGAGGGTGGGCACATTAGGAAAATCTCTGCTTAGTTTGCAGAAGCAGGAAGTGATGATTCATTAAGAGTTAGGACAGTGAACCATACGGGCAGCCTGAGTATATGGTGGCTGCTAGGGTAGACGGGAGCTCCATACCCTCAGATAGTGAGATCATCAGTGTAAAGATCTCCCTGCGCAAGAGTCCTGTTAGCTGGCCGGAGAAGCTCAACGGAGGTATTGAGAACCCGGGGCACTTCTAGTCTGCAGGTAGCAGAGGAAGATAAATAGGACTCCAGGCTTAGACGTGGGGGAGATATTGGATCCGGAACACTGCTGGTATTGCAGAAGAGTCTCTTGGGCTAGAGATTAGAGTCACAGAGATGCTTCACCCAAAGAGGGAACCAGGGCTGAAGATGTTGCCAGCGCCTGTGAGGGAGATAATAACCTGTCAGGCCTTATCCATTATATCTACCTGTAAATATTGTACATATTCCTCTTCCCCAAGTAAAGTCCAAGTTATGGTTAAGAACCTTGTGTCCTCTGAATTTATTGCTGCCCTTGTCCCAGAAGAGAAATGCCTGGAGACAGTCGCGATCGGATGGTTGGAAGTGGAGAGCACCACACACACAGCCATACATCAGAGGGAGGACACGTATTGTCTGTAGGGTGCCAGAGCGAGCAGGGGCTACAGCTCGCCCACGACTACCTCGCCGAGGCACCTTACACTCCTACTCGACGAGTTCCTTAGTGGTACTGCTTCCGGGTACCGGGTCGCATAGTCCATGACCACCAGGATGTATTGGTGGCCCCGTGCTGATTTAACTAAGGGCCCCAGTAGGTCCATGGCAATCCTCTCAAAGGGAACTTCTATCACAGGATGTGGGATTAAAGGACTATGGAAGTGGGAAGAGGGGGCGGTTATCTGGCAGGTGGGGCAGGACCTACAATAGTTTAGAATCTCCCGGTAACACCCTGGCCAATAAAATCTTCTCAATATCCTCTCTTGAGTCTTCTCGACCCCCAGGTGTCCCCCCAGAACATGTGAATGGGCCATATCTAATAACCAACGTCGGTATGTTCCTGGAACTAACAGCTGCTCCACTATCTCATCACCCCTTGGCTTGGTCACTCGATATATTAACTCCCCCTGAATGGCAAAGTGTGGGTACCTGGTGTCTGCCCCCGGCTCTTGAGCAACCCCATTACAGACAGTAACATTGTCCCACGCCCCCTTAAAGGTCAAGTCCCTAACTTAAGCAGACCCAAAGGGCACCTCTAACTCAGGGAGGTCGGCCTCCTCAGTCACAGTCTCGTCCTCGTCGCCGGCAAGGACGCACAATGGGAACTCCACCACTTCAGATTTCTATGGGGGTATGTCCCTAGAGACCTGGCTTTTGGTCACGCAACTCAGTCCGGTTCCCTTCCCCCACAAGTCCCAGAACAAAAAAAAATCGCGCCCAATATGACGGGATGTATCAGGTCCTTGACCACCCCGACCTCATGGGATTGGGCACCACAGTCTGTTCCCACTGTCACTCTGGCCACAGGGTAGTCCTTGTCATCCCCATGTATGCAGCAAACACCCACAGTCTTGGCAGGGATCAGCTGGTGGGGAAGGGTGGCACTGATTAGGGTCACCAGACTCCCTGAGTCCAACGGTCCAATCACCATCACCCCATTAATGGACACAGCACACACCTGCGGCCCCTCTGCAGGTTGACCATCCACACTACAGGCAGGATAGGCATAATAGAAACAATGCCATCCTAGGCTGCAGTCCATTGGTTCAGAGGACATATGATAATGGGCGGCTATGTGTCCTGGATTATGACACCGCCAACATACTACATCCCTCACAGCAGTCTTTGCCGGGCCCTTAGTGGGATTGGGACGACCCCCATTTGTGACTCTAGACCCCTTACCTGGCGAGCCCGCCCCCCTTTGGGTACTCCAGTACGGAGAAGTGACTATGTCCGGCTTCCCCAAGGGATTTTTCGACCACTTGGTACCTCTCTACCAGGCCCATGAGGTCGTCCGCATTCCAAGGGTCGCCCTGGGCAACCCAGGTCTGCACCGGCCTGGGTAGGGAATGGATGAACCTGTCCATCACCACACGCTCAAACATCTGGGCAGGAGAGGAAGAGTCTGGCTGCAGCCACTTCTGGACTAGATGTAGCAAGTCAAACATCTGTGAGCGAGGAGGTTTGTCGCCAGCATACGCCCAGTGATGGACCCTTTACTCTCTGACAGACATAGTCACTCCCAAGCATGCCAATATCTCTGTTTTTAATTTGGCATACTCCTGTTCATCCTGCAGGGCCAGGTCATAGTAGGCCTTTTGGGGTTCACCCGTTAAATAAGGGGCCGGCAGCTCCACCCACTGCTCCAGCAGCAGTCTTTCCCACTCTGCCACCCTTTCGAATACAGTCAGAAACACCTCAACATCATCCCCTGGAGTCATCTTTTGAATCACATGCCTTACAGCCTTCCTGACGTATGAAACACCACCTGGACTTGGGGGAGGATCGGTTTCCTTGCTGCGGATCTCCCCTGCTATGAGGTCCATCTGCCATTGCTGCTGTTGGATCTGCTGCATGAGGAGTTTATTGGTCTCTTGAGGTACTTGCTGGCTCTGCTGCTGCTGCTCTCGTTGCTGGTGTAGAAGCTCCCGGTGCTGCTGCTGCATGTTCTGTTGGCTCTGCAAGTGCTGTTGATGTTGCTGTTGTTGGCTGTGAAGCAAGTGCTTGAGGAGTTCCTCCATGCTGCCGGACATCTCTGGCTGGCTGGCGGCCTTTACCCAGGACATCCACCAATCCCTGTGGCAGGTATATGTGTTCCTGGAATCTTGCTCGCACTCTCACACCAACTGTGGCAAGACGACTGACTCGGCTGCAGTCGGAAGTAGACACAGGAACGGTTTCAGCTGCAGGTTTATTATGTCAGCCTAAAGCACTGCAGACTTCAGCAAAAATAAATCCATCCTTGCTGGCATAAAAGTAAAACAAAAGACAAATGGTAACACAGTCCATATGTGTGCGGGTTTGCCCTGCACCAATTTGCAGCACCTTCAACTCCTCTCTGAGCCGAAGTTACACAGCCTGGAAACTTGTCTCTCCAAACTCACCAACAACAGAAAAAAAACAGGACTGAGCATTTAAACTTGCTCAGCCACACCCTTAGAGGGGGTATGGTGAATGACGTCCCTCCCGTCTCTATGTCATTCACACCAAACCACTCCCATCACAATGGTGAAGTAAACCCCCAACATATCACATGCTGGAGAATAGTTGTAAGTTCAGTTCACAAAGGCTAGTAGCCGTAGCGAAACATACCTTCCCTCACATATAACACCAGTGACTCTGTCACACACTATATAAAAAGACACATATGCACGTTTTTTCTCAATATCTGACATGAAATCAGAATAAACCTTTCCTGTTTTAGGTCAATTATGATTACCATAACTTTTAATATTTGCCAAATGCCAGAATAATGAGAGAGAATGTTTTAAGGCATTTTTATTACTTACTGCAAAGTCAAAATTTAAAAATACATTTCATTAGTATTGGTACCATTGCCCTTAAACTGAATGACTTGGGTCAAACGTTTCGGATATCCTTCCACAAGTTTCTCACAATAGTTGGTCAGAATTTGGGCCCATTCCTCCTGACAAAACTGGTGTAACTGATCCAGGTTTGTAGGTCGCCTTGCTCGCACCTGCCTTTTCAGCTTTGCCCATAAATTTTCAATAGGATTAAGATCAGGGATTTGTGATGGCCACTCCAAAACTTCTGGTTTCAACTGTAGTTGGGATTCTTTTAACAATTGGCATTCAGGCTAATCACACTGAGTAGTGGGGCATGGTTGTTGATGTTTGCACAATTAATACATTTTCTTATATTGTGGTCAATTCAAACTAGCGTTTGGGTTACTACTATGAAGAAAAATGAAAGTTTTACAAAATACCGTACTTTATTTTTCATAAATGTATTTGCTCCTGTATTCATTACTATATCCATCTGGTTACACTACAGACGAATGAATTTAACCACATAAAGTACGTACTAGAAATAGAAGACAAAACATAGATAAAGACATAGAAGATGGTGCCCTACAATAGATAAAAAGATTATCTGCTCTGGGTCATCTATGACACAAATGGATAGGATGGAATGGAACAGAGATTTATAAATACAGAAGTACTGAAGATGAGGGTTACAAAGTAGACTTTTTATAGAGATGCTTGAAATCAGCAGGATTCTATTTTTTATTGTTTCTGCACTTTGGAAACAAAAAGACAGGTATGCTTAATAGGCCTGATGTGACTGTCTACCTGAAGGTTCTATAAAAAATAGAAATAAAAAAGTCATAAAAAATAACTTTGAATTCTAAAATGATTTACACTCAAATTTAAAGAAGTCAAGAACAAAATAAAAGTAATTTATTTGTGTTTTTTATTTAAAAAAATATATTATACCTTTGTTCCCACTTTGTGTTTTGGACAGTTTTAAAGACTGTTCCCATAACTATGTTTTTTTAATTATTTTTAAAAACTGGTAACTGGAAATTTTATTTGTGTTGCTTGTAGCATTTTCTTTGCACTTAATGGTCTTTTTTACCTTTTATTACTATTGACTAAAGTGAAAACAATTGTGCCATGAAAATTCATATAGATCACCATGTATAAGTAACTCTAGGGACATTTCCTACAGCAGATTCATTAACAAAAATGTAGACTTTGAATTATTTTATGAACACACAAAATGTGTTATTTTTTATTGCAGTGTGGCACAACTAGCAAGTGTGAATGAGGTTTTAACGTAAAGAGTAACTACAGCAGACATAGTTAAATTATACCTCTTGAAGAGCTTTTGAAAAACACCTGGTGGAAAAAAAAGTGAATATTCCTTCTTTCAAGACGCTCCAGAAGAAAACCTATCCAAATTAGGCACTGTCCAAGCAAAAGGCTGCAACTAATGCTTCAGGAAAAAAAACTGTTCCAAACCTCTTCGTATATTCTTCAGAAAACATTTTAGAAGAAAACTTCCTCCAAAAACTCCAGAGCATTTCCTGCAGCGGTTCTCACTTGAAAAAACTGTGATTTTTGAACGCCTCCAAAAAAACTATGCAGGAGCGTATCTAGGGGCATTTGCTCCAGGTGCAGCCGGCAGGGAGGCATCACTGGGCCGCTTGATACGGCGGTCCGAGCTGTCTCCCCGATCGCCTGCATTTTGCCACTCTGCCGAGTGAGCTGGCCTCCTGTTCTCTAAGCTGGCTGTCAGTGTGATGAGGTCATCTGCTCACACTACTGACATGACTCTCGGCAGCCGCAGAGGCGCTGTGAATGAATTTCAGTACAGTAATTGCTATAATGGAGCTGAAGAAGCAGAAGATTTATGTAATGGGGAATCTTGTGGAGGGACAGTGGAGGATAGGAGAAGGATAAATTTGAGATTAGCGTATGGATAGGGGAAAATGTGTGAGGAAACATTATGGAGAGTGGGGGGGTCGGGCGAGGAAACAATATATAGTGGGGGATAATGTGTGAGGAGACAGTATGGGGAGCACTGGTGGAATTGGTGAGGAGACAGCGCAAGGGATGTGAGGGAAGACAGTATGGGGATTGTGGGGGGATGTGTTAAGAGACAGTATGGGTAGCAAGGGGGGAAAAGTGTTAGGAGAGAGTATGGGGAGTGCAGGGGAGGAATGTGGGAGGAGACAGTGCGGAGAAAACAGGGGAATATGTTAGGAGACAGTATGGGTAGTAAGAGGATATGTGAGGAGACAGTATGGGGAGCAGGGAAGTGATGTGTGAGGAGACAGTATTGAGGGGGCTAGTGTGAGGAGAAAGTATGGGGGAAAAAAGTGTGAGGGGCACAGTATAGAAGTGGGACATCATGGGGGGACAGTGTGAGGGCACAGTATGGAGTAACTGTATGCAGCGGGGTGAGAGTGTGAGAAGAGGACACAGTACATTATATACAGTGGCGACCAAAAGTTTAGCATTTTTTTAAAAGTGTGATTACTTCTGTCTGGTTGTTGTGATGTCATTTTCCTGATGATGAACTGAAAGACCTTAATTTTAACGAAAATGCTTTTGAATATAGGTATGGCCATTTAATTAAAGAAAATGGACTGCCAACAGTTTTGCATATACAATTTATTGATCACAGCATAGAGAGTAATTCACTGTTTACAATGCCATAACATAGTATTTTGTAGCATAACATCTTGCTTTAATTACTGCACCACACCGACGGGGCATTGAAGCCACTAGGGTATGCAAGACATCTTGAGGGATCTTGCTCCATTCCATTTGCAAATCTGCAAACAATTCATCTTTATTGCTATGGGCACGGGGCCCAACTCATTGCCCTTACTCATCCGAAAGGCGCTCTATAGGGTATAAATCAGGTGATTGGCTTGGCCATTGCAACAGGCTAAATTGGATGTGTGTTTAGTATCATTGTCTTGCAGGAATTTCCATCTCCTGCCTACTTTGGTTTTACCATGTGGCTGCATTACATTCTCCAGTATAGCCTTGTACATGGTAGCATTCATATTTTCATCAATTCTATGCAGATGTCACGGGTGTGTCAGAAGTGACAAACAGTCGCCCTGCAGTTGGTTGCAGGAGATCTCTTCGTTTGTCATTACAGACACCTTCTTAAAAGCTGTCTCTCTAGGACCCAGCGGCTACCTTCCTCTTGCTAATTAACACCCTGGCCTACTGTTTGCTAGAGGTAGGTGCCGGCAATACTCACATGGCCACTGGTGAAGGCTTGGAGCAAGTGCATTACTTCTTCCTCTCTGGTGCAAAGATGACATGTGTTCATCTCTCTGAAGTCGCCTAAAGCTAAGCTATCTTCCCTTGTTTGTTACCCCTTGTTGTCTTTAGTTGTCAGTGGGGATCAACTAGCCCTCGTACATTCCCTTCCCTAGCCAGGGCCATATGCCAGGGAAAGACAGGGCAAAGTGCCTGTGCAGCGATTGGTGCGGAACCAACATAGGGACATTAGGGGAGACAGGGTGATATAAGGTCAGCCTAGGATGTCTCCAGTACCCTCTTTCCCTAGAAACTGGGCCCCCTTTTTCCCCTTTCCTTTGTGTTGCACTTAGTCTTTCCTACACCTTGCGTGACAGCAGAGGGCCAATGGCAGATGCAGAAAAGCAGCTCCAAACAATGACATTGCCACCACCATGTTTCACTGTAGGTGTTTGGTACCTTACATCATTACATTTTCCAACTGGGCGGTATATATAGTGCTTGCCATCACTACCAAACAGACTGAACTTGGATTCATCCGACCACAACACCTTAGATCAATCTATCTCTTTCCATTGGCTGTGTTCTTTGGCAAACTCAAGTTGGACCTTCCGATTCTTTGCAGAGATGAAAGGCTTCTTGACTGGAACTCATGCATTCAACCCTACTGCTCTTAGCTGTGGCACCACAGTTTGGTGACTCACTTTGACCCCATATTCTTCGTTCATTTTGTGCAAAATCTGAACAGCACTTTTATGCACATCAGATACTGACTTTTTCTTAATAATGTGATCAACTCTGGAGAAAGTTTTCCGATGTCGTCCACTTCTAGGTTTGTCAGCTGTTCCATAATCTTCTTTTTCTTTCTTTAATATGCGTATCACTTGACTCTGATGACAGTTGAATTCCATAGCGACCTCTTTTTGGCTTTTGCCTGACTTCTCTCTCAGAATAATAAGCTTCCTGACATCTGGTGATAAATTTGGCTCTGTCTTTGTCTTTGCCATGTTTTAACCTAAAACACACACACAAAAAGAAAAAAAAAATGGTAAAATTTGACTATCCATGACAAAATATGCAAAACATTTGGCCCAGCAAATGTTGAAAACTAACACATAAAGGGCTAAAACAATGTCAAACACAATTTTCTGACAACCATTTACTTGTGGTTTACTAAAATCACCAGGAAAATGGCATCACAACAACCAGACAGAAGTTATCACACTTTAAAAAAAAAATGCAAAACTTTTGGTCGCCACTGTAGGCTGTGACAGACAAGAGGAGCCCAGTATGAAAAGGACAGGACAGTGTGGAAGGCATGTATCATAACAGGGACAGTGTGGGAGACATATTTTGTGCAGGGGGCACAGTGTGGGGCAATTATTTATTCAGGGATACAGGGTAGGGCAGATATTTTTATTCATTATTATTACCCTGTTATTTTTAAGGGCATCGTGTTGGAATGTGCTGCAGAAGACTAGAGAAGATGGAAGTCTGGACAGACAAGCTGTGGATGTGAAAAGTCATCATGGCATCTGACCAAGATGGAGGAAAAAGGAGAACAACCCCAATCTGTGGATATGTCACCTTTAAGATATCTCGATGTAAATGTTAATTTTTGATACTGACTGTGTCTCATCAGTCCTGGGGTTCCTGTATGGTCCACAGTAAGATGATAATTGATAACAGTGTGTAATACTGTAAGTAGGGCTGTGGAGTCAGTAAGCCAAACCACCGACTCCAACGGCTTAATTTCCCTGACTTCCGACTCCAACTCCGAGTCCATGACTCGGGACTCCACAGCACTGCCTAACTACTGAGGAGACAGTGGTACTTAACCAACACTATTTGATTAACACAGAAAGAAAATCTATCAGTATATATACAGTACAGACCAAAAGTTTGGACACACCTTCTCATTTAAAGATTTTTCTGTATTTTCATGACTATGAAAATTGTACATTCACACTGAAGGCATCAAAACTATGAATTAACACATGTGGAATTATATACTTAACAAAAAAGTGTGAAACAACTGAAAATATGTCTTATATTCTAGGTTCTTCAAAGTAGCCACCTTTTGCTTTGATGACTGCTTTGCACACTCTTGGCATTCTCTTGATGAGCGTCAAGAGGTAGTCACCGGAAATGGTCTTCCAACAATCTTGATGGAGTTCCCAGTGATGCTTAGCACTTATTGGCCCTTTTTCCTTCACTCTGCGGTCCAGCTCACCCCAAACCATCTCGATTGGGTTCAGGTCTGGTGACTGTGGAGGCCAGGTTATCTGGCGTAGCACCCCATCACTCTCCTTCTTGGTCAAATAGCCCTTACACAGCCTGGAGGTGTGTTTGGGGTCATTGTCCTGTTGAAAAATAAATGATGGTCCAACTAAACGCAAGCCGGATTGAATAGCATGCCGCTGCAAGATGCTGTGGTAGCCGTGCTGGTTCAGTATGCCTTCAATTTTGAATAAATCCCCAACAGTGTCACCAGCAAAGCACCCCACACCATCACACCTCCTCCCCCATGCTTCATGGTGGGAACCAGGCATGTAGAGTCCATCCGTTCACCTTTTCTGCGTCGCACAAAGACACGGTGGTTGGAACCAAAGATCTCAAGTTTGGACTCATCAGACCAAAGCACAGATTTCCACTGGTCTAATGTCCATTCCTTGTGTTCTTTAGCCCAAACAAGTCTCTTCTGCTTGTTGCCTGTCCTTAGCAGTGGTATCCTAGCAGCTATTTCACCATGAAGGCCTGCTGCACAAACTCTACTCTTAACAGTTGTTGTAGAGATGTGTCTGCTGCTAGAACTCTGTGTAGCATTGACCTGGTCTCTAATCTGAGCTGTTGTTAACCTGCGATTTCTGAGGCTGGTGACTCGGATAAACTTATCCTCAGAAGCAGAGGTGACTCTTGGTCTTCCTTTCCTGGGGCGGTCCTCATGTGAGCCAGTTTCTTTGTAGCACTTGATGGTTTTTGCAACTGCACTTGGGGACACTTTCAAAGTTTGCCCAATTTTTCGCACTGACTGACCTTCATTTCTTAAAGTAATGATGGCCACTCATTTTTCTTTACTTAGCTGCTTCTTTCTTGCCATAATACAAATTCTAACAGTCTATTCAGTAGGACTATCAGCTGTGTATCCACCAGACTTCTGCACAACACAACTGATGGTCCGAACCCCATTTATAAGGCAAGAAATCCCACTTATTAAACCTGACAGGGCACACCTGTGAAGTGAAAACCATTTCCGGTGACTACCTCTTGAAGCTCATCAAGAGAATGCCAAGAGTGTGCAAAGCAGTCATCAAAGCAAAAGGTGGCTACTTTGAAGAACCTAGAATATAAGACATATTTTCAGTTGTTTCTTACTTTTCTGTCAAGTATATAATTCCACGTGTTAATTCATAGTTTTGATGCCTTCAGTGTGAATGTACAATTTTCATAGTCATGAAAATAAAGAAAAATCTTTAAATGAGAAGGTGCGTCCAAACTTTTGGTCTGTACTGTATATGCACTCCAATACGGTCCAAAATTATTGCTTCCCAATCAATATATAACTACAATGAGAAACCCGTGTGCTGTCGCACCAGTTTCAAGAGTAGGAAGATACACAATAATTAACATAATTTTAAAATGAATATTTTTGAAAATAATTTAAAATACATTAAAAATAAAATTCAGGTACTTTCAAATTACATACACCACCAGCCCCAGGCTGATCAATTATAATTTTAATATATATATTTATTTATATTCCATCAGTTGCTATTCTAATATTATATTACACCTGTCCCCATATCAAAAGGTGCAAGTAGGCTTCCAAGTGCAAAATGCAAAATTTTCCAGGGCAAATATGCTACAAAGTGCAAATGCAGTTTTTAAATACCTCTTTTATGCCCCTATATACAAATGACTATTAATTAATGGTTCCATATGTGGATAAAAGTGCTAATGCTGAACTCCTTTTCAACCATAAAGGATTACTCAATGATCCTATAGTCACACTGGGGTCTTTCCTTAGTATTTCCTACATATACATCTATATGGGTACGAATATAAAGGTGTACTTACAAGTGTATAATATCAGAGAATGGGTGGTGTTGCTGGTCTTTACCTCGACGACGACGTTTCGCCTTAGGCTTCTTCTTGTATATATGTACAAGTATGCACTATATTATGGGTAACAGTAGCAAGGTCAATACAGTATGTTATGACACTATTAGAACACAGTGATCCCACTAAATATAATATCTATGCAATGTTCTATTATATACACGGTTTTTAATGTTCTTATTATCTAGCAGTTAAATGACTATTAATGTCTTCATGTCTTAGCTTAACGGGCCTCACTCTTAGTACTAGGCCCATCCCCATCGTAGTATCTGAAAGTTCCTCTGATCATTACACTGGTCCAAGCAAGGGTCACCGATATTTCCCGCTAGGTCGCAAGTCATTGGATATACAGTGTGCCTATTGCACTGGCCGTCTCCATTGCCTGAAGCGCGTCCCAGCTCACACCCTGTAGAATACGTCTGCACTGAAAAGTAACGGCCCACAGGAATGGTCCTCTACTACAGCCGAATCGCTGTTTGAGCCTGGTTCAGATCAGGTCACGGTCTTTTATTGGTGCTGCTGAAGAGGGGAGGCACAGGGCCAGTATCAACACGCTGTGGGCCGGAACTGAGTTCTTTACGCCCTGTGTCCCCTCTTCTATAACAGACTGAGAGTGGAGTGTATAGTGTGATGGAGGATATTCTTTACTCACTGTTACATTGTCCATGGGACCGGAACCGACTTCAAACAAGACAGAAGATCTTAGATCCGTATTAACTCACTTTAACTGTGCAATTCTTCTACACATGGCTGCAGCATACAAATTAAGACATGGTCTTTTGTTTGTGAAGTACCCTTGGTTATGTGCCTTTCCAGTGTTCGTCCTCATCCTGTCCTGAGATCCACCATCTTCCACTTTCTCAGCGACCCAGCTGAGAATCTCCCCATGAGGGATAGAGGCCTGCTTCTCAGTTCCTCTTGTAGGCTTTAAGCCCAGCACTGTGCCGGCATCCAGATCGAATATCAAACGTGTCCTCATTCTGTTCAGAAACCTTACACTGATAAAATACTTCCTCCACCGGTGTATCGGCTGCTTTAACCTGTCTCACTGTCTGTTCAGCCTTCCTTCTACACTCACTCTCTCTCATAGGGGACCTGCACCGATCCCGTTCTATAAGGGTCGTGAACCCATTACTCGGGTGTCCGTGTCATGGACTACACCCTGAACTCCCTAACTCATTGACTGGAACCCGGAAATTGTTTTTTATAAAAACTCTTCTAACCCCTCCCAATTGGTGATCTGATCCCTGAATTAACTATCTAATGTCTATGTAATGTAATGTAAATTATATCCCTACCTATTGTATAGTTCACCTAGTGAACAGACCTCCCGCATTCCCAGGGACGGCCTTAGGCAGAGCCTATAGAAGAACCGGCATACAATAACGGCCAAAGGGATAAAACACAGCAAACAACTTTATCACATAACTTATAACATACACATTCAACATAATACTTTAACTCTATCAACCTCTTTTTGACACGGCATCTTCGTCAGCCTGCCACCCTCCTACACTGCTTACGGCCTTCTAATGGCACTGCTTATGGTCTTCTACTGGTGCTGGTCATGGTTATTCTATTGTCACTGGTCACAGATCTTTCTCACAGCTCAGGCCTTCTCTGGCATCTGACTGCTCAGGGACCCTTCTGTGGCAATGGTGGCTCTTGTTAGAACCCTCCTGTTAGTTTTTGCTACCTTCTGTTTTGCGGTCACGTGACCAGCTGCCTATATATTCCAGCTCTGCCCTTCTGGCTTTGCTGAACTTCAGTGTTTTTTTCCTGTCTCTCTAGCCAGGTGCTTCGGTGCCTATCTCTGTCTAGTTCGCTTGGTCCTCTGGGACCTCTAGTACTTTTTGTCAGTTTGTCTTTTTGCTCTGCAACAACTTCTGTTAGGAGGTGTCCCATTTTTGTCCCAGTCCTTAGTTATTTTAGGGACCCCTCCCTTTATTCTATAGGTCTCTGTTCAGACTAGCCGAGAATGAAGGCGGGTCTGTTCACAAGGAACAGGCTGCCTGCTACATCGTAGGGATTCAGCTTAGTCTTACTGTAGGGACAGCTTTTCCATTTCTTTCCTTAGTTTATGTTGCAGATCATAACAGTAAGTCCAGCCCAAAAAAAAACAAAAAACTAAAAGGAAAAAAATTCGGGGATCAGTATGGTTTCTGTCCAGGATTTTTGCTCAACGTCTGCAGGGATTGTCTCTAGAGGTGGCCGAGCTTCAGCAACACGTGAGTAGCTGTCCTCGAGCGCATTTTGTCGAACCCAAGGTAGGACTGCCTGATATTTTTTATGGTAAACAGCAAGATTTTTTTTCCTTTAAAAATGCTTGTTATATTTTCGTTTGAGACCAATATCCTCTGGGAATGAATCACAACGCATTGGTTTTATTATGTCACTTTTGAGCAAAGAACCACAGGGGTGGGCCTTTTCTCTCCAACCTAAGGATCAGTGTTTAAGTTCTGTTGAAGAATTTTTCTCTGCTATGAGGCTATTATATGACGACGCTGATTGAATCTCATCTGCTGAATCAGAACTTAGACGTTTGAATCAGGGGTCAGATGATGTTGAAATTTATTGCACACACTTCAGGAGATGGGCTTCAGAAGTTAAGTGGAATGATTCGGCGCTGAAAAGTTTATTTCTTGCTGGTCTGAGTGAAAGGGTTAAGGATTTGCTAATTGCATTCCCTGCACCTGAGACTCTGCAGGAAGCTATGCAGTTAGCTGTTCGTGTGGACAGGAGAATAAGGTCCATGGTCAATGATGTAAAAACTCCTGTAACTTCAGGTCCTAGTTTCCAGAAAATCTACTCTGACAGCGGAGAACCAATGGAGGTTGGGGCGATGTCACTCTGCTCTCAAGAAAGAGATCGGAGATTCGCCGAAGGTTTGTGTCTTTATTGTGGTAAAGCTGATCATTTGATTAAGTATTGTGAGCGTCGTTTAAGTAAAGAAAAAAAAAAGGTCAGTTACGCCCGTATAGCTTGTTTACGCTCTGCAGGAGTATTCCTTTC